>NC_050574.1:13076261-13676261 GCF_011100635.1 Trichosurus vulpecula | reverse complement strand
TTCTTGTATTCTCCATCCAGATTCTCTCTGACACATTTTCTGGGTCTGTTTGGAGTTTTGTAGAGAAGAGATTGACTACTGCTTTCTGCTATTCTATCATATTAGCTCTCTCTCTCTCTCTCTCTATGGCCTTTGGGATGATCCTCAGTGGTAAGGCTTCAGAGACTGGTATTCTATGATTCATAGCCATAAAGCAATGCCGAAAGAAGTGTTTGGTTTTTTTAAGTCTTTTAAGTGTAGCTTGGGCCATCTCATAGGGCATGTATGTAGATGGGTCTGAACTCTAGGCCAACCCAGGAAGCTGTAAGAGCTCTGGCCCACTGATAAAGGATATGTGAAACCAGCAGTCCCTGGTTAATGACTAAGCCAGGAAGAGCTATTCATTTTGTGGTCAATAAGGAAGTAGGAGCAATGGTTTCCAGTCTCTTTCAAGGCACCCTCTTTGTTGTGACATGGGAAATGCCAACTCTCCCATGTATTTTTAAGAATTCCCCAGCAGCATATAGATATATAAGAGAAATAACACAGGAGGGAAATAGATCTTTAATATACTGGATTTTCATGCATTCCTGATAAAGAACAGATTTGAGTAGGAACTTTGAAATGCAAACACCAAGACTCAAGAGAAACCTAGAAAGAAAAATGTAATTTAGTAAGTAGAAAGGGCTATAAAATGTTGAAATGCTAACATTCTGATTGGGGAGAAAAAACAAGTATCCTTTCAGAATATGGAGACAGGGGTGGATGTAATAGCCATCAGAAGAACCTGACTCCACTCTGATCTGAACCAGAAAAAAAAAGGGTTGAATACACACAGCATTAAGTGTGTAGAAACACACTAAACAGGCAAAGAGAGGTACAAAGAAAGATAACACCAAGGAGAGAACAGTTCACAAGCAAAACAAATTTCAGTTTCAGGTGGATCCTAAAGAAGTTGTTAATGTGGGGTCAAACAGGGAGGGGCCACAGAAAATGTAAGAACCAGTGAATAGGGTCTGAGTGAGAAGAAGGAAGAGAGGAAGGGCAGGAGAACAGAAGCAGCTTAATTCATCTATAAAACACTGGTGTTAATCACATTCTTTCTTTTTCACAACTTTCTTTTTAAACGTGTGTGTGGTCATATATATATATATATATATATATATATATATATATATATATATATATATATATATACACACATATATATATACATATATATGTATATATATATATACATACATACATATATATATGTATGTATATGGGGGGTGGGGAATTCTATATTCTCCATTTTAGATGAAATTCCACCAGAAACTATTTTTTAAACTGATTAAATGGATTCTGAATATTCCTACTTATAGTGAGAGATCCAAAGAGAAGCAGTTAACTCTATACATACTCATTCTCCCTCAAATATCCTAACCACTCCATTCCTCAACTTAATTGCTTCCCATGAGCTACTCTTGCACCCCACCTCAGCCACATACAAGAATGACCATGTCCTTGTCCTTTCCATCACTCACATATGCACCACCTCCACATCCAAGAATTATGAAATCCCCTTATCTGAGTGTAACCTATTGGCTTTTTACCTTTCCCATCTGCCATCTTTTACATACCCTATTCTTCATCCACACCATGATATTTAATACCTTGACCCCCAATTCTCTCCCAGGCCATCTCTTCTGCACTAGCCACTCTCTCAGGGGGTCATCTCCAGTCATCCCGATCTATATCTTACCACTGGACCCAGATGAGAAAGGAGGACCCAAAGGAGAAAGTGAGGGTGGTGACTTTACACAGCCATCCCTCACTTAAATCCAATTCACTTGCAAGTCATGGCATCACCTTCCTAATACCATGGTACTCTTTGAGAACAAAGAACAGTCTCTCATCTTCTCCCCATTTTGACTCCTTGGTAAGCCAATTCAATTCTATTCTGTCCTCCTTTCTTGAGTTCTTGGACCCCTTATCATATTGCAGATAATGCCCAAACAAGCCTCAGCCTTGGATCACTCTCACCATTTGTCTTGTTCATTCCTATACAACTGCTACCAAATGAAGGTGGAGAAAATCATGAAACTATTCTGAATGGGTCCGCTACTCACTGCTGCTAGGCAATCCTACTATACCTCCCTAATCAACTAGCTATCCCACTCTCCACAGTGGTTCTTTCAAACCTTCTCATTCCTCCTTAAACGTCCTTTGGTTCTTCCTACCCCGACTTAACTGAGAACCTTGACTCATATTTTATAGAAAATACTGAAGCTATTCACTTTGAACTCCTTCTTCATCTCCAAGCACTCAGATACTTTCTATAACTCTCTCTTCTTTCACCCCTCTCTGACATAATGAAGTGTCCTTACTACTTACCAAGGTTCACCCCTCTGCTGGTTCAAATGATCCCATTCCATCTTGTCTCCTCCAACAGATTGTCTCCTCTATCATCATCACTCTTTTATGTATTTTCAATCTCTCCCCCTGAACTGGCTCATTTACTACTGCCTATAAACATTCCCATGTTGCTCCTATCCTGAAAAAAAATCCTCTTTTGACTCTTCCATTTCCTCCAGTTTCTATCTCTTCTGCTCTTTGTAACTAAACTCATCAAAAAAGATCTTCTACAATAGGTGCCTCCACTTTCTCTCCTCTCACTCTCTTTCTGACCCCTTATAATCTGGTATCTGACCTTATCATTCCACCTAAACTATGCTTTCCAGAGTTACTAAAGCTTTCTTAGTTGCCAAATCCATTGTCCCGTTCAGTGAATAGGCCTCTTTAAGAAGTGAGTCAAGGGATGGCCCTTTTAATTAGAAAAGTAAGAGGGAAGGAGGAAAGGAAGGAAGGAAGGAAGGAAGGAAGGAAGGAAGGAAGGAAGGAAGGAAGGAAGGAAGACAGACAGACCAAACTTTACTTCACTTAAAGTGAGAACCTGAAAAGACTTTAGCCTAAAAGGGCCAGGGTCTCCCATTTCATTCTGGCCATCTTCAGTCATCCTGATGGATATCTGGCCAGTAGACCCAGATGGCTCTGGAGAAGAAAGTGAGGCAGGCTGCTAAACTTACACAGCCCTCCCTCACTGAAATCAAAGTCAACTACAAGTCATGTCATCATCTCCCTGATGTCATGGTCCTCTTCAAGAACAAAGGACAAAAGTAACCTGTGAGTAGTCCAAGCTGCTTGAATGGGGATCCAGCCAGTTGGGTAACTCAGCTTATCCTCTTCCTCTCCTCTCCCTCTTTGTCCTCTCCAAAGGAAGGTAAATTTTGATGGCTGAAAGCTACCTAGATAGTTTAGGGTTCTTGTTCTCTCTCTCTCTCTCTCTGACAAAATCTTAAACCCATTTCATTCTGGAACTCATAGATTGGACCGCAATAGGTCCCTGCCCTCCTAGCTCAGAGCAAATGTCAATAGTAACTGTTTCTCTTTTGGCCAGTAACCCTGAGGGTCTTCCCCTCCCAATTTGATTTTTTAATTAAAGGGGCCATCCCTTGACTAGATTTCCCTTCATTTAACCCCTCATCAGCCACCTCCTTCAAAAAATTCTGTTTTCCAGCATGTTAAAGTGAACCCAAAGAGATACTTCTATTAAGTAAAGTAATCAAAGACTACTTCCTTCTCTTATTCTTATCATTACCCTAATCAGTAAAGACTGTGGTAGAAAGTAAGTCAAGGCAAGGAGAGAGGGTTCAAGCTCTTACACAGATCAACAAATGGCCTCTTGCCATTTTCTGATCACTTCCCTAATTCCATCAAAAGGTAATATGGGAAAATATCTGCCTTTCAAAAAGAGAAAAATAAATTGGTTCTGAAAATGACCTATTAATAACTATGACGTTGAGCTTTGCCTCAACGTATCCCCCCAAATGGATCTCCTATAAATTAATTTGTGAGTACTTAGAAAACTCTAAGGCTTGGTAGGAGTTGAATAAAAACAAAACATGCAAAACTAACATTATTCACCACATTAATAAAACTACTGAACTGGTTAGTGAAGGGATACTGAAGGCACTGGGTGTATAAATCACAGGTGATGTTTAATGACAAAGTAAATATATTTTTGTAGACAAGGTGCACAGAGGTGTATTGTGTGATAAAAGAACTACAAGATTTAGAGAATCTACAAATAATCCTTGATTAATGGATTCTCAAAGAGGGAAAAGGGAAGAACGAGAAAAGCAATGCTTTTTCTAGATTTGAACCCATTCCAAATGACATTTTTTATCAATGTCATGGTTTGACTTTACAAAGTTATATGGTAGCTAATACAATAGATGTTGACTCTAAGATTTAAAAAATCAACTCAACAGGCTAGAACAATAGCCCAAATAAACAGAAAAAGAAATCTAATGAGGATTAGTCATAAATTTAAGTTTGAAATATTAATTTTGCAAGTCCAAAACTCAGAAATACTAGCTTAACAATAGGCCATGTTCACAAATGATACAACATTCTCGTAGCTTTTCTCTTTAAACTTCTCAATTTGTCAATACCCTTTTTAAAACCTGATGTTAAAAATACTTGGAAATTTTAATTGACCACAAGTTCAACATAATTCTGTGGCCTTTAAAAACATTCGTATATGTATGTGTGTATACATAGACACATACATACACATAATGTATATATGTACAGATATGTATGCACATACCTATACATACACACACACTGAAGGCTTCAGTTGAAAAGGTTCAAAAATACTTCTACATAGTCAATCAAGAAATAATAAAAGAATTGCCTTGCATCAGTGAAGGTCTAACTGAGATAAGGTACCTTGAATTTCTGATCGATCTCATCTACAATGGTTACATAACTTCCTCTCACGCATTCAACAGAACAGACATACTAGAAACAATATCCATGGTAGAAAAAGATGGGGTGCTGAGTTCCAGGGGGTACAAAGGAAAAGGACAGATATTGAAATGTTTTGCAAAGAACTGAGGTATCACAGGGTTGTGCTAGATGGCTGCTTGGTATAGGAGCAGGGAAATGTGTTTTCACATAAGGAAATTGCAACGTTAAACCACAGGAATTAGGGGAACAGAGGTTACTGATTGAGGAGCCATAAGACTAGGGATATACCAATTGACTGGGGTCTCCATCTGTCTGGATCCTGTGATGATGAAAGCACTGTTGACACAGGTCTTTACTCACCAAACATTGGTCATTGAGGGATGTAAGTAGTGGGGAATTGGGGCTGGGGATCAGCATCAGGAGATTCCTGGAAGATCAGCTGTTTAGAGACAGAACATGACTAAACTCATTCATAATGCCAGGTCTATAGCTTCATTCCAGTATGTCAAAGCATGACAAAAAAAGAGAAGATATCACACACACCATATGTATTCTTGGCTCAGAATCAGCATAGTAGCTGAGGCATTGGTCAATCAACATTATGCCTCTGTCTGAGGCCCCACATGTTTTGCAGTTTGGATAGCTATCAGAGGCCCTGGCACTTTGAGAGGCTGTGTGGTATAGAAGATAAATCACTGGACTTGGAGTCAGGAAGGCCTGGGTTCAAATCCAGTGTCAGATACTTAATATTTCTGTAACACTGAATAAGTCATTTAACCTCACTCTGCCTCAGTTTCTTTATCTGCAAAGTGAGAAGGTTGCACTTGGAAGGCCTCTAAGGGCCCTTCCAACTGTAAATCTATAACTGTAGGAGCCTTCCAGCACTCAGTATGCTGTCTGAGGTCTTTGTTACTATCAGATCACAGAGGACTTAGGAGAATAAGTAAGAATGACCTGTCCTTTCTATGGCTACAAGTCATTTCTGGCTCATTCCCAGTGACTCCTAGGACAGAGAAATGGCCTCATCCACTGAACATAGAAGTAGAAATGTTGGACCTCTGTAGAGATGGCTGGGGGAGAAAATATAAGGAACATAAGGGAGAAGCGTTTCAATATTGGATGAATCTACATACTATAACTGAGAGAATACCAGTCTTTGAGTCAGGAAGCCATGAGTTTGAATCCTGTCCCAAATACTTATTAGCTGTGTGACCTTGGGGAAATCACTTAACCTCTGTGTGCCTTAGTTTCCCCATCTTTAAAATGAAGATAATAATAGCACCTACTTCATAAGATGATTGAGATGTTCATGTGATGTAACATATGAAAGATTGGTTTACTTATCTCTAGACTCTTTTTTCCAGTCCATTCTTTACATAACTTCCAAAATAATCTTCCTCATACATAAGTTTTGTTACTTTCCCCCATACCCATCAACAACTTTCCTTATTGCTTTAAGGCTGTATAATGGGGATCTGGAGAATGCACAGAGCATCTGGGATGTTGTATCTTCTATGTGGAGAGGCCAGAGAGCTTGCCGCCATGATAATCATGATAAGATAAGAGAAAGGTTTTGGAGACACTGTTGAAAGTAGATTTTGGAGAGCTCAGTGGTATGTCAAGAACTGATATAACTAACTCCATTTTGTTTTGTCTTAGCCATTTTGCTGTGTATGATCTCTGCATGAAGTGCGAGACCAGCTGGTACAGCGTCTTCTTTCCTCCTGACCTAATTGGTCCAAAAAGACTAAATTGCTACAAAAGGATGCTTTAGCAGCCCATGGTCTCTTTCCCTCCCATATCCTGCCTGACAGATGATGTATGGTTTCTTTTGCTTCAGTGAAACTAGTGATACTAACAAGGATACTTCTCTTCCTTGTCACCTGTAGCTAGTGATATACCTTCTCCTTAAGTGCATCTTTTTTTTCCTTTGTATAACTGGCTGCACTATAATGAGCAGCCAATGCTTTTCTTTGTCTCACATAATACATAAATTTTGTTTGGTTATATCTGACTCTTTGTGATAGCATTTGCAATTTTCTTGGCAAAGATACTAACATGCTTTGCAATTTCCTTCTCGAGCTCATTTTACAGATGAGGAAACTGAGACAAATAGGACTTGCCCTGGGTCACACAGCTAGTGTCTGAGGCCAAATTTGAACTCAGGAAGATTAGTCTTCCTCACTCCAGGTCTGGCACTCTATCCACTGTGCCAGCTAGCTACCCAAATATACATTACATCCTGTATTGCAAGTGACACACATTTCCAACCACTGCTGGTGGAATGTTTCACAGTGAATAAAATGCAGTTTTCCTGTCTTTGTATTTGATGCTGGTTTATGGGCATTAGTTAGTCAAATGGACAAGAAAATTCATGCAACAACATCATGGAGCATGTGTAGATATTCTATAACTTAGGCTGTGGTACCTGAAAGAAAAACTCAGAGATATGGTCTCTAGGTTTCTTTTATTTAAAAAAAACTTACAAGGTTGATGCACAGAGATATCATTGAGTTAAAATTCAATTATATTTTTCCCCATAGGGTTTCTTTTATATAGAATTGTGGTTATGTTGAGGTTGAGATGAAGTACAGGAACCCCAAAACTGGAGTTCCCAGACAAGGTCATTGGTGGGGTTGAGGGGGTACCCCTTAAGGACCAAAGTACTGGAGAGGGTCAGCTGTCTGGAATGAATTTGCGATCCCAAGCATTCTTTAAGTCAAGGTAGCAAAAATGTATTACACTTTTCAGTGGGCAAGAGTTCTTAGGGAACTTGCAACCTTGGAGGGGTGCAGGTAAGTTTATATAGGTTAAACTTTAGTAAAACATGTGTCAAATTTGCTAATTAGGTGATTCGGGGTGGGATTAGGGAGTGGTTAAGGAGTGGTCAGTTCTTAAAGGAACATATACTTTTTGTATCTACTATGCAGGTATCTTACCCAGACTTCACTGGGAAATAGCCCAAGGAGAGGCTACACAGAGTGGTTTTAGGCCTGAAATGTCACCAAGTCAACTAACAGTCAGGGCTGACTGGGAAATCCCCAGGCTGTTCCCATCAATGTCTTGTTAGACAAGATAAATGTAAGGGAGTATACATATGTCTAGGTCTAGCATTCATATGATAGGTCAGTGAGTAGCAAATATCTCTATGACCCAGTACATAGCCAGTTCAGCCAGTACATAGCTGGTTCAAATTAATAGATGCTATAGGTACAGCTGACCACTGTATCAGGAAGAGAGATAAGTGTTTTGCCAGGGTGTGTTATCCTGTTTTACTAGAGAGAAACTGCTAGGGACAGTGTTTTGAGGCTAGGGAGAGATGTGATTTTGGAACTGGATATGATTTTGGAACTGGGGTCCAAGCATAGGCACCCAAGCACCCTATCAGTTGCAAAATGAAGGGATATGTTCAACCTCTCTGGATTGGCTCCACTAACAAGGTTCAGGAATACATGGGAGCACAGTACAGCTGGGGGTGGGGGTGGTGTTGGGATGTCATAGTTAAGAAAGAAACATCTGCTTTAGAAGATATAGGTGAGGCAAGAAATGGACAATTAAAGCAGAGAATAGATGATATAGCACAGGCAAGGTAACTATGGAGAAAAAAATATCTGCATTGATATATATTGCTCTTACTCAGCAAACTAAGTTCTCCTTAGGCTTCAAGTTCAAAATCTGCTTAGCAGTGATTTGCCTGGCATTCCTGGCCCTTCACCAACTGGCAAGTTACTTATTTCCCAGAAAATGTTTACTCATCTGTTAAATGAAAATAGTAATATCTCCACTCCCCTCTTTCTTCCTCTCCTATTTTCAGGGCTCTATAATCAGGGGAGGTACAGTGTTAAATGGTCCAACCCCAAATTTTAGAGTTTGCCACAAACATTTACATCCTAAATGTGTGAAGTGGGGTCTAAGGTGGGCTGAATTACATAGGGTAGAGGTAAGTTGCTGATTTCTGAAGGCAGACCTCCCAGAATAATCTCCTGCAACAGACTAACTGGTCCTTCTGTGGGACCTGGAGAGAAATGAAAGCAATGGTGACTGAATACAGGTCAGATATCTGCTTTCTCCTCCCTCCCTTTCTCTACCCCCTTTCTGGTCATTAATCCCTTCCTGTATCCCCTTCCAAGTTGTAGGGCCATATTTATCGTAGGCTTTCCTAAGGGATCCACACGTCCACCCCCAATCCTTCCATGGCTACATTCTGGCTAATTGGCTCTTCTCAGATGAGAGAATTCCAGCTTCCCAGTTATGAATATTGCTGCTTCTCATCCCACCTCCTTTCTCTTTTGGTTCAGACCCCATAGAACACTGGAGATATAGAGGACTAATCTGTGAGGCCTCAGGCTTATGTGACTGTTTTCTTATCAAATCTCTTCATAAGAGGTAAGATTTGAACCCAGTTCCTCTGACTGCAGACCCAGTGCTCTTTCTACTGTGTAATATTGTAGTTGTTGGAGTCAGGACATGAGTTCAACATTCAGTAGTTGTGTGACCTCTGGAATTCAGTTTCATCTTCTGTAAAGTGAAGGGGTTGGATTAGAGTGTTTCCTAGATATAAATCCATGATTCTAGCATAACTAGTTCTCTTGCCACTTCATTTCAGTTCTCCCTCACCACATCATCTGATCAATAAAAGAATCTTCAGAAATTTTGATTGAGGGTGGAGATTAGCTCTGGGATCTGGACTTAGGATGACCTGGGATCAGAGCCCTGATGCTATTAAATCAGTGACTCAATCAACATTTATTAAAACCAGAAAGCCTGAGTTCCTAGGTCTACCACTAGGTGGTGACCTTGGAAATAAAGTGGCTTTCAGTGTGATAAAGATAGGCAGTGTGGCACATCGGATTTGGATTCTGGAAGACCTGAGTTATATTCCAACCTGTGACACTAATTTTGTGAATCATGCTTGACTGGAGGGAGTAAAAAGCAAGGATTTTATTGGTGCAGGAACTCCTTCCCATTAAGCATGATTCACAAAATTAGTGTTATGGCATTAATAGAAAACAATTTCAATTCAGTCTCATTTGACAGGCACAGCTCTCCTCTGGACCTTAGTTTCCTCATATGTAAAAGTAGAGGATTGACTGAATGGCTTCTAGGCCCCCTTCCAGCATCTAGTCCTAGGTCCCCTTCACTTCATTCTCAATGACAATCACCCAAGTTCAGATGCTTATTACCTCCCTCCTGAACTGTTGGAAAACCTGATATAAGTTTCAGGTCTCTCCCTCTCATGCCTCTTAGGTAAGCAGTAACTCTCTAGGTTTTGGGGACACCACTCTCTCCTGATTCTCCCCCTACCCATCTGACTACTCCTTCTGTCTCCTTTGCTGCATCCTTCTCCAGATCATGTCCTTTAACCATAGGTGCCCCTCAGGGTCCTATCCTGGGCCCTCTTCACTCTCTATGTACTACTTCACTTGGTGATCTCATCAGCTCCCATGGATTTAATTATCTTCTCTATACTGATGATTCTCAAATCCACTTATTCTGCCCCAGCCTCTCTGCTGAATTCCAGTCTTTCATCTCCAAATGCCATTTAGACATCTCTAACTGAATGTCTAGTAGACATCTTGAACTCAATATATCCAAAACAACTCATTATCTTTCCCTCTAAACCCTCCCCCCTCTTACTTTCCCCATTACTATAGAGGGCAAATCTATCTTTCTAAACCCTCAGGCTCAACCTAGAAGTTACCTTCAACAGCTTACTATTGCTTTCCCCTATGTATCTAATCTGGTGTCAAAGCCTGTCAATTTCACTTTTTCAAAATCTCTAATATATTCCCCCTTCTCTCCTCTAAGACTACCAATGCTCTAGTTAAGCCCTTTTCACTTAATACCTGGACTATTGAAATAATTGCCTGTTGGTGGGTCTTCATGCCTCAAGTGTCTCCCCACTCGAATCCATACTCCATTCAACTACCAAAGTGATTTTCCTGCACAAAATCCAATCATGTTGATGTGGTTTGGGGTGCTGGGAACCCAGCATTCAAGCATTCAAGCCTTCTTTCAGTCAAAGGAGCAAAGTGTATTGTAATGCCAATAGAATGGGCTAGAATCAAGTGAATCTGCAGCTTGATGAGGATGGGATTGATACTTATATACAAAAAAGGGGGGAAAAGTGAGTGAAAAGATCTTGATGGGGTTAAGGAATGATAAATAGCCTGGGGTGGGCCAGTTAAATAGTTGAAAGATCTAGATGAGATTAAAGAGTATCAAGTAAATTAATTAAGTAATGGAGGTGGGCTGGGGTGGACCATACACCTTAAGCAAGATGCCAGTGATCTGGGCAGCTGCAAATTATGGGAAAGTTCAAGGACTGGCTGGCTTCCAGAGACATAGTCTTCTCCTTTAGGGGTCCAGGTCCCATAACTCCATCAATGTTGCACACACACATACACACACACAATCACTCAGTAAAGTAGTACCTCCCTGTCCTTCCAGGATTAAACACAAAATGCTTGTTTGGCATTCAAGCCCTTCATAACCCAGCTGTCTTAACCTTTGTAGTCTTCTCCCTCTGTCACACACTCTTTCATCCATCCCTTGACCCTGAACATTGTCTCTGGCTGTCACCCTGTCCAGAAATGCTTGCCTTCTTCACTTTTACTGACCTACCTAGCTTCCTTTTAAGCCACAATTAAATAATTTATTACATTATTTATTACAAGAAGCCTTTCCCAATACCTTTTAATTCTAGCGTATTCACTCTATTATTTCAATTTTGTCCTGCATGCACTTCAATTACTTTGTACATATTTGTGTCCACGGTGTCTCCTCATTATTTTGTGAGCTCCTTGCAGTCAGAGATTATCTTTTGCTTCTTATATCTTAAGCACCTTAGCACACTGCCTTTTACATAGTGTTTAGTAATTTTTCAGTCATGTCAGACTCATCATAACCCTATTTGGGGTTTTCTTGGCAAAGATACTGGATTCATTTTCCATTTCCTTCACTGGCTTGATGCAGTCTGGGGTTGCTGGGACCCCCAAAATGTCAGGGTACAGGGTGGCCTCCACTTTGAAAGAATTCATGTACTCAAACCATCTTCCCCAATACAAGCAGGTGAGATTCTTAGGGACTTTAATGGGCATGAGACCAATACTTATGTACAAAAAAAAGGACAGTGAAAAGATCTGGATGGGATTAAGTAGTGGTAAATAGCCTGGGGTGGTCCAGGTGCAATAGTGAAGGAAGTATTAAGTAGTGAAAGGACATCAAGTAAGCTAATTAAGGTGGGCTAGGGTGGGCCAGGTGCCTTGGGTGCAAGCACCAGTGATATGGGCTGCTGAAATGTATGGGAAAATTCAGGGACTGGGTTGCTTTCCAAGACATGATCTTTTCCTTTTAGGAGCCCAGATCTCTTCACCCCATCAAGCTCATTTTAAATAAAAGGTCAACAGGACTAAGTGACATGCACAGGGTCACACACCTAGTAAGTAACTGAGGCAAGATTTGAACTCGGGAAGATGAGTCTTCTGACTCCAGGCCCAGAGCTCTATCCACTGTACCACCTAGCTGCCAGTATGAGCCCTGGATAAATGTTGATTAACATTTAACTGACTCCAAAGAAAAAAGAAGCCTTGTCTAAGTATTTTATATTTCCATTTTTTTTTAATGGGAAAAGGAGGCCATCTTTTGCTTAATTTCTTACCCAACCTTGAATCATTGAATGAGTGTTGCCTCAGACAAACTGAGACCTTACCACGAATAAAAATTTCTTGAAATAAAGTTCTGGAAAACTAGGCACTGATAAAGCCCTTGGAATAATAATGGAGCTACTTGATTATGCTTTAAACCTAAATCACTCTGGCTCTCACTGATTGGCTAATAATGGGCCTCAACCCAAGGCTCGATTGGTCATTATTTGGATTTTGATAGCCCGAAGTGAGTGTAAATATCAATTGTTTCTGATCTGGCCAGAAACCCTGAGAGTCTTGCCCTCCCAAACTGATTTCTTTTTTTTTTTTTTTTGAGTAGGCAAAAGAGGCCCTTTTTTTGCCTCGTTTCTAAGTTAGCCTTCATCACTGAATGGGTGTTACTTCAGACAAACTGAGACCTGGGAAAGACCTTAGCTTTAAAAGGCCAAGGTTGATCCAACTATTCTGGAGAGAAATTTGGAACTATGCCCAAAGGGCTATAAAACTGTGCATACCCTTTGATCCAGCAATACCATTACTAGGTTTGTGTCTCAAAGAGATCATAAAAAAGGGAAAAGGACCCACATGTACTAAAAATATTTATAGCAGCTTTTTTGTGGTGGCGAAGAATTAGAAATTGAGAGGAAGCTATCAATTGGGGAATGGCTAACAAGTTGAGGTACATGGATCTAATGGAATATTATTGTTCCATAAGAAATGATGAGCAGGCCGATTTCAGAAAAACCTGGAAAGACTTACATAAACTGATGCTAAGTGAAGTGAGCAGGAGAACCAGAAGAACATTGTACACAGTAACAGCAACCCTGATAGACTTAGCTCTTCTTAGCCATGTAAGGATCTAAGATAATTCCAAAAGACTCATGATGGAAAATGCTATCCACATCCAGAGAAAGAACTATGGAGTCTGAATGCAGATCAAAGCATACTATTTTCTCTCTTTTTTTTCTTTGCTTATGGTTTTCCCTTTTGTTCTGATTCTTCTTTTACATGACTAATATGAAAATATGTTTAATGTGATTGCATGCCATCTTGGTGGGAGGAGGGAGGGGAAAAAATTTAGAAAACAAAATCTTATAAAAGTGAATGTTGATAATTAAAGATTTTTTTTTTAAAGCCAAGGTCTCCCACTGCATCCAGGGTCATATCCAATTATCCTGATCTGTGTCTTGCAGCTGGACCCAGATGGCTCCAGAAGAGAAAGTGGGGCTGGTGACTTTGCACAGCCCTGCGTCATTTAAATCCAATCACTTGCAAGTCAAGACCCCACCTTCCTGATGTCATGGTCCTCTTCCAGAATGAAGGAAAAACAACAGTAGTCCTTTATCCTTCCTAAGTAGTACCTAGAAGACTGGTGTGATTAATTGATCAAAGCAGTAAACTCCCTTTCCTTGTTTCTGAGAAGTGAACACTTGGAGGCCCACAGAAAATATTTCAGGGCTAAAGGTAACTAGATGAGATGCTAAGGAGAAAGCTGAGAGGAGTATGGGTCTTGGGGAGGGAGGCTAAGAAGGGGGTTTTCCCATTGTGCTCCTTATTCAGGTGAAAATGTTTACCTTCTTAATGTTAATGGGAAAGGGAGGAGATTCCTTAGAAAACTACATGGAGCCAGCATCAGCTCACTTTGAATGATTCTTGCTCAGAGCAGAAATTCCAGCTGAAGCTATGTTCCCCACTGAGAGGCCTCCTGATAGGACATAAAAAATAGGTTTCCTCCTGAGAAGGTACCATTTTCTTTGACTTCTATGAAAATGGAGCAATAGTCTGTTTGGGGGACTGAGGAGATATTGGGTTTGACATGGTGCCTGTGGCATGGTTATAGTTAGAAAGTCCTTGCCCGGCCTAATCCCCAGTTTCCTGTTTTGTGAAAATAAGGCTTCTTCTGCTTGCAATATCCTAACTCCCACTTGTTTATAGGAAAAAAAAAAAAAACCAGAAATCAGAGGCTGTCAGTTAGTAGGCTATGAGGTAAACAGGATGTAACAGAAGATGGGGCCTACTCAGGGGGAGTAGCATCTGGACTTGGATCCCCTGCTATTTAGGTGTGGAGTATCTGGGCTAGCAAGAATGAGTATTCACAAAGAATTCATCAGGGAGCTCCCGAGCTAGCTTCCAAAAGACATTGGAGTAATACTGTATCAGTTGTTTGCATTGGGAGGATCTACAATGCATTCAATAGGCAGTCAACAAGCCAATATAGAGTATTTAGTATGTGCCAGTCTGTGTGCTAGATGCAGGGGAATCAGATGAAGAACCAGCCAAAAAGACTGTGAAGGAGGAGTCAGACCCCTAAGAGGAGACCTTAAGAAGGCAGTGTCATATGGGAGAGTTTGTTAAGGTTGGGGGAAGGGATGTGTGTAGGCAGAGGGCCAGGAGCCAATAGGTTGGGAAAGAATAAAGATTAGAGACAGGGGGCATGGGTAAATGCATAGTCTGATGGGGGAGGAGGGAAGGGTTGGGATAAAGGATGACTGTAGAGTGGTTTCTCTTGACAGGGAGAAGGGTTACTCTTCAAGAGAGAGGTGGGAGAAGACATCTTCATGAGGGAGGGGTGGGAGAAGATTGATTAGAGAGGAAGAATATAGACAAAGGGCTCTTGATCCAATGGCTTCAATGTCATCCAGTTCAGAATGATATAACATCCTACACTGAGGAAACAGGACAGGCGATGTTGAAGGAGGCTAGAGGATGGATATGTTTGCAATAGCTGCTATGGGGAATTGGATAATGAATCAAATGCAGAGTTGTAAAAAGATTAGTACTTACAAACTTGAAAAAAATTCAAAAGTAATTATTTTTCCCCTTTTTACCATATTTTCCGCATAATTTTGTTCATACATTGGAAATAGGTGACTCCACTCTATCCTCGGACAATCCATTCTCTATTTCTTCCCTTTCACAATCCAACTCCTAGGACAAGAGAAACATACATTCTTTGTCTTCACCTTAACAAGATGGCAGCTATGCTTGAGCTCACCCACAGCTAAGCTGTAGAGAAAAATGAGAACGTTATGGAAGTGAGAGAGAAAGAAGAAGAACTGAAGAAAGAAAATGAATCAAGCAACAAAAACAAATGAAGCACTTCCTTCAGGCTTCATTGTGGCCAAACGGGCCACCATGCTGACATTCAGGTGACCCAGAGAACAGCACAAGCAAAGGGAATTCTGGTGAACTTGTTTTCCTTTGTTACCCCAGGTTGGCCAAGAACAATTTGAGGATTTGGAAGATGCTCTTGGACGTCCCAACCTCTCACTTGCTGATCAGGGTGACTGAAGTAAAGACGACAATGATGATACAATGGTAAGCATGACTGCAGCAATGAATATAGTGAGAGTTGAAGTCATGACATCCATGCTAATGATGTCCCCAGGGATGGAGATGCTGGCTGGAAGCCATGTTGGGTGTGGAGAGGAACTTCTGTGAGAGGCTTGGGATAAAAATGTTGGAAATAACTGCTGTGCTGGACGGAAGAGCTGAAAGGATTATGATGGACATATACAAAATTCTCTTTGTGAAATTAAGGCTCAATAGAGATTATGTAACTCACATTTGTTTTGAACCCAGTGTAAACGGTTTCATCACTTTCTCCAGCACAGAAGACATTGTGCATTGAACAGCACCAAAATGGCAGCTGTGCTGGGATTGACCTATGGTTTCAGGTCAAAAAGGCATGATATGGAATAAAACAAGGAACAAGGTATTCGCCCAGAGAGAGAATAAAGAGGCTTGAACTGAGCTGCCCACACTGTATTTTTTGTTTGTTTGGAGCAGGGAGGGGTTGGTGGCAACAGGGCTTAAGTGACTCAGTTGCTTGCACAAGATCACACCTTAAAACTGGTGAGATAGACATAAATCCACTTGTGCTGTCTCTAAGTCCACCACACTGGCAGCTCTGATTGGCCATATTCATGAGAAGGCTAGCATTCCCCAGGGGAGGGTATTGTCATGTGCCTGAGGAAACTAACAAAGGTAACTAAGAAAAATAACTGGAGGGTGGGTGGGTGTGTGTGGGAGGTGGAGGAAGCCCTGAGGTATGAAACCTGGGAAAAAAGGATTTCTCTCAAGTGCCACTCATTCTGAGGGTGGGGATTCACATCTTCTTAATGTGAATGGCACAGGGGAGGAGATCCTAGGGGAAACCATATAAAAGGCCAACACCAGCTCATTTTCAGTGATTCCTGCTCAGAGCAGAGATTGCAACTGGAGCTCTCTGGCCCCCTGAGAAGTCTCCAACAAGGGCATCAAAGGTAAGTCTGCTCCTGAGGAGATGCCTCTTCCTTTGACTTTTATGAAAATGGAGAAATAGTCAGCTTGAGGGACTGAGGAGAGAGAGCCTGCCGAGGGGACTTGGAGTCAATGGAGTTACTGGGTTTGGCTCAGTGCTTGGGACATGGCCCTATGTCCCTGACCACAGTCCAGTTCCTTGCTTCCTTAAACTTCAGTTCTGTCCCCCGCGGCACAGCCTTTCAGCATCAAAAACCTAGAACCTCGCAGTTAGGGGGCCAAGAGGTAAGTGCAGTGATGACAGGAGTCCAGACCTCCCCATTCAAGGGGAGCAGTGTGTCTATCTGGATCCCTTGCTAATAAGGGATGGAGTATCTGGCCTAGCTAGAAAGGGGATTCACAATGAATCCATGGGGGAGCTCCTGAGCTAGGCTCCATGAGAGTTTGTGGAAGATGGGGAAAGGGAGAGGCCTGTTTGTAGAAAGAAACTGAGGAGACAGTAGGTTGGGAGAAGATGAAGATTAGAGACTGTGCCTTCTAACATCCCCACTATGTGCTGTGGAAGGAGGGAAGGGTTGGCATCCAGGAAGCCTGTAGAGGGCAAGCATTGTCTTGGCAGGGAGAAGGGTTACTCTTCAGGAGAGAGAGGTGGGAAGACATCTAATTGACTTGACAGGAAGAAGATAGGCAGAAGGACCTTCATACAAGCATTTCTGTGTCCTCCAGTACAGAAGGAGCCAATGGTCTTAAGCTGAGGAAATAGGGAGAGCACAGCCTAAGAAAGGCTGGAGGGGAGGGAGGGAAATTTTGAGGTGAGCTGCTATGGGGAGGAAGGTTATAAATCCAATGCTGAGTTGTAAAAGGACTGGTAAATGCTTACAAGATTTAAAGCATTTCAAAAGAATTAGTTTTTTTTCCTTTCTTACCATGATATTTTCCATGTAATTTTCTTCGTACTTAAGAACACATGACCCTATTCTCTACTGTTAATCTATTTGCTTCTTCGTCCTTTAGAAAGTTCAACATTTAGGAAAAGGCAACATACACTGTTTACCTCCACTTTCTCCACCAAGCAAAGATGTTTCAGAACTCTAAAAGACCAACTGAAGAAGGAGGTGAAAAAGCTGTTGAAGTGGGAGAGAAGGAAGGAGAATTACAGAAAGAGAAGGAATCAAGAAACCAGCCTGGAGATAACAAAGCCTCAACCTCAGGTTCCATGTTGGCCAGAGGTGACATCATGTCATTTTCAAATGACCCAGAGAGCAGTGGAAGTGAACAGTGTGCTGATGAAGAATTCACTCTGCTTTCTTTTCCACCTGAGTTTCTCCCTAGAAAGTTTGAAGACTTAGAAGATGCCCTTATGAGTCCTGACCTCCCACCAGCCTACCAGGCTCACCACAGTGATGTGAGTAATGGTGACAATTCTGATGACAGCAATGAAAAGCATGACAGCAGCAGTGATCCCAGTTACAATCATAGCCATGATGAGCATGCCAGTGATGTCTACAGCAATGGCCATGGTGAGTACAGGAGGGGTTGCTGGGCTAGGCTTGAGGAGGGCTCAAAATATTGGGAATGGCTTCTGTAATGAATGGGAGTGTAAATCTGTTAAGGAGGATTAAAATTAAAAAGGACTGGTTAAATAGGAAGAGATCCAGAAGTATTGATGTTGACATTTTCCAAATGACCTGAGTATACTGTCTCCTCAATGGTCCATGTTACATTTCTTCTCTTTCACAGTCAAAGGGCAAGAACGTGGAATGCACCCTGGTTCCCATCTTCACAGCATGCAAATCAAGTCAGAACACAGCTACATGAAAGCTATAGACAGAAGTGGAAAAGCTGTAGAAGACAAAGAGGAAGAGGAAGAAGACCATGAAAAGAGGGAAGCAAGAAGTCAATGGAAAGATCAGGAAGCCCCACATTCAGGCTCCACTTTGGATGACAGTGGCACCATGTCTGCTTCAAGTGATGCAGACAGCAATGAAAGTGAAGAGATTTCTGATGAAGAATCACTTGTGGCTCCTCGGTCCCCCTCAGCTGTCCCAGGACAATTGGAAGATTTTGAAGATGACCTGATGTATCCCAGGTGCCCACCTGGTAACCAGATGAGGAGCAACAGGGAGTCACACCTGGATGGAGGGGAGGAGCCAGAACCAGGGCAACTTTTAGGCTGCATTTTCCCTCTAAAGCTTTGCCTTTGTAGATTGAGCTGAGGGTCTCTAGGTGCCACTTTCCAATGCCACCAGGAAACCTCAGGAGGCCAATGTACACTCAGGCTCAAGAGTCTGCTCAGGTTTTATTCCCTCTTTCTTTCCTGCTTTTCTTTTTCATGTCTAGGGGGACACAAAGAAGTCTTTACACTAGAGAAAGCAGGCTCACTGCACCTGCCTATCCTCTCCTTTCTTGAGGCAGCTATTAAGACGACTAAAATTTCAAGTTGAGAACCAACTCAAATAATGTGGCAAAATTATGCAGAAAAACACAACTCCTAGGAGAGATCAGGGAAGAATCTCTAATCTCACCACTTTGCAGAGAGGGCAGGTTTGGGATTTTGTGTGTGTTTTTTTTCTTTTGACATGTTGATCATTTGAGCTGATTTTCTTTTACCCTTTCCCCCCCTGAAGAAAACTCATTTGGAATCTAAAACGGCTGTCTGGCAGAGGATGGGGGAGGAATTTGGGGTGAGCTTCTGGTGATGGAGAGAAAGAAAAACATTTCAATAAAATTTTGGTGAAAACACTGCTTCCTTTGTAAGTGGTTATTGTTGAAGTGTTTTCTCTGTATGCTTCTGACAGTATTCTGGATATGTAGGAGCATCACTGTCTGTGTGCTCTACTTACTGGAATGTGAGACTGGGATTGGGAATCAAAGGAAGACTATGCTGAGGCAGAGGTTGAAAGGTATTGGGTCTTCTTACTGCAATTTGGGTATGTCAGTGGTACTGGCCAAGGAGGTGCAGCCACCAACTCCACTTGGGAGAAAGGGAATACTCTTCTGGGTCTCAGATGCTTAATAACTAAAGACCCATGGTTAGGCTCTTGACTGCTGTCTATCTCAGTGTCCTCCACTCTAAACTGGGGTAATAGGAGCACCTACCTCTGAAGGTTCTTTGAGGATCAAATGAGATAATCCTGAAGATGTTTGGCCAGGCACTGGAACTGATTGAGTAGTTGCTTAGAAATTCCTAACTCACTTTCCTCTTTCCTTCCTTCCTTCTTTTCTTCCTTCTTTCTCTCCTTTTTCCTCCATACCTTCCCTTCTTCTGCCAGCTGAAAAAAATCTGTCTTATATTCATTATCAAACTGTTGGCAGTAGTCATTTGGGGACTAGAATGTTTAAAATAAAGCCCATCCCTTGAGTATAGAATGAGTTCGAAGAAAGCCCAGCCTCCACTAAGGGAGAGGAGAAGCAATTCTGTCAGCATGTACTCTGACAGCCTTTATCATAGGCACCATTATATGTCATTGCCTTTTCTTTTTCCATCTGGACTTTTCCATAAATCATTTAAGATACTAACACCACTAGCAAACAAATTCCTGGAGTGCTCCCCTCAATTGGAGACTTATGGAATGCAGCAAAAGCAGTTCTTAGGGGAAATTTTATATCTCTAAATGCTAACATGAATAAGAAAGATAAAGAGGAGATCAAGGAAATGGGCATGCAACTAAAAAAGCTAGAAAGAGGACAAATTTAAATGCCCAACTAAATTCTGAAAATTCTGCAATTCAAAGGATTTCTGAAAATCAAAAGTGAGAGTAATAGAATTGAAAGTAAGAAAACTATAGAATTAGTAAATGATACTAAGAGCTGCTTTTATGAAAAAAAAAACACAAAATTGAAAAACAGGTAATTTGATTTAAAAAAAGAAAGAAGAAAACCAAATTGCCAGTATCAAAATTGAAAAGGGTGACTTCACCACTAATGAAGAGAAAATCTAAAAAACAATTAGCGGCTATCTTGCCCAGCTAGGTGTCAATAAATCTCATAATGTAAATGAAAGGGATTGATATTTACAAAGATACAAATTTCCCGGATTAATTATAGAAGAGGAAGTAAAATAATTAACTCCACTTTAGAAAAAAGAAATGGAAGAAGCCATGAAAGAACTCCCCAAGAAAAACATTTCCAAGGCCAGATGGATTTACAACGGAATTCTACCAAACATTTAAAAAACAATTAATTCCCAGATTTATCCTCTATTTTTAAAAATAGGCAAAGAAGGAGTCCTACCAAATTACTTTTATGGCACAAATATGGTGCTGATAGCTAACTAGAAAGAGTCAAAGTAGAGAAAAGTATAGGCCAATTTTCCTAATAAATATTGATGCAAAAACATAAATAAAATATTAGCAAAGAGATTCCAACAGTTTGTCACCATGATAATACACTATGTCAGGTGGGATTTACACCAGGAATGGAGCCCTGGTTCAATATCAGTAAATCTATCAGCATAATTTACTTCCAGGGTCTATCTCAGGCAGCTCCTCACAACTGGTAGTCTGATTCCTCTCCGCTCTGGAACCCAGATAGATGATATCAAGAGACAAGCTGAACCAAATGTCTTCCATGTGCCAGGGCTGGAGCCCAATCACAAGCTCCTCCTTCCCTCTTTGCCTTTCTGGGGCTTTCTTGAAGGATAGCAACTCCTTGCACTAGTGTGGTTGCTGTTCTTTTCTGAGGACGGAGGTCCCTAATGGACCTCTTGTCTTGAGGAGTTACTTGCTAAGCTACTGGTCTGAGAGCTCACTTAATCAAAGCTTCTTAGGGCAACTGCTACTCTTGGCATCAGGCACACTGGAGTTTCAATCCTGCCTCAGAAACTTAGTATGTGGGAGAACCTGGGCAAGTCACTGAAGTTACTGAGCCTCCTCCAGCCTCTTTCTCCATCTGTAAAATGGATATAAAAGGCAGCTGTCCAATGCAAGTGAAATCAGATGTTAAAGGAACTTTAGTAAAACATCAATTTCAGCTTAAAACTTCAGTATTGGCTTTTGGCCCAGCCATGCCTATATCTGGGAGAAGCCTGAAGAACATGGGCCATTGCTGGTTATCCCTCTTTGTAGTGATCACTGCCATTATGAGCTATTCCTTGAGAGGGTCATGGCATTTTCAGAAGGCACAGCTTCAGGCCCAGTCACATTCATCCTGGCTGTTGCCCTACCTGCCTACACTTCCAGAGGATTCACTCCCTTATACTGACTGAATCCTGTAACCTCCCCTAGAATCTCAGCTAGCTCCATTTGAAAGGCTAAAAGCCATCATCTCTGAGCCTAGGGAAGCCCCGTTCATTCTGTTTGCCTCTCTACTACCATATTTCTGCATTGCATGGCTACATTACAGGGCCCACAGAACTTATGGGCTCCAGGGACTGGGGTGACTGAGGATGATTTGACTCTGTGTGTCTAGCAACTGGTCACTCTACAGCTCTCTTCACTGCAAGAACACAGGAGCCCTCCATTTTCTAAGCCCTGCACACTTGGTAAATATTTAGGTAGAGGGATGGGGAACCCAAAGATTCAAGACCACGTGTGCACTTGAATGGCCTCAAGTGTGGCTCTTTGATTGAATCCAAACTTCACAGAACAAATCCCCTTAGTAAAACAATTTGATCTGTGAAACTTGAATTCAGTCGAAGTGCCCCAGCCAAGGACCTAGAAGGCCACAAGTGGCCATAGGCTCCCCACCCCTGGTTTAGGAGATTCCTGACATAAATTGATCAAAATTCCTTGTTTCTGAGAGTGAATAGTGGGATTTCCCTCAAAAAGTGTCTCAGGGCAAAGGTAACTAGGTAAGTTAACTAACAAAAGTAATTAGATGAGGAGCTAAGGAGAATAACTGGGTGGGACAGGGGAATGAGTATGTGTGTGGGGTGGGAGGGTAGGGTAAGCACAGAGGGATGAATTCGGGGAGGCAATGGAAGGACAAAAGGATTTCTCTCAAGTGCCACTCATTCTGAGGGTGGGGATTCACATCTTGTTAATGTGAATGGCACAGGGGAGGAGATCCTAGGGGAAACCATATAAAAGGCCAACACCAGCTCATTTTCAGTGATTCCTGCTCAGAGCAGAGATTGCAACTGGAGCTCTCTGGCCCCCTGAGAAGTCTCCAGGAAGGACATCAAAGGTAAGTCTGCTCCTGAGGAGATGCCTCTTCCTTTGTCTTCTATGAAAATGGAGAAGTAGTCAGCTTGAGGGACTGAGGAGAGAGAGCCTGCCGAGGTGACTTGGAGTCAATGGAGTTACTGGGTTTGGCTCAGTGCTTGGGACATGGCCCTACGTCCCTGACCACAGTCCAGTTCCTTGCTTCCTTAATCTTCAGTTCTATCTCCCGCAGCACAGCCTTTCAACATCAAAAACCTAGAGACTAGCACTTAGTGGGTCAAGAGGTGAGTACAATGATAACAAGACCAGACCTCCCCATTCAAGGGGAGCAGTGTGTCTATATGGATCCCTTGCTAATGAGGGATGGAGTATCTGGCCTAGCTGGAAAGGGGATTCACAATGAATCCATGGGGGAGCTCCTGAGCTAGGCTCCATGAGAGTTTGTGGAAGATGGGGAAAGGGAGAGGCCTGTTTGTAGAAAGAAGCTGAGGAGACAGTAGGTTGAGAGAAGATGAAGATTAGAGACTGTGCCTTCTAACATCCCCACTATGTGCTGGGGAAGGAGGGAAGGGTTGGCATCCAGGAAGCCTGTAGAGGACAAGCATTGTCTTGGCAGGGAGAAGGGTTATTCTTCAGGAGAGAGAGGTGGGGAAGACATCTAATTGACTTGACAGGAAGAAGATAGGCAGGAGGAGCTTCATACAGGGATTTCCATGACCTCCAGTTCAGAAGGCTCTAATGGTCTTTAGCTGAGGAAATAGGGAGAGCACAGCCTAAGAAAGGCTGGAGGGGAGGGAGGGAAATTTTGAGGTGAGCTGCTATGGGGAGGAAGGTTATGAATCCAATGCCAAATTGTAAAAGGACTGGTAAATGCTTACAAGATTTAAAGCATTTCAAAAGAATTAGTTTTTTTTCCTTTCTTACCATGATATTTTCCATGTAATTTTCTTCGTACTTAAGAACACATGACCCTATTCTCTACTGTTAATCTATTTGCTTCTTCGTCCTTTTGAAAGTTCAACATTTAGGAAAAGGCAACATACACTGTTTACCTCCACTTTCTCCACCAAGCAAAGATGTTTCAGAACTCTGAAAGACCAACTGAAGAAGTAAGAGAAAAAGTTGTTGAAGTGGGAGAGAAGGAAGGAGAATTACAGAAAGAGAAGGAATCAAGAAACCAGCCTGGAGATAACAAAGCCTCAACCTCAGGTTCCATGTTGGCCAGAGGTGACATCATGTCATTTTCAAATGACCCAGAGAGCAGTGGAAGTGAACAGAGTGCTGATGAAGAATTCACTCTGCTTTCTTTTCCACCTGAGTTTATCCCTAGAAATTTGGAAGACTTAGAAGATGCCCTTATGAGTCCTGACCTCCCACCAGCCTGCCAGGCTCACCACAGTGATGTGAGTAATGGTGACAATTCTGATGACAGCAATGAAAAGCATGACAGCAGCAGTGATCCCAGTTACAATCATAGCCATGATGAGCATGCCAGTGATGTCTACAGCAATGGCCATGGTGAGTATGTGAGGGGGTGCTGTGCTAGGCTTGACAAGGGCTTAAAATGTTGGGAATGGCTTCTGTAATGAATGGGAGTGTAAATCTGTTAAGGAGGATTAAAATTAAAAAGGACTGTTAAATTGGCAGAGATCCAGAAGTATCGATGTTGACATTTTCCAAATGACCTGAGTGTACTGTCTCCTCAATGGTCCATGTTGTGTTTCTTCTCTTTAACAGTCAAAGTGCAAGAACATGGCATGCACCCTGGTTCCCATCTTCACAGCACGCAAATCAAGTCAGAACACACCTACATGATAGCTATAGATGGAAGTGGAAAAGCTGTAGAAGACAAAGAGGAGGAGGAACAAGAGCACAAAAAGAGGGAAGCAAGAAGCCAATGGAAAGATCAGGAAGCCCCACCTTCAGGATCCACTTTGGATGACAGTGGCACCACGTCTGCTTCAAGTGATGCAGACAGCAATGAAAGTGAAGAGATTTGTGATGAAGAATCACTTGTGGCTCCTCGGTCCCCCTCAGCTGTCCCAGGACAATTGGAAGATTTTGAAGATCACCTTATATATTACAGGTGCCCACCTGGCTACAAGACTGAAACCAGTGATGTCAGTAATGGTGACAATTCTGATGACAGCAATGAAAAACATGACAGCAGCAGTGATCCCAGTGACAATCATAGCCATGATGATCATGCCAGTGATGCCTATGGCAAAGACCATGGTGAATATGTGAGGGGGTGCTGGGATAGGTTTGAGGAGGGCTCAAAATGTTGGGAATAGCTTGTGTAGTGAGTAGGAGGGTCTCAGAGGGAGGGTAAAAAAAGTAAGATTTGTTTGGAAGTGAAACACAAATAATGATATTATATAAAATATTGTATTCCTTACATTATTTTCTTCCATTGTTGAGAGAGCACACTTGAGTGTACCTTCTCCTCACATGACCCATGTTCCATTTCTTCTCTTTCACAGTCAAACTCCAAGAACAAGGAAGGCACACTGGTGGATCCCACCTTCACAGCATGCAAATTAAGTTAGAACACAGCTACGCAATTACTATAGAGAGAAGTGGAAAAGCAGTAGAAGTGGAAGAGGAAGAAGAGCACAAAGAGAGGGAAGCAAGAAGCCAATGGAAAGATGAGGAAGCCCCACCTTCAGGCTCCACTTTGGATGACAGTGGCACCACATCTGCTTCAAGTGATGCAGACAGCAATGAAAGTGAAGAGATTTCTGATGAAGAATCACTTGTGGCTCCTCGGTCCCCCTCACCTGTCCCAGGACAATTGGAAGATTTTGAAGATGACCTGATGTATCCCAGGCGCCCACCTGGTAACCAGATAAGGAGCAACAGGGAGTCACACCTGGATGGAGGGGAGGAGCCAGAGCCACGGCATCTTTTAGGCTGCATTTTCCCTCTAAAGCTTTGCCTTTGTAGATTGAGCTGAGGGTCTCTAGGTGCCACTTTCCAATACCACCAGGAAACCTCAGGAGGCCAATGTACACTCAGGCTCAAGAGTCTGCCAGTGACCAGCTACAAGGGGTTGATGGGGTTTTACTCAGGTTTTACTCCCTCTTTCTCTCCTGCTTTTCTTTTTCATGTCTAGGAGGACACAAAGGAAGTCTTTACACTAGAGAAGGCAGGCTCACTGCACCTGCCTATCCTCTCCCTTCTTGAGGCAGCTTTTAAGACTACTAAAATTTCAAGTTGAGAACCAACTCAAATAATGTGGCAAAATTATACAGAAAAACACAAGTCCTAGGAGAGATCAGGGAAGACTCTCTAATCTCACCACTTTGCAGAGAGGGCAGGTTTGGGGTTGTGTGTGGTTTTTCGTTTGACATGTTGATCGTTTGAGCTGATTTTCTTTTACCCTTTCCCCCCCTGAAGAAAACTCATTTGGAATCTAAAACGGCTGTCTGGCAGAGGATGGGGGAGGAATTTGGGGTGAGCTTCTGGTGATGGAGAGAAAGAAAAACATTTCAATAAAATTTTGGTGAAAACACTGCTTCCTTTGTAAGTGGTTATTGTTGAAGTGTTTTCTCTGTATGCTTCTGACAGTATTCTGGATATGTAGGAGCATCACTGTCTGTGTGCTCTACTTACTGGAATGTGAGACTGGGATTGGGAATCAAAGGAAGACTATGCTGAGGCAGAGGTTAAAAGGTATTGGGTTTCTTACTGCAATTTGGGTATGTCAGTGCTACTGGCCAAGGAGGTGCAGCCACCAACTCCACTTGGGAGAAAGGGAATATTCTTCTGGGTCTCAGATGCTCAATTGCTAATGACCCATGCTTAGACTGTTAACTGCTGTCTCTCAGTGTCCTCCAGTCTAAAATGGGGTAATAGGAGCACCTACCTCTGAAGGTTCTCTGAGGATCAAATGAGATAATCATGAAGATGTTTGGCCAGGCACTGGAACTGATTGAGTAGTTGCTTAGAAATTCCTACCTCACTTTTCTCTTTCCCTCCTTCCTTCTTTTCTTCCTTCTTCCTCTCCTCTTTCCTCCACACCTTCCCTTCTTCTGCCAGCTGAAAAAAATCTGTCTTATATTCATTATCAAACTGTTGGCAGTAGTCATTTGGGGACTAGAATGTTTAAAATAAAGCCCATCCATTGAGTGTTGAATGAGTCTGAAGAAAGCCCAGCCTCCACTAAGGGAGAGGAGAAGCAATTCTGTCAGCATGTACTCTGACAGCCTTTATCATAGGCACCACTATATGTCATTATATGTCATTGCCTTTTCTTTTTCCATCTGGACTTTTCCATAAATCATTTAAGATACTAACACCACTAGCAAACAAATTCCTGGAGTGCTCCCCTCAATTGGAGACTTATGGAATGCAGCAAAAGCAGTTCTTAGGGGAAATTTTATATCTCTAAATGCTAACATGAATAAGAAAGATAAAGAGGAGATCAAGGAAATGGGCATGCAACTAAAAAAGCTAGAAAGAGGACAAATTTAAATGCCCAACTAAATTCTGAGAATTCTGCAATTCAAAGGATTTCTGAAAATCAAAAGTGAGAGTAATAGAATTGAAAGTAAGAAAACTATAGAATTAGTAAATGATACTAAGAGCTGCTTTTATGAAAAAAAAAACACAAAATTGAAAAACAGGTAATTTGATTTAAAAAAGGAAAGAAGAAAACCAAATTACCAGTATCAAAATTGAAAAGGGTGACTTCACCACTAATGAAGAGAAAATCTAAAAAACAATTAGCGGCTATCTTGCCCAGCTAGGTGTCAATAAATCTCATAATGTAAATGAAAGGGATTGATATTTACAAAGATACAAATTTCCCGGATTAATTATAGAAGAGGAAGTAAAATAATTAACTCCACTTTAGAAAAAAGAAATGGAAGAAGCCATGAAAGAACTCCCCAAGAGAAACATTTCCAAGGCCAGATGGATTTACAACGGAATTCTACCAAACATTTAAAAAACAATAAAATTCCCAGATTTATCCTCTATTTTTAAAAATAGGCAAAGAAGGAGTCCTACCAAATTACTTTTATGGCACAAATATGGTGCTGATAGCTAACTAGAAAGAGTCAAAGTAGAGAAAGAAAAGTATAGGCCAATTTTCTAATAAATGTTGATGCAAAAACATAAATAAAATATTAGCAAAGAGATTCCAACAGTTTGTCACCATGATAATATACTATGTCAGGTGGGATTTACACCAGGAATGGAGCCCTGGTTCAATATCAGTAAATCTATCAGCATAATTTACTTCCAGGGTCTATCTCAGGCAGCTCCTCACAACTGGTAGTCTGATTCCTCTCCGCTCTGGAACCCAGATAGATGATATCAAGAGACAAGCTGAACCAAATGTCTTCCATGTGCCAGGGCTGGAGCCCAGTCAAAGCTCCTCCTTCCCTCTTTGCCTTTCTGGGGCTTTCTTGAAGGATAGCAACTCCTTGCACTAATGTGGTTGCTGTTCTTTTCTGAGGACGGAGGTCCCTAATGGACCTCTTGTCTTGAGGAGTTACTTGCTAAGCTACTGGTCTGAGAGCTCACTTAATCAAAGCTTCTTAGGGCAACTGCTACTCTTGGCATCAGGCACACTGGAGTTTCAATCCTGCCTCAGAAACTTAGTATGTGGGAGAACCTGGGCAAGTCACTGAAGTTACGGAGCCTCCTCCAGCCTCTTTCTCCATCTGTAAAATGGATATAAAAGGCAGCTGTCCAATGCAAGTGAAATCAGATGTTAAAGGAACTTAAGCAAAGCATAAATTTTGTCTTAAAACTTCAGTATTGGCTTTTGGCCCAGCCATGCCTATATCTGGGAGAAGCCTGAAGGACATGGGCCACTGGTGGTTATCCCTCTTTGTAAATGATCACTGCCATTATGAGCTATTGCTTGTGGATTTTTCTTTGAGAGGGTCATGGCCCTTTCAGAAGGCACAGCCTCAGATCCAGTCACATTCATTCTGGCTGTTGCCCTACCTGCCTAGACTTCCAGGGGATTCACTCCCTTAAACTGAATCCTGTACCCTCTCTTAGAATCTCAGCTAGAACCATTTCAAAGATAAAAGGGAACATCTCTGAGCCTAGGGAAGCCCCTTTTATTCTGTTTGCCTCTCTACTGACATGTTTCTGGGTTCCATGGCAGCACTGCAGGGAGCATAAGACTTTTGGGACTGGGGTGACTGAGCATAATTTGACTCTCTCTATGTAGCAGCTGGTAATTATCTAGTCCCGATATCAGAAGTGAAGCTCCAACCTTGAGTGCATTTCCCAGATGTGCTGGGATGCTTCTGGCAGACCTGCAGAAATCATTGTGCACACTCAGTGTGAAAGCTCTCTTTATGGCAAGAAGAAAGGAGCCCACCATTTTCTAAGCCCTGGGCACTTGGTAAATGTTTACATATAGAGCTGAGGAACCTGTAGTTTCAAGGCCAAATGTGGCCCTGTATGTCCTCAAGAGCGGCTCTTTGACTGCTTCCAAACTTCGCAAAACAAATACTGTTAATAAAGCAATTTGTTCTGTGAAATTTAGATTCAGTCAAAAGTCACCAGCCAAGGACCTAGAAGGCCACGTGTGGCCTCAAAGTCATAGGCTCCCCACCCCTGGCTTAGGAGATTCCTGAATTAAGTTGATCAAAATTCATTGTTTCTGAGAGCGAATACTGGGATTTTCTCAGAGCAAAGGTAACTAGGTAAGGTAATGAACAAAGGTAACTAGATGAGGTGCTAAGGAGAAAAACTGGGTGGAGGGGGAGCAGCAAGCCCAGAGGGTGGGGATTCACATCTTCCTAAAGTGAATGGGACAGGGCCGCAGTGATTCCTGCTCAAAGCAAAGATTACAATTGGAGCTTTCTAGTCCCCTGAGAAGTCTCCAACAAGGACATCAAAGGTAAGTCTGTTCCTGAGGAGATCCCTCTTCCTTTGATTTCTATGAAAATGGAGAAGTAGTCTGCTTGAGGGACTGAGGAGAGCCTGATGAGGGAACTTGGAGTCAATGGAATTACTGGGCTTGACTCAGTGCTTGCGAGTCTTAGGTCCCTGACCACAGTCTAATTCCTTACCTGCCCAAAATTCAGTTCCATCCTCCATCCAAATAGGGCATTTCCTGCCTGCAGCAAAGCCTTTTAGCATCAAAAACCTAGAGCCTCGCAGTTAGGGGGCTAAGAGGTGAGTGCAGTGATGACAAGAGTCCAGACCTCCTCAGTCAAGGGCAGCAGTGTGTCTAACTGCATCCCTTGCTAACGAAGTGTGGAGTATCTGGGCCAGCTAGAAAGGAGATTCACAATGAATCCATGGGGGAGCTCCTGAGCTAGGCTCCATAAGAGTTTGTGAAAGATGGGGAAATTGAGAGGCCTGTTTGTAGAAGGAAGCTGAGGAGGCAGTAGGTTGGGAGAGGATGATGATTAGAGACTGTGCCTTCTATCATCCCCACTATATGTTGGGAAAGGAGGGAAGGGTTGGCATCCAGGAAGCCTGTAGAGGGCAAGCATTGTCTTGGCAGGGAGAAGGGTTACTCTTCAGGAGAGAGAGGTGGAGAAGACACCTAATTGACTTGAGAGGAAGAAGATAGGCAGAAGGACCTTCACCCAAGGACTTCAGTGTTCTCCAGTTCTGAAGTTCTCCTCTGAGCTGAGGAAATAGGGAGAGGACAGTCTAAGAAAGGCTGGAGGGGAGGGAGAAAAGTGTTGAGGCTGGCTGCTATGGGGAGTGAGGTTATGAATCCAATGCAGAGTTGTAAGAGGACTGGTAAATGCTTACAAAATTTAAAGCATTTCAAAAGAAACATTTTTTCCTTTTTTGCCATGATATTTTCCACATAATTTTTGTCATACTTAAGAACACATGACCCTATTCTCTAATGATAATCTATTTTCTTCTTCATCCTTTTCAAAGTCCAACATTTAGGAAAAGGCAACATACACTGTTTACCTCCACTTTCTCCACCAAGCAAAGATGTTTCAGAATTCTAAAAGACAAACTGAAGAAGGAAGTGAAAAAGTTGTTGAAGTGGGAGAGAAGGAAGGAGAATTACAGAAAGAGAAGGAATCAAGAAACCAGCCTGGAGATAACAAAGCCCCAACCTCAGGTTCCCTGTTGGCCAGAGGTGACATCATGTCACTTTCAAATGACCCAGAGAGCAGTGGAAGTGAACAGAGTGCTGATGAAGAATTCATTCTGCTTTCTTTTCCACCTGAGTTTATCTCTAGAAAGTTTGAAGACTTAGAAGATGCCCTTATGAGTCCTGACCTCCCACCAGCCTACCAGGCTCACCACAGTGATGTGAGTAATGGTGACAATTCTGATGACAGCAATGAAAAGCATGACAGCAGCAGTGATCCCAGTGACAATCATAGCCATGATGATCATGCCAGTGATGTCTACAGCAATGGCCATGGTGAGTATGTGAGGGGGTGCTGGGCTAGGCTTGAGGAGGGCTCAAAATGTTGGGAATAGCTTCTGTAGTGAATGGGAGTGCAAATCTATTGGGGGGATTTAAAAAAAGGACTGGTTAATTTGGAAGTAATCTAGAAGTATCATGTTGGCATTTTCTTTATTTGTAAATATTTTTTTCCCCACATAATTTTGTTCATTATTGAGATAAAGACCTGAGTGCACTGTCTCCTCAAAGGTCCATGTTGTATTTCTTCTCTTTCACAGTCAAAGTTCAAGAACATGGAATGCACACTGGTGGTTCTCACCTTCACAGCATGCAAATTAAGTTAGAACACAGCTACACAAATGCTATAGAGAGAAGTGGAAAAGCTGTAGAAACGGAAGAGGAAGAAGATCACATAGAGAGGGAAACAAGAAGTCCATGGAAAGATCAGGAGCCCCACCTTCAGGCTCCACTTTGGATGATAGTGACACCAGAGACCCAGAGAGCAATGAAACTGAAGGGCTATCTGATGAAGAATCATCTATGGCTCCTTTGTTCCCCTCAGCTGTCCCAGGGCAATTGGAAGATTTTGAAGATGACCTTATATATCCCAGGCTCCCACCTGTTTACCTGATAGGGAGCAATGGGGAGTCAGACCTTGATGGATGGGAGGAGCCAGAGCCAGAGCCAAAGCAGTATTTAGGCTGCAGTTTCCCTCTTAACCTCTGCCTTTGTAGGTTCAGTTGAGGGTCTCCAGGTGCCACTTTCCAATGCCAGCAGGAAACCCCAGGCAGCCAATGAACACTCAGACTCAAGAGCCTGCTGGCTGCAAGGGGTTGATAGTCCTTTCCTCAGGTTCTCCCCCTCTCTCTCCTGCTTTTCTTTTTTCCAGTGTCCTTGGGGACACAAAGGAAGTCTTTACTGTAGGGAAGCCATTCTCACTGCCCCTGCCCATCCTCTCCCTTTTTGTGGGAGCTCTTAAGACTACTAAAAACTCAAGGTTAGAACCACTTCAAAATAATAATGTGGCAAAATTATAGAGAAAAACACATCTCCTAAGGAGATATCAGAGAAGACTCTCTAATCACACCGCTTCACAGAGATGGGAGGTTTGGGGTTTTGTGGTGGGCTGGGGGGCTAACATGTTGATCATTTGTGCTGATTTTCTCTTCCCCTTTCACCCACTGAAGAAAAATCATTCGTAATCTGAGATGGCTCTTTGGGAGAGGATGGGGGGAGGAATTCGGGGTAAGATTCTGGTGATGGAGAGAAAGATTTCAATAAAATTTATTTGTAAAAACTGCTTTCTTTGTAAGTGGTTATTGTTTAAGTGTTTTCTCTGTATCTTTCTGACAGTATTCTAGATAGATATGAGCATTACAGTCTGTGAGTTCTACTTACTGGAATGTGAGAGTGGGATTGGGAATCAAGGGAAGACTGTCCTGAGGCAGAGGTTGAAAGGTTTTGGGTTTTCTTACTATGATTTGGGTATGTCAGTGCTACTGGCCAAGGAGGTCCAGCCACAAACTCCACTGGGGTTTAAGTGTCTCACAGGGAGAAAGAGAATACTCTTCTGAGTCTCAGATGATTAGCAGCTAGTGACTCATGGTTAGGCTCTTAATTGCTGTCTGTCTCAGTTTCCTCAACTCTAAAATGGGATAATAGGAGCACCTACCTCTGAAGGTTCTTTGAGGATCAAATGAGATAATATGGAAGAAGCTGGCCTGGCACTGGCACCTATTAAGTAGGTGTTTAGTACTTCCTACCTTACTTTCCTCTTTCCTTCCTTTGTTCTTTTCTTCCTTGATTCCTTCTTTGTCTCCTCTCTCTCCTCCATACATTCCCATCTTCTCTCTGGTCTACAGATGCCAGTCGATAAAAATCCAACTTATTTTCATAATCAAACTGTTGGGAGTAGCCATTTGGGGAGTAGAATGTTGAAAACAAAGTCCATCCCTTAAGTATTGAATGTGTGTGAAGAAAGCCAAGCTTCCACTAAGAGAGAGGGGAAGGATTTCTGTCCCCAATACATTGACACACTTTATCATAAGTACTACTTGCTGCTTATATATCATTGTCTTTTCTTCTTCCACTTGGACTTTCCATAAATTATTCATGATACTAACCCAATTAACAAACAAATTCCTGGGTCACTCCCACTAAAGACTGTCTTGCAAGTTGACTTTAGTTCTTTAAGAACTCCTGGGCTTCAACCCAACTGCAAATTACATGTTAACTTAGCCTATTCTCTTTGGCTTGTCCAGAAAAAAAAAAAGCAGGTGAAATTTTATTAATTGCTTTATAAAAAATCTAGGTAAATGATTTCTACTGGATTCCCTTGATCTCACCTTCTAGTGACCTTCTCAGGCCAGAATATGAAATCACCACTGAGGAAGACATGCAGCCTCATAGGAGGATTGCCAGTGAGCATCCAAAAAAGGAAGCAGGGAACACAATCAGACTGTAGAATTTCACAAGAATCAAATCAAGGTCTCTAGTCTATTGCTTCAGTTTCCTGACATCATTGAACAAAATCAAAACTTCAGAGAGCACCTCTCCTTTTCTTTGTCATCCTTCCCTTTGAAAAAATTTACTTTTGTTTTGACTTCACTTTCCTTCCAAATCAATTTCTTCTGTTTATATTATCAGATATACAAGGTGTCCCTAAAATCTGGACACATAGGCAAAAATGCATGTTTTGAAATATTTGGTATACTAACAGACCTTAGCCCCCTTGACTTCTTTTTCTGGGGTATGCTAAAGGAGAAGGTGTACTCAATAAAAATCACACATGCAACACATTTGATTGAACACGTAAAGAGTCAATGTGCTAAAATTGACAGCAATGTGGACTTACTGCATCGAGTTCACATGAATCTCGCAAAGCACATCAACCTTTGCATCACAAATGATGGAAATCATATTGAAGATGTTATTTGTTAATATTCCAATTATCGTATTTCCCCATGAATAAGATGCACCCTTTTAAGAAAAATTTGGGGTCTAAAAACTGGGTGCATCTTATATGGTGGTTTTAGATTTTTTTACTTGCATTTCCCGCTTTTTCACGCTTGTTTTTACACTCACTGTTGTAGATTTTTTTACTTGCATTTCCCAATTTTTCACACTTGTCTTTGTGCTCATTGTTTCGCATTTGTTACCATTATATTAGGTTACATTTTGCCACGTTCTGCCCAGAAGTGGCTCAGAAAAAATTTTCATACTGTGCTGAATTCAAGTTAAAAGTGATCCGGTTGGCAAAAGTGAATGGAAATCATGCTGCTGAACATAAGTTTGGTCCTCCTCCAACTGAGAAAACAATCCAAGACTGGCTATGGGAAGAAGAAACCCTATGGAAAACGCCATGGCAAAAGAAGTCCATGAGAGGCAAGTCAACAAAATGGCCAGATTTAGAGAGGGAATTGAAGATATGGATTGAAGAGCAAAGGGCAATTGGAATTCCTGTGTCCACAAAGATGGTTCAGCATGAGGCAAGAAGAATTGCTGATGAAAAATAAGTTACTGATTTCAAAGGAGGACACAATTGGTGCCTCAGGTTCATGAAACAGGATCAACTAAGCATGTGTACATGGTCAAAAGATGCCTGAAAGCTATGAGCAGATGAATAAAACTTGAGTTCAATAACTTTATGTAATACATTTTTTTTCAAATTTTGGGCCCCAAAATTAAGATGCATCTTATACATGGGAAAATACAGTAAATAAAATGTTGTTGAAAATTTCATTCAATTCTTTTCTTGAAAATATGCACTTTTGCCCATGTGTGCAGACTTTAGGAACACCCCTTATAATGGGTGATGGCAAAAACAAATTAGTGGAACACAGAAGAAATTAACTGTCAGATCTATTGATGAGGGAAGAGATCATGATCATAGAAGAAATAGAGAGCTTCACTAGAGATAAAATAAATGAGTATGATTACATAAAATGAAGACCTCTACGCAAAAAAATGCAGCTAAACTTAGAAGAAAAAAACGGGAAAACAGGGAGAAAGTCGTGGCATCAAGTTTGTCTGTTGAACATCTCATTTTTATGTATCTAAAGGACTGAGTCAAATTTGTAATGGGAAAAGAAAACATTCTCCAACTGCAAAGTGGTTAAAGAATATGAAGATACCATTTTTGGAGGAGGAAATCAAAGCAATCAATAGCCATATAAAAAATTATCTGAATCACCAATGAGTAAAGGAGTGCCAATTTAAACTGCTCTCAGGTACTACCTAGCACCTATCAGGTAAGAAAGAGGACAAAAAAGGAAAGTGAGAAGTGTTGAAGGGCTTCAGGGAAAACAGGCTCTCTAGCGACCTCTTGGTAGAGCTGTGCACTAGTCCAACACTTCTGGAAAGCAATTAGGAATTATGCCTCCAAAGCTATTAAACTGCACATTCTCTGACCCAGCAAAGTATACTGTGACAAGTCACCACTATGTTATACATTATCATACAAATACATTGGGAAAATATTAACCTATCAAGGAAGTCTTGATTTATTTACTCCTGCCATTGTCTGAAAGTTATTTCCCATGTTCTCCCCAACACCGTGAACGAACTCCCTTTCCTTTGACTCAGACATGGACAAAGCACATCCTTTCCCCTCAGGCCTTAGATTTTAAAGAGACCAAAGTTCCATTTTGAATCCAAATACATGTCTGCTACTTTCAAATGTTTTGGAGGGTCATTTAATTGTCTAAATATGCCGAGTCGCTGCAAGGTAAATAATTTGTATTTTGTGTTCAGTGCATGCCATGCACTCTACCGAATACTTTGGTCTTATCTCCCAGATTGCTAGATCTTATGTTCCAGCCATATCATTAGGATCAGACAGTGCCCCGACTTAATTCTTCACCTGAGAAATGCCTCACCTTCCATTGACTCAAGAATACTTGTACTGGGGTCATGAAAACATGGACAAGGTTCTTTGGATAAAGACATCTCTTTGGATCCCTGAAATGCCAAGGTCTCTGAATTTTCCTCCAGGTCTATCTCAGCCACTTCCTAAAAAAATGGTAGCTTGATTCCTCTCTGCTCTGCAACATAGAGGGACTATGTGATCACACAAACTGAATCAGATGTCTTCCATTTGCCCTGGGCATCATGCCAGGGTTGGAACAAAATCAAAGCTCTTCCTTATCTACTTGTCTTTCCTGAGCTTTGCTCAGGAATAGCAAGTCTTTGCACTGTTTTGTTCTTGTTGTGTTTTGTTGTTCTGAGAAGCGACTTCACCATGGATCTGTTTTAAGGAGTGGGGAGCTAAATTACTGGTCAGAGGGTCCACCTATCAATAACTCTTGTGGATAGAATGCTGCTCTTGGCATCAGGAACACCTGAGTTTCAATCCTACCTTAGACACTAAGTAGTGGGCAGAACCTAGGCAAATTACTTGAGTTACTGAGCATCCTTCAGCCTCAATAGTACCTACCTGAAAAGGTAGTCATCAAGTGAAAGTGAAATCACATGTTTAAAGGGACCTTAGCACAGTTTAAAATGCCTTATAAATATTGGCTATTAGCATAGCCATGTCCGTCTCTAGGAGAAAACTGAGGAATATGAGCCACTGTGGGATATTTGGCTTTGAAATGATCATGTCCTTGAAGAATTCTTTCTTGGGTATTTCCTTTGAGATGATCATGGCCTTTATCAGAAGGCACACATTCAGGCCTAGTCACATTCATCCTGGCTATTGCTTAAGCTGCCTAGACTTACAGGAGACTACTCCCTTAACCTGAATCCTGTAGACACCCCTAGAATCTAAGCTAGCTCGATTTGCGTCCCTGTCAAGGACTATTCCTAGACATAGGGGAGCCCCTTTCTTTCTGTTTGTCCCTCTACAACCTTGTTTCTTAAGGCCATGGATGCACTACATGGACAAGAAGACATATGGGCTCCAGGGACTAGAGTGACTGAGGATGTTTTGACTCTCTCCACCTAGCAACTGGTAATTGTCTAGTCCAAAGATCAGCAAAGGTGAAGCTGGTGCCTTAGCTGCATTCACCAGATGTATTGGGATGTTGCTGTCGGACCTGCAGGTATCTGTCTGAACACTTGGTGCGAAAGATCTCTTCACTGCAAGAACACAGGAGCCCAAACCTGTGGAACTTAGTGTTGTGAACAAAAAATAAAAAAATTAAATAAGAAAAATCTATCAAACCAAAAAAAAAAAAAGAACACAGGAGCCCTCTATTCTCTAAGAATTTGGCCCTTGGTATGTATGTGTTCAGAAGACTTCTTAGATTAATTGATTGTGATTAATTATTTCTGAGGATTAAATTATTGGACCACCCTCAGCAAGTATCTCAGGGCTAAACTAATGAGATGAGGTGCTAAGGAGAGAGCTGGGTGGGGAGGGCAAGAAAGCAAAGAGGTGTAAATCTTGGGGAGGCAATAGAGGAACAAAAGGATTTTTCTCCTGTAGCACTCATTCTGAGGATGGGGATTCACACCTTCTTAATGTAAATGGGACAGGGCAGGAGCACCCTGGGAGAAAACATATAAAAAGCCAGGACCAGCTCATTCTCAGTGATTCCTGCTCAGAGCAGAGATTACAACTGGAGCTGTGTTCCTGATTGAGAAGCCACCAGGAAGGTCATCACAGGTAAGTTTGCTCCTGAGGAGATGCATTTTTCTTTGATTTCTATGAAACTGGAGAGCTAGTCTGTTAGAGGGACTGAGGAGAGAGACTGCTTAGGGGACTTGGAGTCAATGGAGTTGTGGGTTTCACTCAGTGCTTGGGACATGGTCCTAGGTCCCTGACTACAGTCCAATTCCTTGCCTGCCTAAACTTCAGTTCCATCCTCTGTCCAAATACATATTTCCTGCCTGCAATATCCTCATTCTTTCACTGCCTTTTAGTGTCAAATATCCAGAGACTGGCAGTTCTAGGCCATAAGGTGAGCAGAATGATACCAAGAGACTAGGCCCATTCCAGGGGAGCAGTGTGTCTATCTGAATCCCTTGTTAATGGGGTGGGCTAGCTAGAATGGAGACTCACACAGAATCCATTGGGGAAGCTCCTGAGCCAGCCACCAAAGGATATTAGAGTAATAGTAGACCAATAGCTTTCTTGGGAAAGACCTTCTATGACCTCAATAGGCATCTAGTGAATCAACAAGCCAGCATAGACCACTTAGCATGTGCCAGTCTGTGGGCTAAAAGCAGAGCACTTGGGTGAAGGACCAGCCAAGAAGACTGTGAAGGAAGAGTCAGACGATTATGGGGAGATCCAGGAGAAAGCAGGGTCATGAGAGAGAGTTTATTAAGCATTGGGGAAGGGTTGGGCCTGTTTGTAGGCAGAGGGTTAAGAGGCAGCAGGGTGGGAGAGAATGAAGATTAGAGACAGTGGGGATGATAGAGGGCACAATCTGCTGGGGAAGGAGGGAAGCTTTGGGATCCAGGATGGCTTTAGAGGGCTTTGTCTTGGCAGGGAGAAGGGTTACTCTTGGAAAGAGAGGTGGGGGAAGACATCGAATTGATTGGAGAGGAAAAAGATGGACAGAAGGACATTCATCCAATGGCTTCAGTGTCATCTAGTTCAGAGGGACTTAACGGCCTTAAGCTGAAGAAATGGGGAGAGGATATGTTAAGAAAGACAATAGGGGACGAATGGAAATGTGTAGGTTAGCTGCTATGGGCAGTGAGAGGGTGAAACCAATACAGATTTTAAAAAAAAACTGGTAAATGCTTACAAAATACGGAGCAATTCAGTATTAGTAATATTTTTCACCATAATATTTTCCATGTAATTCTGTTCATAGATGAGAACATATGACCCTATTCTCTAATGACAATCTATTTTCTTCATCCTTTTCAAAGTCCAGCTTCTAGGAAAATCCACGTTATCCACCAAGCAAAGATGTTTCAGAACTCTAAAGGACAAACTGAAGAAAAAAGTGAAAAAGTTGTAGAAGTAGAAGAGAAGGAAAGAGAATCGCAGAAAGAGAAGGAATCAAGAAACCAGCCTGGAGATAACAAAGCCTCAACCTCAGGTTCCATGTTGGCCAGAGGTGACATCAGGTCACTTTCAAGTGACCCAGAGAGCAGTGGAAGTGAACAGAGTGCTGATGAAGAATTCACTCTGCTTTCTTTGGCACCTCAGTTTATCCCAAGACATTTTGAAGACTTGGAAGATGCCCTTATGTGTCCTGACCTCCCACCTGCCTACCAGAATGACAGCAGTGATGTGAGTAATGGTGATAATTCTCATGACAGTAAAGAAAAGCATGACAGCAGCAGTGATCCCAGTGACAATCATAGCCATGATGATCATGCCAGTGATGTCTACAGCAATGGCCATGGTGAGTATGGGAGGGGGTGCTGGGATAGGTTTGAGGAGGGCTCAAAATTTTGGGAATAGCTTCTGTAGTGAGTGGGAGTGTAAATCTCTTAGGGAACTTAAAAAAAATTTTTTTTGATTTGGAAGTGATCCAGGAGTATTCATGTTGATATCTTCTTCAATTGTAAATATAATTTTCCCTACATAATTTTCTTCCACTCTTGAGATGACTTGAGTGTACCCTCTCCTTACATGATTCTTGTTGTATTTTTTCTCTTTCACAGTCAAACTCCAAGAACAAGGAATGCACACTGGTGGCTCCCACCTTCATGGTATGCAAATTAAGTTAGAACACAGCTATAAAAATCCTATAGAGAAAAGTGAAAAAGCTGTAGAAGCAAAAGAGAAAGAGGAAGAAGAACAAAAAGGGAGGGAAGCAAGAAGCCACAGGAAAGATAAGGAAACATCCCATTCAGGCTCCACTTTGGATGATAGTGGCACCATTTCTTCTACAAGTGACTCAGAGAGCAACAAAAGTGAAGAGATTTCTGATGAAGAATCATGTTTGGCTCCTTTGTGCGCCTCACCTGTCCCAGGACAATTGGGAGATTTTGAAGATGACCCCATGCATCCCAGGCTCCAACTTGGCTACCTGATAAGCAGCAATAGGATGTGGATGGCAATAGCCAGAGCCAGAGCCAGAGCCAGAGCCAGAGCAGTGTTTAGGCTGTACTTATAATCTTTGTCTTCGTAGGTTGAGCTGAGGGTCTCCAAGTGCCACTATCCAATGCCAGCAGGAAACCCCAGGCAGGCAATGTACACTGAGACTCAACAGCCTGCCAGTGACCAGCAGCAAGGGGTTGATAGTCCTTTCCTCAGCTTCTTCCCATCTTTCTCTCCTGCTTTTCTTTTTTTCCAGTGGCTAGTGGGACACAAAGGAAGTCTTGACTCTAAGGAAGCCAGTCTCACTCCACCTGCCTATCCTCTCCCTTCTTGAGCCAGCTTTTAAGACTACTTAAAATTTAAGTTTAGAACCCCCCGAAAATAATGATGTGGCAAAATTATACAGAAAAACATAATTCCTAAGGAGAGATCAGGGAAGACTCTAATCTCACCACTTTGCAGAGATCGCAGGTTTGGGCTTTTGTGTGGGTTTTTTTTTGACATGTTCATCATTTCAGCTGATTTTTTTTACCCTTTCACCGCCTGAAGAAAAATCATTTGGAATCTGGGATGGCTCTCTGGGAGAGGATGGGGAGGAATTCTGGGTAAGATTCTGGTGATGGGAGAGAAAAAAAAACATTTCAATAAAATTTTGGTGAAAACACTGCTTCCTTTGTAAGTGGTTATTGTTGAAGTGTTTTCTCTGTATCTTTCTGACAGTATTCTAGATAGGTATGAGCATTACAATCTGTCAGTTTTACTTCCTGGAATGTGAGAGTGGGATTGAAAATTAAAGCAAGACTGTGCTGAGGCAGAGGTTGAAAGGTGTTGGGTTTTCTTACTGCAATTTGGGTGTGTCAGTGCTACTGGCCAAGGAGATGCAGCCACAAACTCTACTGGGAGAAAGAGAATACTCTGCTGGGTCTCAGATGCTTAATAGCTAATGAACCATGGTTAGGCTTTTGACTGCTGTCTATCTCAGTGTCCTCCACTCTAAAATGGGATAATGGGAGCACCTACCTCTGAAGGTTCTTTGAGGATTGAATGAAATAATCCTGAAGAGGTTTGGCCAGGCACTAGAAACTATTGAGTAGGTTCTTAGGAATTCCTACCTCACTTTCCTCTTTCCTTCCTTCCTACTTTTCTTCCTTTCTTCTTTCTCTCCTCTCCTTCCTCCATAACTTCCCTTCTCTCTGCTCTAGAGATGCCAGTCAATAAAAATCCACATTATATGCATTATCAAACTCTTGTCAGTAGCCATTTGGGGAGTAGAAATTTTAAAAGAAAGCCCATCCCTTGAGTGTAGAATGAATTTGAAAAAAGCCAACCCTCCACTAAGGGAGAGGAGAAGGAATTCTGTCAGCATGTACACTGACAGCCTTTATCATAGGCACCACTATGTTATTTTATGTCATTGCCTTTTCTTTTTCCATCTGGACTTTTCCATAATCATTTAAGATACTAACAGAAATTCCTGGAGCATTCCCCTTAAGGCTGTATTGGAAATGTATTGGATGCAGCCAAAGCAGTTCTTAGGGGAAATTTTATATCTCTAAATGCTTACATGCATAAAATAGACAGAGGAGATCAATAAACTAGGCATGCAATTAAAACAGCTAGAAAAAGAACACATTTAAAATCCCCAATTAAATTCTGAAAATTCTGAAAATCAAAGGTGAGGGTAATAGAATTGAAAGTAAGAAAACTATTGAATTAATAAAAAAAAACTAAGACCTGGTTTTATTTTAAAAAAGACAATAAAATAGATAATCATTTGGTTGATTTGATTTTTAAAAAGGAAAGAACAAACCAAACCACCAATATCAAAATTGAAAAGGGTGACTTCACCAACAATGAGGAGGAAATTTAAACAAGAATTGGGGGATATCTTGTCCAGCTGTATGTCAATAAATCTGACAGTCTAAATGCAATCTAAATGAATATTTACAAAGATACAAATTGCCCAAATTAATAAAAAAAGAGGAAATGAAATACTTAATGCTACTTTAGAAAAACAAATTGAAGAAACCATCAATGAACTCCCTAAGAAAAAATCCCCAGGGCCACATGGATTTACAAGTGAATTCAACCAAGCACTGAAAGAACAATTAATTCCCATGTTTTATCAAATATTTTTAAAAATAGGCAAAGAAGGAGTCCTACTAAATTCTTTTTATGACACAAATATTGTGCTGATACCTAAAATAGAAAGAGCCAAAGCAGAGAAAGAAAATTATAAACCAATGTTCCTAATAAACATTGTCACGAAAATTTTAAATAAAATATTAGCAACGAGATTACAACAATTTATCACATGATAATACATTATACTAGGTGAGATTTCTACTGGGAATGCAGCCCTGGTTCAATATCAGTAAGTCTCTCAGGATAATTATCTTCCAGGGTCTTTCTCAGCCAGTTCCTCAGAACTGCTAGTCTGATTGCTCTCTGCTCTGGAACCCAGATAAATGATATCATGAGACAAGCTGAACCAAATGTCTTCCATGTGCCAGGGCTGGAGCCCAATCAAAACTATTACCTCCCTCTTTGCCTTTCTTGGGCTTTGTTGAAGGATATCAACTCCTTGCACTACTGTGGTTGCTGTTCTTTTCTGGGGACGGAGCTCCCTAATGGATCTCTTGTCTTGAGGAGTAGGGTGCTAAGCTACTGGTATGAGAGCCCACCTAATCAAAGATTCTTAAGGAAACTGCTACTCTTGGCATCAGGAACCCTTGAGTTTCAATCCTGCCTCAGAAACTTAGTATGTGGGAGAACCTGGGCAAGTCACTGAAGTTACGGAGCCTCCTCCAGCCTCTTTCTCCATCTGTAAAATGGATATAACAGCACCTACCTGAGAAGGCTGTTGTCAAATGCAAGTGAAATCAGACATTAAAGAAACTTTAGCAATACGTAAATTTTGTCTTAAAACTTCAATATTGTCTTTTAGCCCAGTCATGCCTGTTTCTGGGAGAAGCCTGAGGACATGGGCCATTGCTGGTTATCCCTCTTTGTAATGATCACTGCCATTATGAGATATTGCTTGTGGATTTTTGTTTGAGAGGGTCATGGCCCTTTCAGAAGGCACAGCCTCAGATCCAGTCACATTCATCCTGGCTGTTGCCCTACCTGACTAGACTTCCAGGGGATTCACTCCCTTAAACTGGATCCTGTACCCTCCCCTAAAATCTCAGCTACCTCCATTTGCAAGGCTAAAAGGGATCATCTCTGAGCCTAGGGAAACCCCTTTTATTCTGTTTGCCTCTATACTACCATGTTTCTGGGTTCCATGGCAGCCCTGCAGAGACCCTAAGACTTTTGGGCTCCAGGAACTGGGGTGACAGAGGATGATTTCACTCTCTGTATCTAGCAGTTGGTAATACTGCAGTCCAAAGATCAGAAGAAGTGAAGCTCCAGCCTTGGCTGCATTCCCCAGATGTGCTGGGATGTTTCTGGCAGACCTGCAGGAATCACTGTACACACTCAACATGAAAGCTCTCTTCACAGCAAGAAGAGAGAAGCCCCCCATTTTCTAAGCCCTGGACACTTGGTAAATGTTTAGATACAGGGCTGGAGAACCTGTAGTTTCAAGGCCACATGTGGCCCTGTATGTCCTCAAGTGCAGCTCTTTGCATCCAAACTTCACAAAACAAATCCCCTTAATAAAACATTTTGTTCTGTCAAATTTACATTCACTCAAAAGTCCCCAGCCAAGGACCTAGAAGGCCACATGTGGCCTCAAAGCCATAGGCTCCCCACCCCTGGTTTAGGAGATTCCTGAGATAAATTGATAAAATTAATTGTTTCTAAAAGTTAATAGTGGGATTTCCCTCAAAAAGTGTCTCAGGGTAAGGTAACTAGGTAAGGTAAGTAGAATAGGTGCTAAGGAGAATAACTAGGTGGAAGGGGAGGAGCAAGCCCAGAGGTATGAATCCTGGTGGGCAGTGGAAGGACAAAAGGATTTCTCTCAAGTGCCACTCATTCTGAGGGTGGGGATTCACATCTTCTTAACATGAACGGCACAGGGCAGGAGATCCTAGGGGAAACCATATAAAAGGCCAACACCAGCTCATTTTCAGTGATTCCTGCTCAGAGCAGAGATTGCAACTGGAGCTCTCTGGCCCCCTGAGAAGTCTCCAACAAGGACATCAAAGGTAAGTCTGCTCCTGAGGAGATGCCTCTTCCTTTGACTTCTATGAAAATGGAGTAGTCTACATGAGGGACTGAGGAGAGAGAGCCTGCTGAGGGGACTTGGAGTCAATGGAGTTACTGGGTTTGGCTCAGTGCTTGGGACATGGCCCTATGTCCCTGACCACAGTCCAAATTCTTGCCTGCTTAAACTTCATTTCTGTCCTCTGTCCAAATAGGGCATTTCCTGCCTGCAGCACAGCCTTTTAGCATCAAAAACCTAGAGCCTGGCACTTAGGGGGCCAAGAGGTGAGTGCAGTGATGACAGGAGTCCAGACCTCCCCATTCAAGGGGAGCAGTTTATCTATCTGGATCCCTTGCTAATGAGGGATGGAGTATCTGGCCTAGCTAGAAAGGGGATTCACAATGAATCCATGGGGGAGCTCCTGAGCTAGGCTCCATGAGAGTTTGTGGAAGATGGGGAAAGGGAGAGGTCTGTTTGTAGAAAGAAGCTGAGGAGACAGTAGGTTGGGAGATGATGAGGATTAGAGACTGTGCCTTCTATCATCCCCGCTATGTGCTGGGGAAAGACGGAAGGGCTGGGATCAAGGAAGCCTGTAGATGGTAGGCATTGTCTTGGCAGGGAGAAGGGTTACTCTTCAGGAGAGAGAGGTGGGGAAGACATCTAATTGACTTGAGAAAAAGAAGATAGGCAGAAGGACCTTCACACAAGGACTTCAATGTCCTCCAGTTCAGAAGGAGTTAATAGCCTTGAGCTGAGGAACTACTGAGAGGACAGGCTAAAAAAGTCTGGTGGGGAGGGAGGGAAATGTTTATGATAGCTGCTATGGAAAGGGAGGTTATGAATCCAAATACAAAATCTAAAGCATTTCAAAAGAAATACTTTTTTTTTCCTTTTTGCCCTGATATTTTCCATGTAATATCATTCATACTAGAGAATGCATGACCCCATTCTCTAATGATACTCTATTTTCTTCTTCATCCTTTTCAAAGTCCAACTTTTTGGAAAAGGCAATCACTTTGCCAGTCAAGCAGAGATCTTTCAGAACTTTAAAAGACAAACTGAAGAAGGAAGTGAAAAAGTTGTTGAAGTGGGAGAGAAGGAAGGAGAATTACAGAAAGAGAAAGAATCAAGAAACCAGCCCGGAGATGATGAAACCTCAACCTCACTCCATGTTGGCCGTAGGTGACACCATGCTACTTTCAAGTGACCCAGAGAGCAGTGGAAGTGAACAGAGTGCTGTAAAGGCAATCAGTAAGTGAGATCTTCTTTCCCCACCATCACCATTTGAATAGTCTTCAGGTGATGCTCCAGGTGGGGCCAATGAAGGGAGGTCTGATTAGATCTTCCCTCCTAAGTAGGCCCCAAACCCCTAGTTAGTAGTTGCTAAGCCAATGTGGGTGTGAAGCCCTCAGGGCCCTAAGGGGTGTTGCTAAGACCAGAGCTAAGTTCTGGTAGATCAGATGATGTTTGGAGGAATCACTACAAACACCTGTAAAAAATGACACTAAACAAATTCTAGAGCTACAGAACCCATGAAATGACAGAGTGAAATAAGTCTCCAGCCCAAGACAGCCTGTATGGTCACCGGGAAGGATCTATCACATGATGCTGTGGGCCACACCAGAACAGACCAGGCTGGAGCAGACCAGGCTTTGCAGGCCTCAGGGCCCTGAATCATTAAGCTGTGGAGGTGGCGGCAGTGGCAGCAACAACAGTGGCAGTGCAGTGGTGGCTGCTTTTGGAGGTCCAGGACTACAGAGGGTAGGGGAATCAAGCAGCTGATCAGAGTGGTAGCACAAGGATCTCTTTGCTGTGCTGAGGCAGGATTCTCTTGCTTTGCCCTGCTTAGATTGGGTCGCAGTCCTGGTTGGTGGTCCTGGGGTGAAGAGGAGTGCTTCTGTGGCAGGGCTTGTGGTGGCTGTACAGAGGGAGTTCTCCTGGCAGTTACAAGGCAGAAAAGAGTGCTTAAGGTCACTCATAGACCAGCGCACGGGCCAGGAGAGAAGCAAACACCTCTCATTGGATCATAGTACCTCAGAAGAACTGAATATTTTGCAGGTGCCTAGAAGTAGCTCCAAAAACAGCAGCTCAAACCCCCTGAAGCTTGAGACAGAGTGCTCTCCACTCTGGAAGCAGTCATACCTGCTGAACTGAAAAGTCAAATGATTAGTTTGGAAAATGAGCAAACAGTGTAAAAAAAAAACTCAGACTATAGAATCTTACTTTAGTGACAAAGAAGATCAAACTATACAGCCAGAAGAAGAGAAGAAGACAACAAAGTCAAAGATCCTACATCAAAAGCCTCCAAGAAAAATATGCATTGGTCTCAGGGCCGTGGAAGAGCTCAAAAAGATTTGGAAAATCAAGTAAGAGCAATAGAGGAAAAATTGGGAAGAGAAATGAGAGTGATGCAAGAAAATCATGAAAAATGCATCAACAACTTGCTAAAGGAGACCCAAAAAAATACTGAAGAAAATTACACCTTAAAAAATAGGGTAACCCAAATAGCAAAAGAGGTCCAAAAACCTGATGAGAAGAATGCCTTGAAAAGCAGAATTGGCCAAATAGAAAAGGAGGTCCAAAAGCTCGCTGAAGAAAATAATTCCTTAAAAATTAGAATGGAGCAAATGGAAGCAAATAACTTTATGAGAAATCAAGAAATTATAAAACAGAACCAAAAGAATGAAAAAATGGAAGACAATGTGAAATATCTCATTGGAAAAACCATGGACCTGGAAAATAGATCCAGGAGAGATAATGTTAAAATTATTGGACTACCTGAAAGCCATGATGAAAGAAAGAGCCTAGACATCATCTTTCAAGAAATTATTCAAGGAAAACTGCCCTGATATTCTAGAACCAGAGGGTAAAATAGAAATTGAAAGAATCCACCAATTGCCTCTTGGAAAAGATCCCAAAATGAAAACTCCTAGGAATATCATCACCAAATTCCAGAGTTCCCAGGTCAAGGAGAAAATATTGCAAGCAGCCAGAAAGAAACAATTTGAGTATTGTGGAAATACAATCAGGATAACACAAGATCTAGCAGTTTCTACATTAAGGGATCAAAGGGCTTGGAATATGATATTCCAGAGGTCAAAGGAACTAAGAATAAAACCAAGAATCACCTACCCAGCAAAACTGAGTATAATACTTCAGGGCAAAATATGAAATATGAGGACTTTCAAGCATTCTCAATGAAAAGACCACAGCTGAATAGAAAATGTGATTTTCAAATACAAGAATCAAGAGAAGCATGTAAAGGTAAACAGGAAAAGAAATCATGAGGGACTTACTAAAGTTGAACTGTTCATATTCCTACATGGAAAGATATTTTTAACTCATGAGACCTTTCTCAGCATTAGGGTAGTTGAAGGGAATATATATGTGTATATATGGACAGAGGGCACAGGGTGAGTTGAATATGAAGGTATGATATCTAAAAAAATAAAGTTAAGGGGTAAGAGAGGAATATATTTGGAGAAGGAGAAAGGGAGAGATAGAATGCGGTAAATTATCTCTTATAAAACAGGCAAGAAAAAGCTGTCGTAATGGAAGGGAATTGGGGGTAGGTGAAAGGGAATTAGTGAACTTTACTCTCATTGGATTTGGCTTAAGGAGGGAATAACATACATCTTACCCTACAGGAATGTAGAGGGGAACAGGATGGGGGGATGGGATGATAGAAGGAAGGACAGATTAGGGGAGGGAGTAGTCAAAAGCAAACACTTTTGAAAAGGGACAGAGTCAAAGAAAAAAAATTGAATAAAGGGGGACAGGATAGGATGGAGGGAAAGTCACAACATGACTATTTCGGAAGTGTTTTGTACAATGATACATGTGTAACCTATATTGAATTGCTTGCCTTCTTAAGGTGGGGGTGGGGAGGGAAGAAGGGAGAGAATTTGGAAATCAAAAGTTGCAAAAACAAATGTTAAAAACTGTTTTTACATGCAACTAGACCATAAGATATACAGGCAATGGGGTATAGAAATCTATCTGGCCCTACAAGAAAGTAAGGGGCAAGGGGATGGGATGGAGTAGAGTTGGGTGATAGAAGGGAGGGCAGATTGTGGAAAGGGGCAATCAGAAAACATGCCATTTTGGAGTGGGGGGAGGGTAGAGATGGAGAGAAAATTTGTAACTCAAAATCTTGTGGAAATGAATGTTGAAAACTAAAAATAAATAAATTAAAAATAAAGAAAAATTGAAAGCAAAAAATTGACAGTAAGACTGACCAATTTTTTTTTTTAAGTTTAAAAATAGAACCAGCGCCCCCCACCCCCGGCCCTCCCAGCAGCTCCGCAGGGTGAAACGCCTTTCACTCCCGGGCTGGCTCAACAGGACAGAAGTAGAAGCTGGACAGCTGCACAATGAACGGAGAAGCTGACTGCCCCACTGACCTGAAGATGGCCGTACCCAAAGGCCAAGACCGCTGGTCCCAGGAAGATATGCTGACCCTGTTGGAATGCATGAAGAACAATCTGCCTTCTAATGACAGCTCCAAGTTCAAAACCACAGAATCACATATGGACTGGGAGAAAGTTGCTTTTAAGGACTTCTCTGGGGATATGTGCAAACTCAAATGGGTTGAAATTTCTAATGGGGTAAGGAAGTTCCGAACATTGACAGAACTTATTCTGGATGCCCAGGAGCACGTCAAGAATCCTTACAAAGGCAAAAAACTCAAGAAACATCCAGACTTCCCCAAGAAGCCTCTGACCTCTTATTTCCGATTTTTTATGGAGAAGCGGGCTAAGTATGCAAAACTTCACCCAGAAATGAGCAACCTGGATCTGACGAAGATCTTGTCTAAGAAGTATAAGGAGCTTCCTGAGAAGAAGAAGATGAAGTACATTCAAGACTTCCAGAGAGAGAAACAGGAATTTGAACAAAACCTGGCTCGATTCAGGGAGGATCACCCTGACCTAATCCAGAATGCCAAGAAGTCAGATGTGCCTGAGAAACCCAAAACCCCCCAGCAGCTGTGGTACACCCATGAAAAGAAGGTGTATCTGAAAGTTCGCCCTGATGCCACTACGAAGGAGGTGAAGGACTCCCTGGGGAAGCAGTGGTCTCAGCTCTCAGACAAAAAGAGGCTGAAATGGATTCATAAGGCCCTGGAGCAGCGGAAGGAGTATGAGGAGATCATGAGGGACTACATCCAGAAGCACCCTGAACTCAACATCAGCGAGGAAGGCATCACCAAGTCCACCCTCACAAAGGCAGAGCGTCAGCTCAAGGACAAATTTGATGGGCGACCCACCAAGCCACCTCCAAATAGCTACTCCCTCTACTGTGCGGAGCTGATGGCCAACATGAAGGACGTACCGAGCACAGAAAGAATGGTGCTTTGAGCCAGCAATGGAAGCTCCTTTCCCAGAAGGAGAAAGAAGCCTACCACAAGAAGTGTGACCAGAAAAAGAAAGATTATGAGATTGAACTCCTGCACTTTCTGGAGAGCCTGCAACAGCAGCGTATCTTGGCAGAGGAGAAAATGTTAGGCATCAACAGGAAGCGAGCCATCAGCCCTGCCTCTAAGAAACCTTCTCCAGATGGTAGCAAGGGCAGCCCTGAGAAACCCAAGCAGCCTGTCTCCACCATGTTCATCTTCTTGGAGGAAAAGCGACGCCAGCTGCAGGAGGAGCAGCCTGAGCTGTCAGAGCGTGAGCTGACCCGGCTCCTGGCCTGCATGTGGAATGACCTGTCCGAGAAGAAGAAGGCGAAGTACAAAGCGAGAGAAGGGGCCCTGAAAGCACAGTCCGAGAGGAAGCCTGGCACAGAGCGGGAGGAGAGGGCAAAGCTGCCTGAGTTGCTCAAGACTGCAGAGGAGATTTGGCAGCAGAGCGTCATTGGAGACTACCTGGCCCATTTCAAGAATGACCGGGTGAAAGCTCTGAAAGCTATGGAAGTAACCTGGAACAATATGGAAAAGAAGGAGAAACTCATGAGGATCGAGAAGGCAGCTGAGGACCAGAAGAGATACGAGAGAGAGCTGAGTGAGATGAGGGCTCCCCCAGCAACTGCCAATTCCTCCAAGAAGATGAAGTTCCAGGGGGAGCCCAAAAAGCCTCCCATGAACGGTTACCAGAAATTCTCCCAGGAGCTGCTGTCCAATGGGGAGCTGAACCACCTGCACCTGAAAGAGAGGATGGTGGAGATTGGCAGTCGGTGGCAGCGGATTTCCCAGGGCCAGAAGGAGCATTACAAGAAACTGGCAGAAGAGCAACAGAAGCAATACAAGGTGCACTTGGACCTTTGGGTCAATAGTCTGTCCCCCCAGGACCGTGCTGCTTACAAAGAATACATCTCCAAAAAACGCAAGAGCATGACCAAGCTTCGGGGCCCAAACCCTAAATCTAAGCCCACCATGCACTCCAAGTCGGAGTCAGAGGAAGATGACGATGATGATGAGGAAGATGAAGAAGATGATCACGATGATGAAAATGGGGATTCCTCAGATGAGGGGGGCGATTCTTCTGAGTCGAGCAGTGAAGACGAGAGCGAGGTTGGGGATGAGAATGACGATGGGGATGAGAATGATGATGATGGAGAGGATGATGACGAGGATGAGGATGAGGACGAAGACAAAGACAATGAGTCGGAGCGGAGCAGCTCCAGCTCGTCCTCCTCAGGAGACTCCTCTGACTCAGACTCCAATTGAGCCCCGGGAGGAGGCCAGGCCTGCCTCTGTACCCCCAGGGGCCTAGGAAAGCCTTTGGGGGTCTGGGGAGGGGTTGAAGGGAGAGCCCCTCTGTGACTCCTATTTTTTTTCACCCCTCTAGTTCTGCTCCTGCCCACCCTCATTTTTTTTAAAAAGCAAAATGCATGGGGGGGAATGAGGGTGGGAGGGAGCCCAGGCTAGGACTCTGCAACCTTAGAGAGATATTAGCCCTGGGGGAGCCTCCGGGAGAATGGCCATCAGACTGAGCCAGTGTCTACCCTTCCTTCCACCTCTACCCCTCTCCCAGGATCTCATCACAGTCCCCACCCCCTAGCTGCCCACCCTGGACCATGGATCTCACTGCACTTACAGCTCCTAGCATGGACATTGGAATGGGGCTGAGGGGACGGAGGGGTACATAGGGGTTGGAATGGGTTTTCAGGGGTGGGGAGGCCTTGAAGGGTGGAATGTGGCTCTTCTCACTCCCCACTTTCTCCATTCAGGGGAGGGAGTTCTGAAGCTGTGCCCCCACTCACCCCCCACCTCCCCCTGTGTGACTGATTGCCTTGACCACTTTGTTGGAACTGGGGGTATGGGGACATTTGCAGGGGGTCCTTTAAGAAGATGGGGGTGGTCCTGAGTCCTCCTGCCCTGGCTAACCCCCTTGCAGGAAGGCGCTCCCCCTGCCCGTCAGGGCAGCAGTTTTTTTTATATATGTGTATATAATTTTTTTTAAGCTCTGAGCTGTCAACGAGATGTTTCCTACCAATCTCCACTACTGTCTCTGTCTGTTCTGTCGTTTGGGGGTCGGGGGGACTGGGGAGCTGTCATTTTTTAAAAACTGTCTAGAGTGTGGAAGTGTGACTGTGCGGCCTGTATATAGCATGTGTGCGTGTTCGTGTGTTTGTGTGTGTGTGTGTGTATGAGAGAGACAGAAAGAAATGAGGCCTGACCCCTTGGGCCTTTAAGGTAGAAAGAAGGGAAATGGGAAGCGGACTGGAGGCTCCCCTGTCTTGTCTATCCTATCCTGCCCCCAAGGGAAAGAGGCAAGTCCCCAATCTCACAAATTCCAAATTCTTGCCTGGTAGACACTTTGTTTGGGGAGGGGGTGGTGGTGGGAGGAGACAGGAAAGCTGTATGGAGCTACTCCCTTGTTCCCTCGGGGCGGGGTGTGTGTGTGGGGGGGGTTGGTTTTCTTTTGGGTGGGGGTAATGATTCTCTGACCTAGATGGTATGAGGTTTGGGAGTATCTTGGGCCCTAGGGAGTTTTGTTTCTGGGGGGAGATGCAGACTTAGTTCTGGTTAGCTAGGCTGAGGAGTAGAGACTGGCAATATGCTATCCACCTCGAAATCTGAGAGTCCTAAGGGTGGACTGAGAACTTTTTGTATGTATATTTCAGCCTTCACCCCTTCCTCCAGCTTGGCCCCTATACCCCCGAGGCAGCCTAGTTTTTATCACAATGTTTCATTTTGCTAAAGGCTGTTGGATGCAGCTGACCTTCTCCACCCCCCTCGCCCCCCATTCCCAATTCCTTAGCCTACCTGACACCCCCAAGCCACTTTGGATTTATTTCTGTAAATATCATTTTTTAGATGTTTGACTAAATTTGGATTTAACAAAAACAGAAATCATGTCAGTGACTTATTTAGGCTTTCCATTTAATTTTATCTTCCATCATGGGAAAACTAAGGGACAGAGGGAAACTGGAAATTGATGCTGGGAGGGAAGAGGAGAAACCTTGACAGACCCAGTCCAGTGACTGATAGATCTCCCAAAGGTAGCCAGACAATCTGTTGTACCAGAAGCGAGCGAGACACACCACAGAGTATAAGTTTTAAGTGGAGAATTTATTAGCCGGCGGCCATCGGGGTACGGCACCACAAATCAATGGCAAATGTGTTGGGGTGATGGCTTGGCTTATATAGGATATGGGGGTACAGAGTAGGGGTGAAGAGGAACAAAGGTCCTGGCTGATCAAAAGATTCAATCAGGTTATCGTACTAGCGGGATAATCTCATTTACATTCCTTGGTGGAGTCACGGAGTCCCAGGGATATCTCCCAGGAAGGGTCTGTCAAGTTATCTCTCAGTGGGATGGTCCTATCTATTGAGATTCCTTGGTGGAGTCATGGAGTCCCATGGGGTTTGCTAAATGCCAAAGATATCTGAGTCCATTCTTTCTGGGGGGGCTTGTCAGTAGCTAGGGGTTACTCAGGGGTTCCTAATTTTCCTTGTATTACAATCTATGCCCTGACCTCAGGAAAACACAGATGCTTAGGGGTGAAGCAGGGGGACGGGGGTCTCCCCCATCCCTTTGTTCTGCACCTGGAAACGATGGAGGGGTTCATCTGCCACTTGACTGTGTTTGCCTGTCTCTCTCCACCCCCTAACACCCAGGAGGAAATCAATCCCACTTCCTGCCCTTAGTTGACTGTCCCTACCACTGTTGTGATTCAAGTGGACTACGTTTTAGTACAAAAAACAAACAAAAAAAACCAAACCTGGGACTTTTTTTCCCCCAAATTGAAAAATTCTTATAGTGCGGACAAGATCGAAGATGGGTGGGTGGGGGGTGTTGGTACTGTAAGAGGTCACGCTAAGGGCATTTTGGCACTGGGACAAGTTGGTAGGGTGGGTTTTTGGTTTTTGGTTTTTTTTCTTTTTGAGAGGAGAGCCTAAGGGAGGGTTATGGAGGCCTCCCTATTTTTTTTTTCTAATATTTAAAGAGTGTTTTGTAGGTTTCAACAACTATGGCCACAACTTGGATTTCTATCACTGGGAAGGGGCGGTGGGTGAGGGTGGGATGGCTAGAGATATCTGGCTGCAGCCAACTTTGGAAATTTTGTTCCCCCCTCCCCCTTTTTTTGTATAATAAAGTGAAAAAAGTTTAAAAAAAGTTTAAAAATAAAGTAGCCAACAGAAAGATCAGGAAGCCCCACCTTCAGGTTTCACTTTGGATGATGATGACACCAGAGAGTGACCCAGAGTGCAGCAAAAGTGAAGGGAATTCTTATGCCCAAAGGGCTATAAAAATGCACATACCCTTTAACCCAGTCATACCACTTCTAGGGCTATATCCCAAAGTGATCATACAAGTGGGAAAAGAACTCGTACGTACAAAAATATTTATAGCAGCTTTTTTTGTGGTGGCAAAGAATTGGAAATCAAGGGGATGCCCGTCAACTGGGGAATGGCTAAACAAATTGTGGTATATCAATGTAATGGAATACTATTGTGCTATAAGAAATGAGGAGCGAACAGACTTCATTATAACCTAGAAAGACATATATGAACTGATGCTGAATGAGGAGAGCAGAACCCGGAGATCACTATACACAGTTACAGACACACAGTATCTGTAAGGACTAACTTTGATAGACTTGACTCCTCTCATTAATGCAAGGTTCGAAGACAGCTCCAAAAGACTTGATGGAAAAAGCTATGCACATCCAGAGAAAGAATCATGGAGTCTGTATGCAGATTGAGGCAAACTTTTTGCTCTCTTTTTTTCCCCTTTTTTTAAAGGGGATTCATTCCATTGGTTATAATTCTTCATTACAACTGGACTATTATGTACATAAGTTCAATGTGAGAGTATATGTAGAACCTACATTGGATTACATGCTGTCTTGGCAGGCTGGGGGGAGGAGTGGGAGGGAAAGAAAATTTGGAACCCAAATACTTGTGGAACTTAATGTTGTAAACTAAAAATAAAAAAAAATTAAAAAAAGAATAGGTAAAGGGAGTTGTAATGAAGAACTCTTGTGGCTTCTTTGCACCCCCTATTTGTCCCAGGACAATTGAATGATTTGGAAGATGATCTTACGCATCCCAGGCTCCCACCTGGCTACCAGATACGGACCAATAGGGAATCTAACCTTGCTGGATGGGTAGAGCCAGAGCAGTATCTCAATTGCAGTTACTCTTCTGACCTTGCCTTTGTGGATGGATCTGAGGGAGATCAGGTGCCACTTTCCAATGCCAACAGGAATCCCCAAGCAGCCATTGTACACTCAAATTCTAGAGCCTCCCAGTAACCAGCAGAGATGCTGCAAGAGGGTTGATGGTGAGATCTTTTGAGGCACTTAATCTCTGCAGTTTTCCTCGGATTCTCTCCCACTTTTTCTCCTTTCTTTTTCTCAAGTGGCTAGCTGGATAAAAGGGAAATCATTACACTAGGGAAGCCAGTCTCACTGCCCCTGCCTATGCTCTCCCTTCTTGAGGCAGCTTTTAAAGCTACCAAAAATTCAAGTTAAGAACCCCCTCAAAACAATAGTAGTGAATGTGGCAAAATTACACAGAAAAACACATCCCCAACAAAGAGATAAAGGAAGACTCCTCTACCACTTTACAGAGATGGGACGTGTGTGCGCGCGCCCACGTGTTTTATGTTATTTTGCTGATTTTTCGCTTCCCTTTCCAGCCTCTTAAAAAAACTCATTTGTAATCTGAGATTTCTGTCTGGGAGAGGATGGGGAAAGAATACTGGTTGAAATTCTGGTGATGGAGAAAAACTTTTCAATAAAACTTATTTTTAAAAATACTATCTTTGTAAGCCATATTGTTTAAGTATTTTCTCTGTATGTTTCTGACAGTACTCTAAATGTGTATTTGCATTGCAATCTGTCAATTCTACTTAGAATGTGAGAGTGAAATTGGGAATCAAGGGAAGACTGTCCTGAAGCAGAGGCTGAAAGTTGCAAGGTTTTATTAACCAAGTTTGGATATGCCAGTACTAGTCTTGGGAGGTTTGTAGCTGCTTCATTGGGAGTAGGAGAACACCCTTCAGGTTCTCAGATATTTGCTGTTTCTGTGACTCTAGGGTGGTCCCATTCTTAGTTCTCTGCCTCTTTATCTATATCCTCATTTGTAAAATTGGGATAGTAGTAGCATCTACCTCAGAAAGCTATGAGGATCAAATGAGTTAATACTGTAGAATGCTTGGCACAATGCCTGGCACTGGTCCCTATTAAATTTATGCTTAATCATTACCTCCTTGCTTCCTTTTTTTTTCTTCCTTTATTCCTAGCTTTCTCCCCACATTCCTTGCTTCCTTCTTTTTCTGGGTAAAATCATTAATTACCTATTCGTAAGGAAAATTGTTAATTATTTCATTTTTAAATGTAGTCATGCATGGTAGAAAACCATGCTAGTTTAATGCTTAACTTAGAACCCCAGATCATGCTGATCCTAGAAAACTTTAGAGGACCCAAAAATTAATGACTGGAATTTCCAGGTATAATTTCCAGTTTCTTGAGAAGTACATTTTATTTAAATTATGTGAAATGCAATTAATCTATGTGCCTTACTTGGAAACTCATTATATTCGAACCAATCAGTTGACTGTTTCCTTGCTTCTTTGTTTGAAACCTATATAACAGAGCTAACTCCCAGAGGTTTTGAATGGAGCCAGTCATCTATTGAGGTTCTCCTCTCTGCTGGATGACTTCAACTTCTTCCTAAGTTTCTTCAGTTCTTAGTTTTGTTCTCAGCCAATAAATTAATGGTGACAGTGGTAGATCTCTGATGGTTGACCTGAAAGGTAGGAACAACCTAGATGAGATCATTCCTCAGGTGAGTGAGTACTCCTGTGGTTAGGGTTGAACGAATGTCATCAAGTTGCCTCTAACCCCAAGCTAGGTCTTAGGACTGAGGACTCTGGGTCTCCAGAAAGGTAGGAGGCTGTGTACTATCTTGAACTGGAGGGTTAAAACTAGCCTTATCGACAAAGGAGTAATTAATGTTCTTGGGTTGATCAACCAAGGTTTTTGAAAGGGCAGATCTGTCATCTGTTAATTTGGCCAGTCCTCCAGCAGATCATTCTTTTTCTTCCACTTTTTCTTTTTCTTTTCCTGTACTTCCCTTACCCTCCCACAACCATTGAAAAATAAACTAGATACATGGTCTGTAACTAGAACCTGCTGGTAGCTGCGTTGATATCCTGGTGATTAGGACAGTGGGACTCAGGAGTCAAATGGGAAGGCTACCAGTTAAACCACATCACCTGCCGACAGAGGGGGGAATCCTTTTTCTAAAACAAATTGTATTTTTAACCTGATGATATTCAGTTCATTTTGCAACTTTGACTAACCAGTCACCTAATATCATTCCTACACTCATTCATTTAGGAGGACCTCTAGTTATTGAAGGTAGATTGAACTTAGGTGGCTTTTTTTTTTCCTGTGGATCATAATTGGCAACTGATTCCTCTACCCTGGGACCTTCTTGGATACCTTATTTGAAATTTCACCCAGATGATGCCCACTTACTGTGGGTGTTCTCCAGAAGTGTTGTTTTTTTTTTTTTTCTGTGCTCTTATCACTGTTGATCCTTCTGCCTCCAGCCTTATCGGCCAAGAAGGCTAGATGTGGGCACAGAAACAACAGGAACTGAATCTTCAGGACTTAATGAATGAACAAATGAAAAAAGCACATATGACAGGCAACATGGCATGGAGGATAGAAAGCCAGCCTCTAGTCCAGGAAGACCTGGATCTTGCCTCTGACACATACCAGTTTTGTGAGCCTGGGCACATCACTTAACCTTTTAGTGTTCCAGGCACCTCCTTATACCTACAAGTTGTAGAAAAAATACTGACCTTCTCTGGAAGAGCAAACTTCCTTCTCCATACAGTTAGTGAGTCAACACACATTTATTAAGTGCTTATTTTACGCTAGATACAGTCTCCGCCCTCAAGAAGTTCACATTCTACTATACGGACAACTATGTTCATAGAAGATATATACAAAAAGAAGAAAGGTAATCTCAGAGGGAAGTCACTAGCAGTGGGAGGAATCAGGAAAGGCCTCTTGCAGAAGGAAAGATGTGAGATAAGCCTTGAAGGAAGCAAGGGAAGGCAGGAACCAGAAGCAAAAGTGGAAAGCACTCTAGGCATGAGGGACAGCCAGGAGTTGGAGTTTGAGGAATTGTAAGAGGGCCAGACCTCCTCAAAATTCCAATTGGGGGAGATAGTGGTACAGCACTCTAAATGTGAGATAAAAAGATGAAAAAAAATGTGAAGGGGTTCAGGTGGACAGGAAGAGAGTAACGTGGGACAGACACTCAGTAGAATGGAGTCCTGGACTGAGAACCCTGATTGTGATGTCATCAGAGGAAGTTTGTTCTGAGACCTGGTTCCTACCTCCGTAAATGGGGGGTGGGGGTGGGGGGGCCGTGTGAGTAATCCTTGCATTGTGTAGCTCAGGAGGTATGCTTTGTGAGCCTTAAACTTTATAGAACATCTTAAACTGGAGTCTGTGGATTTGTTTTTAAAGCTATTTCAGTAACTATTTCAATATAATTGATTTCCTTTATGATCCTGGGTATTTTGTTTTATTCATTTAAAAACATTATTCTGAGAAAGGGTCCATATGATTCGCCAGGCTGACTTCCAAAAGGAAATCTTCTGGACCCCTGGAAATCTGGAGGACTATACACTGCCACCTAGCTGCCTCTTAGATTCTATTAGTGAGTAAGGAAACAATGGGAAGGTAGTTAAATTCTGGGGCTTCTCAGTGCATTGCTAACATCATAAAGCAAGGCCTTGTTATCAACCATCTAGATGATTGTATTAATCCCTTAAGCGGTTTCCCCTCAATTTTCTTGCTTACTTCAGTTCATTTTTAAGCTTGTTCCCATCATCTTTATACCTGCGTCCGACCATGCCATCCCGCGCTGAAAACATTTGTTACCTTAGAATAAAAGGCAAAATCCTTAGTTCAGCATTCAAGGCCCCCCATAAACTTGGTAGGTATATCATCAAACTTCCGCGCAGGCTAACCAAATGAAGGTTAACATGACCACCTGCCTGAAGGCCAGGTACATTCCATTTCACCCCTTCCCCCCAAGGGGGCCTGGAGCAGCTACTCTCTTCCAGTGACTGGCGGTGTTCCCTCAATTTTAGGCGGTGACCCCTTTCACTCCATTTCCTTTCATCCCTAAGAGTTGGAGCAGCTTTTACAAAGGATCATGCACTTCCACGAATATACACACACTTCCCTCTTCCCATCAGTCGGTCTCCCCCAGCTCCCCAGGTCAGGCTCAGGCCCCGCCCCAGCTTCCCAGGACGTCGCGATCTGACATCCCACCGGGAGCCCTGGCTTCTGTCATCCTGGTGTGAACAGCCAAGCGTGGTGGGGTCACCTCGGGTACTGGGGACTGAGGACAGGTGACACACAAAACCATTTCTGCCCCTGCCCCCCCCCTCCCCCAGGCCCAGGGGAAGGAGGGAGGGGAGGGAAGGAAGCCCTTCCCGCTAAGTGCAGTCCTAGGCATCTGAGTAGGAAGCAAACTACGTTCCAGAATCTGGCTCAGCCTCGGGAAGGCGGTGTTCTTCCTGGGCATGCGCAGAGAGCATCTTTAGCCCCCGACTACGCTTCCCAGAAGGCGCAGGGGTCTCGTCCCGAAAGCTTCCCCCTCCCCCCCACCCCCGCCATAGTCATGGTAATATGCCCGAACTGAGCTTGCGCGACCGGAAGTAGTCTCTTCGGGCCGGAAGCTGCGCGGAGTGTTCCGTGCGTTTTCCCCAGCGGTCCCTAGAGCTCCGGCTCCGAGTTTGCCCTCTCCCGTAGAGGCCCTGGCCCTTCCCCGCCGCCTTCCGGGCCCTCCTGCTCGGGATGGCGGCGCAGCCTTGTGCCCGGCCGGAAGCGGAGCCCTGGGGGGAGCGCGCGGGGACGTGGGGGGCCAGGGCCGGGGGTCGCCCGGGGATGGGGGCGGCGGAGGGGCCGGGGCGGCCCGGGGTGCTGGCCCAGGCCCAGGGCGAGGGCGAGGTGGCCTTGAGGAGCCTCCCCGGGGGGGCCCGACCAGCCCCGGCCTGCCAGGTGAGGGGGGCCGGGGAAGGGTGTGGTGCGGCCTTTCCAGGCCTTCCCTCCAGACACTGATTCGTTTCTCCAGGCGTTTGCTCGTTCGTTCCTAGTCATTCACTCCCTCACTGTTGCCCCGTGCATCTGTTCTGTATTTCATGGTTGCCCGTGCATTCGTTCTGTATTTCGTGCATTCACTCATTCATCCCAAGGCAATGGAAAAGGGATCTAGAGCAGGGAGGAGAGCAGAGCAACGACTGTTCAGAGACCGACCGTGTGAGGCGATAGAAAGGGCTGGATTTGATGTCTGAACAACTAGGTTTGAGCCCGGTTCTTTTGCCAATATTGGTGTGGACTTTTTACCTTACCTCGTGTGGCCGGTGTGGGGTTGGGGGATGGGGTGCAGGAGGAGGAGGAAGGGAAATTGAAGCAAATGACCCTGACCAGTCTCAAATCTGTGAACCTGCAAAATATGATAAACTTGGGAATTATATGGCCCGGCCCCAGCAGTCCTGCCATGTTAGTGACCCATAGGACTTAAATTGTGATTGGTCTAGAATGGGAAGGCTCATGACACAATGTGATGCATCCCCATGAGGGTGAAAACTTGAGGTCTAGTCTACATACTTTTAAATAGAGGCCGTATCATTAAAATGTGAGAAAGAGGTTCAGAGGTCAAGCCAAATCAACCAGCCTTTATTAACGGCCTACTATTTGGCAGGCATCATGCAGCCACTGAGGATACAAAGAAAGACCACAAAACAAAAAAGACCTTGCTCTGAAGGAATGCACAGTAATAAAAGAGACAACATACAAACAGATGTGTTCAGACAAATGTATGCAGGATATATTGGGGGATAGTCTCCCAGGGAAGGCACCAACCTTATGGAGAACCGGGAAAAGCTTCTTGCAAAAGGTGGGATTTTAGTTGAGACTTGAAGGAAGTCACAATGCAAAGATGAGAATCAGTCAACTGCTAGCATTTATTAAGCACCTATTTTTGTGCCAAGGACTGAGCTAAGTGCTGAGAAAACAAAGACCAAAAAAACCAGCCTGTGCCCTCAAGGAACTGACATTTTAATGGGAAAGGCAACATGCCTTCAGCTGTGTTCAAATAAGATATGGACAACAAATTGGGGTCTAGTCTCAGAGAGGAGACGATAAAGGAAGATTAAGAAGAGCTTCTTGCAGAAAATGGAACTTGACCTGAGACTTGAAAGAAGTCAGGAGTTAAGCATTCTAGGCATGGAAGATAACTAATGAAAAGTTAGGAGATGCAGGGTCCTGAAGGAGGAAGAGCTAGGAGACCCCTATCAAAGGAACATGGAGGGGCAGAAGGTATAAGAAGATCGGAAAGGTAAGAAGTGGCCAGGTTATGAAGGGCTTAATGAGCAAACAGGATTTTTATACTTGATATTGGAGGTGATAATCAGGAACCACTGGAGTTTATTGATTGTGAGTATGAAGATCAAATCTGCCCTTGAGGAAAATTAATTTGGCAGGTGAATGAAGGATGGATTGGAGTAGAGCAAGCCCAACCTGCAAATTATAGCAGTAGTCCAGGTGTGAGGTAATGAGGGCCTGCACTCTGGTCTGCACAGAGCAGAGAAGGGTGTGTATTTGAGAGAGATGAAGTTAGCATCCACAGGATTTGTCAAACAGATTGGCTCAGGGTAAGAGGAAAAAGTGAGACACTGAGGATTACACCTAGGTTTTAGACCAGTGTTACCGTAATCGTGCCCTTGACAATAATAGGAAAGGGGAAGGAGTTGGGAGAGAAAGAATAAGTTCTCTTTCAGATATGTTGAGTTTAAGATATATATATAGAACCTCCAATCTGAAATGTCCAGTGTGCAGTTGGAGATTCTAGTCTAGAAGTCAGGAGAGCTGTTAGGGCTCAATAAATTACATTTAGCAGTCATCTACATAGAGATAATAATGGGAGCTGATGAGATCACCAAGTGAAATTGTTTATAGAGAAAAGAGTAGAGGTTCTAGGACAGAGCCTTGGAGGACACCCAAGGTTAGCTGTGTGTCTTTAATTTTCGAAGAGGACAAATGAAATCACAAGGTGATGTCTTGACTTGCTCGTGAATTGGATTTGAATGAGGCAGAGTTGCACAGATTTGTCAACCTCACTTTGTCTTCCTGAGTCAAAAGATTCAGGATGACAAAAAGTCAAAAACAAAAAGACAAAAGTCAGGATGACCTTGACATCTTTGTTATCTGGCCTGCTTTAGTTGCCTTCATGACCACTGGAACAAATTGTTCTCATCCATCCATGGGGGGCAGTCTTCACATGCTTGAGGGAGACATCACCAACAGGTTTTAGGCCTGTAGGTTACCCTCAACCTGTTTTAGCCCATCTGCCCAGATGGTTAAGTGCAACCTGAAAGAAGATCCAAAGTCAAGAGCAAACTGCAGCTTGGAAAACTGTGGACTTAATCAAGACATTAATATCCAATTTAAAAAAAAATAGTAGACTTGGGAGGGGGAATATAATTGGAGTGCTGTGAAAGAAAATCTCATCAAAATATTAACTGTGTTGTGGAAAGTAAACAAATCAAGGAAAATTTGTTTTGGTTGACTAAATATTTGCTACAAGGGTTTTTTTTTTCCTGTCTCATTCAATGAGGAGTGAGATGGGAGAGAAAAAGTAAATATCTATTATTGAAAAAAAAAATTAAATAAAAAATAAGATCCAGCAAAGGAGACTGAGGAGTGGTCAGATATGTAGGAGAGCCATGAGAGAATAGTGTCAGCGATTGTTAAACCCAGAAATCCCATGATCCTCCTGAAGAGTGATCCCCTCCATCTAGCTCCCTTTGACTGGAAGTGAAGACTCAAAGAAAAAAATTTAATTAACATCAGCTGATGGGCAGTTACCAGGCACCCAGCAACTCCTCAGAACAAAGGGATATATGCACAGAGAAGATTTTTCTTAGCTTTAAAGCAGGAAGCAAAAATGGAAACTGCTCTAGCCATCTTCCTTATTTTAGAGATTGAGTTTGGGACAAGTTACCAGGTGGCTTGGGCGGAAAATGTCTTAACACTGGGCATTAGATAGTGAAGTGGTTAGAGTGCTGAGCCTGGAGCCAGGAAGATTCATCTTCCAGAGTTCAAATCCAGCCTCAGAAACTAGATGTGAGACACTGAACAAGTCACTTAACTCTGCTTACTTTTGTTTCCACATCTGTAAAATGAGCTGGAGAAGGAAATGGCAAACCATCCCAGTATCTTAGCCCAGAAACCTCAAATGAGGCCACAGAGTCATACATGACCGAAAAAAAAAATCATCAGAGCATCTAGGTGGGGTAGCTCTCTAGTTAATCTCATCAGAATGTTTAGGTGGGACTGGAAGTCTAAGATAATGGAGGCCTCCCTTTGAGATCGAGTCAGAATGAGAGTCTGTCTTTACACAACCCTTCAGCCTACATTTCTTTGACCTCTAAGCCTACATTTCTGGAGAGAGATCTTTCCCCAAAATCACTGCACACCAATTTGGTACACTTCCTCCACAGTAATATCCCAAAACTTAGAAGAGAGCTTCCAGGTCATGGGATGATTGACATCATTGTCAAATCCTCCAGAGAAGCCTAGAAGGATTGAAAAAAGGCATTTGAATTTGGCAACTAAGGTTATTGTTAGTTTTGGAGAGGACAGTTTCAGCTAAATGATGAGTCTTGAAGAAAGTTAAAAGAAGTGGGGGCACTTCTTGTGGACAGCCTCAGCCTTCTTAAGGAATTTAGCCACAAAAGAAGGAGCTATATGGGATTATAGGAAAGGATGAGTCAAGTGAGGGTTTTTTGAGATTGGAGGAGAGATAGGTGTGTTTGTAGGCAGTAGGAAAGCAACCAGTAGACAGGGAAAGATTGAAGATGAGTGAGAAAAGGGGTGATAAAAGAATGTAATCCCTTGGAAGAGACAAGATAGAATAAGATCATTTGTGCAGGTAGAAGAGTTTATCTCAGAAAGGAGAAGGGCCATCTCTAAATGTAAGATGGGGAAAGGAAGAAGGCATTTGGACGATGTGAGAGGAGATGTGAAGTTGGGAAAGAAAGGGGAAGAAAATAGCTTTCATATAGTACCTACTATGTATCAGGCTAATTGGATCCTTACAACAACCTTGCAAGGTACATGCTATATTATCCATCTTTTACAGATGAGGAAACTGAGAGGTTAGGTGACATACCTAGGGCCACCTACTAAATGTCTGAGGCTGGATTTGAACTCAGGTTTTCCTGACTCCGGTCCCAGTTGCTCTGTCCACTCCACCATTAGCTGCAGGGAGCAGCCACCTGCTGAATGGCGCTGTGTTCTGGGAGAATGTAGCTTGGCATAGGCATACCATAGTGCAGTGGCAATTTTAACTGATTGTACTATTATATGATGCTGCGATGGTCACCTTCCTTCCTGAGGCAGTCGCCTCACTTGTAAAGTGGGATAGGAATACCTTATGCCACCTAGCTCAGCACATATGCTGCTTTGTAAGCCAAAACACTGTAGAAATCCAAGGCTCTGCTGGTTGAAGCAGGTGTACATTGCTGATGGGGAATTTGCGCTATTGGCACTACTCCTGTCTTGGGGCTGGCCCCTGTTGTCACCCCTGGACAGCTGTATCAGTGTCTTCACCAGTCATTCCCCCTCTCCTCATCCTGCTGTCAGAGTTCTCATCCATGTGAGTCTGACCACAGCACTCAGGCAGAGAGCTTTCTATTGGTCTGTTCTCTGCATTTTCATTTGCTATTCAGGGCCCTACATAACCTCTCTTATACCACCATACACCTTTCAAAAAATTAATCCACTAACAAGAATTTGTTAAGCACCTAGTGTGTGGCAAGCAAGGAGTTTTACCTTCCAATGGGGTTAGATACTCGAACCAAGCCAGAAACTTTTCTTTTTTTGAATTACAGCTATTTTCCATGAGCAAAAATCATGTTCTCTCCCTTCAGCCTCCTCCTGCCAACACTAAAAAAAGAGACAAAAGCAAGTTCCTTGTTTCCTAATCAAGCAGAATAAATTCCCAAATTGGCTATATTCATAAAAAATGAAGTTTTTGTTTTCTAATGTCCTGAGATGTTCTGAATCCTAAAAGCTGTGAGAACCACCCCTGAAATAACCTGTAAGTTTCATGTTATGGTCGAGGTCCATGCAATGAAATGTCCCTGGGTGAGCAGAATATATTTGGTATTTCAGCCATCGATGACCTTCAAAGATGTAGCTGTGGACTTCACCAGGGCAGAATGGGAGCATCTGGATTCTGCTCAGAGAGATCTCTACAGAGATGTGATGCTTGAAAACTATAAGAACCTCGTCTCCCTGGGTAAGGACCGTTCTCCCCTGTGATTAAAGATCTGTTTGTGAAGGACTTTACAGATGCCTTTTAGCTTTTAGCCAGCAAATCCGAAAAAATTAACCAATTTTGTTCTTGGTATGACAGGATACACAAGGATCATTCTAATGTAGAATTATTCCTAATCCCTTTGTAGTTAAGAGACAAAGTATTTCTGTTCCCACATGAAAGGGCTTCCTTTGTACAGTGGAAATCTGTGACATCATTGTCCTGTTCCTGAAGCTGCTCATTCCTCACCTTCTGTTTCCATAGGTTAGATATTCCCCCTCCCCTCCCAAAGCACAAAGCCCAGTACCAGTCGTGGATTGAGTCAAGTGAATTCATTCTTTCTGAGCCAAGCTCCTTGGTTTCATGACCAACTACAGAGAGTCCAGAGGTGCTTTGTGACCACCCTTGAGCTTTCCTATGAGTCTCTTCTTTCCGTGAAGGTAAAGAGGTTAGGATTGGATTCTGAAATGATTATTTGTAACCAGAGTTTTGCATTTCTTTTCCCCTGAGCAGGGTTTCCAATTTCCAAACCAAAAGTGATCTCCAAGTTAGAAAGGGGAGGTGCACAGTGGATGCTTGGGAGAAAAGTTCCAAGAAGGCCCTTTCCAGGTGAGTGAGTGAAGAGCCCAACAGATAAGAGTGACTACTGGCTGGAGCAGAGAAGTCAGAGGGGAAGATGCAGGAACTTGAACAAGTTCTTCATACTGGGGGTTTAATGGCCTGAGACTGTCCCACATATATTTCATCTTAGTCATTCATTGTTTTTTTTTTTTCCTCCTTTTCAGTTAAGATAGGTCTGGAAATGACCTAAAAAACAGATCTAGTTTAAACCCTTGATCTTAGAGATGCAACTTCATCCTATGTAAAATGAAAGTGTTGGCCTAGATGGCCCCTGAGGCCCTTTCCAGCTCAAGAGCTATGAGAGAGAGAGAGAGAGAGAGAGAGGGAGAGAGGGAGAGGTAAAGTGATCGAGGCAAGGTTGTGCAATTCTGAAGTAAGTAGTGGAACCATGGTTTGAACCCAGGTAGCCTGTGCCCCAAATCCAATAGAGCAATTACCTTGACCTCAAAAATATCACACTTTACCACATCATAAATAAGAAGATTACCAAAGAGCCTAGTGGCATTGCTGAGGTTAAAACTTTTTATGTTATCATCCAGAATTAGATTTTGAGATCAGATGGCCAGCATAGTAGAAAACATAAGCCCTAGGATTTGGGAACTTTGGGTTCTGCTGCTATTCATTGACTTGGCTTTTGGTATCCTCTCAACCTCCTTGTCCTGATCTGTAAAATAGAGTGGCCAAGGCTGACCTCCATATTAGATGTATTCTGTCTTCCCCTCTGGCCTTCCCAGTAAGTGCTTTCTGTCATATCTAAGCTCAAGGACAGCCTTGTAAATGAGGCCTTTCCCAAACCATTAGTGGTTTATGCCCTCTTCCAAATGTATGTATTAGCTCCAGGGTGATCTGTGCCTTAGTCAGGAAGCTTTTGAGCTCCTGCTCTATGCTGGGCACTTGTGGCAGAAAACAAAAGGATGCTATAGGATAGTCACATTCTCTTGAAGAAAATACTCATGATGTGCATGATGCAAGGATTTGGAATTATTTGACCCTCTGACAACCTCTTTCCTGGACGCCTAGACATTTCTTTTCCAACAGGATTTTTTCCAGCAGTTTTTTGGAAGTATTTGGTGCTGCACCAGCATTCTACTTTTCCTCATTGGGTTCTGAATTCTATAACAGCAGAGCACAGCCTCTGACAATTCCTAAGTCCCTTGTATTAGGACCAGCCTAGGTAAGTTTAGAGAGGCTCATCTCTGCTTACCCACAACATGGTGATAAAGGGTTCAGTCTTGCAAATCTTAAAGATTGAGTTAGAGAGGAATTGTGTCCTTTGCCTGGTGAAAGGAGCAGTGTAACTAATAACCAGTGTAATCATAGATCTTTAAATACAGAATTCTTCAGGGCTTACCATGTCCAAGCATTTCCAGCTCTCTGAAGAAAATATGCAAGACAGCGAAGTAAGGGGTTTCTGAGTAGTGTATCAACCTTGGGTAGTTTTCTTTCTTTTTTTTTTTTTGTTTTATTGATGTATTTTCTTTTTACATTACAAACGTTTTCATCTTATGCCCACTCTGTGAGAGCTGTCTTGTAACAAACTAAAACAATTAAGCAAAACTAATAATGGTAACCACTTCTGTTATTCTTGTTCTTTTTTGAGGGGGGAAAGAGTGGCACTCAGGGTTAAGTGACTTGCCCAGGGTCACACAGCTAGTAAGTATCTCAGGCTTGATTTGAATTCAGGCCCTCCTTACTCCAGGGCTGGTGCTGTATCCACTGTATCACTTAGCTGCCACCTGGTAACCACTTCTGAAAGTGCATGCCGTGTTCCATATCTGTATCACACATCCCACCCCCAACTTCTCTATTTTTTAATTGACAGAAATCTGTTTTCTCTCCCCCTCATCTGTGGTCCCACTGGAAAAAAGTGACAAAAGAAAAATAAATTCCTTGTAGCAAACATGCATAGACAAGCCAAACAACTTCCCTTTTTGGCTCTATACAAAACTGTACCTCTCATTCTGTACCTCTACCAAGTGGAGTAGTATAGAGGGAGAATAGAAGAGGTATGAGGAGAAATATTACAAGCTATGGAGTGACCAGAGAGGGCAATTTGGGATCAGAATTTACCACTACACACTGGAGTTAGGTAACAAGGCTCCTAATTAGTCTCCCCTCTTCTGCAACCACTTCCCAGGCATTCCAGCTGGTGGCAGCTAGGTGGCACAGGGGAGAGAGCACTAGGCCATGAATCAAGGAGACCCAAGTTTAAATTCAGCCTTAGACATCATGTAACTGTGACCCAGGACAAGTCACTTCACCTTTGTTCGCCTCAGTTTCCTGTGTTGTAAAGTGGGGATAATAATAGTACCTCTCTCCCGAGTTTGTTGTGAGGATCAAATGAGAGAATATTTGTAATATACTTGGCACAGTACCTGATACTATCTAAATGCTCTTATTATTATGTTTCTGACATTAGCATTCCAACAAAACTGCTCTAAGTTACAATGATCTCTTAGTTTCCTGGTTTTAGTAGCCTTTTCACAATATTCATTTTCCTCAAACTCTCTGTAGACTTTGACACTGCTGATCATTGTTTCCTTCATAATACTCTCTTCTCCCTAGGTTTACCCTGTCCTGGTTCTCCTACATATCTGACCACTCGTTCTCTGTCTCCTTTACTGGATCCTCCTCCAGGTCACACCCTCTAACCACTGGTGTCCCTCAGGGTTTTATCCTGGTCCTTCTTCTCTTCTCCTATCCTACTTCACTTAGTAATCTCCTCAGGATCCATGGATTTAATTACCATCTTTAGGCTGGTCCTTCTCAAATCTACCTATCCTGCCCCAACCTCTCTACCAACCTCCAATCTTTCTTTTGCCATTGTAGACATCTTAATTACTCAGTGTGTCCAAAACAGAACTCACTATCTTTCCCACTAAACCCTCCCCTTCCTACCTTTCCTGTTACTGTTGAGAGTATCACCATCTTTGTAGGCTTGAAACCTACGAGTCATCCTGGACTTCTATCTTTCACCCTCCCCATCCGATCTATTGCCAAGGCCAATTGATTTCAGCTTTGCAACATCTCTAGAATATGCCCGTTTCCTAACATATTACCCTCTGTACTCAATAAACACAAGTAGTTCTCTGTTACCTCCAGATCAAATATAAAATCCTCTGCTTGGTATTCAAAGCTCCTCGTAACCTAGCCACTCTCTAACCTTTCCAGTCTTCTTACACCTGGACAAATATAAAATCCAATAACATTGGCCTCCTGGTTGTTCTATGAACAAGGAACTTCATCTCTCAGCTCTAGGCATTTTCTCCCAGCTAAAATCTCATCTTCTACAAAAAATCTACCCCATCCCCTCTTGGGTCTTTACTCATTCAGTTATTTTTTATTTATCCTGTATATAGCTTGATCATACATTGTTGTTTGCTTGTCATCTCCCCCATAAGATTGGAAGCTCCTTGAGAGCAGAGACTGTTTTTTGCCTCTTTTTGAATCCCCAGGGATTAGTACGGTGCCTGGCACAGAGTAGACACTTAATAAATGTTTAATGGGGACTCATCCCCATCACCTCTGGACTCGAGTTATCAGTGCTTTCTTAATGGACAAGTCTAATGGCCTTCTCTTCATCCTTATCCTTATAAGGATGAAAATATAAACTGTAACATTTGACCCTGACCACCCTCTTTTACTAGATACTCATTTCTCTGGTTTTTCTTGTACTACGTTCTCCGGTACTTCTATTTCTATAACTACTCTTCAGTTTCTTTTGCTGGGCCTTCAAATATGTCAATCCCACTATCCCCCAAAGTTCTACCCTGAGGCCTTTTCTCTTTTCCTTCTCTACTTTCTCATTTGGTGATCTCGGATCCTATAGATTCAATTTACATTGACATCTCTTTGTGAATTATTCCCAGATCAATTTATCTAGCCCTAGTCTGCTTCCTTAGGCTGCATCATCAACTGGCTATCAGATATTTTAAACTTTATGTCCTATTGGCATCTTAAACTCAGTATGTCCAAAGTGAAGCTTTTTATAAAGCAGTTTAGTAACACAAATCAACATATGAACTAACACAAATCAACATAATCAATTAATCAGCCTTAAGGTTATTCAAACAACTTTAAATCTTCTTAGCTCTTCTGTTATCAAGCTCATACCTCTCAAGACATCTGAACCATGTTGTCTTAACTCTGACATCAAAAACTTGCTGAAATTTAAATACTAACTCACCAACCCCAATATCTTATGCATATAAAAAGTAGGTTAGCTTTGTATTATTTCTTGATTTTTTTCCCCTGAATTTTGGATTTCATTCCTTTCTTTTTTTTAATACTCAAAATTAGCCAGTTGGACATAGGTTTTGTTTCAGTTTTGTTTTTATCTTTTGTCAAGAGATCACTGTTAGAATTAATGGGCTATCATTTTCAGAAACAACCATTTTTCTTTTCTGAAAATTTAGACATTTCCCCAGAGCTTACCTTTAGTAATTCTGTAATGGCATGAGAAGATGCTTTAAGTGCTATGAAACAATCCTTTTAATACTGAACAGATAAGTATCTTACCATATTTTCTGTTACCAGTCTTTGTTCTATTCATTCATTTTCATTTTTCTTGATAAGGTACAAATACTTTATAACTTACTATAAGGAATCCTTCATTATAGTTGAAAAACACTGTAATATTAACATTGTTATGTTTCTTTCAGGTCGCCTTTATCAGAAGAGTAGGGGTAAAAGCAAGGCTTCCACTCCAAAGCAGTGTAATTATCTGTCATTAAAGAAAAGACTTATAGTGAATAATGATGAATGTGTTGAAGCCTTAAGACAGAATGGATACCTTAATGGACATCAGAAAATTCATATTGGAAAGAAACTCTATAAATGTAATGAATGTGAAAAAGCCTTCAACTCCAACTCAAGCCTTACTGTACATCAACGAATTCATACTGGATTAAAACCATATGTATGTACGGAATGTGGAAAAGCCTTCAGCCAAAAAGGAAACCTTACTAAACATAAAAGAAATCATACTGGGGAGAAATCCTATAAATGTAATGAATGTGGAAAAGCCTTCAGAGACAGAGGATACCTTACTATTCATCAGAAAATTCATACTGGGGAGAAATCATATAAATGTAATGTATGTGGAAAAGCCTTCAGCCAGAAGGGACACCTTACTGTGCATCAGACAATGCATACTGGAGAAAAATCCTATAAATGTAATGAATGTGGGAAAGCCTTCAGCCAGAGGGGAAGCTTTAATATACATCAGAAAATTCATACTGGAGAGAAATCCTTCAAATGTGATGAATGTGGGAAAGGTTTCATTGACAGAGGAAACCTTAATAAACATTATAAAATTCATACAGGAGAGAAATCCTATAAATGTAATGAATGTGGGAAAGCCTTCAGCCAGAGGGGAAGCCTTAATAAACATCATAAAATTCATACCGGAGAGAAATCCTATAAATGTAATGAATGTGGAAAAGCCTTTAGCCAGAGAAGTTACCTTACAATACATCAGAAAATTCATACTGGAGAGAAATCCTATAAATGTAATGAATGTGGGAGAGCTTTCAGGCAGAAGGGACACCTTACTGTACACCAGAGAATTCATACTGGAGAAAAACCCTATAAATGTAATGAATGTGGTAGAGCCTTCAGAAAGACTGGACACCTTGCTGTACATCAGAGAATTCATATTGGAGAAAATCCCTTTAATACAATGAATGTTGAAAGACTTAAGCCGCAAGACATTCTTTATTTATCTTGACAGTTCATGCAGAAACTTGCAATGTAATGAGTGTGGGAAAGTTTTCACCCAAAATGAAAAAAAAATTACTGAATGCTTAATCATAGAATTAGAGAGTTTCGAATTAGAAGTGACTTTTGAAATATATTCTAGTTCTTTGATTTTTACATCTGATAGGGTAAATGGGCTGGAAGCAAACTGAGCTCCTCAATGTTAGGTAGTAAGTAGCAGATCAAGGACTGGAACTGATATCTGAGCCAAATCCAGTTTCTTTCCATTACACAATGCTGACCTCAGAATTCGTATTGGAAAGAAAACCTTTGAATGTAGAGTATGGGCTTGTCTTCAGCAGCAATTTATGCTTAGTTCAGAAGGCATTTCAGAATTGGAAATGGCTTCAGTAGCTATTTAATATAACCCATACTTTAAAAGGGATCTGACTACTACACACACCCACGAAGTAATCATTCAGTTTTTACTTGAAGATATTTTATAAGCGGTAAACCACTTTTTCCTGAGGCAGCCCATTCCTCTTTGGAGTAACTCAGGGGTGAGAATACAGAGGCATCAAAATGAGATATTCTGGAAAACAAAAGGCAATAGTTATATATGTGACATGTGTAAAATATTGTTCATCTATTTTTTTTAAAGCATGGTACTTAGAATTAACACAATGCTCTAGATGTCATCTTGGCACTCCAGAATTCAATGGAACTATCACTTCCTTTTTCACGGAAGCAACGTCTGTCTTACCGCAGCATACAATAGCATTAGCTATTTTGGTTGTCATAGTAAAGTATTGGCCCATTGGGCTTGCAGACCCTTGAGATCCACAGATCTCTTGCTAACAAACCTGATTTTAAACATACTTCCCTCATCTTTTAATTGTGAAGTTGATGTTTTCACTCCTGAGTGTAAAATTTATGTGTATGTGTGTCTGCACACACATACACATACATTTAATTTCCATATTTTTAGATTCAACCTGATGTGCTAGTCTTTTAAAATTCAGATCCAATCATCAAATGTGTTAGCCATCCCTCCCAAATTGATGTCACCTGCAAATTTGATAAGGATGCAATCTATGCCTTTCTCTAAGTCATTGATAAAAATAGAATGTAAACTCACTGAGGGTAAGGACTATAATTTTGAGGCTATTCCTCGCACCAACCCTGTGTCAACTTTTAAAAACTATTTGTTGAATAAATAAATGTTAAATAGCACAAAGCCAAGCACTTATCCTAGGGATACTTTAAGAATACCTTACACCAAGTTGACATTGAACATTTAATGACCACTCTTTGGGTTGTGGTTGATTCAGTAGAGGTGTATGTAGTGTTTTACCCTTTAAGTTAAAAAAAAAATCAACTTCACAAATTCAGAAATGGGGATGCATATCAGTTTAAGATTTAAAAGTTTTAGTGAACTTCAAGCTCAGTGTGTGTCAGAATTGTGATATGACAGCTAAAAAGTCTAATTCAATCTCAGACTGCATTAAGAAGTTCAACTTCCAGGAATAAGAAGGCAGTAATCCTATGATCTGCAGCAGACCTTACCTGGAGTACTCTGTTTAGGGCAGCACAGTTTAAGAAGGACATTGTTAAGGTAGAATTGTCCAGAGAAGAGCAACAATGTTGAGTCAAGGTCATAGGATTGTTGGTTGAAGGTACTGGAGTTGCTTTTAGCCTAGATTTGAGAGGACTTGAAAATCTAACAGTTGTGTTCAAGTATTTAAAGGCCTATTCAAAGGGTAGAAACAGGAGCAGTTGGTGGAAATTGCAAAGATTCTTGATTTTGGGAAAAACTAGCAAGTAGAGTTATCTGAAAGTGGCATGAGTTATCCAGAGAGGCAGTGAATCCCCATGGGTCTATGAACAATTGATGGATAATCATGTATCAAGTATATAGAAGTGAGTCACCCATTTGGGTGGGGGTTGGTCTTGATGGCCACTGAGGTCCTTTCTAACTTTCAGATTCAAAATTGTAATTCTGAGGCTAGTCATCTGATCAGTTCAGAGCCATCACATTTACTGTCATTTAGCTCATGTTTCCATTTCCACAAGAATAACACAAGGTTTTTGATCAGAGCATTTGTTATAAAGTAGGTCAACCTGACCCATCAATTTAATAAATCCTTTAGAAAAGGATATAATGTTGTTCTGACATTATCTATGAAACTATGCTGGCTTTTTGTGATCACATTTTCCCTTTCTATGTGTTTGCTAGTCATCTTCAGATACCTTTCCTTTATCCTTTTGTCCTCAGAGCAATATTTGCTTTTATTCATTCCTGCAATTCTTCCCTTTTTATTCAGTCTTTCAAGTATCTGTGGCCGTGCGGATATAGTTCATCAGAACTGTTGTGAATTCTTCAATGCCTCTCTTACTATCTGCTCATTTATCTTGAGGATTAACTTCCTGACAGCTATTTTTGTCCAGTTCTTTCTATTCTACTGGTCATTCTTTTTGGCAGAGAACAGAAATTCAAGCAACTCTTCCTTCTTTCTTTTGTCAGTTATCCCATCCACCTGGAACAATAGTCCTAGCCCTTGCATTCTCTTTTTACAGTATGTCTAAGAAAACTTTTTTGTTGTTGTTTTGTGGGTTTTGTTTAAGAAAACATTTTTAATTAGTTTTTTTCAGCAGCCTGATCTCATTTCTAATTTTATTATTCCTTCCCTGAGTCTTGGAAAATTTCACCATGCTCTTTTACTCATCCTCTTTTATCTTGTCTAGTCTTTTTAAAAAATGAGTTGCTTGGTGAAGTGTCTGTGCAGTTATCTACATTGATACCTTCAGCTCCCAGTTTCCCTTCTCATTGGGATTGTTTCCCTTTGTGTCTTTAGAATTTCATTCTTGGAAGCTTCCCACTCATCTTGGGCTTAGGTGCCCATAGAATTTTAGTCCATGCATTCCTTCCTAGTCTTCCTCTGAACTTTTTTGCATTTGTCTTTAGAATGAATGTTAAACTATGTTTGGCTTTGCTTTCTTTATCATATACACTAGTACTCTTTCTCCCATGAATCCTATCATTATTACTTCCCAACCACTTATAAAATTACACTCTGTTTGTTTAGCTGTCCTTTGAAGATTGAAATTAGCATTCAGAAAATCCCAGAAATTAACTATACATGTAGTTTCCTCCTCCATATTCAGTTTGAATCATTTTGATTAGATTATAGGATACTAGGCAAATATATTTTTAACATCCTTTGTTAGGTGTATTCCACCTCTGCCCAGTAATTTGTAATTTTTTTTCATAGCCATGGTCTAGAAATCCAAGTCCCATCCTCAGACACTGTCTTATTTACCTAAGTGTTTACCTTCTAAGTTATTTTTCTGCATCTCTTGTCTCTAATGGGAGGGCAGAGAGAAAAATGTCATCTGCCCTTATAATCTCTTTAGTTTCTTGCTAAAGACTTCATAATTGGAACTGTTATCTAGGTTCCTTCTGGTAGTATTATTTGTGCCTCTGTTATTCATCTGAGGTAGAGAGCAAGCATCTGTTTTGACAAGTTCCAGAAAGTTATTATGTCTTGGGTATGTGAATCTTATATACTAGATCTGAACTGATCAGAAAGTTGGACATAATAGGCAATTAATGAATAGGAATTGGAAAGTGTATATATATTTCCTAGCTTTGCCGCCTTTGCAAATTTTGACTATGAGACACTATAAAAAAATTCTTAATGCAGAAAAGAAATATTCTTTATTAATATAAGTCAAGTTATAGTCAACTAGAGGAATTTGAAAAAATTTAAACTTAAATGGAAGCTGAATAATATAATCTTAAAGAACTGAATGGGTCAGAAAACCAATTATACAAACAAGTTATTCAAAGCAATCCTTAAGGGAAAATTTATATATTGAAGCATGTTGTGAGGTCGTTTCAATCATGTCTGATTCTTTGTGACCCCATTTTCTTGGCAAAGATACTGTAGTGGTTTGTCATTTCCTTCTCCAAGCTCATTTTATAGGTGAGCGGAGGCAAACAGGATTAAATTGCTTCCCAGGATCACATATTAAGTGTCTGAGGCCAGATTTGAACTCAGGAAGATCAATCTTCCTGACTTTAGGTCTGGCACTTTATTCACTGTGCCATGTAGTTGCCCCATCTCATGTTTGTCAATAAAAGAAATTGATGATACTTTAAAAGCTAGAAGTTCCTTCCTCTCCCCCCTCGCCCCCCCAAAATTATACAAATACCAAAATAGCAATTCTGAAAACCAGAGAAAAGACAAATACATGAGAGAATAAAGCAAGGAATTGTTTTTTGAAGACTAATAAAATACATAAACCATTAGCTAATTTGATAAAATGAGAAAACCAAAGTATCTTTAAAAATTCACAACAGAAGAAAAAAAATTAGAAACTTTTGTCCTAATATATGCCAACAAAGCTGATAAATGGATGAAGATGAAACAACATAGCATAAGAGAGCACTGGTCTTAGAGTCAGGAATACCTACTGCAATTTGAATCCTGCTTCAAACACACTAGCAATGTCATCCTGAGTAAATTGCTCTCTGTGCCTTGGTTTCCTCATCTGTAAACTGAGGTGGTTGGCCTCAGTGACTCTTAAGATCCCTTCCAACTCTGAATCTATTATACTATTAATATTTACAAAATTGTGCAATTTAAGGTTAACAAAACTTGAACAAGTCATAAATCCCAAAGGAAAAAATCCTAGCCCTGACTGATTTGTGTGCACATTCTATCAAATACTAGAAAACCAATGAATAATATTAAATAATTTATTTGAAAAAGTTGAAAAAGTCCATGAATTTTATCAAATTAATGAGAGAAATATGGCCAAAATGCACAACCCAATTGGAAGTTAAGCAGAGAAACAAAGCTGTAGACCAATATCTGTAGTGAATATTGGATGAAATATTATCAAAGAATTCAACAAAATATTCAAAAGACCAGATTGGGTTTACACATACAAAGTGACCTTACTTAGTCACCCTGATCAAATTGTATTTATACAAAGAATTCAGGGCTGATTTAGTAATGGACTGTGTCAATAACCAACAGTCAAAAGTCCCTTGATTATATAAAAGAAATATTTGCAAAACACATGTTACAAATACTAAGAAATGAGATCATAAAATAGTCATTTTCTTAATATGGTAAACTATCTAAAACCAAGAACTGGCATTATCTCCAATGGAGAAATGCTAGAGGCCTTTCCAATGAAATCAGGAATAAAACAGGAATGTCAGTTTTCACTGTTTAGCAAAAAGCAAGAATATTGCTATTTTGGAGATCACATGATGGTTTACTTAAGAGACCCCTAGAAATGAAACCAAAAAATTAATTCAAACTAGTGAAATGACAGGATACGAAATAACCCCACAATATTAATCCCTCTGTAAATCACTAGCAAAACCAGAGTCCTCCATAATAAGCTGATACTTCACCTGGAAGATGGTCGTCTATCTGAGAATCCTTGTGACTTCAGAAAGGCCTAAGGAATGGTCCACATGTTTGCTGCCTGACAACTCCGAGAAAAATGCCAGGAGCAGAACAGATCTGACCAAGGCCTCTGATGCTGTTAGTTGTGAGGGCTTATGAAAAATTATGTCAAAATTTGGTTCCCCAGAGAAGTTCATCAGCATTGTACACCAATTTCATGGTTGCCTAGCATGTTTGCCCAGGTTCTAGATAAAGCACAGTGCTCTCATGCTTTCCCAGTCACCAATGGAGTGAAAGAAGGCTGTGTGCTTGCTCCCATGCTTTTTAGCTTGATATTTTTAGCCATGTTGTCAAATGCATTCAATGAAGATGGATATGACATCAAGGTCAGCTAGTGCATTGATGGTAAATTCTTCAACTTGAAAAGGCAACAAATCCAAGACCAAAGTGGAGGGAGTGTTGGTGCCTGACATTTTGTTCACAGATGATTGTACACTCAATGCAGCCTCTGAGGCTGAGATGTAAGAGTATGAATTGATTGTCTGCTGCTTGTGCTAATTTTGGCCTAACAATTAACTCCAAGAAAACTAAGGTGTTCCATCAGCCACCACGACACCATCCATACATGGAACCATTGATTACAGCAAATGGAGAAAGTCTGAATATTGTGGATAAGTTCACTTACTTTGGCAGTATTTTCTAGGGATGTACACATGGATGATGAGGTTGACACACACATTGTTAGAGGTAGCTTAGTATTTGGGAGGCTCTGAAGGAAAGTGTGGGAGGGAAGAGGTATTAAACTGACTACTAGACTGAAGGTCTGCAGAGTCATTGTGCTGACCTCACTGTTGTACGCCTGTGAAACCTGGACAGTCTACCAGCACCGTGCCAGGAAACTGAATCACTTCCATTTGAATTGTCTTAGGAAGAGTCTGAAGATCACCTGGCAGGATGAAATACCAGACACTGATGTCCTTTCTCAAGCTAAACTGCCAAGCATTCAAATTCTACTGCAGAGAGCGCAACTCCAATGGGCTGGCCATGTTGTTTGAATGTAAAATGTATGCTTGCCAAAAAAAACTAATGGAGAATTCACACAGGGCAAGCACTCACATAGTGGTCAGAAAAAGGGATACAAGGACACGCCCAAGGTCTCTCTTAAGAACTTTAGAATTGTGTGACATGGGAGACACTGGCACAGAACCACCCAGCATGGGGTGCCCACATCAGAGAAGGTGCTGTACTCTATGAGCAAAGCAGAATTGAAATAGCTCAAAGGAAACACAGGATGTGGAAACTGAGAGAATCCACCTCAAATGTTCACATGGGCTATTTGTGCCTGACCTGTGGTAGAGCATTCCAGGGTCATATTGGTCTGATCAGCCACAGTTGTACACACTGAAACTTGATTCCAGCATGGTGATGTCACTTTGGTCCTCTTTGAGAATGGACAACCAACACCAGCAGCAAAACCAAATGGGAGGACAGAGAAAACAATTTCATTCCACATAACTACAACACATATAAAATATGTGAATCAAACTACCAAGACACTCAGGACCTGAGTCAACCTACCCAGACATTCAGGATGTATATGTAACTACAACTATAAGAGACCCTTTACAGAAATAGACAAATAATTGGGGAAAATGTTAATAATTCATGGTTGAACTATATCAATATAATAAAAATGACAAAAACAATTCATTTATAGGCTTGGGGCTGTAACAAAGTACTAAGGAACTGCTTTCTATAAGTAAACAAAATAGTAATTTCTCAGATGCAAATAAAGGCCAAGAATCTCAAGGCTAATGGGAGGAGAAAAAAGACTGCTTCTACTCTCATTCCTATTCTTTTATCTTCAGTCTCCTTTCTCTGCTCCCTACAAATACTTATGTCTCCTCCAGTCTTACTCCTTACTTGATTCTATTATTCCCACTAGCCTAATACTCTCCCTTTTGCAATCTACTTTAATAAACTGTCTAAACTCAGTACCTTCACTTTCCTCTCATCTCACTTCCAAACTCTTTATAATCTAGCTTTCAACTTTTGTCGTTTGACTGAAACTGCTCTATCCAGTGATCTCATCCAGTGACCTCTAATGGCCTTTGCTCACTCTTCCTCCTTCTTGACCTCTCTGCAGCATTTGACAATTTTCCTAATCTATTCCTCTTAGATATTCTCTCCTCTCCAGGTTTTTGTGATGCTCTCTCTTGGTTCTCCCATTTGTCTAACTCTTCTTCAGACTTCTTTGCTGATTCTTCATCTGCATCATGCCAACTAACAGTTAAGTCCCCTGGGGCTCTATCCTGGACCTTCTTCCTTTTTTTCCCTATAGTATGTTGGTGATTTTGTCAGCTCCCATGGATTAAATTATTATGTATCTATGCATATGCAGATTGGTATTGGTTGTCATCCTTTGTCTCAAAGAGGACCAAAATGACATCACTGTATTAGTCAAATTACATTGTGTCCTACTGTGGCTGATCAGACCAATATGAGCCTGGAATGCTCTACCACAGGTCAGGCACAAATAGTCCATGTGAACATTTGGAATGGATTCTCTAAATTTGTGCATCTTGCATTTATTTCGAGCTGTTTTAATTCTGCTGTGCTCATAGAACACAACCTTCTTTGATGAGGGCAAGTTCTTCAGAAAGACCTTGATAGTGTCCTTGTGTCCCTTTTTCTGACCACCATGTGAGCTCTTGTCCTGTGTGAGTTCTCCATAAAATAGTCTTTTTTTGGCAAGCATACATTTGTCATTCGAATGCCAGATTGGTATATAAAATCCTAATCACTTTCCTATATATAATTCCACATCACCAACTGCCATTGCATATGCCAAATTGGCTTTCTCATAGGCATCTCAAACTCACAATGTCCAAACCCTCCCTACTGTTAACTGATGGGAGCACTACTATCTTCCCAGTCATTCAGATTCACAATCTTACTGTTATCCTTGTCTCTTCATTCTCACTCCATATGTCCAATCCATAGCTAAATCTTGCCTCACAATATCTCTTGTATGTGTCCCCTTCCCTCCACTTACAAAACCTAGTTTAGGTCCTTATGACTTATTTCTTGGATTACTGCAATGGCAATAATGGGTCTCTTACCTCAAGTCTTTCTCTATTCTGATCTGTCATCTATTTAGCTGATAAAATGATGTTTATAAAGTATAAATCTGACCATGTCATACCCCTACTTAGTAAACTAAAATGGCTTCTTATTACCACCAAGATAAAATATAAATCTCACTTGGACATTTAAAGCCCTTTATAAACAGTCCCTTTCTATCTTTCCAGTCTTCTTATACTTCACTTCACATGCTCAATGATCCAACTACACTGAGCTACATGCTTTTCCTCAGACATGATACTCCATCTCCCAACTCCACACCTTTATACTGATCCACCTCCATGCTTGAAACTCTTCGCTTCTTACTCCCCTGTCTTAGATATCTGGATCCCACTGACTTATCTCAAATACTGTATCACCTTCTTCAGGAAGTCTTTTTCATCCCCCCAGCTGCTAGTGCCTTCATATGTAAGATTATTTTCAATTGACTCTGTATATATCTTTTATGTCCTTAGTTATTTACATACCATCTTCCCCAATATAATGTGAACTCTCTGAGGGCTGAAACTATTTTTTGCCTTTCTTTGTATCCCCAGCACTTACCACAGTGCCTAAATCTTTGTTGACTTACTAAAAGTCATCAAAACTATTTTTTACTGGCTGAAGAGTAGATAAATGGAAAAGATTAGGTAAACAAGAACCCTAGATAGTTGAACATAGCAATTTAATATGTGATAAACATAAGGACATCAGCTACTGGGGTAAGAATTCTTCATTTTCCATTATCACCCCTACTATTCAATTTGGTACTAGTAACGTTAGCTGTAGCAGTAAGAGAAGAAAAAGAAATTAAAGGAATTAGAATAGGAAAAGAAGAAACTAAATTATCACTTTTTGCAAATGATATGATGATTTAGAGAATCAAGTAAAAAACTACTTGAAATAATAAACACTTTAGCAAAGTTGCAGGATATAAAATAAACCCACATAAATCCTCAGCATTCCTATACATTATTGACAAAGCCCAACAGCAAGAGATAGAAAGAGAAATTCCATTCAAAGTTACTGTAGACACTATAAAATATTTGGGAGTCTATTTGCCAAGACAAACCCAGGGCCTATATGAACATAACTATGAAACACTTTTCACACAAATATAGTCAGATCTAAATAAATGGAAAAATATCAGTTGCTCATGGTTAGGCTGAGCTAATATAATAAAAATGACAATTTTACCTAGATTAATCTATCTATTCAGTGCCATACCAATAAAACTACCAAAAAATTATTTTACCGAGCTGGACAAAATTATAACAAAATTCATCTGGAAAAACAAGAGGTCTAGAATATCTAGGGTATTAATGAAAAGAAATGCTAGAGAAGGTAGCCTAGCCATACCAGATATTAAACTGTACCACAGAGCAGCAGTCATCAAAACTACCTGGTACTGGCTAAGAAACAGAGGTGTGGATCAGTGGAATAGGATAGGAATACAAGATGGAGAAGTCAACAACTATAGCAATCTACTCTTTGATAAACCCAAAGAGACCAGCTTCTGGGCTAATAATTCACTATTTCACAAAAACTATTGGGAAAATTGGAAAATGGTAGGGCAGAAACTGGGCATAGACCAATATCTTACACCACATACCAAAATAAAGTCAAAATGGCTTCATGATTTAGAAATAAAGGCTGATACTGTAAGCAATTTGGGAGAGCAGGGAATAGTTTACCTATCAGATCTATGGGAAAGGGAAGAATTCATGACCCAACAAGAGTTAGAGAGCATTACAAAATGCAAAATGGATAATTTTGATTATGTTAAATTGAAAGGTTTTTGTACAAAAAAAGCCAATGCAACAAAAATTATGAGGGAAACAGAAAATTGGGAGAAAATCTTTACAACTAGTGTCTCTGATAAAGGCCTCATTTCTAAAATATACAGGGAACTGAGCCAAATATATAGGAATACAAGCCATTCCCCAATTGAGAAATGGTCAAAGGATATGAACAGGCAGTTTTCAGAGTAAGAAATTAAAGCTGTCTATAGGCATATGAAAAAAATGCTCGAAATCACTACTGATTAGAGAAATGCAAATCAAAACAACTCTTAGATACACATCTCTCCTGTCAGATTGGCTAAAATAACAAAACAGGAAAATGATAAATGCTGGAGAGGATGTGGGAAAATTGGAACATTGTTACATTGCTGGTGGAGTTGTGAGATGATCCAGCCATTTTGGAGAGTAATTTGGAACTACGCCCAAAGGGCCACAGGAATGTTCATACCCTTTGACCCAGCAATACCACTTCTAGGGTTGTATCCCAAAGAAATCACACAAGCGGGGAAAGGACCCATATGTACAAAAATATTTATAGCGGCTCTTTTTGTGGTAGCCAAGAATTGGAAATCAAAGGGATGCCCATCAATTGGGGAATGGCTGAACAAGCTGTGTTATATGAAGGTAATGGAATACTATTGTGCCATAAGAAATGGGGATGATACGGACTTCATAACAACCTGGAAAAACCTACACGACATAATGCTGAGTGAGCGGAGCACAGCCAGGAGAACATTGTACACAACCACAGATATATGGATTCCGTGAGGACCAACCCTGACAGACTTCGCTCTTCTCAGCAACACAAGGTGCAAGGACAACTCCAAAGGACTCACGATGGAGAATGCTATCTGCATCCAGAGAAAGAACTATGAAGTATGAATGCAGATTGAGGCACACTTCATGCTCGCCTTTTTCTCTTCTCTTTTGTTTTTGTTTTTGGGGTTTTTTTTTTGGTTCTGTTTCTTCTTTCTCATGATTCATTCCATTGGTCATAATTCTTCTCTGCAACTTGACTAGTGTATAAATTAATTCAATGCGAAGTTATTCATGGTAGTTATATGAGATTCCATGCCGTCTTGGGGAGAGAGGGGAGAAAATCTGGAACTCAAAATTATGTAGAACCATCTGTTGTAGAGTAAAAATAAAAATAAATAATAATAAAAAAAATAAAATTATGTGCCTTTAACAACCCCCCCCCCCCCCAAAAAAAGAATTCTTTATTTGAAAAACAAAAAAACCCTAGGAAAGTAAAAGCAGTCTGGAAGAAGTTAGGTTTAGATCAATATCTCATATCACATGTCACAAGTTCTAAATAGATACATCACTTAAATATAAAATGCCCTATTAAAAATCAGAAACTAAGGAAATGTCTGTGACAATGGTGGCTAGTAGAAGAATTAGTTTAAAGGATAGAGATTATCCCATAAAATAGGCAATTTTATTTAAATAAAATTGAAAAACTTTTGTATGAGAAAAACAACGTGATTAGAATTAGTAGGCAATTAACTGGGAAAATTTTAGGACCAAATATTTCTGATAGAGTTTCTTATCTAAGACATACTGATGCAAATACATAAAAGAACAAGAGCCAGACAATTGGTAAAAGAAAAGTTTTCAAATAAAGAAATGTAGGTTATCAACAACCATGTGAAAAAAGAAAATACTCCAAGTCAGTAAATAAGAGGAGTGCAAGTCAAAACCATTTTGAGATTCCACTTCACCTAAATTGGCCTAGAAGACAAAAGATTAAAATAACAATTGTAGGAGTACTGGGACAGACATACTACCACATTGTTGGTAGAGCAGTAAATTAGTTTGACCATTTCTGAAAGCAGATTGGAACTATACTCAAAGTCATGAAATCGTACAAACCTTTGATTCAGTGATGCCATTATTAGGCATACCCCAAAGAGATCAAAGACAGGAAAAATATTCATATGTACAAAAATAGGAGTACTTTGTTTTAACGACAAAGTGCAATCAAAATGGTGCCCTTCAAATGAGAAAGAGCTAGATGAATTGTATATAAATGTAATGGAGTGTGGTTTTGCCATAAGAAATGAAAAAAAAATCAGAGAAACTTGACAAAATTCATGTCAAATGATGCAGAGTGAAATGAGCAGAACCAGAACAATATCCAGGATGACTACAGTAATGTAAAGGATCCCAACTTTGGAAGACTTCAGAACTCTGACTATTACCATAACCAAAAATCACTTCAAAAGATTTGTTGAGGACTTCTGTGTCACATGAGCAACAAGATAGCAGACTAGACAATTTCTCCAATCCAACTTCTCAGACCTCCCCAAAACAGAAAGTATGTGCCAAAGTTAAAGCAAACTGTTTCCACGGTCTAGGACACCAAAAATCTAAAACGTGGTTTTAAAAAAATCCCAGGAACAGACACTCACTGACCCTGAGCTCACTCAGCACCTCCCTCCCACCTCACACACTATCAGCAGCAAAGGCACACAAGCAGATCCAAGAACATAACAAAGCCTTACATCAAAATCTACCTACACCTTGGTCCCCGCCTCCCCCCCCCCCCTTCCAGTGTTACATATACTCCACTGCCCGAGGCTATGGAAGTTTTTTTGGACCTCTACAGCCAATTTGGCCACAATTCTTTAGGAGCAAAAGACTACTGAGGGCTATATCCTAGAAGAACCAATGCTGGAAAGCTCTGAATTGTCAGTGCTACAGAAAGCAGGCTCTGAACCACACTGCCAGCAAGCTCTGAGGTGCAGTTGCCAGTCCAAAGAACTAAGGAACAGAAGGACCGTCATGTCACCAGGATAGGACACTGCATATGTGGGGAGTTATGCGGCATTCTCAGAGGCCTGAAGGAAAAGTACAGCATTCAGCTAGGGCCAATTCTGATAGCTCAAAAGTCAGAACAAAAGAGAAACAACAACAAATAAATACTGCAAAACAAAGGGAAATTAACGAATACTTGTAAGACAGAGAACCCGGTGGAAGCTGGGGAAAACATGGGACCGCAATACGTTGTTCCTGAGTGGTTTAAAAAAGAAATGAGAATTATGAGAGCAGAATTTATGTCCTGCACAGCAAAAAGTAATGAGCATAATAGAAAAACTTGAATCTGCCATGGCAAGCCTCATCAAAAAAAATGAGAGAGAACAAGAGATTGGGAAGGCAAATACACAGAAGTGAAAAAAAAAACCTACAAGAAGAAAAGCAAAAAACCAAGAATATTAAAAGAAAATATGTTCTATGTAAGCAAAACATGTGGATCTTGAAGACAGGGTACATAGAGACTAATGAAAAAAAAATGCATCTAAAAACAAAGAAAAGTTTTGAAGGGGACACAAACCACATTGTTACCTTAAATTAGTATAGACTTTAAACAATAAGCTACACAATATTCATAATTTATATACAACCTTTTATTCTTTGTATATTGAAATATCTGAGATTGTCAAATTCATCAATTAAAAAAAAGATTTTCTAAAAGGAAGACCCAACCCTGCCTCTGATTCTGTGCAGGCAAAGCATTTAACCTCTTGTTGAAAAAAATGGCCGAGTACTTTGCTCACTGTAAGACTAAGGCATCTTTATTTTCTTGATATATATGCCCATATGGAAGAAACATATTGCATTGGTTCCAAGAGGGTCTAAACAGCAAGAATCTTTCAAAACAGTGGAACAAAGCAAAACTGTAATGTTAGGGAAACAGAATCAAGGAATGGGAGCAGCAGAACTCTATATAAATTAAATTACCAAAAAATTATTTTACTAAATTAGAAAAAAATGACAAAATTCATTTAGAAAAACAAAAAGTTAAGAATGTCATAGGAAATAATGAAAAAAATGTAATGGAAGTAGGTTTAGCCATACCAGATCTTAAAATGTATATTAAGGCAATATTTATCAAAAATATCTGGCACTGGCTAAAAGATAGGAAGGTCAATGGAAAAGAGTAGACATACAATTTATAGCAGCAAATAAACATAACAACTTTGTCTTTGACAAGTGTGAAGATGTGGGATTTTGGGGTAAGAATTCATTATTTGGTTAAAAAAAATGTTGGAAACACTAGAAAGCAGTATGGCAGAAACTAGGCATGGACTAATATCTCACATCATTTACCAAGATAAGGTCAACATGTTTACATGACCATAGAGAAATTTTGCAAGATTAGAAAAACATGGAATAAATTACTTACATGTTGGAGAGGATGTGGGAAAATTGGGACATTCATTGTTGGTGGACTTGTGAAATGATCCAACCATTTTGGAGAGCCATCTGGAATTATGCCCAAAGAGTTATTAAACTACCTCTACCCTTTAACCCAGCAATACCACTACTTACTCTATTTCCAAAGATGATTAGGGGAAAAGGCAAAAGAACCTATATGTTCTAGAATGTTTATAGAAGCTCTCTTTGTGGTGGCAAAGAACTGAAAGTTACAGGGATGTCCATTAATTGAGGAATGCTTGAACAAGTTGTGCTATGATTGTGATGGAATACTGCTATTCTATAAGAAATGATGAGCTTAATGATTTTAAACAAACATGAAAAGAGTTGTATGAAATAACGAAGAGCAAAATGAGAAGAATCAAGAGAATACTGTATACAGTAAGAATAATATTAAGAACAACTTTGACCCAATAAGTTATTTTGTCTATTTTAAATAGCCAAATTAGGGGGCAGCTAGGTGGCGCAGTGAGTACAGCACTGGCCCTGGAGTCAGGAGGACCTGAGTGACACTTGACACACTTAACTAGCTGTGTGACCTTGGGCAAGTCACTTGACCCCAGATGCCTTCCCCCCCTCCAAAACAAACAAACAAATAAGTAAATAAATACCCAAATTAACTATAAAGGAAATATGAAGAAAGACACTGTGCATCCAGAGAAACAACTGATAAAGAGTATATATAGGATAATTTTCCATGTATATTTGTGTCTAGTGGTAGCCATCCCTGAGGCAGGGGAAGAAAAAAAGAAATTTACATGATAATTTTGTTGTATATTTGGAAGGAATAGCAGGTTGTGCATAGCAGATTTGCAGCTTCATGTACAATCATTTTTTTTATTGTACTATGTTATAGAAAGTCTTGTTTTATTCCATTAATTAAAAATTAAATTTTTTTTTTTTAAAATCAAATGATGGAAGATTCAGTACAGGGAGGCAAAGCATGGATCAATGAGTCTATAGAGCTGTTGACAAGTCAAATAATTCACCTATATAAAGGAAAAGTGCTGAGGCATAGCAAGCTCTATTGAAACTTCTGCTCTATTCAGAGGAAGATAAAATAATGGATTATCAACAACTACACAAGATATACAAACCTATTTCCCTAGAGTTCTCTATGGTTTTAGTGCATAAGCTATCCAGAGCCCCTTGTAGGATGCTAGGTTTCTAGAAGTACAACAAAATAGGGAGTCCAGAATCTTAGACTTTGACTTTTGATTCCATTTTCTTGGGAGCCTCACCTTTCTCATCTTTCAAATGGGGATAATAATGCCCATAAGCACTTACTTCACAGGTGAACAGTGAGCATCAAAGCAGATCATATATGAAAAGCAATTGTGAAGCTTAAAATGATACATAAATGTCACTTATTCAATTAGTATTATAAAAACATATACCCAACCAACACCTCATCATGATTCTAATCAGAAACTTCCTTTTAAATAAATATTAGGAATAACATATGACAAATCACATAAATTTAGAATCTATACACATATAAATATTGATGACATAACAAAAAGCATTACTTATAATGTTCCTAAAAGAAATATTCCTCTAAAATAATAATGTTCCTTGAAAAGTCACTCCTAACTAAAAGAGAACAAAATTATAGCCTGTTAAATTAGTAAAACAGATTTATCATCCTTCATTTATATTCTTTACAGCATCTCATACCACTGATGTGGTCAATGTATGTGGTTTTATTCTACCTGATTGTGCCCCACACCATTAGTTTTCTAATGATATAGCAATCCCTTTGCCAGATTTTTAGTTTGAATAATACAGTCACTGCCAGGATCCCACCAACTTTCCAGGGCCCCCAGTGTGTGTGTGTGTGTGTGTGTGTGTGTGTGTGTGTGTGTGTGTGTGTGTGTGTCTGTGTGTGTGTGTCTGTGTCTGTGTGTGTGTGTCTGTGTCTCTCTGTGTCTGTGTCTACGCTCGAGTGCACACCTGGTCACAAGACTCACCTGGCCGTGGCACTGTTGCTGGGGAAGCCCAAAAACCAGGTGCAGAGAATGAAAAGAAACTTCCCATTCCTAAAAAGGTGGAGTCTGAGGATGATGTGCTTGATTTCAGCTGTTTTGCTACCATGAACAAGAAAACCTTTGGTATCCTTTGATTATCTAATAGTTGGTAGTTTTGAATCCCCCCTTACTATGGATATGTCTGGTACTCCAACCAGAAGAAAAGTCACTAAATGTCAATAAAGTCCCTGATTACAATGAAACACATTTATCTGCACCTTAGGGAAACAGAGGTTAAGTGGAAGCCTAAAGTGGGCTAGAAGTAGAAGCAGCCAGACATAACCAACAGCATGAGGGCTATCGTGGTCAGCTGGCCAGTGGAGGTAGGGGAAAAATAGAAGCTCCAAAACGACATCCTACACTTGGCTGTAGACTTTTTTTTTTTTTGGCAGCAAAGGCAGGGCGATTGGGGTCAAGTGACTTGCCCAAGGTCACATAGGTAGTGTGTCAAGTGTCTGAGCCTGGATTTGTCTGAGCCTGGTACTCCTGACTCCAGGGCCGATGCTCTACTCACTGCACCACCTAGCTGCCCCGGGCTGTGAACTTTTGTTATTATTTATTTCTTTTTCAGGTGTGTCCAACCCTTTGTGACCCTGTTGGCATTTTCTTGGCAAAGATTTTAGAGTTGTTTTCTATTTCCTTCTGCAGCTTATTTTACAGATGAGGAACTCAGGCAAATAGGGTTAAGTGACTTGCCCAGGGTCACACAGCTAGTATGTCTCTGAGGCTTGATTTGAATTTAGGTCTTCCTGACTCCAAGCCTGGTGCTATACCCACTGTGCTACACCTGCCCCTCACATATGTATATGTATGTGTATGAAGTTTAATCCCTCTTCTCCCCTCTGTATCTTCTCACAGATGCCTTCTCTTACTATCTCCTCCTTCATGAAATGGCCCTTTTCCTTGCCAAGACAAACACCTGTACATGTACAAGTGATCCCATTCCTATCTTCTCCAATAGATTGTCCCCTCTATTATCCCTACCTGCCCACTAAATGTCCCTATTGGCTGCTTCCTTACTACCTACAGACAGGCCCTAGTCTCCCCTACCCTAAAAAACAAATAAGAATTCACTTTATCTGACCATCCACATTAGCTATCTCCTATATCTTCCCTCTTCGGTTGGCTATACTATCTTTTGTTTAAAGGACTACATATGGCAAAGGTTTATCATACAGGAAAGGATTTCAGTATTCTTCCATTATATGCATAATGCTAGTCTTTACATAGACTCATTTTCATCCTCACAGCCTTAGGAGGTGTTATTATCCTCATATTACAAGGAAATTGAGGCAAGCAGAAGTTAAGATTTACTTAAGGTCCTGAAGCTAGTGTCTGAGGCCATATTTGAACTCGTTTTCCTGAATCCAGATCCAGTGCTCTATCCATTGCATCATCTAGATACCTTGTTTTATCTAGTCTCCATTTAATGGATTTTTAGAGGCCTTCTATTGATTATAATTTTTGTGTTATAAGGATGTTTACTATTTCTTTTTCCAATGACGTTTCTTTACGCCCTAGCACATAACCAATTTTTGTAATGGTGTCATGCAAACAAACAAAAAAAAAAAGCCATGACTTTTCCCACTCAATCAGGAATCACCAGAGGCCTATCCTTTGTAAAATTCTATTTAGGTCCATAACTCCTTATATCCTTTTTAGACTTGTCTTGATCTAAAAGGTGAACATTGAGGTCGCACACTATCAGTGTTGCAGTCTATTTCTCTGAGTGGTTCAATTTGCTTATCCTTTAACTATTTAGATGTTACGCTACTTGGACACAGCATTGTATAGTGGATAGAAAGTTGTCCTCAAAGCTAGGAAGAGTAGCATTCAAGTCTTGTCTGTAGCATACTAGCTGAGCAAATAATTTAATTTCCCAGGTGCTGTAAGTAATTCTCTCATTTGCAAGGTCTCAACCTGAATGAGCAGTTTCCCTATTTCAGAGTTTTAACAATGAATTCACAGATCTAGTTCCTATCTCTATTTCATTATCTATCATGCCTGAGTATACATTTCCTAATCTCTTAACAACCAAATTTATTTTTCATTTCTTAGTCTGTGATCATGAATGCCACTCTTTTAAATTCACCAGTCACATCAAATTCTGCTCCAGCTCATTTTGAGAATAGTTTTAAATATTTCTTGTAAACAACTTTTTTTTTATGTTGTATTATACTTATGTCTTTATTTTGTTAAATATTTACCAATTACATTTAAGTCTGGTTTTGGCAGAACTCAGGACTTTTGTGGCCTGCAAATTTGATATTGACATCTTTGAAATGGATGGAGCACTGGATTTTAATCCCACCACAGATACGTACTTGCTGTGTGACTCTGGACAGATGACTTAAGCTCTTTGGGCTTCAATTTCCTCAGACAGAAAATGGCGGGGGGCGTTTGGATTTGATTAACCCTAAGGGCCCTTCCAGCTCTAAAGCTATGTTCCTATGAATTATTGCATCCTAATGAAATGGAAGTATCATGTCAAAAACAGTAAACATGAAGCATGTGAATTAATGTTTTAAGACCTATATGAAATAATACAAAATGAAATCAGCAGAACCAGAACTGTATTGTTGTTGTTTTTTTGTCCTTCCTTTTCTAAGAGGAGCAGTGATATCATGGGTGAGGTCTTGACTTGTGTATGAATTGGATTTAAGTGAGGCAGAGTTGCACAAAAATATGGAACGCTTCACGAATTTGCGTGTCATCCTTGCGCAGGGGCCATGCTAATCTTCTCTGTATCGTTCCAATTTTAGTATATGTGCTGCCGAAGCGAGCACTGTAAACAACTTCTTAGATTCCCAATTCTAGCAAATCTAACTTTGTATGATTTCTTATTCATATTGCTACCCTTGTTTTCTAGTTAAGTTCATCCAATTTACAACTATCATTATTTTCTTCCCTCTATCATAATCTTATTTTATTTGTGTCCCCTGACCTTTACAAAAAAGGGGGGAAGGAGGGGGAGAGAGGGCAGAGATAAAATCAGCACTAATCTTCTGTGATTAGAGTGGCCTCCCAGTCTTTCCTCTTCACTTTTCTTTTTAAATCCTCTACGATTATCTCTCCACTGTTGAAATTTGTGTTGTCTCCCATGAATATTCCCAACTTTTCCTTCTCTTTCAGACTTTTCCTCTGCTGCTGCCTATTTCCCAGTTGAATCTAACATATTTCTACACCAAAGTCTTGAGTGTTTAAACCTTTTTGGCTGGGTTCTGAGAAGAGGTTCTACCTCCACGTTTGTATATTGCTTCTGGCACGCCCCAATTATGAGTAACAAGTTCCTCCATCTTCTTCCTCATTTATTCCCTGATAATTCTTCCCCCCATTTCTTTAAAAAAAAAATCAACAAAACCACACAAGCATCCTGTTTTGTCTTTTCTTTTCTTTTTTTTTTTACTCTCAGTAAATCTTGAGGATAGCTGGATTCTAAGGAATTCTCCAGAGTTCTTTTCTCCCCCCTAGTAAAAGCCACGATCATTACTTAAGTACTTTCAGGTTACTCATGTGTATTTATCTTTCTAGGCTTCTCTTATCTTTGATGTTTAAAAGATTTACCCATTACTGATCTTTTAATCAGGAAAACTTGAGTCTTCTTTGGTAGGAAAAATCCATTCTTCCCCCCATCATAGGATAATTAAAGTTTTGAAGGATGTTATTGTTGTTTGTAAGCCTTTTAGAATATTGAATTCCTCTCTATCAAGTAGATTACAGCATACTCTTCTGTGATGGGTGCTTGACCTTTCCTGATTCTTCCAAGTTTTTTCTTTGACCTTGAAGCTAAGGATTTTGACTATTATATTCTTGGATGTTTCCAATTTGGGTTTGAGGGTTGGTCAATAAATTCTATTTTTACTTTGCCCTGAGGTTCCGAGTTCCCAGAACCTAGCACAGTGCCTGGTACTAGTGTATTTGGTGCTTAATAAATGCTCTTTCATTCACTTATTTACCAGGTGTTACTGAGTTATTGTTAATATCTGAAATACTGTGGACAAGGCTGAGTTGGGGTGAAAGGAGGACAAGCATTTATATAGTGTGTACTACCAGCCAGGTATTGTGCTAAGGAAAACACTCTTGTACCTGCTCTTCACAACATGTTGCAAGGTTGGTGCCATTATTATCTCCATTTTACAGTTGGGGCAACTGAGGCAGACATGTTGTGACTTGCTTGGGGTCATACAGTTATGTGTCTGAGGACAGATTTGAACTCAGGTCATCATAACTCCAGGCCCAGAGCTGTATCCGCTGTGCCACCTAGCTGTCTCTATGTAGCTGAAGAGGAATCACAGGGCTGGAGAGCAAATGTCCTGACAGTGAGAACAAAACAGTACCCCAAAATTAAAAACCCATGAGCCTGAACAAATTCTAGAATGGATTGTTACAGCCCACATTAGAGACCCCATATATTATGTCCACATTACTGTCCACTGGTTAGTGAATATCTAGAAAAGGAAGCAATGAACAAATAAAGCCATTAAAAACCAGTATGGCTTTGTCAAAAAGTCATGGCAGACTACACATTGTTTTAGAGTTACTCTACTACATTCATTGTTCAATGCCACCTTGACAGGAAATCTTCCACAGATTGCCTCAGGAATAAGTGCTTTTGTCTCCTGTTGTTTAACATCCACTCATCCCAAAAGCATTTAAGGGGCATGCACCACCACCCCCGGAGATCTGGAAAATCCACATAAAACTTTTTGGTTCTCCCTTTGCATCAAAGAAGTCTGAATTATGGTATTAAAAGATAAAATATTTTGGCATTATAAAATGCTATACATATATTTAAGGCATTTCTGAGTTTCTAAACTTTTTCTGCAGCTTCTGCAAAACTCCCCCAAAATACCCATTTAATTTCTTATCCTGATCCATGATGTATCAAAAGTCATGAGGTGGAAGGATTAAATATCTATGTAAATGTAAGGGGGGGGGCACCAAGTCAGACAAATCCAGGGGTTCTTAACCATAGTCTCTGTCACACCCTTTTGGCAATATGGTAAAGCCCAAAGAATTTGTTTCATTATGTTTTTAAATTCATAAAATACAATAGTGGTGATAAGCTAGCATTTATAGAGCACTTTAAGGTTTGTAAAGCACCTTACAAATATTCTAATTTCATCATCACAACAATCTTGGAAGGCAGATGCTATTACTATCCCCATTTTACAGGTGAGGAAACTGAGATAGAGGTTAAGTTGACATTCCCAGGGTCAGAGAGCTACTTAAGTGTATGAGGCTGGATCCGAACTCAGGTTTTTCTGATGCTAGGTCCACTGCTCTATCTTCTGCACTACCTAACGGCCTCAATACACAGAATTACACAGGAAAATATTTATTTGTTATAAAATATTTTTTAAATAAGTTAACAGTCCCCAAGGTCCCCAGCCTAGATAAGTATCTCATCACACTCAGAGAATGTGGGGAGATGCACTAAGACCTTAACCAGGGAATCTAGATTATTCCTCAATTAACAGGCTTTAGACTATGTACCAAAAATCTGATCAATTTACATGTCTTTGAAAGGCACTCAGTAAACTGCAGTAACTTTTTTGAGGAAGTCTGTTTGGATTAGCAGGGGAACTGGTCCACATTCTGTGGGGCTTATAGAAAAGCAGCAAACTAGAGAGTTGGGTATTTAAGCATCTAGTAACTTTCACAGTGTAAGTCTCCAGGCAAACTGAGGAAGGAATCACTTGGCAGATGGGAGACTGCCTGGAAAACAGTCTCCTTTTATGCCACCACTCCCTAGCCCAGTAAGACCTCACTCTACACTACTGCAACATTAGTCTCCTTGATGTTTCTTGAACAAGACTGTTATCTCCTAACTTCATGCACTGTTCCCCCATACCTGGAAATTTTCTCCCCCATCTCTGCCTGCTGGGTTTCCCAGCTTTGCTTAAGTTCCAGCTAAAATCCCACCTTCTACAGGAAGCCTTTCTCAATAGTTTTTAACACTAGTGCCTTCCCTCTGTTGATTATCTCCAATTTATCCTATCTCATTTGTTCATAGTTGTTTTATGTTCTCTTCCATTGGACAGTAACCTCCCATTTTTTGCCTCTGCAGAGGGCAGACTAGATTTGATGAAGAAAGGCAGATTCAACAAGGCCTTACAAAAAGCCCAGTACAGAAACTACAGCATACCAGGGAAACACTGTGCTCTAAAATTTGAGTCCACATTCCCCTAGACCCTATATATACTTATGGGAGTGTCACAGACTTTTAGGGATGGGATATTTTGAATCAACTATACCACCACAGAAAATACTCATCTGGGTTACAATATGTAGTACCCAAGCTCTGTGTCTGCTGGGAATAGTCCCAGAATCTAGATCTGCTATAGCTACATTGACCAGTTTATGAAGAAATCAGTAAGAATTTAATATAAACCTTCAGCAAACACTATTCCACATCATTCTCCACTCCACCAAACTGGCCTTTTCTATTCCTCTTACATGATGCACCATCTGCTTTTTCTAAGCTTTTATACTGCCTATCCCCCTGTCCTGAAATGCACATCTCCATTGCCTTACTGTCTCCCTCAGAACCTAAGCTTGAAAGCAGAGATGATCTCATTCTTTGTATTCGTGTCCCCACTACCTGGCCCAATGCCTGCCCGACCAAAAGTAAAAGCTTAAGGAACATTTGTTGGTAGACCTACCTGAAAGGCATGGCCGTACAAAAATCACATATAAATATATTCCCTGCTCTTAAATGTGCCTTCTATTGGCATTGATGACATCATTATCAAACCTGATATAATGTTAGTAATGATAGCTAAGACATGGGATAACTTTGTCAACATTTTAAAAGATCTTGATAGGTCACTGGGCTCGTTAAGAAAAATAAATTTAATAAGGGGCACATAGAATTTTTTATGCTTGGATCAAAAAACCAACTTCATAATTCAGAAGGAAGTACGGTTAGATAATATTACATAGGAATTAGTCACCCATTTAATAAGATAGCCAAAAATACTAATGCTATCCTGTGCAGCACTGACAGAATAATTTCTAAGAGTAAAGATGGGATAATGCTTAACTGTGTACTGGCAAGGCCACATCTTTAATACTGTGTTTAGTTCTACGTTATATTATATAATATATATATACATATATATACACATATATGTTCATGTATGTAGTAATAACTAGCATTTATATAGCACTTTAAAGTTGGCAAAGCACTTTACATGTTATCTCATTTGATTTAAAGACATGTTTTGCTTTTGTTTTTTGCAACAGATCACTGATGTAAGGAATTCCCAGTGAGGAAACTCCCTTTATCAACAGACCAGGAGTTGCTCTTTAACTCATACATATGTAATTAATGCCATTTGTTTCACATCACATTCATTTCAGTTTAAACACACACACACACACACACACACACACACACACTCATACTCTTCCAACTCTCAAGCTTATTCTGAAGAGTGGGCTGCCTTTGGAGGTAGTATTTTACCGTCACTGGACATCTTTAAACAAAAGCTGGTTGATTCCTTGTATATGATGTAATAAGATTTCTTCCACATATGGGTTGGATGAGTTAGCTGCTTAAATCCTTTCCAATTCTGAAATTCCAAGAGTAATGCATGTTATTTCTGTAGAATATGCACCGTTAAAGATTTGTTCACATTCTTTGAATTTACAGGTCATGGATTACAGGGGTAGCACTGCATATTGGGGGGAAAAACTTGTACTTAGCTAAGACGTTGATTCCACTTCCAGATCTGCCACTTACTATCTGTGTGATCATGATCGACTCAAATCAACTTTCCTAGTCATCAGCTCTGCTATCTGTAAAATTAAGAAAGGATTGGAATAGATTTCAAATGTCACATCTAATAATTCCATAATTTAGTGTTTGATCATTTTCCTTTACTAGCTGAATGATTTTGCACACTGAGTGTGCATTAACTGAATGAGTTTCTCTCTAGTATAACTATCTTATGATAAAGGATGTCTTTTGCCTAAATCTTTTTCATATTCTTTGAATTAAAAAACTTCCTTTCCAATATGAATTCTCTGGTGTACAGCAAGGTTTCCCTTTTGCCTGAATGCTTTCCCACACTCACAACATTTATAAGACTTCTCTCCAGTATGAATTCTGTGATGTATAGTAAGGTATCTCTTCTCTTTGAAGGCTTTACCACATTCATTACATTTATAGGATTTCTCTCCAGTATGAACTCTGTGATGATCATTAAGGGTTCCCCTCTGCCTAAAGGCTTTTCCACATTCATTACATATATAGGGCTTCTCTCCAGTATGAATTCTATGATGCATAGTAAGGCCTGAATTGGAGCTAAATGCTTTGCCACATTCATTACATTTATAGGACTTCTCTCCAGTGTGAACTTTCATGTGTATAGTAAGGTAACTCTTGTCCGTGAAGGCTTTTCCACATATGTTACATATAAATGGTTTTTCTCCAGTATGAATTCTATGATGTACAGCAAGGTATCCCTTATCTCTGAAGGCTTTTCCACACACATTACATTTGTAGGATTTCTCTCCAGTATGAATTTTCTGATGGATAGTAAGGTATCCCTTGTCTGTAAAAGCTTTTTCACATACATTACACTTAAATGGTTTTTCTCCAGTATGGATTCTCTGATGTACAATAAGATATCCCTTATCCCTGAAAGCCTTCCCACATATGTTACATTTAAATGGTTTTTCTCCAGTATGAATTTTCTGATGTACAGCAAGATTCCCCTTCTGTCTGAAGGCTTTCCCACATTCATTACATTTATAGGATTTCTCTCCAGTATGGATTTTCTGATGTATAGTAAGGTGTCCTCGCTCTCTGAAGGCTTTCCCACATACATTACATAAATAAGATTTCTCTCCAGTATGGATTTTTTGATGTATCATAAGGTATCCCCTATCTCTGAAGGCTTTCCCACATTCATTACATTTATAGGACTTCTCTCCAGTGTGCATTTTCTGATGATCAGTAAGATGTCCTCTTTGTCTAAAGGCTTTCTCACAATTATTACATTTATAGGGTTTTTCTCCAGTATGAATTCTCTGGTGTATAGTAAGGACTGAGTAGGAGATGAATGCTTTCCCACATTCAATGCATTTATAGGATTTTTCTCCAGTATGAATTTTCTGATGTAAATTAAGGCTTCCCCTCTGGCTGAAGGCTTTCCCACATTCATTACATTTATAGGATTTCTCTCCAGTATGAATTTTAAGATGTATTGTAAGATATCTCCTCTCTCTGAATGCTTTCCCACATTCAGTACATTTATATGGTTTTAATCCTGTATGAATTCTTTCATGTACAGTAAGGTATGAGTTATAATTGAAAGTTTTCCCACATTGGTTACACTGATAGGATTTCTCTCCAGTCTGATTTCTCTGATTTACACTAAGGCCTGAGTTACAGCTGAAGGCTTTTTCACATTCATTACATTGATAGGGTTTCTCTCCAGTGTGAATTCTCTGATGTATAATAAGGTGTTCCATCTGCCTGAAGGTTTCACCACATTCATTAGTATTCATTGTGAGTCTTGTCATGGACCTTTCTCCCAAATAATTACCCTCCTTTAGAGCTGTGTCCCTGGTTTCACATGTACTCTTCTGACAAAGGGAACCTGAAAGAAATATGATAATGTCAATAATTCCTTTTCTTTTTTATGAAAGAAAGGAAAATACTGTTATCTAAATGACAAATTACCTAAATTAGAATGATACTCAATCTGTAAAGACAGAGTAGTAGTAACATCAGTAATAACTGGGAACTAAAGAACTAAAGCAATTAGGATAACTAAGTCGCCAATACAAAAGGAATTCCCATCTATATTAAAGCCTCTGTAAACATCATAATAGAACAGCTTAGGGAAAACTATTAGATTTTAAGAAAACTAAAACAAGTTGGTTCTGGCAATGAAAGTTTTCTAATCCTAACCTAATTCTTATCTCTGTCTGAAGACAAAGCTAAACAGCCTGAAGAGGCGGTAGTACAGTGGGAAAGTCAATGACCCTAAAATCAGAAGACACGGATGCAAATCTCACCTCTGAAGCTTAGTGCTTGCATGAATTTGGGCAAATTACTTAACCTCTCAGGGTCTCAGTTTACTCATCTGTAAAATGAAGGGTTCGGAGCAGATGGCCTTTGAGGTCCCATTTATGATCTTACTTTTAACTGTTTGGTTTGTGAATACTCAGAAGTGAAAGCACTGATGAAAGCCCAGCATGTTTTGAAAATGAATTAATAATGTTAAACTAATCTCATTTATTTGATCTCATTAGTGAAAAGATACTATAAATATTTGATATTTAAATTTCAACAAGGTATTGGATGTCAATGTTTAGAAAAATATAGGCTGGATGATAGAAGAGCTAGGATTTTAATCAAAGAGTTCTTTATTAATGGACTACTAGAACCTCAGTGAGATTCTCTACAATTGGCCAAACCTTATTTTACATTTTTGTCAAAACCCTAAATCAGAGGTTCTTAATCCGCCTTCCACTGATCCCTAAGGAATCTGTGGATTGCTAGACCCACTTTCCCCAACCCCTGTGGCTCACAGAGGGTCTGTAAATTTCTATGTGAAAAAAATTACTCTAATTTCTGACTGAAATTTAGCATTTTCTTTTATTATAAATGTAGAAAACATACATCTGGGGAAGCAGTTCGGTCTTCCCCAGAAAGGTCCATGGCAGACAAGTTAAGAACCTCTGTCCTAGATGAAACTATTTGCACTCCTTATCAATTTATAATAAACCAAAAGACATAACCTAGCACCTATGTGCTTACTGACTGACTGACTGCGTTAAATGAAAACTCCTGAGAAAAACAGAAAAGATGTTTAGGTCAGAAGTATATACTCTACAACACATAAGTTCCAAATGGATACACAACCTAAACACAAAAAGGCCATCTAAGGGCATCTGTTTTGTTTCCAGTTCTTTGCTACTACAAAAAGTTCTGTTATAAATATTTTGGTTGACATGGGACATGCTTTTTTTTTATTCTTGACCTTGCTGCAGGGTATGCATAGCATTGGGATGTCAGAAGTCAAAAACTATGGATATTTTAGTCACTTTCTTAGCATAACTTCAAAGCTCCAAATTTTATAGCAGTACTTTTTGTAGTACCAAAGAACTGGGAAAAAATTATGCCCATTGATTGGGGAATGGCTTAAACAACCTGTGGTATATGAATTTATGTACTACTGTATAGTGAACTGGCTGTACAGTACACTGGACTTGGAGTCAGAAAGACCTGTGTTCAAATCTCACTTCAGATACTTACTGTATAACTCTGGGTATATCACTTAACCTTTCTTAGTTTCACTTCCTTCATCTGTAAACTGGGGATATTATTAACTAATTCAAAAGGCTGTTGTGAAGATCAAATGAGATAATATATGTAATGTTATTCACAAACATTAGAACATTATATAAATTCTAGCTATTATTACTATTAATGTGCTATCATAAACAGTATGAAGAATAAAGAGAAACATGAAAATTCAGGAAAGCAATATAAACCATGACTATATCAATGTAAATAGAAAGAACCAAAAAAATATAACCATCAAGCTTGCCACCAAAGACGAGGTAAGAGAATGTGTTTGTCTCCCATTTTTCTACAGTTGTAGGGCTATGGATGTATAACTCTACATAAAATGTTAGACTTGGCTCAATCAACAAGAACTTATCAGGCACCTACTATGTGGCAGGCACTACACTGGGTGTTGGAGATACAAGTAAAATGAAAGAAATAATCCATACTTAAAAATCTTACATTCTAAAGGGATAAATACATTTATAAATATATATAACATAAATAAAAAAGTATACAAAGTGGTTAAACATAAGTTAGTTTGAGAGAGAAAGGCCTGTTTTGGTAAGGAAATGCTTCATGCAGAAGATGGTACCTGAGTTGCATCTTAAAGGAAAAGAGGGATTCTGTGAGGAAAAGAGTACACTCCAGACATTAGGATGGCCAGCACAAAGGCATGAAGACAGAAGACAGAGTGTCCTGTATAAGGAACAAAGGATAAGACCAGTTTAACTGGACTGTAGAGTGCTGGAAGAGGAATAACATCCAAGAGGCTAGAAAGACAGGTTGGGTCCAAGTTGTGGTAGGGCTAAAAACTATATAAAGGAGCTTATATTTTCTTCTAGAGGCACCGGAAGTTGATAAGAAGTCACCGGATTGATTCGAGTAGGGCAGTCACATGGTCAGATCTGCACTTAAAGAAAATCATTTGGGCAGCTATTTGTAGAATGGACTGGAGTGGTGAAGTATATAAAGCAGGGAGACTAATTAGGAGGGTATTATAATAATCTATGCCAAATTTGATTAGGGACTAGACTAAGGTTTCCACTCACTCTATTAATGGAAAGAAGGGGTCAGATACAAGACATGTTATGAAGACAGAAACAGCAAGATCTAGCAACTGTTTAGATATGTGGGGTGAGGCGGTGTTCAAGATTACAAACCTGAGGTTATGGGCGAATGGTGGTTCCTTTAACAAATCAGTGAAAACTTTGGAAGAGGGGAGGATTCAGCGGAAGAGATAGTTCAGTTTTAAGATGTTTAGTTCAACTTCTCAAACAAAGTTCAATAAAGTTCAACAAAGTCAAATTCTGGAAGAGGAGAAGATTTTGGGAAAAAGATAATGAATTAGGTTTTAGAGGTATAAAATGTCTCTAGGACATTTAGCTGGCGGACTAGGCAGCAAAGGAGACTGAGGAAGCATGCCAGCGGAAACCCATGCCACAAATCCCAGAGAGGTGACAGCATTCTAGAGAACACATACAACAATATCAAATGCAACAGACAGGTCAAGAAGGATTAGGATTGAGGGAACACCACTGGATCTGGCAATTAAGAAATAATGGTGATCTTGGAATGGGCAGTTTCATGTGAGGGATATGGTCAGAGGCTGAACTGCAAACGGTTGAGCAGAAAGAGGGATGTGCAGGCAGTAACTAGAGACAATTTTTCCAAGGAATTTGGCTGAGAAAAGGAGAAAAGATGGAGGACAATCACTTGAGAGGATGGAAAGGTTTTTTCAAGTGCATGTGTAGAGGTGCTCGACCTGGCAAAAGGGCCATTTCTGTCAGAGACCAGGAAAAAGGAAGAAAGTGGGAGATGATGTCAATTGGTTTTGAGATGAAGAGATCTGGAGAATGACCTAAATTTTTTCAGTAAAGTTAGAGGCAAGGTCCTCAGCTGAGAAGAAAGGAGGAGGAGGTGTGAAGGGGTTAAGGAGGGAAAAGAAAGTTTAGAATAGCTTCTACAGAGAATCAGATAGGGAATCAAATACAGAGGAATAAAAGGACTGCCCTGCTGCAAAGGGGGTCCAGTTGAGGTTGAATAATAGGAATTTGTAATGTCACCAGTTAGCACAGTAATGAGACCTCCTCCAGTTTCATTCATTACCTCTCATGTCATGGTGAGTTTTGTTAAACTGACCTATTTCTCTCTCTCTCTCTCTGTCTCTCTCTCTCTCTCTGTTATAAGATGTCTCTCCAGGAAACAGAAAAGGAGACATATTGGGAAATATAGGCAATGTAAAAGTAAAATATATCCATAAATATTTTCAAAGAACTCAGCAGGGTGGAAAAACATGTAAATAAAAAGAGCAAAATTTAATGAAGATTAATGTAATGTTCTGGATTTAGGTTTAAAATATTAATTGTACCATTACAGGTTAAGAAGTCCTGGTTTGAGAGCAGATCATGTTCAAAATCTCTGTTTTAGTTCACCACAAATTCAGCAACTCATGGTGGCCATGAAAAAATCCAAATCAGTAAGTGACCGGATCACACAAAACTGTTGATCAGCTATAGTCGGTACCATTCAGACCACATTTGGAATTCATGAGTAGTTCTGTATACCATATGCCGTTTAATACAGCACTGACAAACTGAAGTGTATCCATGGGGATGCTAGTGGAAAATGGAATAATCAGGAAACTTTTTTTGCCAAATTGTTTTACCTTTATTCTACTGTTGGCCTCCTTGAGATAGAAACATTTTTTATGAGGAATGAATAAAAAAACTGGGAAGGTTTAGTTTTGAGAATATATTATTTTTATCTACTTAAAGAGAAAACTTAGAAGAGATATCAGACTTGGTGAAACTAACATCAATCAATGCCTCAAATCTATCTGGAAGAAATACCAGGTCCAAATCAATCAACTAAAAGGCACTTACTAAGTGTTCTTCTTTTAACAGCTGTCTAGAATTCAGGCCCATTGCAATGATACAAAAAGACAAAGGAGAACTCTGATAAAACACCATTAATGGCACTAGCTCATTAAAGAGGGACACAGAAGGATGGCAAAAAAGTGAGAACACACGGATGAGGGCATTAAGAAATGAAAAGTTAAAGGCTAGTAAATGAATTCGAAGTCACTGGCCTGAATATCATGAACACTTTGTTCCAAAACCATCTGAATGCCATAAACCCAGCAATCACTACAAAACATTCTATGGCCAGGAACAGTAAGTGTAGAAATAAATCAATAACCAATGTATACATAATACAAACAAAATCATTTTTGGAGGGCACAAACAATTAAGAAGGATCAGGAAAGGTGTCACATATGATACAGTACTTGAGCGGAGACTCAAAGGAAAACAGCTAAGTGGTGCCATAGTGCACAGAGCGCAAGGCCTGGAGTCAGGAAGACATCATCTTCCTGAGTTCAAATTTGGTCTCAGACACTTATTAGCTGTGTGACACTGGATAACTCACTTAACTCTGCCTCAGCTTCCTTCTCTGTAAAATGAGCTGAAGAAGGACATGGCAAACCACTCCAGTATCTTTACCAAGAAAATCCAAAATGGGGTCATGAAGAGTCAGACATGACTGAACAACAAAGTATTCTCAAAGGTGGAGGTGAAGAGGGCTCCTCTGCTAGGCATGGGGACAGCCTTTAATGATTTCTTTGGTTTTACAGATGAGAGAACAAGGAAGCTCAAAGAAGGGTGCTAAAAACCAAGTGAATGAATGATGACAAAGAAAAGTCTCCTGACGTTCTTTGCACTACCTCATATCTCTGACCTCCGAAACTAACTGTGGAGACCAAAATCAAAAGCTTTAACTTCAGTTCTGCTATTGAGTTATTCAGCAATTATTACTTTGAGTTAGACAACCATATGTACTCAAAGGCTAAGCTACTACTGGGCAAGGTCTAAATTCACTGGGTTTTAGAATAGCCCAGGCAAGACTGAAACTGTTTCCTAAGGACTATCAAAGCCAAGTATGGTGATACTACATCACCATAGGCTGGACACAGCAACCCATTAAACAAGAAAAACCACAAAACCCACTCTCAGCCCCTAGTTCCCTTCCACTTCTGTAGTGACAGGAACAGAGTGGTGGGAAAGGAAGCAGGAGGTATTAAAAATTACTTAATTTTAGGCCATTTATGCCCTTTGATTTGACTTTTAGAAAAGATTATCCAGCGACTAAATGAGTGGACATATTGCTGGAGGAGCTAAATAAAATTAAACATTCTTATGACAAAATCAGAAAAAATAGAGAAGTTACAGTTAAATGGAAGGATGGCTTACAGATATTCCTTGGAGAGGCAAAGAAAATAATTAGTGGAGAGGATTTTAACATGTCACAAGGCCTGATATGTTTAATTATATTCCCAATGACAACAAGAAAAATACTTCATGGGATATTTGTCACTACCTATTTCAGTACTCATAAATATTTGGAAAAAGACCACCATGAAAATAATTGCGGTTTATGTACTAGTATCAGTTGCTGAGGATGAAAAGGTAGAGAAATTCTACAGTGAACATGAAAAGGTCCTCAAAATTAAATCACCCAACACTCATAACTTCAATGCAAAAGTGAAAAAAGGTAAGAATGGGAAGAAATATATGGTAAAGTATGGAAGCTTCGTGACTTCACATCACAAACACTTTCTTCAAGGAAAGCATTGGTGGGTGCTGGACATGGCAAGTACCAAATAACACTGCAAGAAATGAAATGTATCTTTAACAGAGAGAGTGTTTTTTACTGATGTGGAAGCTATCCCTGAATTAGCTGTTTGTATACAATCATATCAAGGCAGCTAGGCAGTGCAGTGGATACAGCACTAGCCCAGAAGTCAGCAAGACTCATCTTCCTGAGTTCAAATCTGGCCTCAGACACTTAATAGCTGTGTGACCCTGGGCAAGTCACTTAACCCTGTTTACCTTAGTTATTCCATCTGTAAAATGAGCTTCTTTACAACTTGACTATGGTGTAAATAAGTTCAACGAGAAGTTATATGTAGAAGATATATTGGATTCCATGACGTCTTGGGGCGGGCGGGCGGGGGGGGGGGGGCGGGTGGAGAAAATCTGCAACTCAAAACTATGTGGAACTGAGTGCTGTAAACTAAAAATAAAAAATCTTAATTAAAAAAAGAGAAAAATAAGGAAACTAAAAAAAAATAAGTATATATATTTGAGATATATAGTACAGAAGAACAAACTGGGCCTAGGATTCAACAGGAGGAGAACAATCTGGATTACCTCCTGAAAATTGATTAGCTACATACTTCCCATGAAAGTAAAGGTCTACCTTTTTAACATTCTACCAATGTTGCTATATGGCTAAGAAATATGGAATACTATAGCTTCTGAAGAATTAAAAACGAATATCATACACAGCAGGGTAAGGTCCATGGTGTAGGCCCCAAATGCATACATTACATCTGGGGGTCAAATAACCTGGGATCCAGGTCTGCTCTAATTATGAGACCCTTTACTGCCTTTTCAGTTTGGATCTCTAAAATGGGGGACTTGGACTAGATCATCTTGAAGTCCTTTTGTGGCTCTAATATTAAATGGAAAATAAGTTTTTAAAATTGAAGATGAGTGACCAAGGGAGCTCATGTCACAGGCATCCCATTGAAAAAAACTGGCAGCGATTAATGACAGCAATTGTTTAATAATTTAGATGTCTTGTCCCTAAATGCTTAGCTATAGTTTGCAAAATTCTTGTCCTCCTGATTTCCATTTACTCACCTGGAGAGAAACTTCTTGGAACTTCTTTCAGCAACATCAACCATCGTGCTTCACCTATTTCTAGCTGGGAAATCACCTCTGGTTTGGAAATTGGAAACCCTAATCATGGGAAAAGAAATGGGAAAGTGCTGGGTACAAGGGTCAATTCAGAATGCAACCCTAATCCCTTTATCTTCAGGGAAAGAGAGAGGCCTAGAAAGGCCTAGGGTGATAACCAAACATCTCTGAAGGAGCCCTCTCTATGGGGTCACAGGAAGTATGGAATGAAACCAAGGAGTTATTCTGGTCCAGAAAGAAAATTTCTTTACTTGACTCATTCCATGGCTGGTATTGTTCTTTGGGTGTTAGGGGAGAATATCTGCCTGAGGGGACCAGAGATCAACCTCAGAAGCAGGATAATGATGCTATGGATTTCCACTGTACAAAGAATGCCCTTTCATCTAGGAACAGAAACACTTGATCCCTTAAACAAAAAGGGATTAGGAATAACTACACTTTCAAAGTATTCTTGAACATCCTGGCAAACCAAGAATAAACTCAGTAAGTTTCTTCAGTCCTGCTAGCTGTGCAGTACATGCAAAAACTCCTCCCAGATCAATTCAGAACCATGGAAGTCCTTACCCAGGAAGATAAAGTTTTGATAGTTCTCCAGCATCACATCCTTGTACAGGTCCCTCTGAGCAGGGCCCAGGTGATCCCACTCCTCCTGGGTGAAGTCCACAGTGACATCTTTGAAGGTCATTAACTGCTGAAATAACAAACACATTTCTGCTCACCCAAAGGCGGTTCCTTGCACAGCCCTTGAACAAGGCAAGGAGTTCGTAGGTTGCTTGGGGAGTGTTTCTCACCGCACTCAGAATTTTGGCATTCTAAGACAATCATGAGGGCCTGTTATGCTTCTCACTATGTAAACGGCTAGTAGATATATAGCTTCGCCACACTGTTCAGACATCAGCTTCCAAAGGGTATTAAGCACATGGTGCAGGTTCTTCAACTTTTGAACCATACAATATAATAAATATCTCTTAGAACTCACAAGAACTCCTATGAACAATCACATTCTCTAGACTTATTTGGTATATATAGCATAGCAATCACTCTATATTACTAAGCAGTTCTTTCTAATGAGCAGCTAACTTGTTATTTTCTTTCTCTTCATGACACAATTTCTATGAAAAACAACAGGGTGATATGAAAAGATGGGGGTCTAATCTTCAATCTGTTGTATGACTGTACTGGGTCACAAGAAGCATGGAACAAAACCAAGGAGGGCCTTGGCTTTGCCTGGCAATGTGCTACCTCCTGTCTCCCTCAGGGGGAGAGTTCTGTGAAGCTGCCTTGCCAGGCTTGTGTGTGGCAGGTTGGGATGGCTGGTTGGCACAGCTGGTCCTTTCTCTTTCTCTCTTGCCCGCAAACATGTATGCATATCCCCTATCCCAACAAAATTCATGGATTGGACCTCCCAGGGACTCCTAGAAAAACTATCAGTATTCATTGTCTCCACTCTTCAGAACCATGCATCTGATTTCCATCTTATGACTTCTGCAATTGCCCTCTACACTGTTAACATCACTCTCCCTCTATGGCTGAATCTGGGGCTTTTCCTCTGTCCTCAACTATTCGCAACCTTTCTGCACTGTTTGGCACTTCTGACAGCCCTTTTCTTCTTCTTTTTTCTTCTTTTGTTATTGTGAACTTGACAAACACCAACAGATGAACACTTCCCCATAAAAAGAACAGAAAAGAGGAGTACATATGAAACCAAGAATCTCTACTGTATACAGGTGGGCTTTTTAAAATGTATTTCATGATACATCTAACAATGCCCTGCATGGTAAGAATTTAACCAGGTGGGAGCAAGCAAATAAGGATGAAGGAGAGGGGAGAGGAAGTCCAGAAAAACAAGGTTGTAAACCAGATTGGGATAGGGCAGGATAAAGAGGTAAGTGGTACAGTGGATAGAGTGCTGGGCCTGGAATCTGGAAGGCTCAGCTTCTTGAGTTCAAATCTGGCCTCAGACACTTACTAGCTGTGTGACCCCTGGGCATATTACTTAACCCTGTTTGCCTCCATTTTCTCATCTATAAAATGAGCTGGAGAAGGAAATGGCAAACCACTCCATTATTAACCCCAAATTGAGTCACAAAGAATCGGACACAACTTAAAAAATGAAATGAAAATTTCTTATTATTCATAACTCTTTACAATCTAGATTAATCCCAACATATGTCCTGTTACTGGCTAACAAATGACTGCTTTATATAGCCAGCTCAGCCTCTACGCCAGTTCCCAGGTATGTCACGAAAAAGTGAAACTTCCCTTCCCCAATATATACATACATATGTAAGTAAAACTAGGAAAATGAGACACAGTGAGGTTAAATGATTTATGAGTGGTTACATAGAAACTAAGTAAAGAAACTGGGATTCTGACCAAGGTCCTCTGACTAAAAATCTAGCATTTTTTTTCACTGCATCACACTGCCTCTGAGCAAAGTCCTGATACATAGAGTTCCTCCTACCTTAAATCCATTTCTCCCACGTACAGAACCAACCAAGTCCTAACCACTCTTCAACACCAACTAAAATTTCACCTACACTATGAAATTTTCCCCATTTTAGCCCACACCAAAATCTTCCTAGAATAAAGCACGAGTGACAACTAAAACCCAGCCTCTAAGAATTCATTTTTATTTTAACTCATCAAAATCTAATTTCTTAGAATATAACTCTCTATGACTCTACCAACTCATTTTTAATATTTAAAAAGCAAAACAAAGAAATATATGGTTAACACTGTCAAGAGAGAAACAAGGAAATTATGTTATGCTTAAAAGAACACACAAAATGAACCAATATATCAAGACCAAACATATATGCACCAAATCACATAGGATCTAAATACACAAAGGAAAAGTTGGATGAACTGCAAAAGCTATAGATGGTAACACATAATAGTAAATTACTTTAATGTTTCTCTCTCAAAGGTGGGCAAAGCTAACACAAAAAGGAAAATACAAAACTAAGCAGAATGGAGAATTTAGAAGTGAAAGACTTGACAATTACTGAACATAAATATTAAAGAATATGCATTTTTCTCAGCATTACATGTCATCTCCACAGAAAACAGACTATGTACCAGAGCACAAAGGAATTACAGATAAGTGCTTTTTACTAGAAGCAACTATCCTCCATAAGATAATGCAATAAATAGTAATTAATATTGAGTACAGAAGAAGACATAGACCTAAATGGAAAGTTAATAATGATGTTCTGCACAATAAGTGGGTCACAAAACAAATGAAAGAAACAATAACTACGCGAAAGACGGGCAACTAGGTGGCATAGTGGATAGGGGGCTGGGCCTGAAGTTAGTTAGACTCATCTTCTTGAGTTCAAATCTGATCCTACAAACTTACTAGCTGTGTGACCCTGGAAAAGTCACTAAATCCTGTTTGCCTCAGTTCCTTATGACTGAACAACAACAAATAAATAATGTGAAAGAATGATAATCAGGCAATTTACCAAATGGGATACAGCTAAGGCTGTTCTCAGAGGAAAAATTCTAACCCTGAGAAAATACATTAACAAAATAAAAAAGGTGACATTTAATGAACTAAATACAGAATTTTTTAAAATTCTGCCTCATTTTCTTCAACTGTAGAATGGGGACAATATCAGCACCTATCTTGCTGGGTGGTAAAGATCAAATGAGATATTTGAAAAATGCTTAGCACAGTGCCTAGCATATAGTAGGTGCTTAATAAATGCTAGTTCTCTTCTTCCATTCCCTCCCCTATCAGGGGAGTACTTTATGGAGCTAGATAAAACAACAAAATTCATTTGGAGAAACAAAACATCTAAAGTACTAAAGGAAGGTATGAAGAAAAGAAGTAGTAGGAATGGAGAACCAGCAATTCCAGACCTCAAATTATAACAGCAGTAATCATTAAAAGTATTTGGTACTGGTTAAAAAATAAGATCAGTAAAATGAGAAATAACTGACCTAAACAGCACAGTGTTTGAGAAACCATAAAACATAAGTTAGCTGAGGGAAAAGTATGTATTCCACAAGAACTGCTAGGAAAACTAAAGCAGTCTATCATTAATTAAGTTTCAATCAACATCTTACTTCAAATAACATAACATATTCAAATGGACACATGACCTGAATATTAATTATCAAAACAAAAAAGGAGAGAATCACATGATGTTCCTTTCATAGTTTGGTTAAAGGGCAAATTCTTAAGCAAACAAGAGATAGAGGCAATTACAAAAGATAAAATAGGTAATTTCAACTGCGTGGTAAAAAATTTTTTCAACAAAATTAAGGAGATTCATCAAATGAGAAAAAAACATATATCAAATATCTAATAAGAGTCTAATATAAGTAGTGGAAATAGAAGCCCAAAAGGTATTCCCAGTAGATAAAAGGTCAAAGTGTATGAGTATTCTCAAAAGAAGAACTGCAAACTATTAACAACCATATGAATGTTCCATATCACTAATATGATAAGTACGCAGAAATAATCAAACAGGACAATAGTCAGTGTTTTAGGGTTTGGGTGCACTAACTCACTGTTGGTGATGTTAATTAATCCAACCCTTCTGTAAAGCAATTTGGAATTATGCAAAGAATACGACTAAAATGTCCATGCCTTTTGACCTCCAAGATTTCACTGCTAGGAATATACCCCAAGGAGGTCAGTGACAAAAATAAAGGACTCTTATACATCAAAATATTTGTAGTAGCACCTTCTGTAGTATCAAAGAATTGGTGATAAAGTAAACACCCACGGATTGGTGGAATGGTTAAAGCAGTTGTACACTAATGTAATAAATTATTCAGCCATAAGAAATGACAAAAGATTACCAGACTATCATGACTTTTATGAACTAATGCAGCGTAAAGTAAAACAGCATATATAATTACAACGTTGAAAACAATACAAACTCAATGCTGTGAAAATATAATGCCCAAGTCTGACTTCCAATAAAACATGGAAGGCACCTCCAAATCAGCCCTTTGTGGGTGTGGATCTCTGCCTATGACTTTTGCAAGGTGTTAGCTTTGTCGAACTGTAGTCTTCTTTCTCCCTTACACGTTTTCAGGGATGGCTATCAAGGAGAGGAAGGCTTATATTGAGAAATGCAAATGATGTAAAAGCAAAAGATGTTAAAATTTATTTATTTTTTTAAAAGGCGATAAAATTATATGCATGCTTAACACATTAAAGTTAGGCTTGATCTTGTTTCTCCCGTGCCACGGAAAGCCTTTGGACTGAATGGCTTCTCTGACATTTTGTGGGGCCTTGGGAACCGCGGACTTCATACTGAGGTCACAGAGAAGCTGATGACCCCGGAACTGAACAAGTGAAAGTCTGGGGGAATGACTGAATGAAGAGCGATTACGGGAATAAATGAATCAGTGAACCCCTGAGGGAATGAACGAACAATGAACGAGTGCGGGGGAGGGTCCCCTTCATTCTCGGTGCGCAGCCCACCCTCCCGGATATCCCCTCACCTGGCAGGCCGGGGCTGGCCAGGCCGCCTCCACCTCGCCCTCAGCCGGGGCCCGTGCCCCGAGCGGCCCCGGCCCCTCTGCCGCCCCCAGCCCCGAGAGACCCTCCGCCCCGGCCCCGCCTTTCCCCACGCTTGCCCCCCAGGGCTCCGAGGCTGGCTGGGCATGGGGCCGTACCGCCATTCTGAACTGGAGGGCTCGGAGAGCGGCGGGGCGGGGCCAGGGCCTCTCAGGGAGAGGACGGAACTGGGGCCACCCAAACCTCACGCAGCCCGAGACACCACACAGCTTCCGGTCTCAATAGGGCAACTTCCGGCCGCACATGCCCAGTTCGGTTCAGTTAAATGACAGCGTGAAATCTTACAGAGGTAGGCCCCGCGGTCTTCTGGGAAATGTAGTCCTGGGAACAGGAATGCTCCGTACGCGTGCCCAAAATGATGGCCTCACTGAAGAAGGTAGTTGCTTCAGGCATGTGGGTTGGAGCGGTCCCATAAACTGGGAAGTGAAGGAAGAAAAGCATCAGGAGGGTGGGGCAAGAGCCTTAAGGAGATGAGAGCTTCTCCTCGGCCAGGTTAATTAGTCAGCTATACCCTGGCCCAAAATGCAAATTGCAATCCAAGCCCTTTATACCACCCGGATGCTCAGCAGCGCTTAACCCAAAGCTATGGAGGTGACTCTCTTCTGGGCACCGCCCTTCTCTCTTGTAAAAGACTCCATCCAAGCAGGCTCTGGTGAGGTTGGTCTGTCCGCATTCAGTGATTTCGTGACTCAAGGCTAGGGAAGCAGTGGTGGTCCTGGTGATGCAGAGCCACCACCTCTTAGCTACCCATGCCACAAAAACCTGTACCCTGGAAGCCAACTCCACTTCACCTCTATACTTATCACAGTGGAAGGACCCTAGATCCCTGTGGCCTCTTCCTCAGACTGGCTGGTTCCTGACCAAGTTTAACATGTCTTCATTCCATTCCAGGTTTCACCGCCTGGATTTTCTCTACCATGCTCCTTAGTTGTATTACTCCCCCATCCCCTTTCACTTCCTTTTCTGTTTCCCTAAGCACCTTGAGGGCTAGGAATGCTCTTCTGCTTGCATCTGCTTTCCAACCTTAGAAAAAGGAGCAGTACAAAACTCTTACCTATTATAACCTATAACTGTTGAGATTTCTTTCCAAGATTATGATGTAATATGGTAAATACCAAAATAATTCACGAATTCAGTACACATCATGCTAATTTGTATGGCATTTTCCATCAACTTGTATGAAATATTCAGTCCATTTAATACAGATTTTGTATTAAAAATTTAGGGGTCGGCACTGTTCTGAAACATTACTAGTAGCATTACTAATATGGTATTACCAATTTATTACTGGAGTATCTTACCTTCTTGTCATAAGAACACTAAAAAGCATCACTGACTAAGATTTCACCTGTGTTAAGCTGATCATCATGATAGTTTTGACATTTTTACAAAATCACTCATACTTATTCTCACTACCTAGCCTTCTTTCCATTTTCTGTTCATTTCTTTATTAAGCCAAAATTAGAGGCTGAGTTCCGTATGCATTCACATCACTCTCTTCAAATAAATCTGATTTTCTTCTCATTGGCATTGCTTCCTCTTGTCTTCAGAATTTCATTCTTGAGCATCCGCCATCCCTCCTGAGCAGAATTTTTCTAAAAGATTTTACTCCATGGGATCCTACCTATCCTGTGTTTCCTCTGAATCCTTTGAAATCTACTTTCCCATAATCTAAGACACATGTCAGACTAGGTCCAGTAATAATAAAATTGCTTTTGTTTTTCCCTCTATTGATTGTCTCCCTAATACTGTCCCCTATTCTTCCCCCGCTTTGGTTCCTAGATTTCCTCATGTGAGTATACTTTCTTCTTATAAAAAAAGATTACATTTTTTAAAATTAAAAATAAAATTGAATTTAAATATGTAATGCATAAATTATATACAAAAATATTTAAATTCTATTTTCAGTTCCAAATTCTCTCTCACCTCCCACCCATCCCTCACCCAGTGAGAAAGGCAAGAAATATAAAACCCATTAAAAATATGAAGTCATGCAAAATAAATTTTCACATTGGAGAAGAAAATGAATGAGAAATAATATTTCAATCTAAACTTTGAGACCATCAGTTTTCTATTTGGAGACAAATACTATTTTTCATCATAAGTCCTTTGGAATTGTGGTAGGTCATTGTATTGATCAGAGTTACTAAGTCTTTCATAGTTATATCTACAATGTCACAGGTGAGTAGCTCTCACCTGTGGCTTTGAGACGCTGCAACATGCCCAGCAGCCACACTCTGGTAAAACCATCTTCCCGACTGGCGTAAAGATTAAGGGTAACTGATAGGCCTCAAACCTGTCAGCAAGTTAGAGGAATGTCTACCCCAAGAATGTGAAGACTTCCCTGGGGATGGATGATTCAATGGCCATGAAGGTGGCTGAAGTAGGTGCTGTGGAGCCCTTAGAGCTTGATCAGACATCAAAGACACCAAGGTCATCCATTGCATCCTGGACCATCACCAGTCATACTGACTTTTGTCCTGCCACTGGACTGGGAGAACTCTGGAAAAGAGAATGAGGCTGAGGACTTTGCTCAATTCTGCCTCACTTAAATCAATTCACAAGCAAGTCAACCATCACCCTATGATGTTATTGTCCTCTTCAAAAAATGAAGAATGAACAGCAACAATATTTACAACATTCTTGTAACTGTGTAAATTGTTGTCATTCTGCTAACTTCACTTTGTATCAGGTCATATAAGTCTTCTGAGTCTTTTTGGAAACATTTCTTACAACATAATGGTGTTCTATCACATTCTTATACCATAACTTGTTCAGTTATTCCCCAATTAATGAGCATCCCCTCTGCTTTCAATTCTTTGCCCTGACAAAAAGAGCTGCTATAAATAGTTTTGTAGTGGGTCCTTTCCCTCTTTTCTTTGATCTTTTGGGGGTATAGACCTAGTAGTGGTATTGCTGAGTTAAAAGGTATGTACCATTTACTAACTTTTAAGCATTTTCCAAATTGTTTTCCAGAATGGTTGGACTAGTTCACATCTCTACCAACAATGCATAGTATGCCTGTTTTCCCACATCCCCTCCAGCATTTGTCATTTTCTTTTTCTGTCATGTTAGCCAATCTGATAGGTGTGAGGTAGTACCTCAGAGTTGTTTTAATTTACATTTCTCTGATTATTAGTAATTTGGAGAGAGCTTTTTTTAGAAATATAACTATTGGTAATTTTGATTTCTTCCTCTGAAAACTCTCTCTTCACCTATCAACTGGAGGATGGCTCTTATTCTTAGAAATTTGGCTCAGTTTCCTATATACTTAAGAAATGAGACCTTTATCACAGAGCCTTGCTGCAAAGATTTTTTTTCCAGCTTCTTGCTTTTCTTCTGTTAAATGAATTAACAAAATCTTTTTAATTTAATGTAATAAAAATTATCCATTTTACTTCCCATGACCTTCTCTTTCTCTTATTCTGTCATGAACTCTCCCCCTATTCACAGGTCTAATAGATAATTTCTTCCATGCTCCATTAATTTGCCTGTGAAATCACCCTTTTTGTCTAAATCATGCACCCATTTTGAGTTTATCTTTGTATATGGTATGAGAAGTTGGTCTATGCCTAGCTTCTGCTAGATTTCTTTCCAGCTTTCTTAATAGTTTTTTGTCAAATAGTGAATACTTGCCCCAATAGCTGAGATCCTTGTGTGAGAGATGGGTGAAAGTTAGGTTTCCACAGAAGAGTTAATTGAGTTATACAGAATGATTAATGAAGTATCAGCTGAAACAAAGAAGGAGTAAAAATTAACCAGGATGAGAATCCTCAGCCAATGGGAATAGAGTTTGTGGTTTTGCAGAAACTGCAGCTTCAGGATGTTAGGAAAACTGATCTAAACTGGCCAGATAACTGTCAGGATTGAAGAGAAAACTGGGTCAAATGGCTACCACACATGCTTAATTAGCTAATTGAATATTACCTTACACACTCACAGGGAGGAGTTTTCCGTCATTGTTGAATGTGGGATATATATTGAGGAGGGGGGAACATACTAAGGAGTTGCATATTGGGGGCTTATAGAGAGATTGTGACCTAGGAGGGAGCAGACCAATCTGTTTTCTGAAGGGAGGTACTGAGCTGAAGGTACATCAGTCTATGTCAGTCTGACAGAATAAAGTTGGTCTCACTCCAGTACACTCCACACCCCCTTCTTAGAGAAGGGTGGAGTCTCTGAATTCCTCAATAACAATAAATTGCCCTTGATACCTGAATTTCAGTGTCAAGCATATTTCTAACACTTGGGTTTTTCAAATACTAACTTACTGTGCACATTTGCTTCTGTAAATTATGTACTTAATCTCTTCCATTGATCAACCACTCTATTTCTTATCTGGTAACAAATTGTTTTTATGATTACAACTTTGTAGTAGTTTGAGGTCTGTTCTTGCTTAGGCCCCCTTTCTTTGCATTTTTTTTTAATCGATTCCCTTGATTTTCTTGACTTTTCATTCCTCCAAATGAATGTATTTTCTAGCTCTGTAAAATAATTCTTTGCTGCTTTTATTGACATGGCACTAAATAAATATATTTATTTAGGTAGTTTTATGTTGTCTTGACCTACCAATGAGAAATGAATATTTCTGCAGATTTTTAAGATTTGTCTTTCTTTGTATGATTTTGTGATTGTGTTCAAGTAATTCCTGTATGTTTCTTGGCAGATAGACTCCCAAATATACAGTCTGTTGTTATTTTAAATGAAATTTATCTTTCTCTTCTTTTTTTGTTTTTTGTTGGTAATATACAGAAATTTTTGCTGGTAATTTTTGTTGGTAATATACAGAAATGCTGAAAATTGATGTGGGTTTATTTTATATCCTACAACTTTGCTGAAGTTTTTAATTATTTCAACTAGTTTTTTTAGTTAACTCTCTAGGGTTCTCTAAGCCATCATATCTGTTTTCTCATCATCTGTGCTTATTCCATCAATTTCTTTTTCTTGTCTTATTGCTATAGCTAGCATTTCTAGTATAATATTCAATAATAATGGTGATAATGGACATCCTTGTTTCACTACAATCTTATTAGAAAAGTTTCTAACTTACTTCCACTGCAGATAATGCTTGCTTTTTGTTTTAGATACTACTTATCATTTTAAGAAAAGTTCCGTTTATTTCCATTCTTTCTGGTGTTTTTTAACAAGAATGGGTGTTATATTTTGTCAAAATCTTTTCTTCATCTTGGAATAATTATATGTTTTTTGTTGTTTTTATTATTGATATATTTAATTATGCTTATAAGTTTTCTAATATTGAATGAGCCTTGTATACCTGATATAATCCAGCCTTGTCAAAGTATATCATCTTTGTGATATATTGTTGAACTCTTTGCTAATATTTAACATTTTTGCATTAATATTCATTAGGGAAATTGGTCTTTAGTTTTCTTTCTCTGTTTTTGCTCTCTGTGATTTATTATCAAAACCATATTTGTATCATAGAAGACGTTTAGTAGGACTTCTTTATCATTTTTTCAAACAGCATCTATTGAAAATAAATGTTCTTTAAATGTCTGGTAGAATTCACTTGTAAATCCATCTCATCCTGTATTTGTTTTTCCCCCTTGTGGATCTTATTTATGACTTGTTCAATTTATTAATTGTTCAATTTCTTCTTCTGTTAATCTGGGCAATTTCTATTTTTGTAAATAGTCATCCATTTCATTTAGATTATCAATTTTATTGATATACATTTGAGCCAAATAGCTCCTAATAATTGCTTTTATTTCATCTTAACTGGTTGTGAATTCACCCTTTTCATTTTTGATACTGGAAATTTGGTTTTCTTCTTTAAATCATTCACTTTATTTCTGTTTACCTCAGTTTCTCATCTATAAAATGGTGATTCTGATAGCACCTTCCTCTCAGGGTTGCTAGAGGACCAAATGAGATAATAATTGCAAAGTGTAAATTTGTTCATTGACCAACTTATTTTTAAGATTAAGTTACATGACTTCAAATTAATTTTTAATCTATGCTTCAAAAGTCCTTTATTGAATGTAATTTTTATTGCATTATAGTCAGGAAAAGAACACATTTAATAGAACTGCATTTCTACATTTGTTTTTATACCTTAATTAACTCATGATCAGATTTTGTGAAGATGCCATGCACAGCAGAAAAATAGGTATACTCCTTTCTATAACATTCAGTATTTTTCATAAGTCTATCATGTGTAACTTTTGTGTAATTCTATTAATCTCCTCAACTTCCTTCTTGTTTATTTTGTTGTTAGATTTATCTAGGTCTCAGGGACAAATTGAACCCACTCCCTTCCCCCTGCCTCAATTATAATTTTACTGTCTATTTTCTCCTGTAACTCAATTAACTTTTCCTTCAAGAATTTGGATACTATACTAACAGGGTACATATATGTTCAGTATTGATATTAATTATCTATGGCACCTTTTCTCAAAATGTAGTTTCCCTGATTGTTTCTTTTAATGGCCTATTTTTTTTTTTGCTTTTTCTTTGTCTGAGACTATGAATGCTACCCTTGCCTTTTTTATTTCAGCTGATGAATAATAGATTCTGCTCCAGACTCTTATTTTAAGTCTGTGTATCTTTCTGTTTCAAGTACATTTCCTGTAAAAAATATATTTTTTGATTCTAATTTCTGTTTTGGTTTTGTTTTTTTTGTTTGTTTGTTTTTTTTTTGGAGGGAGGAAGGCAAGGCAATTGGGGTTAAGTGAGGATTCTAATTTCTAATCCATTCCATTATCCTCTTCCATTTTAAGGGTGAGTTCATCCTATTCACATTCAGTTATAACTGCTAACTGTGTATTTCTCTCCATCCTTTTCTCTTATTTTTATCTTTCTCTTTTTCACCCTGTCTCTTCCTCAGAAGTTAGTTTTATCCTGACCATTATCTCTCTTAAACTACCCTCCCTTTTATTCTCTCTCTTAACACCTGTCCCTCCTACTTCCTGTTTGGGTATGACTGTGTGTATATGTGTGTGCGTGTGTGTGTGTATGTATGTATGTATGTATGTATATTTTACTCCTTGAACCAGTTCAGGTGAGAGTGAGGTTCAAGCATTGCCAACTCTATCTCTATTCTCCCCTCCATTGCATAAACTCTTCTTGGTGTGCCCCATTTATGCGAGAGAGTTTTCCCTATTCTTCCTCTCCCCTTCCACCCCAGTGCATCCTTTATTTTTCCCAATCCTTCCATTCTTCTAGATCATCCCAACACAACGAATCATGCCCAGGGCCTCTGTCTTAGTAGACTCTCTCTAAGATGTCTGTGGATGATAATATTCTGAGGAGTCACATGTATCATCCTCCCATATATGAATGTACACCATTCAACCTTGCTTAGTCCCATATGACTCCTCACTCATTTTTTCCTCACTCATTTTCATGCTTTTTATGCTTTTCATGAGTCTTGTGTTTAAATGTCACATTTTCTATTCAACTCTGGTCTTTTCATTAGGAATCCTTAAAAGTCCTCCATCCTCTTTAATATCAATTTGCCCCTCCCCTTGTAGGATTATACTCAGTTTTGTGTGATAGGTTATTCTTATTTATAATCCTAGTTCCTTTCCTTTCTAGAATGTCATATCTTCTTTATTTAAGTTACACATTTATTAGACTGTAAAATGATTATCCTTCAAGCTCTTGTCTCTTGATAAAAGGGTATCAGCTGATTTTTTAATTAAAAGTCCAAAAGACTTAGATACTAGTTGTGTGACCATAAGCAAGTCACTTAGCCCCAGTTGCCTCAAAAAAAAAGACCAAAAGAAATTAAATTCCTCTTTTATTCATAGATTCTTTGGGGTTCCCTTAGCACCTTCTTCATAGCATCCTGTGATCACTGTAATGATTCTAAGGATGATTCCCAAGGAATGGGGTAGAAGACCATGAAGTTGCTTCCTCCCTCCAGGCACTGTTGAGCCAGAACCTTTCCCATATTCTTGACACTTTGAGTTCTGTAGAGATGCTTCTTAATAGCCAATCCACGGGCGAATGCTGAAACCCCAACACCCCCATTATGATGCTCAGCAAGTGCTTCTATATGGTGTTGGGTTCGCTCAACTCTCAACCTATGCCAGTAGACCCCAGTGGCCACACATGCCCAGCCAGCTCCCTCCTGGCCAGGCCCAAGCACTCCAAATTGCAGGGTTCATGTTGGTGAATTCCAGTGCCATTGCCTCATTTTCCTTCATGACTCCCTCAGGCACTGGGGCAGGTTGGACCTGGGGGTGAAGGGCATGAACTAAAACCTAATATTCCTCCACAGAACCAACCAGGGGCCTGAGTACCATCCTGCCAATGGCCTCCCAGGAAGCAACCTCAGGGATCTGCTCTGTATAGGTCAAGGGAGCAGCTGTGGCTGCCTGGACATAGCCATATTGATTCTAGGTAAAGACTAGAATATCATATTCTAAGCCCTCTGTTTCTATGGCAGATGCTAAATCTTATGTGATTCTGACTATGGCTCTATGGTACTTGAATTATTTCTTTCTGGCTGCTTTCAGTATTTTCTCCTTGGCCTGAAAGTTCTAGATTTTGACCATAATATTCCTGGGAGTTTTTGTTTTGGGGTGTTTCATCATAAGTCCTCTAGAATTATGTTTGTTATTACAATGATCAGCTTTCCTAATTCTTTCAAAGTTATTTGTCTTTACCAAATTGTTGTCATTTAAATTCTTCTCCTGGTTCTGTTCACTTCACATTGCATCATTTAAAAAAATAGTCCTAGGTTTTCTGAAACCATTCCCTTAATCACTGATTACAGTACAACAGTATTCTTTAACATCTACGTGCTATAGCTTGTCCAACCATTTCCCAATTGATAAGTAGCCCCTCAGAGTCCCATTCTTTGCCACTTCAAAAAAAAGTTCTATTTCTGTACTTAGAAATAATCCCTCCCTTAATCTACACTCACTCTAATTCGCTCTTTCTCCCCTTTTGCTATTTCCCTGTTGAGTGACAGGTATTTCTGTATCCATTCCATGTGTATACTCTTCCCTCCACTGACCAATTTATTCGAGAGTGAGTTTGAAGTATCAGCTGCTCCTCCCAAACCCCTCTGCCTTGTTTGCGCACTACTGATTATGTGGGATAATTTTCCCTTAACTTCTCTCTTCCCCCTTTCAACCTAGTGACACTGACCTTGCTATTCCATGAACAAGCCACTCTATCCCTTGGCTCTGGGCAATTTCTGTGGCTGTAGCCATGCCTGGAATGATGTGTTCCCTCGTCTATCTTTGCCTCTTGCCTTCCCCGGCTTCCTGTTAAGTCCCAACTAAAATCCCATCTTCTACAAGAACTCCTCTTAATTTTTAGTGCCTTCCCTCTCTTATTTATTTCCTATTTATCCTGTATATAGTTTGCACAAATTTGACTGCTTGTTTTATCCCCCATTAGATTGTGAGCTCTTTTGAGGGCAGGGACTATCTTTTGCTTCTTTCTGTATTCCCAGAATTTAGCACAGTACCTGGCATAGAGAAGGCACTTAATAAATGTTTACTGTCCTACTGAATGAAGAATGCATTCAGATAAGGTTCAAGGTTATACCTGCCTCTCTTTTGAACTATATTGTATACTTCTCAATAAAAATTTTCTTGCCCATCTCAACATTGCCCATTGTGAATTTGGCTTGGCCCCATGTTCTCATTAGGTCACCCTGGTCTAAGACCTGCTCCCTCTGCCTCTCTGAGTAGCCTGGTTCTCTTCCCAAGTATCTGGTCTAGACTTGTGCAGACACATGATTGGCTTTAGGCCTATTTCAGCTCAGTACTCCTGAGCTCAAGTGATCCATCAGCTTTAGTCTCTGGTAGTAGCAGGGATTACAAACGTGCCATCATAACAATTGAGATCTTAGAACTGATAGTTAGGGGTTAGCGCTGAGACTCATGCTTTTTCTACTATAAATCTTCTCATAGTTCCTAGAGTCTAGACTTTGAAGTTGTAGATTCTGAGAATTTTTTTAATGGTTTAAACCATTGGTTTAACTCCATCTACATGGCAGCCTGATCACCACCAACTTCTCTGCTTCCCCTACCTGCTCCCTCTCCTCCCCCACACAATTTCTGATTTAACTTCCTCCAACCACACTTTTTCTAATACCCTCCACTGTCACTATCACAAAAATTAAGACTTTATGAAGTTTGATGATTTTATTTTTTTAAATATTCTATTTTAAAAAGATATCATAAATGCCCCCCCTTTTTATATAAAATCATGACCAATACACTTTGGGATTTATGAGATGATCTTGGATGAGTCACTGTTGGGACCATCTGATGCTCTTTGACCATATTCTCCCTCTAACAGAATATAGTACCTGAGGCCTTAGAAACTTGGGTTTCTCAAAAATAATTATAGTAATATAGACATTTGAATCAATCTTATAAAGAGATGGCTTTACCAACATAGTAAATTCTCTTATTCATCCTTCCTTCTTGAAGAGGACCAATGACAGCAGGAGGGTGATGTCTTGACTTGCAAGTGAATTAGAGATTTAAGTAAAGCAGAGCTGTGCACAGTCATCAGCCTTACTCTCTCCTCCGGAGTCATCAGAGTCCAGAGGTAAGACATAGGTCAAGATGACTAGCAATGGCCTTGGATGCAATGGGATACCCTGGCCTTTTTAAGCTAAGGTCTTTCCCAAATCTCAGTTTGTCTAGGGCAACGCCCATTCAGTAATTAAAGGCTAGGTAAGAATTGAAAGGAGCAGCTAGGTGGCACAGTGAGTAGAGCACCTGCCCTGGAGTCAGGGGGACCTGAGTTCAAATCCAGCCTCAGACACTTGACATACTTACTAGCTGTGTGACCTTGGGCAAGTCACTTAACCCCAATTGCCCTACTTTCCTCCCTCAAAAAAAAAAAAAAGGAAGTGAGGCAAAAGATAGCCAAATTTGCTTTCATAAAGAATCATTCTAGGAGTGGGCCGAACAAAAACAATTGCTTTTTATGCTCATTCTGAGTCATCAACACCCAAACAATGAGCAAGTGAGGCTGGAGCCTATTATTGGCTAAACAGTGAAAGCCAGAGTGATTTGGGTTTGAAGACTTAGTCAAGTACCTTTCGAAGGACACAGATAAGAGGAAAGAATGAGAAAAGTCTTCACCAAAGTGGTGACCTTGACCTGAGACTTAAAGAAGCTAAGTCCTGTAAAAGCTAGAGGTAAGCATGACTTGTAGTCAGTTAGGGGATAACCTTTGTAGCCTCTCTTCATTTTAGAGATGATAACAATGAAGTTGAAAAACAGTTCCAACAGCCAAGTGAAGACACTTGGAGCCAAGCAAAGTCTCCTGATTTCTTGGACTGATGCTCTTTCCACCACACCATGTATCTGATCTCCAAAACTGATTTTGGAAAGCAAATCCAAACACTTAAACCTACTTTTTCCTCTTAACAGTTTGGAAATGTTCTTACATGTGATGAAATCAGCTGTGATATATTGAAAAAACAATTTTTAAACAAGATTTAGATATTGGCTATAAGAATCAGGCAACCTGGGTTCAAGGCACATTCCAACTACTTAGCAGTCGTATTATGATGGCAAGGTGGTGCAGTGAGCGCTGGGCCTGGAATCTGGAAAAGCTGAGTGCATATCCTGCCTGTTTGCTCTACTTTCCTCGATTCTAAAATGGGGATAGTAACAGCACCTACCTCTCAGGGTTGTTGTGAGGAAAAAAGAAGCAAGATTTGTAAAGCGCTGAGAACAGTGCCCCGGCACATAGTAGTTAATTCCTTACCCCCCATCCCTTTCACATAACCCTGCCCAAATGACTGCATCTCTTTTTCAGTGTCTGAGTTGTCTCTAAGGTGGAGAGGTTGACTTAAATGAGCTCTAATTTCCCTTCCAGTCCTAATATTAAATAAAAAGGATTTTTTTTTTGAGAATTAAAGGAGTTTATTAAAACAAGGCAGCAACATAGTAATGTTGACAGGCTGATCACTGGAGATCAACCAAGGGATTTTTTCTTTTAAACTGAAGATGAGCAATTAAAAGAGAATCATACTTCACAGCCTCAGCTTATCTCAAAAAACCCTCAATTCATCGTGAGCACAATTTGTTCAACACTTTGAATGTCTTGCCCCTGAAAGCTCAGATTTGGCTTTAAACAATTCTTTCCCTTCTGTCTACTTGCTCACCTGTAGAGATGCTTTTTGGAACTTCTTTCCCAACATCCATGCTATACCTTCTCTTTCCAGCTGGGAGATCACTACTGCTGTGGAAATTCAAAACCCTGCTTGTGAGAAAAGAAAAAAGAAAGCTCAAGACAGAATTCGGAATCCAATCTTACCTCCCATTAGCTTCAGGGAAAGCAGCGAACCCTATGAAGACCCTGTGGTGGTCACAAGGCACCTCTGAGGGACTCTCTATACTGGGATCACAGAAAATATGGAACAAAAACAAAGAGTTATTTTGGCTCAGAAGGAAAATTGCTTTACTTGATGGTTATTGGACTTGTGCTTTTAGGGGAGAACATCTGAATGAGGGGACAGAGGATGGAGAAGGGGCAGTTTCAGGAGAAGCACCCAATTCTGTTGATGTCCACTGTACAGAGTAAGCCCTTTCATGTAATGAAACAGTCTTTTAACCAAAAAAGGATTAGGAGTAGCTCCATTTTACAGGGAATCTTCAATATTGCCTTATACTCAATTAAATTTTAATTTAATTTAATTAAACTTAAGTTAAGTTTCCTTATTTTCCTTATCTAAAAGCTCCAAGTTGTCTTCAAAGACTCCCACATGAACAGATTCTGAATCACAAGGAAGAGCTGTCCTTATCCAGTCACAGAACTCTTATATTTCTCCCACGTCACATCCCTGTACTGGTCCCTCTGTGCAGAGCCCAGACGTTTCCCTCTCTCCTAGGTGAAATCCACAGCGACACCTTCAAAGGTCAAAGATTGCTGAAATATCAAATATATTAACGCTCACTCGGGGACAATTCGTGGCTTGGACCTTGATCAGGCAGCTGGTGAATAGGGAGCTAAGACTGGAGTCAGGAAGACCTGAGTTCAAATCCAGTCTCAAACTCTTACTAATTGTATAACCCTAGGCAAGTCATAACTTTTTTTTCTGAATCAGTTTCTTCAACTCTAAAATAGAAATAATGATAGCACCTATTCCACAGGAACATTGTAAGGATCAAATGAGATAGTATTTATAATGTGCTTAGCACAGTACCTAATGCACACAAAATACTTACTAGATAAATGCCTATTTTTTTCTCCCCTCCTGCCCCCTTGACTATAACATGAAGTTTGCGTGTTATTTAGGGTTTGGTTCTTACTGCACATGAGACATTTCAAATTTAAATGTGATCCTGGGCAGCTGACCAGAAGCACATAACAAAGGGCATGCTGAATGACCTTACATGCCTCTTCTGGAAGGAGAGTGGCACACATGGATAGTTCTGCCGTATGGCATCTCCCAAAGTTGAGTCCAAAGAAATGGCTTTCCTGTATATAACCATGGGCAAGTCACTAAACTTTTCTCTAACTCAGTGTCTATCTAATATAGAGGAGTTGAACTTTATGAACCCCGACTTCTTTTCCAGCTATAAAACTATATTTCTAAGAACTCAATTCAACCAACATTTAGTGAGGACCTAGTAGATGTTTCTTATATAAAACTAGGTTCTTTCTCAGAAAAAAAAAAACTGAAGCAGTCCCTTGCCTCAGAGAAATTCTATTAAAGGGGTAGAGAACCTGCAGTCTCTAGGCCAAAGATTCTCCACCCCTGTTCTATTCTGTCACTGGGGGTGGGGGGAAGATATGTACATAGAAAAAAAACAACAAAAACATACCAGCCATTCCTACACAGAATATATGTTTTAAAAAAGAAATCACATGTGGGAGAAAAGGAAAAATGATCATTGAACCTGGGGAGGAAATATGACATAGTGTGAACTGTTTTGCTTGACTGTGCTTTTTGTATTTTTTAAGTGAGAAAGAGCTTTTGTGAGGAAGATAATGAGAGGTGACAGTAATGTTAAGAAAGAAGCATCCCAGGGGCAGCTAGGTGGTGCAGCAAGTAGAGCACTGGCCCTGGAGTCAGGAGTACCTGAGTTCAAATCCAGCCTCAGACACTGGACACACTTACTAGCTGTGTGACCTTGGGCAAGTCACTTAACCCCAATTGCCCTACCTTCCCCCCTCAAAAAAAAAGTAAAAAAAAAAAGCATCCTATCGATTAGGGAATGGCTGAACTGGTGGTGTATATGAGAAATGATGAGCGGGATGCTCTCAGAAAACCTGGAAAGACTTGCTTGGGCTGAGGCAAAATAAAATGCACTGTGTACAAAGTAATGGCGATATTGTAAGATGATCAGCTGTGAATGATGTAGTTGTTTGCAGCAATACGGTGATCCAAGACAGCTCCGAAGGACCTCTGATAAAAAACGCTTTCCATCCCCAGACAAAGAACTGATGGCGTCTGCAGATTGTGAAGCAAACTTTTTTTCTTGAGGTTTTTTTTGTCTATGTTTTCTTTCATGACATGAATATTATTGAAATATTTTGCATGACTGCATATGTGTAACCTATCTTGAATTGTTTGCCTTCTCAATGAGTAGTGGTGGGGAGGGAGGAAGGGAAAGACTCTGGAACGCCAAGTTTTAAAATGAATGTTAAAAATTGTTTTTACATGTAAGTAGGGAAAAATAAAAAAGAAAATATTAAAAACAAATAAACAGAAAGGGCATCAATAAAACTTTAAAGAAAAACATATGAAGTTAGTGAGAAAGAGATATTAAGTTAATCACCCAGGTACACCTGCCTTAGTCTGCCACAGAATAATACTATCAATGAGCCACAGGTAAAGTGACAGATCAGGGAGGAAGGGGCAGAGGAAGAGGAGACAAGGCAATTAAGAAGGAATGTAGGAAGCACTGCTGACAATTCCAAAGTCTTGAGCAGCTAGGAGAGGCCCCTACTGAAGATTACTCTGGCAGAGGTTAAAGAGGGACTTTTTAGGCCTTGGAAATCTAGCAGATTGAGCCTACTTTTGCTCAGCCTCACTCTGAGTAGGGAGCCCTTTGAAAATTCAAGGGCCCTCTGAGGCATGATCATCAGGAGGGAATGAGGCTGAGCAAAAGTAGGTTCATCGTGGTACCTTCTATAGGGAAGGCAAAGATCTCAAACCCCATTATATATTGTATTCCAGGAGGGAAGGCCACCTGCTCAGAGTCAAAAAACAAATGACAGAATCATGGATCTTGGTTCAAGTTTTTCCATTACCCTGTGAAGCCTTTCATGCTACTCTCTTCCATAACCGTATCTACCTGGGATAACCTCTCTAGTACCAGGAGTACTTATTTCTCATCTTTAATCTGACCATAACTTGCAGGGACTCAGACAACCTCACATTCTCTTGCTGCCCTCCTGGGGGAGCGTTCTCTAACCTTTTCTCTCCACCCCATTCCCACTCCCCCCACCCCCCCATAAGCCTACCTCTTTCTACTCATTACCATTCCCAGGTCATGGATCCACAAACCTTGCTCAACAGCATGCCATTCTCAACATCCCCTTAAACCAAAATTAAACTGACATAAGATTCCTTACTTTTGTTATCAGTCAATGCCACATGCCATCCACAATAAGCCACAATTCTATTCAAATATTTGTTAAGTACCTACTATGTGCAAAGTATCATGCTTGTCATGGCAGAAAGAAGGATAAAATTGAAATTCCCTCTTGCAAGCATGGAAACTGGAGGGTCACAACATGTACTAAAATAAGTACAGAACAAGGAAAACTGGGGGGGAGGAGACCACAAAATAGTCCTAATTTCTGCCCACTCCCAAATTTTTGCCATTATCCATTACATACCAGCCACCTTTCCCTTCCAAAAAGACCTCGGTATCTGGTCCACAATTTTCTTATCTTTCATCATTGCTCATTTCACCATCTGTGTAAAAATCCTTAATATCCCTCACTTTTACTCCACGATCTGTCATTGCGACCACAAGGAAGCGCTATGCCACTTCTAAGTTCTCAAACTAGTAACCTTAATTCCCAACTACAACTTGCTCACTTCTTTCTCCCACTCAACAACAATCCACTAAATATGCTCCCGGATGTAACCCTTCTGATTCTTCCAGAGCCAGACCCGAGGCCTTGTGGGCAATGTGACTTGGGGGCCAGGGATATTTTCTGGGAATGTCCAGGGTGACACCTGGCTCTTGGGTTAAGGATCTTGCTGTGGCTCCTTAACCGAGGAGGAAGAAGAGGGTGGGCAAGTGCCCACAGGAAGGAGAGTGTGGGGGATGAGGCTTGGGAAAACTACCCTGGCCTGGGGAGGGGAGAAGAGGCCCCAGGAGCTTCAAGTTCCATCCTTCACCCCTGCAGGCCCCTTCTCCTGCCCTCTAGAAACGCTTACTCCATTTGTTTACATCTTTTTGGATGGGGTTCAAATATAAACAATCCTGGGATGAGTCAAAATTCTATTATTTTTCAATAAATAATCTACTATTGAGAAAAAGCTGTAAGAAATGTTTTGTATCTAACTGGTCAGATCTGTTTCCAATTTTGTAATGTAATGGAGTATGGACATATGGGGCAGCTAGGTGATTCAGTGGTTAAGCCACTGGGCTTGGAGTCAGGAAGACCCAAGTTCAAATTCGTTCTCACATACTTAATAGCTGTGTGACCCTGGGCAAGTAACCCTGCTTACCTTAATTTCTTCATTTGTGAAAGGAATTGGAGAAGGAAATGAAAAATTATTCCAGTATCTTTGCCAAGGAAACCCCAAATAGTGTCATGAAGAGTCACACAAGACTGGATAACAAGTGGACATAGAGAGAGAGTATTCATGTGTAGCATCCATAGTACTCACCTGCCCTATCCCCCTCACTTAGAAAGTGATACGGTGGCATTCCAATCAAATCCAATCAAATACAGGGATATCTTCACACACATCCCCTCCCCCAGTTCCCTCCAGAATGTGGATATCTTGTGACTAATTCCTGTAGGCCATGAAGATTTCTGGTCTTTGCACTCAGATGATGAACTCAGAGGAACTCAGATTTTGTCAGATGATGAAAAGCCTTTTAATTAATTAACGGGCTGGAACTCCTGGGATATATTACAGAGATAACACACCCTCTCAGAGCTCCATTTCCTTCTTGGAATCTCAGTCTGGATGAATACAGTCGTGGGTGTGGTGGAACAATACTTGAAGTTGACCCTAAGGAGTCATTATGAGGTTGGGATAATAACTAAGCAGGGGTCTGGAGATAAAGCAAAAAAGATACTCCTGTACAAGCATCCATGATGAGTTTAGGTTAGAAACTTTTTTTTAAATATACATCTCTGTTAGGCAGCTTTCTGCTGTAGCTACTAAGGATAGTTAAGTCAATCAAAATAAAGGTCAGCTTTAACAACATTAGAATTTCAAGAAGGGGTGGGGAAAGCTTTTCTGATAGAAACAGAAGAGTTCAATCTGTTCTTTAATGTGTGCATTTTTCTACTTAAGGAATATAGATAACAAGTGTGGTCTCTACTGAGCAGTTTATAATCCTGTAGGTATTATTATTCCAATAAGGTCTGAATATTAGCTCCTGGACTGACTGAACTAGAATAGATTCTAGTCTAGTCATTCTACGATTCTTTTTGGTTCAGCATATTCTTTTCTGGGTGGGAATAAACTGCCTGTTCCATACCTGATTTATATTTGTACATCGGCTACTTCTTTCATATCCCTCAAGTGGGGTGCCCTAGCCTTCAAGTCCATAACCATTTTAATAATTAGCAACTCTGGAATTAGAATGGAGAATGAATTGTAGTGGGAACAGATAGGCAGCTATTGCAATAATCCAGTCATAAGGTCACAAAAACCTTCAGGGGAAGGGAGAAGAGGGCATATTCTAGAGATGTGGCAAAGGTGAAATCAATGGGCCTTGGCAATAGCTTGGATATGTGGAAGAAGGGGACCAGTGGTGAGAAAAAATGAGGAATCCAGGCTCAATCCTAGGTTGTGAGCCTAAGGGAATGGAAAGATGTTGTTGGTCTCTATACTAATAGGGAAAGTAGGAATGGGGGAGGTTTTAGAGAAAAGATAATGAATTCTGTTTTGGATGTATTGCAGTTGGAGATGCCTGAAATGTGAGACTAGATGTCAGCAAAGAGATTGGGGCAGGAAAGGTACATTTAAGAATCATTAGCATAGAGATAAATTAATCTCTAAATTAATTAAATTTGCTCTGGAGGTGATGAGATCAATGAGTGAAGTAGTAGAGGAGAAGAGAAAAGGACCCAGGACAGAATCCTGAGGGATGCCCATGGTTAGAGGTCATATGATCTCACTGAAGAATGATCAGATAGGTTGGAGAAAAAGCAGAGAGAGTGAACCCAAAAGTCTAGAGAAAAGAGACAATCAAGGAGGCGAGAGTGATCAAAAGTGTCCAAACCTACATAAAGCCTTTGGATTTGGCAGCCAAGAGATACTGCCTCCCCTTATAGAGCTTAGAGTCCACTAAAACTGCCAGATCTTTTGGAGATCAATTGTCACCTAAAAACCAACCTCCTTAAGTATATACTTGTAAAGTTGAATTTTTGTACTCAGCTATTTTACATTTTTCAATATTAAATTTGATCCCATTACATCCAGCCCATTGAGATTCTTTTGGACCTTTTGTCATTGATTATATTATCCCTCCTCCACCTTGGTGACATTGACAAATTTGATGGATAAACCATTTAAGTATCAATCAGTCATTGATAATGATGTTAAACAGCACAGGACCAAACACACATTTCCGGAGTACACCACTACTGATCTCCTGCTGTGTTGACCTTAAATCATTCACAAATCTTTCAGTCCTACCATCTAACCAATTCTAAGTCCTTACTGCGTTGTTCCTGCTCCCTCAGGGGCAATTACGGTTCCCATCTTAACCACAGCATGAAGTTTACAGGCTATCCAGGGTCTGTTTTTTAGTGCATTTGGGACCTGAGAGCATTTCAAGAAATGCTTGAGTGACTACACCAGCTACAACCAGAGAAGAAGGACACATTTTTGATTATCTGTTTTCTTGGACTAAGATTAGTCACTCCAATTCAAAGTCTGCTTCCTTTTTCCTCAGTTCCCTAGTTCTGTAAGATAGTGTCCCGTTTTTCTTGACACTGTCATAGTCTGTGTTGTTCTGGTTCTGTTTATTTGTATGAATGAGGAACAAAGGAATGAATGGGAAAGCATTTATTAGGGGTTTTTGAAAAGAACTGGGAATACATTTAGAAAAGAAAGGCTGTCCTCAAGGAGGTTATTTTCTAAGGCAACAAATAGAGGACTTTTCAGATGTGAATCAGATGGAAAGATCTCCGGGGACCTCAGGGTGCATGAACAAAACCATTTTGAGGAAGACAAAGGACCGCAGCTGAGTATGTCCCATGTCCCATGTCCCGGGAATGAAGTGTTAAGAGGCTTCTCTCTGGGGCTGGAGTTGGAGTTTTGCTTTTAAGCAGGGCTCCCTGGCTGAGGCCAGATTATTTGGGGCTGAACAGTGGGGACCCACTCTCCAGGAAGGAAGGAGGGAGAGGATGGGGAGTTAAGAGAGGGCCTTGAAGAAGAATGCCTTTGGGAGTGGTTGGAAAGATCAGCCATACTGGTCACTCATGGGTGAGTGCAGGTCCCTAGTCCCTGCCTCTCAAGGGAGGTTGTGATCTTGATAAAGCCCAGCCACATATAGACACCTCTGCTGTTTAGACTGATCTGGACCTAGTAGGTGCCATGGCTGAGCCAAGTTGGCAGCATCTCCAGAGATTGAGCAAAGTCACTCTTGGGCATTCAGTAGGTACCCACCTTGAGCACTGAAAACCAAAATTGTACCACCTTCAGGGTAGCAGTCTTGTCCTTCCAGCTAATGGTAGCATTCCCAGGAATGTGGAAGAGGTCTGGTTGAAGAACCAAGCTCTTGATCATAAATGGGTCTTTCCTGTCATCAGAGGATTCTCATGTGAAGACAGGAATGGCCATTGACTACATTCAGCAGGAGGGAGCAGCTAGATGGCTCAGTGAGTAGAGTGCTAGGCCTGAAGTCAGAAAGACCTGAGTTCAAATGGCCTCAGACATTTATTAACTGTGTGACCTTGGGCAAGTCACTTAACCTGGTTTGTCTAAGAGACAGCTAGGTGGCTCAGTGGATAGAGTATTGGGATAGAGTGTTGGGTCTGGAATAAGGAACACCTGAGTTCAAATCTGGCCCTCTGTTTAATCTCTGTTTGCTTTAATCCACTGGAGAAGGAAATGACAAACCACTCCAGTTTCTTTCCCAAGAAAACCCCACGGACACAAGGAACAAGAACAACTTTCAGCAGTGGATACTCTGGATGGTTATGGCCCTGAACAGGACTGTAACCAGAAACAGAACTAGATTAAGGAATGTCACAGTGTCAGGCAGTCCACAGGTGCCCCTGAAGATGACATGACCAGACCTGTCCTTTAGGAAGATTATTGTGGTAGCTGTGTGAAGGTCGAGCTGGAGATTCAATTTGGAGACAATAACTGTAAAGCACTTCCAAATGTTAGTTATCATTACTATGGTAGCTAAGTGGTATGGTGGATAGAGTGCCAGCCTGGAATCTGGAAGACTCCTCTTCCTGAATTCAAATCTAGCCTCAAACACTTATTAGCTTTGTGACCCTGGCCAAGTCATTCAACTGTTTGCCTCAGCTTCCTCTCATCTGTACAATTAGCTGGAGAAACAAATGACAACATTGGTTATAATTCTTCTTCACAATTTGATTATTGGGAAAAGAAGTTTAACGTGAAGGTATATGTAAAACCTCTATCAGATTACATGCCATCTTGGGGGGGAGGGGGAAGGAGAGGGAGGCAGAGAAAATTTGGACCTCAAAAACCTGTGGAAGTGAGTGTTGTAAACTAAAAAAAAATTAATTAATTTTTTAAAATGACAAACCACTCCAGTATCTTTGTCAAAAAAACCCCAAATGGGATCAAGAAGTGTTGCAAAATCAAAGAACTAATATAATGATTCCATCTGAAAGTGTCTGCAACATTCTGTTCCCACAGTTCCCCACTTCCACAGAGAGGGAAGGCAAGCTTCATTCCCAAATTCTCTTGGACTAATCTCAAAGATTATAATGCTATTGCCTTTGGGCTTTTCATTTCCACTGTGATTTTCCTTTTTTGTGCTGTTCTCCTAGTTATGTTCTCCTAACTCAATTACTTCACAAATATTTTCCCATCTTTCTCTGAATACCTGACATGAACAATTTTTTCCCTTCTTTTCCTTTTTGGTTCAAATCTATGGTTTTACTAGCAATTCCAGGTGTGTTGACTCCTTCCACCTGTGTAATTTAACAACTCATCTACAATTTAGGGGCTTCCAGGATAGCTGCCTCAGATCCCTGAAAGGTTAAGTGACATTCCTAGGGTCACCAAGCTTGAATATGCCAGGGTAGGACCTGAACTCTCATTTTCCTGACTTGAACGTTGGCCTTCTGTCTACTGGGTCCTCCTGCTTCTCATCATTTCTTACTGTGCAACAGTCTATCAAATTCATGAAGAGATGAAATAGGTACAGTTTTAAGAATTAATTTTTTATTTTATTCAGAAAGAAATCTACCTTTTCTCATCCCATCTCCTTACTCCTCACTGAGAAAGAAAGAAAAAATAAAACTCTTATTATATACTTGTATAATCAAGCAAAATAAATTTCTGCATTGGCCAAGTCCAGAAAAAAGTCTCATCCTGTACTGAGTCTTTCACCTCTCTTTCAGGAAGTGGGTATGAGTCCTCTGGTATTATGGTTGATCATTGTGTTGATCAAGTTCCTAAGCCTTTCAAAGTTGTTGGTCTTTAAAATATTGTTATTATTGCAAAAATTGTTCTCTTTTCATCAGTTCATATAATTCTTCCCAAGTTTGTCTGAAACCATTCCTTTCATCATTTCTTAGAACAAAACAGTATTCCATCCCATTTATAGATTACAACATGTTCAACCATTTGCCAATTGGTAGACACCCATAGAGTTTCCAATTCTTTGCCACTACAAAAAGGCCTATAAATATTTTTGTACATTCTCAGAGCTTGTTTTGCTTAGAACTACTGCCTTCCTTAATACACACTTTCTCTAATTGCCCCTCAACCCTTTCACCTCCCATTTCCCTCCTCTGGCCAGTTCAAATTGGAGGTGGGGGTTCAAGTGTCACCTAATCCTCCCATCCAAGTTTGTGGAGTGACTTTTCCTAATTATCTTGTCTCCTCCTCTTCCCCTCACCCCCACCCAGTGTACTTCTCATCCCCTCCCTTTCCATTCTTCTTTTTAAAAAAATAGCAATACATAAAAGAATCACTCCCAGGGCCTTTGTTCTGATACCTAGGTCAGGATTTGGCAACTAATTGGATTTAGGAAATTAGGGCAAAGGAAGAAGGATCAATCCATTAATCCACTGCCTGGCTGGGCATTTAGGTGGTGCAGTAGATAGAGCACTGGGTTTGGAGTCAGAAGATTTGAATTCAAATCCTGCCTCAGACACTTACCAGCTGTGTAACTCTGGGCAAGTCACTTAACCCCTATTTGCCTCAGTTCCTCATCTGTAAAATGGGGACACACTGGACAAGGAAATAGCAAACTATCCCAATATTTTTGTCAAGAAAGCCCCACGTACTTTTGTCCATGGGGTCATAAAGAGTCCAACACAACAACAACAAATCTGCCTGGTATCATACGAGGTCCTGGGAATGCAAAGAAAAAAGTGAAAACCTTAGCTCAAGGAGATTACATTACAATGAAGGAAACAAAATACACATATGCAGATATATACAAAATTGATATAAGTGATTTTGTTTGGGGGGGGGTGGACAGTAGTGGTTGGAGGAATCCAGAAAGGCTCCATATAGAAAGTCACAAGATTCTAAGACACTGAGGTGAGGGAGGAATGCGCTAGAGGAACTGCCAGGCCTGAGGGCTGGAGGTAGCTCAAGAGTCCCATATAGGGAACATAAAAGCCTAACTTGGAGGCTGTTAATCTGAATGCTTGGGACAATGGCGGGGTAAAGCTTAATTCTAATGTTTTCTCTCTGATAATAATTTCCTAAATACCCTTTATAGACATATATACACACAATACATACATACAGGATAAATATATACATATATGTGTATATATATACACATATAAATATATATAAATATGTATGTAGCATATATTTGTTTTCCTGTTAATTCCCCCACTTAATTGTAAGCCCCTTGGGCCAGGGACTGTGTTTTGCCTCTTTTTGTATCCTCAGAACTTAACACAGTGCCTAGACATAGTAGGTACTTAATAAATGCTTATTGATTGAAATAGAGAAGTTCAGAGGAGACATAGTTGGGGGGAATAATGTATATCATTTTTTAGATATGTTTATTAAGACAGTTTGGAGACATCCAGTTTGAGATGTCCAACTGGTAGGCTGTGAGGCAGGGCTGGGGTTGAGGAAAAAAGTTAGGGCTGGAGTCATCTGCATAGATAGGATTCTTGAACTGGTGGGAGAGAATGAATAGAGTGAAGACCCTGAAGGCTTCACCAAGTGCTTAAAGGATTAGTCCCATTGTGTGCCCCCAAGGTGTTTCTAACTCTACACAGCCAAAAAAAGTACCAACTAAAATTCTGTCTTCCCAATCTGTAATTCCAGTGCCTTTCCCTCTTTTTGTCTTGCATATGGTTTATCTTATCAGTACTTATTTGTTTTCTTGTGGTTTCCCCATTAGATTGTGAGCTCCTAGAGGGCAGGCAAAGTCTTTTGCTGCTTTCTCTAAATCCAGCATTTAGCATTGTGCTTAGATTAGGCAAATAGTGAGAAGGGGATAGTCCCTGCCCTCAAAGAATTTATAATTTAAGGGAGCCTAATACTATAACCAAAGACAATTCCAGAGTTCTAAGTAGCTTGAGTATTGTCTCTCCCCATAAAGGGAGCTGCACCCATACCAGTCAAATCAATTTTTCCTGGCTCATACATTCTCATCATGAAAGCATGCATGCACACACACTCACATACACTGTGTTTACATTTTTTTGTGTACTTGTTTTCTACCAATAAAATATAAACTCGAAAGCAAGGAATGTTTTATTTTTGTCTTGGCATCCCAGCACCTAGCATAGTGTCTGGTAAATAGGGCATGTTTAATAAAGGCTTGCTTAATGGCTAAATGAATAAAAAGAGACTGGGAATCAGCATTAAAGATACCTTTAAGTAAATGGGCAGGATATAGATGAGGGTACAGTCAAGGAGATCCAAGAGTAGCAGACAGACCTGCAGACAGCAGAATAGGAGAATCAGAAGAGACGAAGGATTAATCAACAGCATCATAAGCGACAGAGAGGTAAAGGAGAGGAAGACTGGAAACAATTGGACTTAACAGTTAGGAGATAATTCATCATTTAGCAGAGAGCAGTTTCATTCTAGTCACTGGGTTAGAAGCCAGGGGCTTAGTAGTTAGTGGGAAGTGAGGAAGTGAAGGCGATGAGTGAAGAAAGACCAAGAGGATCATCATTTTCAAGTAAGAGTGTTTAAAGTCTAGGGTAGCTCTGAGAATATATGTAGGCAGTGAGATAGCAGCTAACAGGGAAAGACTAAAGGTGAAGGAAGGATGAATGGAATCATTGGCCATGGGAAATAGGAGTGGATGATATTCAGAATACAAGTATGACAATGGACTTGACAGTCCCTCTTCTTCATGACTAGAGAGAGAAAGGTGAGTGAGGATGGATAAGGGTTTTGAAGTGTGGAGTAGGGAAGAAGGAGTTTATGACAGATGACCTTAATATTTTTAGGAAATCTGGAGCTTTGGTCCACACACACACACACACACACACACACACTCACATACACAGTATGTATATATTTTTTTCTGTGTACTTATTTTCTAACAATAAAATAAAAATTCAAAAGCAGGCAATGTTTTATCTTTGTCTTGGCATTCCTAGCAACTGACAGTGTCTGGTATACAGGGAATGCTTAATAAAGGCTTGTTTAATGACTAAATGAATAAAAGCGGACTGACTAGGAATGAGCACTGAAGATACCCTAGGTAAATGGGCAGGATATAGATGATGATACAGTGAAGGAGATCCAGTGGCACGTGAACTTCAAAAGAAAAGTTTTACAACTGCTACTAAGGAGAGTAAGACAATAGAGAAATTGCAACAGGATTGCCTTTCAGCATTGGTGGACAAATTGAGTTGAGGTACCTTGAGTTTTTGCTGGATTTCTTCCACAATGGTTACCTGATTATGCTATTGGACATAGTAGGGACAATGTCAGAGATAGAAAAGTTGGAGTGTTCCCTAATGAATATTGATGCAAAAATTTTAAATAAAATATTAGCAAAAAGATTGCAGCAACTTATCAGGAGAATAATACACTATGACCTGGTAGGATTTATTACAGGAATGCAAGCCTGGTTCAATATTAGGAAAACTGTCAGCATAATTGATCATATCAATAACAAAACTAGCAGAAGCCATATGATTTTCTCAATAGATGCAGAAAAAACTTTTGATAAAATACAACACCCATTCCTCTTAAAAACACTAGAAAGCATAGGAATAAATGGAGTCTTCCTTAAAATTATAAATAGCATCTACCTAAAACCATCGGCAAGCATTATATGTAATAGGGATAAGCTAGATACATTCCCAATAAGATCTTAGGTGAAACAAGGATGTCCATTATCACCTCTATTATTCAATTTGGTACTAGAAATGTTAGCTTTAGCATTAAGAGAGGAAAAAGAAATTGAAGGAATTAGAATAGGCAAAGAAGAAACTACATTAACGCTTTTTGCAGATAATATGATGATTTACTTAAGAATCCTAGAGATTCAAGTAAAAAACTACTTGAAATAATAAACAACTTTAGCAAAGTTGCAGGATACAAAAAAAAAACCCACATAAATCTTTGGCATTCCTATATATTACTAACAAAGCCCAACAGCAAGAGATAGAAAAAGAAATTCCATTTAAAGTTACTGTAGACACTATAAAATATTTGGGAACCCACCTGCCAAGACAAACCCAGGGCCTATATGAACACAATTATGAAATACTTCTCACACAAATAAAGTCAGATCTAAATAAATGGAATAACATCAGTTGCTCATGGTTAGGCCAAGCTAATATAATAAAAATGACAATTTTACCTAAATTAATTTACTTATTCAGTGCCATACCAATCAAACTACCAAAAGATTATTTTACAGAGCTGGAAAAAATAATAACGAAATTTATCTGGAAGAACAAAAAGTCCAGAAATTAATGAAAAGAAATGCTAGGGAAGGTGGCCTAGCCATACCAGATATCAAACTGTATTATAAAGCAGCAGCCATCAAAACTACCTGGTACAGGCTAAGAAACAGAGTGGTAGATCAGTGGAACAGGTTAGGTACACAAGACATAGAAGCCAAGGACTATAGCAATCTACTCTTTGATAAATCCAAAGAATTCAGCTTCTGGGCTAAGAATTCACTAATCCACAAAAACTGCTGGGAAAATTGGAAAATGGCATGGCAGAAACTGGACATAGACCAATCTTACACCATATACCAAAATAAGGTCAAAATGGCTTCATGATTTAGAAATAAAGGCTGATACTGTAAGCAATTAGGGAGAGCAGGGAATAGTTTACCTATCAGATCCATGGGAAAGGGAAGAATTCATGACTCAACAAGAGATAGCATTACAAAATGCAAAATGGATAATTTTGATTATGTTAAACTGAAAAGTTTTTGTATAAACAAAGCCAATGCAACAAAGATTAGGTGGAAAGCAGAAAATTAGGAGAAAATCTTTATAACCAATGTCTCTGATAAAGGCCTCATATCTAAAACATACAGGGAACTGAGCCAAATTTATCAGAATAGAAGTCATCCCCCTATTGAGAAATGGTCAAAGGATATGAACAGATAGTTTTCAGAGGAAGAAATTAAAGATATCTACAGGCACATGAAAAAATGCTCTAAATTGATTAAAGAAATGCAAATCAAAACAACTCTTAGGTACCACATCTCTCCTGTCAGATTGGCTAACATGATAAAACAGGAAAATGATAAATGCTGGAGAAGATGTGGGAAAATTGGAACATTAATACATTGTTGGTAGAGTTGTGAAGAGATCCAGCCATTTTGGAGAACAATTTGAAACTATGCGCAAAGGGCTATAAAAATGTGTGTACCCCTTGACTCAGCAATACCATTCCTGGGGCTATATTCCAAAGAGAACACATAAGTGGGAAAGGGACCTGTATGCACAAAAATATTTATAGCGGCTCTTTTTGTGGTAGCCAAGAATTGGAAATCAAAGGGATGCCCATCAATTGGGGAATGGCTGAACAAGCTGTGGTATATGAAGGTAATGGAATAGTATTGTGCCATAAGAAATGGGGATGATATGGACTTTATAACAACCTGGAAAAACCTACATGACATAATGCTGAGTGAGCGGAGCAGAGCCAGGAGAACACTGTACACAACCACAGATATATGGATTCTGTGAGGACCAACCCTGACAAACTTCACTTTTCTCAGCAACACAAGGTGCAGACACAACTCCAAAGGACTCACAATGGAGAATGCTATCTACATCCAGAGAAAGTACCATGAAGTTCGAATGCAGATTGAGGCACACTTCATGCTTGCCTTTTTCTCTTCTCTTTTGTTTTTGTTTTTGGGTTTTTTTTTTGGTTCTATTTCTTCTTTCTCATGACTCATTCCATTGGTCATAATTCTTCTCCACAACTTGACTAGTGTATAAATTAATTCAATGCGAAGTTATTCATGGTAGTTACATGAGATTCCATGCCGTCTTGGGGAGGGAGCGGGAAGGGAGGGGAGAAAATCTGGAACTCAAAATTATGTAGAACCATCTATTGTAAACTAAAAATAAAAATAAATATTAAAAAAAAAAGAAATGGGGAAGATATGGACTTCATAATAACCTGGAAAGACCTACATGATGCTGAATGAGAGGAGCAGAACCAGGAGAACATCGTACACAACCACAGAAATATTGATTCTGTGATGACTAACTTTGCTAGACTTGGCTCTCCTCAGCAATTCAAGGTTCAATGACAGCTCCAAAGGACTCATGGTGGAAAAAGCAAGGTACATCCAGAGAAAGAACTATGGAGTCTGAACGCAGAGTGAGGCAAACTATTTGCTCTCTTTTTTTTCCTCTTCTTTTTTGGTTTTGTTTCTTCTCTCTCATGATTCATTCCATTGGTTATAATTCTTCTTTGCAACTTGACTATTGTGTAAATAAGTTTAATGTGAAAGAAGGTTTACGTAGAATCTATATCGGACTGCATGCTGTCTTGGGGGAGGGGAGGGGAGGGAAGGGAAGGGAAGAAAATTTGAAACTCAAGAACGTGTAGAACTAAGTGTTGTAAACTAAAAATAAAAAATCTAATTAAAAAAGGAAAGAAAAAAAGTGGAGTAGTGAGTTTCAGAGGATACAATGGACAGAAAGAGCACAGGAAGAGACTGGGTCACAGTAGTATTGATCTAGATGACTGTGAAAGTAGGGGAAGTAGTAGTAGAAGGTGGCAACATGAAATTATAAGCATTGGAGTCGGAAGTACTGATTTACTAGCCATAAGACTAGGGATATACTAGCTGATTGGGGTCCCCATATTCTAGGATCCTGTGATGATTAAGGTGCTATTGATGCAACATTGTTGAGCAGAGGTTGAAGGCATTGGGAAGTTTGGGTTTGAGGATCTGGGTCAGCAAATTCTTGAAGATCCTGTCCTAGTGGGACAGGACTAAATTCATTCATAGTGCCAGCTCTGTAGCGTCAAGACAAGGAATGTCACAGGCAGAAGATATTCCAAGTATTTGTATTGGAGTCTGCTGGGTGACAGAGGCTTGACTTAATTAGCATTACATCTGGCCTGAGGGCCCAGGGCTTTGGGGTCTTCGACACCTCTCCACAACCTAGCAATCTGTAGAGTTCTCCTTAATACTCTCCTCTCTAGGTTTTTGGGCCACCACTCCCTCTCACCAGTTCTCTTCCTACTAGTGGGACTGCTCCTTAATCTATCTCATTCACTTGACCTTCAAACAGGTCATCTCCAGTAATCATAGGGATCTATCCTGGGGCTTCTTCTCTTCTCACTCTATGAAGCTTCACTGAGTGATCTCATCAACTCCTAGTGATTTAATTGTTATCTCTATGCTAATACTTAACAAATCTATTTATCTTTATTTATTTGTCCAACTTGATCTACTGGTCCTATTTAACCTCTCTGCTAATTTCCACTCTGCATCTCCAATTACCTTTCAAACATCTTGAACCAGAAGTCTATCTTAAACATTTTAATTTCAACTTGTCCAAAACTAAACTCAATATCTTCCTCTCCATACCCTCTCTCTCTCTTACCCTCCCTATTACCGTAGAGGGTAACCTATAGGTCACCCCTCAACTCCTCACTACCATTCACTGCCCATAGCCAATCTGTTGCTAAGGCTTGTTGATTTCACTTACTGTCCTTTGATACTTCGACCACCCTAAAGCAAGGCTCTCACCTCCTCACTCTTTGACCGTTGAAACGGCCCACTAGTTGTTCTGCCTGCCACAAATCTCTCCTCACTTCATTCCATCATCCATTTAGCCAACAAGGTGATTTTTTTAAAGCACAGGGACGATCATGTCACCTCCTCTACTCAATTAACTCCAGTGGTTCCCTATCACCTCCAGAATCAAATATAAAATCTTTGTCATAATCTACCTCCCCACCTTTCCAGTTTTCATATACCTTAAGCCTGGTGTACCCTCCCTCACCTCTCCAACCCCAATACCCTTGACACTTGTCTACTATGTACCAGGCACTTGCTAAGTGTTGGGGATGCAAAAAGAGGCAAAAGATAGTCCCTCCCCTCAGGTAACTCACAATCTAATGGCAGAGACAACAAACATTTATATTCTAAGACAGAGACAGACAGACAGCTAGATAGACAAGCTATATACAGGAGAAATAGGAAATAATAGAAGGAAGGCACTAGAATTAAGACAAATTGGGTAAGTTTTCCTATGGAAGAGAGGATTTGAGCTGTGACTTGAAGAAAGCCAGTGAAGCTTGGTAAACACTTGTTAAATGACTGCTATCTAGGGCTCCAGTTCTTTGAGAGGCAGGATTGTGCAGGAGAGAGGGGGAAGTGGACAAGAGGACCTCAGACACTTATCATTTGTGACTAGGTAAGTCATTTATTATTCATTTTGAAACCAAGTTTCCCTATCTCCTTCAGCTTAGAGGTAGAGTGCCAAGTCACAGGCCTGATGCCAATGCCAATGGGCAGAGAAGCTCTTGTGTTTTTGTTCGTACCTTTCAGTCTCTTCTGAGTCTTGGTGATCCCATTTGGGGTTTCCTTGGCAAAGATGCTGGAGTGGTTTGCCTCTCCTTCTCTATTTTTCCAATCTGGGCTGATTCAGTCTTCCTTAGGGAGCCAGGTGGCTCTCCGCTCCGTGGTGACTCACTGTATCATGTTGGATTTGCTATAGCACCTGACTGGAGCTATAGCTCCAGTGGTACTAAGAACTCCTGACTTTAAGTTACCTACCAGCCAGCCACTTCAACAGAAGGGACTAAAGGCATGTACCACCATGTACCACCATGACCAGGTGAATGTCATTTAATCATATTCTGCCTCAGTTTCCTCATCCAGAAAACTAGGGAATTGGATTTGATTGCAGCCTGGCCCTATATACAAGCAAGATGGAAAAAACTGACCTCCTAGAGTTAACCTTCTACCTGAGGAGGTACAATATTAAATCTCAGGTTAGTGAGGAGGTCTGGGAAGCCCTCCAAGTCTCTGGATTGTGGAAGAGCAGGCAACATCAACACCCCGAAGCATGGGCCTTACGCCCTGGGTAGTTGGGTTAGAACAAGAGATGTCCCAAGCCCCCTAACTGGAGCACCTTTCCCTGTAAGGTTACCTTCCTCTTCCTCTCTACGTATCCTGTACATACTGAGTAGATTAATATGATTCTTGTATCATCCATCAGAAGTAAACTTCTGAAGGCATGCATTATTTTTTTTTATTTTTCCAGTATTTAACATAGTGCTTGGTACCTGGTAATCACAATAAATGCTAATTGGTTGGTTGATCCAGGACCAGGATTATCTCACTTACCCCCACAGGAGAGCCTGGATTAGGGCAAAGTAGGTGCCAAAGAAGGGAGGGGGGAGAGAGGGAAAGGTGTGGGGAGAGAGAAAATCTACAGTTAGTCCTCTGACACCTCACTCTTTTCCCTTTTTTGCCCAACCTTCCCTCTAGTCTTCTATTTTACTTTCCTTTTTCTAAGCACATTCTTTTTTTCACTCATCGGTCTACACATTTTCAAATGACCCCAACCTTAGGTAGATCCATTTTCTAGCTGAGGTAACTGAGATTTTTAGTACCCAGACCAGCATGTTCAGGCTCACTGGAACTGGAGTCAGGAAGGCCTGAGTTCAAATTCTGCCACAGACACTTTCTAGCTGTGCGATCCTGGGAAAGTCAACCCCTCCCCCCTTTTCTGCCTCAATTTCCTCAATAAGAAAATGGAGTTAACCATAGCACCACTCTCCTAGCATTGTTTTAAGAATCTAATGAGAAACTCTTTGTCAAGCTTTTAGTTAAGCTTTAAAGAGCTCTAGGAATACTGGCTGAAAAGAAAAGGTCTCCTACTTCTAGCTGCCCTTTACTATGTTACTTGAATGTGCCTTCTTCTCCATCTCCTCCTTCCTTCCCTCAGGTCTCTCTCTCTTCCCCATCCTCCCGCCCCCTAATCTTTGGGGTGAGCAAATGGTAATTATAAAATTTGGCCTAGCTTTGGGGATTCCCAGCAGCCTCTGGGCATGGGCCAGGATGGATCCCCCTCAGGAGCGGGGAGTGCATGGAGGCCCCTACCAGGCCCCCGCCCCCCCAACCCTGTACTCAGAAGTACCCAGATTGAATAGGCGTCCCCCACATGGACACATGGATAGAAGCCTGGACTTGGAGCTCTCCGATCCAGCCTCTGATATTCATCAGCTTTTTGACCCTGGACTTCCTCATCTATTAAACGGGAATATCCATAGCACCTATTTCCCAATGAGATGGTATATGTAAAATGCTTTGCAAACCTTAAAGCCTATATGAGTGCTGGCTATGAAAAGAGGAACTGATATATGGGGGAGGGGCAGAGGATGGGTGGGGTGGGAGGTGGGTGGGAGATGGGGTGGGAGATGGGTGGGGTGGGAGGTGGGTGGGGGCTGACGAGGGCTGGGCTAGGGAGAGATTTAAGATGGATTCTTGGTTTCTGACCTCATATGTCTCCTAGCAGGCCCTTGGAACAGGAACACCAACATGAACAGGAACAGGAAACAGGAATGGGGAAGACTTCATTTGTGGCCCTTGGAGAGAATGGGAGCTGTCCCAACTGGACCCAGGTGAGTCTTGGACGGCCCTTCTTTACTTCTTTCTCTGAATCTCCCTTTCTTACTGGAAGTCTTTTCTGGGACTGAGAATGTCTTCCTTTCCTCTTCTCCTTTTTCTGCTCACATTAGGATGTTCCAGTTTTTCAATGTTGGATATTGCTGTCTTCCTTTGCTTTCTGTGTCCCCTAATTTAGCCTGGCACAAGGCTCCCTAGAATGCAGGATACTGGCATGAGTTGATGAGGGCCCAGAGGCTTTTCCTGAACTGTTTCCAACTATACCCCAAAGACTAGATTGGGAAAGAATCAGTCAAAGAAAATCTCCTCTCTGATACTTTTGGGTAACAGAAATAGTCAAAGCTAACAGCACCTACTTAGCGCCAGATCTGGTGCTAAAAGCGTCTTCTTAGAATTATTTCATTTGAACCTCATTATGACACTGCTTCTACTCCTATTTTGCGGTTGAGAAAAGCAAGGCAAATGAGGTTAAGTGACTTAATCAGAATCACAGCTAGGAAGTGTCTCCATCAGTTGTGAGGCCTCCATTCTCTTTCTATGATGGGTTTTCTATCATCCCAGCATCACTAACAATTGTCCCTTAGAACATCCTCCCCTTCCTCCAGTCTGAAATCTTCTGGGGTTGGGAGTGCGGATCAGCTCTGGGGATCTGAAGTCAGGAAAAAAGATCTAAAAGAGCTGGATTCCTTATAAAGCCACTCATTCATTTTATGCTTCTAAAAGGAAACCTGGGTTTCAAGCCTTATTTTCAAGTGAAAATAAGGATCAGTGAGAAGTTTCTAGTTAAAGAGTTCCAAAGGATAATCTTAAATTGCAACTCCCAACTGAGTTTGGGTGCTCTCAGTTAGGATGTGACCCTCTGAGGATTAATAACCCATTACACTCCAGTCTGCATGATTCAGAGGGCCTCTTCATAGATGAGTGTAGCAAGTAACAAGGCAAGTTTCAAATGTTTTTACCGTTAAGCAGTAATTTTCAGAGGACCCCCCCCCCAGTCCTTCACATTCTACCTCTGTAATATAATTCTAGTTCTGTATATAAGAGATAAGTGCTCTGGGCAGGGGGCTCTGGGCAGTTGGAGGAACAATTGGGTCAATTTCTCCCACAATGGGCATACTAGGTGAGAAGGCTCTATAACTGTTTGGGAAAACCTTCACTTGCAAACTGGGAGCAAGAAGGTGAGAACTATAAGTGGCCTCAACCCATCCTGAGTATCAAGAACTTCCCAGCATAGCAAGTGACCACAGTTTCAAGCAGTAATTTCCAGAGGACTCTAGTATGGTACATGCTTAACTCAGAGAATTAATGCTGTATTTATCTCTCACGGACTTTCAGTTAGGATGAGCCAGGCTGAAGACTGTGGTATATTTGGTTTCCTTTTTTATGCTTCTGAAGGGAAACCTTATTTTTAAAATTTTTTTTTTGTGGTTTTTTGGCAGGGCAACTGAGGTTAAGCCATTTAAGGTCACACAGCTACTAAGTCTGTCAAGTGTCTGAGGCCACAATTGAACTCAGGTCCTACTGACTCCAGGGCCCTTGCTCTAAGCACTGCGCCACCTAGTTGCATCAGGTAAACCTCATTTTCAAACCTTTGGATATTACTAAAATCCACCCATCACTCAGATGACGTTCCACTGATTTGGGCAAGTTTCTGGTTCCAAAGGATAACCTTGAAGCGCATTAATTTGAGTTTTGACAAAAATTGGGATGTGACAACGCTGAAGACCAATGAATCTATTATAGAGATGGATTAATTTCCAGAGTATGGCAATTGACTACAATGTTGATACTGTGAAGCAATAACTTCCAGAGGACACCCTAGTCTTGCACTGGCTCGTCCTAACTCAGAGCATTTATTCTGTATTTGAGAGATAAGTGCTCTCAGTTAGGGTGAGCCAGTCTGAGAATCAACAGAAGAGCCACTGCATGGTTCACTCGTTCTTAGATGAGGATGGAAAGTGACCACATGCTGTCAGGCAATAAGGAACAATTTTTTTTTTACCTTTGGGAGTGCTTGACCACAGGTTTCAAAGGACAACCTTGACTTTCATGTCCTTACTGGGAGCATTTATTTGAGTTTTTGCAACAATAAGTGCTCTCAGTGGGGATGTGACAGTCTTGAGGATGAAGCTCTCCACCAGACAGTTGGTTCAATTTCTTTTACAAGAGGCATGCCAGGCCAGAAGTCAGTATGCGTTTTCTCCTGATTTAGGAATTTCTGCTTGTTCAATTCCACAGGAAAACCTTGACCTTGCAGTTCCTAACTGGGAGCACTTAATGAAGTTGAACTATTAAGTGCTCTCAGTTGGGATTTGACTGTCTAGGCATTAATCAATCCATCGTAAGAGTCAAGAGAATCTACATGATTCTGAGCACCTCTTCCCAGGTGAGTAGCAAATGTGTCAATCAAAGAGTAATTTCCAGAGGACCCTCTTGCATATCCTAGCTCGGGGCATTTATTCTGTGTTTGAGAGAGACAAGTGCTCTCAGGATGGGCCAGTATGAAGACCAAAGTATGTGTTTCTAGCTGTTCATAGGGAAATCTTGATTTGGAACACAACTGGTTGCATTCCCAGTGATTGGGGGAAGGTTTCAAAGGATAACCGTGACTTGAACAGCTGAGAACATTAGAGTTTTGGGAAAAATTGTTGGGATGTGACAGCCTGAAGATCAATCAATCCATTGGTTGATTCATGGAGTATGGCAACTGACCTCCATGTTGATACTGTCAAGCAGTAACTTGCAGAATCCACAACCTATTCTTGCACATCCTAACTCAGAGCATTTATTCTGTGTTTGAGAGATAAGTGCCCTGAGTTAGGATGGGCCAGTCTGAGGATCAAGCCCTCCACCAGACAGTTGGGTCAATTTCTTCCAGAGTGGGCATGCCAGGCCAGAAGGCAGTATGTGTTTTCTCCTGATTTAGGAATTTCTCACTGTTCAAGATTTCAAGAGTAATCTTGACTTGGCAGGCAACTCCTGCCTGGGAGCATTTATTTGCATTTTGGAATCAATAAATGCCCTCTGTTGGGATGTGACAGTCTGAGGAAGAATCAATTGTTAAGAGTCTGCATGCTTCAGAGGACCTCTCCACAGGTGAGTGTGGAAAGTGACCAGAACATTCCCTAGTCTTGGATATCCTAACTCAGGGCCTTCATTCCTTATGGGAGAGATAAGTGCTCTCAGTTAGGATGAGCCAGTCAGAGGATGCAGGTATATTTGACTTGCAATTCCTAACTGGGAGCATTTATTGAAGTTGGGAAGTGCTCTATCTCAGTTGGCATTAATCGACCCAACAAGAGAACCTACATGCTTCTAAGGCTGAGTCAGAGCAGGTTTTCCCAGATGAGCATAGCAGGTGTCCCCAACTTCAAGAAGTAGTTTCCATCAGCATCCTAGTCTTGTACATCCTAACTCAGGGCACTTATTTTGTATTTGAGAAGATAAGTGCTCTCAGTCAGGATGTGCCAGTCTGAGGATCAGGCCCTCCACCAGACAGTTGAGTTGATGTCTTCTAGGATGGGCACGCCAGGTGAGAAGTCAGTATAAGGTGTTTTCTCCTGATTTAGGAATTTCTCACTGTTCAAGAGTTCTAGAGTAATCTTGACTTGGCAGGCAACTCCTGACTGGGAGCATTTATTTGCATTTTGGAATCAATAAATGCCCTCTGTTGGGATGTGACAGTCTGAGGAAGAATCAATTGTTAAGAGTCTGCATGCTTCAGAGGACCTCTCCACAGGTGAGTGTGGAAAGTGACCAGAGCATTCCCTAGTCTTGGATATCCTAACTCAGGGCCTTCATTCCTTACGGGAGAGATAAGTGCTCTCAGTTAGGATGAGCCAGTCTGAGGATGCAGGTATCTTTGACTTGCAATTCCTAACTGGGAGCATTTATTGAAGTTGGGAAGTGCTCTCTCAGTTGGCATTAATCGACCCAACAAGAGAATCTACATGCTTCTCAGTCTGAGTCAAAGCAGGTTTTCCCAGATGAGCATAGCAGGTGACCCCAACTTCAAGAAGTAGTTTCCGTGAGCATCCTAGTCTTGTACATCCTAACTCAGGGCACTTATTTTGTATTTGAGAAGATAAGTGCTCTCAGTCAGGATGTGCCAGTCTGAGGATCAGGCCCTCCACCAGACAGTTGAGTTGATGTCTTCTAGGATGGGCACGCCAGGTGAGAAGTCAGTATAAGGTGTTTTCTCCTGATTTAGGAATTTCTGACTTGTCAAGGTTATTTAAAAAGGGAAACCCCGAATCGGCAGGCACCTCCTAACTGGGAGCACTTGAGTTTTGGGATGTCAGCTGTGATGTGACAGTCTGAGGAAAGAGAGTCTTCATGATTCAGAGGATCTCTTCACATATAGCAAATGTATAGAAAGTGACCACACAGGTGAATACTCAAGCAGCTATTTCTAGAGGACCCCGGCAATCGATTTCCACTGGAAACTTTGATGTGGAACTCCTAACTGAGAGCGTATATTTGAAGTTGGGAAGTATAAGCGCTCTCTGTTGTGATGTGACAGTCTGACATTGTCAGGGAAGACAGGAAAAAGCAGAAGACCTCCACCAAATGAGTCTAGCAAGTGACCTCAATGTTGATACTGACCAAACAGTGATTTGCAGAGGACACCCTAGTCTTGCACTGGCTCGTCCTAACTCAGAGCATTTATTCTGTATTTGAGAGATAAGTGCTCTCAGTTAGGATGAGCCAGTCTGAGAATCAACAGAACAAAAGAGTCAAAGAGCCACTGCATGGTTCTGTCTTCTTAGATGAGGATGGAACGTAAGCACATGCTGTCAGGCAATAAGGAACAATTTTTTTTTTACCTTTGGGAGTGCTTGACCACAGGTTTCAAAGGACAACCTTGACTTTCATGTCCTCACTGGGAGCATTTATTTGAGTTTTTGCAACAATAAGTGCTCTCAGTGGGGATGTGACAGTCTTGAGGATGAAGCTCTCCACCAGACAGTTGGTTCAATTTCTTTTACAAGAGGCATGCCAGGCCAGAAGTCAGTATGCGTTTTCTCCTGATTTAGGAATTTCTGCTTGTTCAATTCCACAGGATAACCTTGACCTTGCAATTCCTAACTGGGAGTACTTAATGAAGTTGAACTGTTAAGTGCTCTGAGTTGGGATTTGACAGTCTAGGCATTAATCAATCCATCGTAAGAGTCAAGAGAATCTACATGATTCTGAGCACCTCTTCCCAGGTGAGTAGCAAATGTGTCAATCAAAGAGTAATTTCCAGAGGACCCTCTTGCATATCCTAGCTCGGGGCATTTATTCTGTGTTTGAGAGATACAAGTGCTCTCAGGATGGGCCAGTATGAAGACCAAAGTATGTGTTTCTAGCTGTTCATAGGGAAATCTTTATTTGGAACTCAACTGGGTGCATTCCAGTGATTGGGGGAAGTTTTCAAAGGATAACCGTGACTTGAACAGCTGAGAACATTAGAGTTTTGGGAAAAATTGTTGGGATGTGACAGCCTGAAGATCAATCAATCCATTGGTTGATTCATGGAGTATGGCAACTGACCTCCATGTTGATACTGTCAAGCAGTAACTTGCAGAATCCACAACCTATTCTTGCACATCCTAACTCAGAGCATTTATTCTGTGTTTGAGAGATAAGTGCCCTGAGTTAGGATGGGCCAGTCTGAGGATCAAGCCCTCCACCAGACAGTTGGGTCAATTTCTTCTAGAGTGGGCATGCCAGGCCAGAAGGCAGTATGTGTTTTCTCCTGATTTAGGAATTTCTCACTGTTCAAGATTTCAAGAGTAATCTTGACTTGGCAGGCAACTCCTGACTGGGAGCATTTATTTGCATTTTGGAATCAATAAATGCCCTCTGTTGGGATGTGACAGTCTGAGGAAGAATCAATTGTTAAGAGTCTGCATGCTTCAGAGGACCTCTCCACAGGTGAGTATGGAAAGTGACCAGAGGATTCCCTAGTCTTGGATATCCTAACTCAGGGCCTTCATTCCTTATGGGAGAGATAAGTGCTCTCAGTTAGGATGAGCCAGTCTGAGGATGCAGGTATCTTTGACTTGCAATTCCTAACTGGGAGCATTTATTGAAGTTGGGAAGTGCTCTCTCAGTTGGCATTAAATCGACCCAACAAGAGAATCTACATGCTTCTCAGTCTGAGTCAAAGCAGGTTTTCCCAGATGAGCATAGCAGGTGACCCCAACTTCAAGAAGTAGTTTCCGTGAGCATCCTAGTCTTGTACATCCTAACTCAGGGCACTTATTTTGTATTTGAGAAGATAAGTGCTCTCAGTCAGGATGTGCCAGTCTGAGGATCAGGCCCTCCACCAGACAGTTGAGTTGATGTCTTCTAGGATGGGCACGCCAGGTGAGAAGTCAGTATAAGGTGTTTTCTCCTGATTTAGGAATTTCTGACTTGTCAAGGTTATTTAAAAAGGGAAACCCCGAATCGGCAGGCACCTCCTAACTGGGAGCACTTGAGTTTTGGGATGTCAGCTGTGATGTGACAGTCTGAGGAAAGAGAGTCTTCATGATTCAGAGGATCTCTTCACATATAGCAAATGTATAGAAAGTGACCACACAGGTGAATACTCAAGCAGCTATTTCTAGAGGACCCCGGCAATCGATTTCCACTGGAAACTTTGATGTGGAACTCCTAACTGAGAGCGTATATTTGAAGTTGGGAAGTATAAGCGCTCTCTGTTGTGATGTGACAGTCTGACATTGTCAGGGAAGACAGGAAAAAGCAGAAGACCTCCACCAAATGAGTCTAGCAAGTGACCTCAATGTTGATACTGACCAAACAGTGATTTGCAGAGGACACCCTAGTCTTGCACTGGCTCGTCCTAACTCAGAGCATTTATTCTGTATTTGAGAGATAAGTGCTCTCAGTTAGGATGAGCCAGTCTGAGAATCAACAGAACAAAAGAGTCAAAGAGCCACTGCATGGTTCTGTCTTCTTAGATGAGGATGGAACGTAAGCACATGCTGTCAGGCAATAAGGAACAATTTTTTTTTTACCTTTGGGAGTGCTTGACCACAGGTTTCAAAGGACAACCTTGACTTTCATGTCCTTACTGGGAGCATTTATTTGAGTTTTTGCAACAATAAGTGCTCTCAGTGGGGATGTGACAGTCTTGAGGATGAAGCTCTCCACCAGACAGTTGGTTCAATTTCTTTTACAAGAGGCATGCCAGGCCAGAAGTCAGTATGCGTTTTCTCCTGATTTAGGAATTTCTGCTTGTTCAATTCCACAGGAAAACCTTGACCTTGCAGTTCCTAACTGGGAGCACTTAATGAAGTTGAACTATTAAGTGCTCTCAGTTGGGATTTGACAGTCTAGGCATTAATCAATCCATCGTAAGAGTCAAGAGAATCTACATGATTCTGAGCACCTCTTCCCAGGTGAGTAGCAAATGTGTCAATCAAAGAGTAATTTCCAGAGGACCCTCTTGCATATCCTAGCTCGGGGCATTTATTCTGTGTTTGAGAGAGACAAGTGCTCTCAGGATGGGCCAGTATGAAGACCAAAGTATGTGTTTCTAGCTGTTCATAGGGAAATCTTGATTTGGAACTCAACTGGGTGCATTCCCAGTGATTGGGGGAAGGTTTCAAAGGATAACCGTGACTTGAACAGCTGAGAACATTAGAGTTTTGGGAAAAATTGTTGGGATGTGACAGCCTGAAGATCAATCAATCCATTGGTTGATTCATGGAGTATGGCAACTGACCTCCATGTTGATACTGTCAAGCAGTAACTTGCAGAATCCACAACCTATTCTTGCACATCCTAACTCAGAGCATTTATTCTGTGTTTGAGAGATAAGTGCCCTGAGTTAGGATGGGCCAGTCTGAGGATCAAGCCCTCCACCAGACAGTTGGGTCAATTTCTTCTAGAGTGGGCATGCCAGGCCAGAAGGCAGTATGTGTTTTCTCCTGATTTAGGAATTTCTCACTGTTCAAGATTTCAAGAGTAATCTTGACTTGGCAGGCAACTCCTGACTGGGAGCATTTATTTGCATTTTGGAATCAATAAATGCCCTCTGTTGGGATGTGACAGTCTGAGGAAGAATCAATTGTTAAGAGTCTGCATGCTTCAGAGGACCTCTCCACAGGTGAGTATGGAAAGAGACCAGAGGATTCTCTAGTCTTGGATATCCTAACTCAGGGCCTTTATTCCTTACGGGAGAGATAAGTGCTCTCAGTTAGGATGAGCCAGTCTGAGGATGCAGGTATCTTTGACTTGCAATTCCTAACTGGGAGCATTTATTGAAGTTGGGAAGTGCTCTCTCAGTTGGCATTAAATCGACCCAACAAGAGAATCTACATGCTTCTCAGTCTGAGTCAAAGCAGGTTTTCCCAGATGAGCATAGCAGGTGACCCCAACTTCAAGAAGTAGTTTCCGTGAGCATCCTAGTCTTGTACATCCTAACTCAGGGCACTTATTTTGTATTTGAGAAGATAAGTGCTCTCAGTCAGGATGTGCCAGTCTGAGGATCAGGCCCTCCACCAGACAGTTGAGTTGATGTCTTCTAGGATGGGCACGCCAGGTGAGAAGTCAGTATAAGGTGTTTTCTCCTGATTTAGGAATTTCTGACTTGTCAAGGTTATTTAAAAAGGGAAACCCCGAATCGGCAGGCACCTCCTAACTGGGAGCACTTGAGTTTTGGGATGTCAGCTGTGATGTGACAGTCTGAGGAAAGAGAGTCTTCATGATTCAGAGGATCTCTTCACATATAGCAAATGTATAGAAAGTGACCACACAGGTGAATACTCAAGCAGCTATTTCTAGAGGACCCCGGCAATCGATTTCCACCTGGAAACTTTGATGTGGAACTCCTAACTGAGAACGTATATTTGAAGTTGGGAAGTATAAGCACTCTGTTGTGATGTGACAGTCTGACATTGTCAGGGAAGACAGGAAAAAGCAGAAGACCTCCACCAAATGAGTCTAGCAAGTGACCTCAATGTTGATACTGACCAAACAGTGATTTGCAGAGGACACCCTAGTCTTGCACTGGCTCGTCCTAACTCAGAGCATTTATTCTGTATTTGAGAGATAAGTGCTCTCAGTTAGGATGAGCCAGTCTGAGAATCAACAGAACAAAAGAGTCAAAGAGCCACTGCATGGTTCTGTCTTCTTAGATGAGGATGGAACGTAAGCACATGCTGTCAGGCAATAAGGAACAATTTTTTTTTTACCTTTGGGAGTGCTTGACCACAGGTTTCAAAGGACAACCTTGACTTTCATGTCCTTACTGGGAGCATTTATTTGAGTTTTTGCAACAATAAGTGCTCTCAGTGGGGATGTGACAGTCTTGAGGATGAAGCTCTCCACCAGACAGTTGGTTCAATTTCTTTTACAAGAGGCATGCCAGGCCAGAAGTCAGTATGCGTTTTCTCCTGATTTAGGAATTTCTGCTTGTTCAATTCCACAGGATAACCTTGACCTTGCAATTCCTAACTGGGAGTACTTAATGAAGTTGAACTGTTAAGTGCTCTCAGTTGGGATTTGACAGTCTAGGCATTAATCAATCCATCGTAAGAGTCAAGAGAATCTACATGATACTGAGCACCTCTTCCCAGGTGAGTAGCAAATGTGTCAATCAAAGAGTAATTTCCAGAGGACCCTCTTGCATATCCTAGCTCGGGGCATTTATTCTGTGTTTGAGAGAGACAAGTGCTCTCAGGATGGGCCAGTATGAAGACCAAAGTATGTGTTTCTAGCTGTTCATAGGGAAATCTTGATTTGGAACTCAACTGGGTGCATTCCCAGTGATTGGGGGAAGGTTTCAAAGGATAACCGTGACTTGAACAGCTGAGAACATTAGAGTTTTGGGAAAAATTGTTGGGATGTGACAGCCTGAAGATCAATCAATCCATTGGTTGATTCATGGAGTATGGCAACTGACCTCCATGTTGATACTGTCAAGCAGTAACTTGCAGAATCCACAACCTATTCTTGCACATCCTAACTCAGAGCATTTATTCTGTGTTTGAGAGATAAGTGCCCTGAGTTAGGATGGGCCAGTCTGAGGATCAAGCCCTCCACCAGACAGTTGGGTCAATTTCTTCTAGAGTGGGCATGCCAGGCCAGAAGGCAGTATGTGTTTTCTCCTGATTTAGGAATTTCTCACTGTTCAAGATTTCAAGAGTAATCTTGACTTGGCAGGCAACTCCTGCCTGGGAGCATTTATTTGCATTTTGGAATCAATAAATGCCCTCTGTTGGGATGTGACAGTCTGAGGAAGAATCAATTGTTAAGAGTCTGCATGCTTCAGAGGACCTCTCCACAGGTGAGTATGGAAAGAGACCAGAGGATTCCCTAGCCTTGGATATCCTAACTCAGGGCCTTTATTCCTTACGGGAGAGACAAGTGCTCTCAGTTAGGATGAGCCAGTCTGAGGATGCAGGTATCTTTGACTTGCAATTCCTAACTGGGAGCATTTATTGAAGTTGGGAAGTGCTCTCTCAGTTGGCATTAAATCGACCCAACAAGAGAATCTACATGCTTCTCAGTCTGAGTCAAAGCAGGTTTTCCCAGATGAGCATAGCAGGTGACCCCAACTTCAAGAAGTAGTTTCCGTGAGCATCCTAGTCTTGTACATCCTAACTCAGGGCACTTATTTTGTATTTGAGAAGATAAGTGCTCTCAGTCAGGATGTGCCAGTCTGAGGATCAGGCCCTCCACCAGACAGTTGAGTTGATGTCTTCTAGGATGGGCACGCCAGGTGAGAAGTCAGTATAAGGTGTTTTCTCCTGATTTAGGAATTTCTCACTGTTCAAGAGTTCTAGAATAATCTTGACTTGGCAGGCAACTCCTGACTGGGAGCATTTATTTGCATTTTGGAATCAATAAATGCCCTCTGTTGGGATGTGACAGTCTGAGGAAGAATCAATTGTTAAGAGTCTGCATGCTTCAGAGGACCTCTCCACAGGTGAGTGTGGAAAGTGACCAGAGCGTTCCCTAGTCTTGGATATCCTAACTCAGGGCCTTCATTCCTTATGGGAGAGATAAGTGCTCTCAGTTAGGATGAGCCAGTCAGAGGATGCAGGTATCTTTGACTTGCAATTCCTAACTGGGAGCATTTATTGAAGTTGGGAAGTGCTCTATCTCAGTTGGCATTAATCGACCCAACAAGAGAACCTACATGCTTCTGAGGCTGAGTCAGAGCAGGTTTTCCCAGATGAGCATAGCAGGTGTCCCCAACTTCAAGAAGTAGTTTCCATCAGCATCCTAGTCTTGTACATCCTAACTCAGGGCACTTATTTTGTATTTGAGAAGATAAGTGCTCTCAGTCAGGATGTGCCAGTTTGAGGATCAGGCCCTCCACCAGACAGTTGAGTTGATGTCCTCTAGGATGGGCACGCCAGGTGAGAAGTCAGTATAAGGTGTTTTCTCCTGTTTTAGGAATTTCTGACTTGTCAAGGTTATTTAAAAAGGGAAACCCCGAATCGGCAGGCACCTCCTAACTGGGAGCACTTGAGTTTTGGGATGTCAGCTGTGATGTGACAGTCTGAGGAAAGAGAGTCTTCATGATTCAGAGGATCTCTTCACATATAGCAAATGTATAGAAAGTGACCACACAGGTGAATACTCAAGCAGCTATTTCTAGAGGACCCCGGCAATCGATTTCCACTGGAAACTTTGATGTGGAACTCCTAACTGAGAACGTATATTTGAAGTTGGGAAGTATAAGCGCTCTCTGTTGTGATGTGACAGTCTGACATTGTCAGGGAAGACAGGAAAAAGCAGAAGACCTCCACCAAATGAGTCTAGCAAGTGACCTCAATGTTGATACTGACCAAACAGTGATTTGCAGAGGACACCCTAGTCTTGCACTGGCTCGTCCTAACTCAGAGCATTTATTCTGTATTTGAGAGATAAGTGCTCTCAGTGAGGATGAGCCAGTCTGAGAATCAACAGAACAAAAGAGTCAAAGAGCCACTGCATGGTTCTGTCTTCTTAGATGAGGATGGAACGTAAGCACATGCTGTCAGGCAATAAGGAACAATTTTTTTTTTACCTTTGGGAGTGCTTGACCACAGGTTTCAAAGGACAACCTTGACTTTCATGTCCTTACTGGGAGCATTTATTTGAGTTTTTGCAACAATAAGTGCTCTCAGTGGGGATGTGACAGTCTTGAGGATGAAGCCCTCCACCAGACAGTTGGGTCAATTTCTTCTAGAGTGGGCCTGCCAGGCCAGAAGGCAGTATGTGTTTTCTCCTGATTTAGGAATTTCTGCTTGTTCAATTCCACAGGATAACCTTGACCTTGCAATTCCTAACTGGGAGTACTTAATGAAGTTGAACTGTTAAGTGCTCTGAGTTGGGATTTGACAGTCTAGGCATTAATCAGTCCATCGTAAGAGTCAAGAGAATCTACATGATTCTGAGCACCTCTTCCCAGGTGAGTAGCAAATGTGTCAATCAAAGAGTAATTTCCAGAGGACCCTCTTGCATATCCTAGCTCAGGGCATTTATTCTGTGTTTGAGAGAGACAAGTGCTCTCAGGATGGGCCAGTATGAAGACCAAAGTATGTGTTTCTAGCTGTTCATAGGGAAATCTTGATTTGGAACTCAACTGGGTGCATTTCCAGTGATTGGGGGAAGTTTTCAAAGGATAACCGTGACTTGAACAGCTGAGAACATTAGAGTTTTGGGAAAAATTGTTGGGATGTGACAGCCTGAAGATCAATCAATCCATTGGTTGATTCATGGAGTATGGCAACTGACCTCCATGTTGATACTGTCAAGCAGTAACTTGCAGAATCCACAACCTATTCTTGCACATCCTAACTCAGAGCATTTATTCTGTGTTTGAGAGATAAGTGCCCTGAGTTAGGATGGGCCAGTCTGAGGATCAAGCCCTCCACCAGACAGTTGGGTCAATTTCTTCTAGAGTGGGCATGCCAGGCCAGAAGGCAGTATGTGTTTTCTCCTGATTTAGGAATTTCTCACTGTTCAAGATTTCAAGAGTAATCTTGACTTGGCAGGCAACTCCTGCCTGGGAGCATTTATTTGCATTTTGGAATCAATAAATGCCCTCTGTTGGGATGTGACAGTCTGAGGAAGAATCAATTGTTAAGAGTCTGCATGCTTCAGAGGACCTCTTCACAGGTGAGTATGGAAAGCGACCAGAGGGTTCCCTAGTCTAGTTATCCTAACTCAGGGCCTTTATTCCTTATGGGAGAGATAAGTGCTCTCAGTTAGGATGAGCCAGTCTGAGGATGCAGGTATCTTTGACTTGCAATTCCTAACTGGGAGCATTTATTGAAGTTGGGAAGTGCTCTCTCAGTTGGCATTAAATCGACCCAACAAGAGAATCTACATGCTTCTCAGTCTGAGTCAAAGCAGGTTTTCCCAGATGAGCATAGCAGGTGACCCCAACTTCAAGAAGTAGTTTCCGTGAGCATCCTAGTCTTGTACATCCTAACTCAGGGCACTTATTTTGTATTTGAGAAGATAAGTGCTCTCAGTCAGGATGTGCCAGTCTGAGGATCAGGCCCTCCACCAGACAGTTGAGTTGATGTCTTCTAGGATGGGCACGCCAGGTGAGAAGTCAGTATAAGGTGTTTTCTCCTGATTTAGGAATTTCTCACTGTTCAAGAGTTCTAGAGTAATCTTGACTTGGCAGGCAACTCCTGACTGGGAGCATTTATTTGCATTTTGGAATCAATAAATGCCCTCTGTTGGGATGTGACAGTCTGAGGAAGAATCAATTGTTAAGAGTCTGCATGCTTCAGAGGACCTCTCCACAGGTGAGTGTGGAAAGTGACCAGAGCATTCCCTAGTCTTGGATATCCTAACTCAGGGCCTTCATTCCTTATGGGAGAGATAAGTGCTCTCAGTTAGGATGAGCCAGTCAGAGGATGCAGGTATATTTGACTTGCAATTCCTAACTGGGAGCATTTATTGAAGTTGGGAAGTGCTCTATCTCAGTTGGCATTAATCGACCCAACAAGAGAACCTACATGCTTCTGAGGCTGAGTCAGAGCAGGTTTTCCCAGATGAGCATAGCAGGTGTCCCCAACTTCAAGAAGTAGTTTCCATCAGCATCCTAGTCTTGTACATCCTAACTCAGGGCACTTATTTTGTATTTGAGAAGATAAGTGCTCTCAGTCAGGATGTGCCAGTTTGAGGATCAGGCCCTCCACCAGACAGTTGAGTTGATGTCTTCTAGGATGGGCACGCCAGGTGAGAAGTCAGTATAAGGTGTTTTCTCCTGATTTAGGAATTTCTGACTTGTCAAGGTTATTTAAAAAGGGAAACCCCGAATCGGCAGGCACCTCCTAACTGGGAGCACTTGAGTTTTGGGATGTCAGCTGTGATGTGACAGTCTGAGGAAAGAGAGTCTTCATGATTCAGAGGATCTCTTCACATATAGCAAATGTATAGAAAGTGACCACACAGGTGAATACTCAAGCAGCTATTTCTAGAGGACCCCGGCAATCGATTTCCACTGGAAACTTTGATGTGGAACTCCTAACTGAGAACGTATATTTGAAGTTGGGAAGTATAAGCACTCTCTGTTGTGATGTGACAGTCTGACATTGTCAGGGAAGACAGGAAAAAGCAGAAGACCTCCACCAAATGAGTCTAGCAAGTGACCTCAATGTTGATACTGACCAAACAGTGATTTGCAGAGGACACCCTAGTCTTGCACTGGCTCGTCCTAACTCAGAGCATTTATTCTGTATTTGAGAGATAAGTGCTCTCAGTTAGGATGAGCCAGTCTGAGAATCAACAGAACAAAAGAGTCAAAGAGCCACTGCATGGTTCTGTCTTCTTAGATGAGGATGGAACGTAAGCACATGCTGTCAGGCAATAAGGAACAATTTTTTTTTACCTTTGGGAGTGCTTGACCACAGGTTTCAAAGGACAACCTTGACTTTCATGTCCTTACTGGGAGCATTTATTTGAGTTTTTGCAACAATAAGTGCTCTCAGTGGGGATGTGACAGTCTTGAGGATGAAGCTCTCCACCAGACAGTTGGTTCAATTTCTTTTACAAGAGGCATGCCAGGCCAGAAGTCAGTATGCGTTTTCTCCTGATTTAGGAATTTCTGCTTGTTCAATTCCACAGGAAAACCTTGACCTTGCAGTTCCTAACTGGGAGCACTTAATGAAGTTGAACTATTAAGTGCTCTCAGTTGGGATTTGACAGTCTAGGCATTAATCAATCCATCGTAAGAGTCAAGAGAATCTACATGATTCTGAGCACCTCTTCCCAGGTGAGTAGCAAATGTGTCAATCAAAGAGTAATTTCCAGAGGACCCTCTTGCATATCCTAGCTCGGGGCATTTATTCTGTGTTTGAGAGAGACAAGTGCTCTCAGGATGGGCCAGTATGAAGACCAAAGTATGTGTTTCTAGCTGTTCATAGGGAAATCTTGATTTGGAACTCAACTGGGTGCATTTCCAGTGATTGGGGGAAGTTTTCAAAGGATAACCGTGACTTGAACAGCTGAGAACATTAGAGTTTTGGGAAAAATTGTTGGGATGTGACAGCCTGAAGATCAATCAATCCATTGGTTGATTCATGGAGTATGGCAACTGACCTCCATGTTGATACTGTCAAGCAGTAACTTGCAGAATCCACAACCTATTCTTGCACATCCTAACTCAGAGCATTTATTCTGTGTTTGAGAGATAAGTGCCCTCAGTTAGGATGGGCCAGTCTGAGGATCAAGCCCTCCACCAGACAGTTGGGTCAATTTCTTCTAGAGTGGGCATGCCAGGCCAGAAGGCAGTATGTGTTTTCTCCTGATTTAGGAATTTCTCACTGTTCAAGATTTCAAGAGTAATCTTGACTTGGCAGGCAACTCCTGACTGGGAGCATTTATTTGCATTTTGGAATCAATAAATGCCCTCTGTTGGGATGTGACAGTCTGAGGAAGAATCAATTGTTAAGAGTCTGCATGCTTCAGAGGACCTCTCCACAGGTGAGTATGGAAAGAGACCAGATGATTCTCTAGTCTTGGATATCCTAACTCAGGGCCTTTATTCCTTATGGGAGAGATAAGTGCTCTCAGTTAGGATGAGCCAGTCTGAGGATGCAGGTATCTTTGACTTGCAATTCCTAACTGGGAGCATTTATTGAAGTTGGGAAGTGCTCTCTCAGTTGGCATTAAATCGACCCAACAAGAGAATCTACATGCTTCTCAGTCTGAGTCAAAGCAGGTTTTCCCAGATGAGCATAGCAGGTGACCCCAACTTCAAGAAGTAGTTTCCGTGAGCATCCTAGTCTTGTACATCCTAACTCAGGGCACTTATTTTGTATTTGAGAAGATAAGTGCTCTCAGTCAGGATGTGCCAGTCTGAGGATCAGGCCCTCCACCAGACAGTTGAGTTGATGTCTTCTAGGATGGGCACGCCAGGTGAGAAGTCAGTATAAGGTGTTTTCTCCTGATTTAGGAATTTCTGACTTGTCAAGGTTATTTAAAAAGGGAAACCCCGAGTCGGCAGGCACCTCCTAACTGGGAGCACTTGAGTTTTGGGATGTCAGCTGTGATGTGACAGTCTGAGGGAAAAGAGTCTTCATGATTCAGAGGATCTCTTCACATATAGCAAATGTATAGAAAGTGACCACACAGGTGAATACTCAAGCAGCTATTTCTAGAGGACCCCGGCAATCGATTTCCACTGGAAACTTTGATGTGGAACTCCTAACTGAGAACGTATATTTGAAGTTGGGAAGTATAAGCGCTCTCTCTTGTGATGTGACAGTCTGACATTGTCAGGGAAGACAGGAAAAAGCAGAAGACCTCCACCAAATGAGTCTAGCAAGTGACCTCAATGTTGATACTGACCAAACAGTGATTTGCAGAGGACACCCTAGTCTTGCACTGGCTCGTCCTAACTCAGAGCATTTATTCTGTATTTGAGAGATAAGTGCTCTCAGTTAGGATGAGCCAGTCTGAGAATCAACAGAACAAAAGAGTCAAAGAGCCACTGCATGGTTCTGTCTTCTTAGATGAGGATGGAACGTAAGCACATGCTGTCAGGCAATAAGGAACAATTTTTTTTTTACCTTTGGGAGTGCTTGACCACAGGTTTCAAAGGACAACCTTGACTTTCATGTCCTTACTGGGAGCATTTATTTGAGTTTTTGCAACAATAAGTGCTCTCAGTGGGGATGTGACAGTCTTGAGGATGAAGCTCTCCACCAGACAGTTGGTTCAATTTCTTTTACAAGAGGCATGCCAGGCCAGAAGTCAGTATGCGTTTTCTCCTGATTTAGGAATTTCTGCTTGTTCAATTCCACAGGAAAACCTTGACCTTGCAGTTCCTAACTGGGAGCACTTAATGAAGTTGAACTATTAAGTGCTCTCAGTTGGGATTTGACAGTCTAGGCATTAATCAATCCATCGTAAGAGTCAAGAGAATCTACATGATTCTGAGCACCTCTTCCCAGGTGAGTAGCAAATGTGTCAATCAAAGAGTAATTTCCAGAGGACCCTCTTGCATATCCTAGCTCGGGGCATTTATTCTGTGTTTGAGAGAGACAAGTGCTCTCAGGATGGGCCAGTATGAAGACCAAAGTATGTGTTTCTAGCTGTTCATAGGGAAATCTTGATTTGGAACTCAACTGGGTGCATTTCCAGTGATTGGGGGAAGTTTTCAAAGGATAACCGTGACTTGAACAGCTGAGAACATTAGAGTTTTGGGAAAAATTGTTGGGATGTGACAGCCTGAAGATCAATCAATCCATTGGTTGATTCATGGAGTATGGCAACTGACCTCCATGTTGATACTGTCAAGCAGTAACTTGCAGAATCCACAACCTATTCTTGCACATCCTAACTCAGAGCATTTATTCTGTGTTTGAGAGATAAGTGCCCTGAGTTAGATGGGCCAGTCTGAGGATCAAGCCCTCCACCAGACAGTTGGCTCCATGTTGATACTGTCATGCAGTAACTTGCAGAATCCACAACCTATTCTTGCACATCCTAACTCAGAGCATTTATTCTGTGTTTGAGAGATAAGTGCCCTCAGTTAGGATGGGCCAGTCTGAGGATCAAGCCCTCCACCAGACAGTTGGGTCAATTTCTTCTAGAGCTCGCATGCCAAGCCAGAAGTCAGTATGTGTTTTCTCCTGATTTAGGAATTTCTCACTGTTCAAGAGTTCTAGAGTAATCTTGACTTGGCAGGCAACTCCTGACTGGGAGCATTTATTTGCATTTTGGAATCAATAAATGCCCTCTGTTGGGATGTGACAGTCTGAGGAAGAATCAATTGTTAAGAGTCTGCATGCTTCAGAGGACCTCTCCACAGGTGAGTATGGAAAGTGACCAGAGGATTCCCTAGTCTTGGATATCCTAACTCAGGGCCTTCATTCCTTATGGGAGAGATAAGTGCTCTCAGTTAGGATGAGCCCGTCTGAGGATGCAGGTATCTTTGACTTGCAATTCCTAACTGGGAGCATTTATTGAAGTTGGGAAGTGCTCTATCTCAGTTGGCATTAATCGACCCAACAAGAGAACCTATATGCTTCTGAGGCTGAGTCAGAGCAGGTTTTCCCAGATGAGCATAGCAGGTGACCCCAACTTCAAGAAGTAGTTTCCATGAGCATCCTAGTCTTGTACATCCTAACTCAGGGCACTTATTTTGTATTTGAGAAGATAAGTGCTCTCAGTCAGGATGTGCCAGTCTGAGGATCAGGCCCTCCACCAGACAGTTGAGTTGATGTTTTCTAGGATGGGCACGCCAGGTGAGAAGTCAGTATAAGGTGTTTTCTCCTGATTTAGGAATTTCTGACTTGTCAAGGTTATTTAAAAAGGGAAACCCCGAGTCGGCAGGCACCTCCTAACTGGGAGCACTTGAGTTTTGGGATGTCAGCTGTGATGTGACAGTCTGAGGAAAGAGAGTCTTCATGATTCAGAGGATCTCTTCACATATAGCAAATGTATAGAAAGTGACCACACAGGTGAATACTCAAGCAGCTATTTCTAGAGGACCCCGGCAATCGATTTCCACTGGAAACTTTGATGTGGAACTCCTAACTGAGAGCGTATATTTGAAGTTGGGAAGTATAAGCACTCTCTGTTGTGATGTGACAGTCTGACATTGTCAGGGAAGACAGGAAAAAGCAGAAGACCTCTACCAAATGAGTCTAGCAAGTGACCTCAATGTTGATACTGACCAAACAGTGATTTGCAGAGGACACCCTAGTCTTGCACTGGCTCGTCCTAACTCAGAGCATTTATTCTGTATTTGAGAGATAAGTGCTCTCAGTTAGGATGAGCCAGTCTGAGAATCAACAGAACAAAAGAGTCAAAGAGCCACTGCATGGTTCTGTCTTCTTAGATGAGGATGGAACGTAAGCACATGCTGTCAGGCAATATGGAACAATTTTTTTTTCCTTTGGGAGTGCTTGACCACAGGTTTCAAAGGACAACCTTGACTTACATGTCCTCACTGGGAGCATTTACTTGAATTTTTGCAACAATAAGTGCTCTCAGTGGGGATGTGACAGTCTTGAGGATGAAGCTCTCCACCAGACAGTTGGTTCAATTTCTCTTACAATGGGGCATACCAGGCTAGAAGTCAGTATGTGTTTTCTCCTGATTTAGGAATTTCTGCTTGTTCAATTCCACAGGAAAACCTTGACCTTGCAGTTCCTAACTGGGAATACTTAATGAAGTTGAACTATTAAGTGCTCTCAGTTGGGATTTGACAGTCTAGGCATTAATCAATCCATCGTAAGAGTCAAGAGAATCTACATGATTCTGAGCACCTCTTCCCAGGTGAGTAGCAAGTGAGTGCCTGTTCATAGTGTCAATCAAAGAGTAATTCCCAGAGTACCCTCTTGCATATCCTAGCTCAGGGCATTTATTCTGTGTTTCAGAGAGACAAGTGCTCTCAGGATGGGCCAGTATGAAGACCAAAGTATGTGTTTCTAGCTGTTCATAGGGAAATCTTGATTTGGAACTCAACTGGGCGCATTTCCAGTGATCCAGGGAAGTCTTCAAAGGATAACCATGACTTGAACAGCTGAGAACATTAGAGTTTTGGGAAAAATTGTTGGGATGTGACAGCCTGAAGATCAATCAATCCATTGGTTGATTCATGGAGTATGGCAACTGACCTCCATGTTGATACTGTCAAGCAGTAACTTGCAGAATCCACAACCTATTCTTGCACATCCTAACTCAGAGCATTTATTCTGTGTTTGAGAGATAAGTGCCCTGAGTTAGGATGGGCCAGTCTGAGGATCAAGCCCTCCACCAGACAGTTGGGTCAATTTCTTCTAGAGTGGGCATGCCAGGCCAGAAGTCAGTATGTGTTTTCTCCTGATTTAGGAATTTCTCACTGTTCAAGAGTTCAAGAGTAATCTTGACTTGGCAGGCAACTCCTGACTGGGAGCATTTATTTGCAGTTTGGGATCAATAAATGTGATCTTTTGGGAAGTGACAGTCTGAGGAAATAGAGTCTTCATGATTAAGAGGACCTCTTCACATATAGCAAATGTACAAAAAGTGACCACACAGGTCAATACTCAAGCAGTTATTCCTAGAGGATGCCGGCTATCGAATTCCACAGGAAAGTTTGATGCGGAACTCCTAACTTAGAGCATGTATTTGAAGTTGGGAAGTATAAGCGCTCTCTGTTGTGATGTGACAGTCTGACATTGTCAGGGAAGACAGGAAAAAGCAGAAGACTTCTACCAAGATGAGTATAGCGAGTGACCTCAATGTTGATACTGACCAAACAGTGATTTGCAGAGGACGCTCCAGTCTTGCACTTGCACGTCCTCACTCAGAGCATTTATTCTGTATTTGATAGATAAGTGCTCTCAGTATGGATGAGCTAATTTGAGAATCAATGGACCACAAGTCACTGCATGATTCACTCTTCAAAGGTGAGGATGGAACGTGACTACATACAGATACTGTCAGGCAGTATGGAACAGTTTGTTTTCTTTGCATTTAGGCCTGCTTCATTAAAGGTTTCATAGGACAATCTTGAGTTACATCTCCTCACTGGGAGTATTTGAGTTTTTGCAATAGTAAGTGCTCTCAGTGGGGATATGACAGTCTGTGGATTAATCAACTCATCATAAAGAGTGAGGAGAGACTGCACGATGCCTTATATTATCCAGTAGTAATTTACAGAGGACAACCTTAGTCTTCCCCATCCTAACTGGGCATTTATTCTGAATCATAATGAATGAGAAAGATAAGTGCTCTCTCCAACAGACAGCTGGTTCAGTTTCTTCCACAATGGACATACTCAGGATTTATTAGTCTTTTGAGATAAGTGCTCTCAGCATAAGCCAGTCTGAGTGCTACGCTAGCCATCAGATAGGTTGTAAAATTTAAGAATGAACCTCCAAGTCAGTATCCTATCTTTTCTTATGAATTTAGGAATTTCTGGCATTTTAGGAATAATGTGTTCTCACTTGTGATAAGATAGTATCATTTAGATGAGTGGTAAATTTTTAATCAAGCAGTAACTTCCAGAAGACCACCTAGTCTTGCACATCGTAAGTCAACATTTATTCTGCATATGAGAGAAGTGCTCTCAGTCAGGGTGAACCAGTACGAGGACCAAGGTATCCACCAGACAATTGGATTGCTTTTTAGTCATCTGAAAGGAAACCTGGTTTTCCAGCCTTTGGATGGTCCTCGACATCTGGCTTGGCGAGATTTTTCTCCCAATTTAGGAAGTTTCTGGTTGTAAATTTCCACAGGAAAACCTTGACATGGAAGTATGTGCATTTTACTCTCATTTGAGATGTGACAGTTTGAGGAAAATCAAGTCATTGTCAAGATACTGCAAAATGCAGAGGACTGAGTGGTCACATGTTCATACTGTCACTTAAGCAGTACACTATCCAGAGGGCAGCCTAGTCTTGCACATCCTAAGTCTGGGTGAGAGAGGTAAGTGCTCTCTCCACCAGACAGTTGGTTCAGTTTCTTCCACAACGGACATAACAGGTTCTCCGAGTCTGAGACTGCACATCCAAGTCAGAAGGCACAGCTCCACTGGCACCACCCTTAAGCCAGTCTGTCTATAATTGGTGAGATTACCTTCATCTCCTGGCTGCAAACAATGAATCCTTCATTCTGTGGGTGGGGGTATACAGTAATATAATAAAAGTCGTGAAATCGTGTTTAATTTTCTGTCATGAAACTATACAAGAGGAGAGAACTTTGTAGGTACAATGAAAACTGTACAATTCATAATAAACAATAGTGTTTGTTGGTTGCACTTGCAGTGTTTTTAAAAGCAACGATGCAACACAGACCTGCCAGAAACACATTGTAAGTTGACTGCACCTGAACAAATAACAACTCAGCGCATGCTCAAAGGGTTGTCATTGAGATGCGCACATAAGAGGGGGAGGGCACCCGGAGAATCCCTTCCGGATTGGTGGAGATTTGTTCCGCTTCGGGTCGCTCTCCCATATTCCTTTCCTTTAACGCCACCCCCTTTCAGCTTTAGTTACCTTTATCAAGGACCCTTGTATTCAGAGATGTTTTAGGAAAATTTGAGCGTGCAAGTTAGCACAAAAGAACCAAAAACCGAAAACTAGAAAAAGGAGAGAGAAGAAAACTTTGGGAGTCGTAGCTCCGCTCAGGGTCCTGCGCAGGCGCACTGAGTCACCAAAGCGGGGGCGGGGCAGAAGGAAAGCTAGGCCGGCACGATAGGGAAGTGGTGCGCGGGCCCGGGGCTCCAACAGTATTATCGGAGTCACCAGGTGAGAGGAGCGTCCCCGAAACGTCGTGCGGAGCCGCTGCGTTCCGAGCCTCAGTCCAGTTCAGGGCCCGGGGGGGGGGGGGGTGGCTCGGGTGTCAGCCTCCGGGAGGTTCGGAAGCTGGGAATAAAAGCATCTAGACTGTCAAGGAGCTCGTGGGGGAGGGGCACATACAGCGGTGTAGACAGCGTGGAATACTATACAGTACTATACAGGGTGGTTTGGGCGGGAGGGAATTAGCAGGGGCTGGTGCGGGTGCGGGATTGGAAAGTGATTGTAGAATGGGGTGCCCCAACAGACCTTTAAAGGGGAGAGAGGTGACGGAAGCACGTATTGCAGGCACGTTACAGACGGCATAACCACGCTGGGGCACATTTGGAAACCTTGAGGGCAGTTTACACTTAAAGGTTTTCTCTTAAGAGATTTATCTTTTACAGTTTAAGATCTTTTCCAGTACATTCTCCGTATCTTTGACAGCACCATTAAATATTTGTTTTAAACTTTAATCGTAGAATTGATGTTCCCTATCATTTTGGATTTAGATTCTGATCTAGATTCTAGATCCTTTTTGTCATGTGTTTTTTTCCTAGACTGAAACCCTGAACCTTCTATTTCATTGCATCCTCGTTGCCTGGAACATTAAGTGCTTGTTGATGGCCGACTGACTCAGGAAGAGGACGACCCCAAATCTGTTTTGTGTCATTTTATTTTCTTGTCTATAAAAGGTCAGCTTCTAGATCTGTTTGCGCTGATTTAAGAACACTTTTGCATTCACTTTATGAATGGTTTTTGTCCGCAAGGACATGAAGCCTGTGAAGAGGGAGGAGAAATGAGGAGGGAGAGGATCATGGAGGGTCGGTCATGCCTTATTCTGGCTTCTTGGTGTAGAGACTGGAAGATCAAGGCTGGATTGTTTCTGCCGATTTGAACCTTTTCTCCACAGAATGTCTGCGTGCCTTGTCTGAATATGAAGGAGACAGGCTTCCCAAAGTGAAGGTCCCAATGGCAGACATGAGGCACCAATCCAGATCCACAGATCACAGCTGCATAACTGTCCTGGAAAGAGACTCCTTTGGCTCAGTCTGCAGGTTTGAGTCCTCTCAAAGGCTGAGCCCAGTGAAGCATTGAACTGAATGCAGGAGCTGTCCTTGGTGGCTGACTACTAAAGCAATTCCTACCCAACTTGCCCAGGGAGGTCAGGCTCCCCTTGGTGTGAAAACTTTAAGGAAGTCGTGATCCTGGTAGAACATTTGACCCAAATGTTTGAAAAGAGAGGTAAGAAATGCAAAGAAATGGGGGAAGGTGTGTTGGTAGGCAAAATGGGCTCCTTAGCACTTAGTTCAATAAGTGCCCTTGAATAGTTTGACTTTTGTTCCATTTGAGTAATTGAGTGTATTTCATTGAGCCTTACTAAGTGCTAAGCCCCAGGCCCAAACCCTTATTAGGTGTAAAACCTATGTGGATGTGGATTGGCAACTAAGGTGGGGCCCAAGGTGGGGCTAACTCCAGGGAGGGCCTAGTTTACACGTCTGGGACAGCAGAGGCTTTTAGACCACGTGGGTTTAAGTCCGCCTCTTTGTGACGATTCTAGGTCATGTGGGTGAGTCGCATGTGTGACTCACCCCTGACGCTGAAAAAGATATAAAAACCAGGGGTCAGCTGTCTGTTCTTTGGAGCTCCTCCTTACAGCAGTGGTGGTGCGTAACTCTGGGCCAGCCCTTGTTCTGAGCTCCCGGGCTGAACCTAGATGTTGGTAACTATGAATCTGTATTGGGTCTGTCTGTCGATGGTTATAATTTGTTTGTATGTTGCTCTGAAGTTCAGGGTGCTGGCCTTCTCCCCTGAACTAAGTGACTGATACTTATATGCTGAATTAAAGTAAGCCTGTCAACCCCTTCACCTTGCTTTCCTTAGTTAAGCAGATCAAAAGAACCTGTGCTGTTGGCAGCTTTCTGGGTGCTGGCTGTGGGTGGATATTACTCCCCCACAGAAGCTGCTAGCCGAATTGTTGAAACCGAAGGTGGAAAGGAAGGGAAAGAGATAAGAACATAACCACCTAAAGGGGAGGACTCTTGCAGAGTAAAAAAATTGAAGGGCACCTCTTGCCCATTTTAGTGACAGACCACTTTGGGGTCTTATACCAGCCTACACCATCATAGCATCTAGTCCCATTTCCTTTATTAAACTCTTCCATGAATAACAGCAGCAATATATGAAACCAGAGAGAGGAAGACATTTTTCATTGGTTGCTCTTGTGCAGAGAGGGATGGGGGATGCAGATATTGTTATATTTACATGTAAACTCTCAGGGGACTTCCTCTCTCAGCCAGAGATTTATGCCATCCCTCCTGGAAGTCACTGACCCTGAAACTGCAAGGAGCAAAGCGACTTTCCCAAAGTCCCACAGATAGATAGTGGTCACACTAGAAAGAGAACCTGGGTCTTTTAAGCCTTTTCCTATGATTTTAGATACAGGGTTAAATGGAGATAGTTTTAGATGGAAAACACTAGTATTCCAGGGTCTTTGGAAAGGCAGTAATGGTGTATCGTATCTCATTTGTACATAGTGCTTTGCACATTGTCTCTTCCATTAGTTTATGAGCTCTTTGAGATCAGGGACCCTTTTTTTTTTTTTTTTTTTTTGCCTTTCTTTGACATCCCAGTGCTTGGTAAAGTACCTGGCACATAGTAAATTCTTTGTAAATGCTTGTTGACCTGAATTATGCTTTCTTTTCCCTCATAAGCTCTGCTTTCTCAGGATTCTGCCCTTTTCCAAAATGAGATCAAAGGAGATGAAGGATTGGCCCCTTGCCCCCTCACAATTAGGATTCAGGTGAGTTGGAGTTACCCTTCTTTGCTGAAATGCTCATTTCTTAGTAGCTACATTCCCTTTTCTCATCTGAGAAAATTTTTCTCTCTAGTACTGCCCCATTCTGGTGCTCCAGTCCAAACAACTCTGACTTAATTAAGTGGGGCCTGTCTTGGTTCATTTACTACTACATAGGGAATGCTCCTTATTTGCCTCAAATCATCCCTTTGTATCTCTTTGCTCTCCACTCATCATTCATTTATTCAGTGATTTTGTTGTGCCTGGTGCATGCTCAGTACTGTGCTGAATGATTGTGAAAGGGTCTGTTCTCTCCAGAAGGCTCTTTGGAATAAATGCACGCTTCAGGATTTCAGAGATATATTCATGTGGTTGGGGAAGGATTGACAAAGAAGGCAAAATTGAGTTGATTAGTTGAGGAGGCAAAAGGCAAAACAGATTTTCATTGGGGAGGATTGCAGAAGCCCAGAGGTAGGATGGACCATGTTGCCAGGAACTATAACAGGTGCCTGTGTCATCTTGGTGGGGAGGATTGGGTGGCGCAGGCTATGGAGTTACACATGGGCACAGTTAGCACCTCGTACAGAAAGCAGGAGATTTCAATGGCCTATTCCCATGGTACTGGAGCTGCCAGTAATGCAGAAGATGTCCCAAAGGGAAAGAGGGAAATGAAGCTGTTTCATGTCTGGTGTTGCAGTTTCCAGTGCTAGTGGAAGGAGAAGGGATGATGATTATGATCAAGGAAGACCTGGGTCCCTCTGGTATAAACGTGGCATGTGACTGGGCAGGTTACTTCAGCTCTCATATCATAGGTAACCCATCAGCTTCCGTAATGACTTTCCTACCTCTGCAATGAAAGGAGGGAGGCACTTTCTTATGTCCCTTTGAGACCAAGCTTGGTCATAGTTTCGTTGTTCAATTTCAGTTGCTTTGCTGTGTTCTTTCTTATTTCATTGTTGTAGTCACTGCATGTGTTCCCCTGATTTTGCTTTACTTTGAATTTATAAAAAGTTCTATGGTTATCCTTAGTCATAGTTTCTTATAATGCAGTAATATTGCATTTCATTCATATGCCACAATTTGTTGAGTCCAGGGGTGGGGAACCTGTGGCCTCAAGGCCACATATGGTCTTTGGGTGCAGCCTTTTGACTGGGTCCAAGTTTTACAAAATAAATCCATTTGTTCTGGGAAGTTTGAATTCAGTCAAAGAACTGCACTTGAGGACCTAGAAGGCCACATGTGGCCTTGAGGCCGAAGGTTCCTGGTTTAGTCACTCCCCTGGTGGATTGGTATCTCCTCTGTTTTTACGTCTTTGTTACTACAGAAAATACTGTTACTAATGCTTTGGTGTATATGAGGCTTTTATCTTCATCTTTATATACGTGTGTGTATATATATCTATATATATAAAACACACACACATATACATTTATACATACATGTATATATGTGTATATGTGTGTATATATACATAAATATGTCATGTACATAAATATGTGCACAAAGTTAGACACATGTACATACATGGACACACAGTCTGTGTACACATAAAAATGTGTTTATATAAAGTGTGTGCGCACAAAGAATGTATGTGTACATGTATACATATACATACATATAAGAATTGAAGTTGAATGGAGGATGCATTTTTGGGTTGTAGAGAAGAGCCTAGAGGTATAGCCTCCAATTAGGAGGCTATTGCAGTAGACAAGGTGAGAAGTTTTCAGAGCTGGAATGAGGGAGGTGCCTGGGAGAGCTGATAGAAGGGAATGAGTGTAAGATATATTGTGAATGTAGAATTGACCAAATGATCGGAAGTGAAGGATTAATGGGAGGAAAGTGTTGAGGATGACTGAGTTGAGGACAGTGGAAAGAGGACTGGCTATGGATTTGGGACCAGGTTCAAAATCTTATCCTTGTTACTTGTGTGACTTTGAGCAAGCTGCTGAACATCATCTTCATTTTCCTCATTTGTGAAATGAGGAGGATGGACCAGAGGGCCTTTGAGATTCTTTCCAGCTTATAGATGAATGATCCTATGACTAATTTTGAGACCCTGAGTAACTAGAAGGATTCTGATGCTCTTTGTAGCAATAAGAAGGTTAAGAAGAAGGGAGGAGTCAGGGATGGGAAGATAATGAGTTCTTGAGGTAAGCAGAACCGGGAGAATAAATATATGGTGACTATAATATTGTAAAGAAAAATAGCTTTGAAAGACTTCAAGAACTCTGGTCAATGCAGTGACCAACCAGAATTCCAGAGGTCAAAGGATAAAGCATGCTCCCCAAATCTTGAATGAGAGGTAAGGGACAAGAGGAGCTGAAACATACATTTTTAGATGGCCAAAATAGGAATCTATTTTGTGAGACTATCATAACTTATTACAAGAGACAGTTAAAAAAATGGGGTTGAGAGAGATGAAGGTGGGAGGCAAGGTTGTGATAACCATGGAAAAAATGGGGGGGAAAGAGCAGCAATGAAGTATTTATTTTTAAAAATGCACAGAAGAGTACAGGTGAAGGCTCAGAGGGAAAATCACTGGAGTAGCTTTTTAATTAATGTGCTAAGTTTAGTATATGCTTAAAAAAAATACCTAACTGTACACAGTGAGTTTTTGGTTTTGTAGGTAATCCTCTTTCTTTTGTGTCTATAAAAGTGTTTACATTTGTTGGTGTTTTGTCAAGTTCAGAAAGCAAAAGTAAAACAAATTAAAAGGGAAAATAATGACTTCTATTTGGACATGTCGACTTTCAGATCCCTATGGAATAGCCATGTGGAGATGTTCGTGGGCAGTTGGTAAGGTGGAGGAAACAGTTCTGAAGACAGTCAAGGCCTGGCTATATTGATCGGGAATCATCTGCCTAGGAGTGTTAGTTGAACTCATGGGAGCCACTGAAATTGCCAGGAGAGAATATATAGAGGAAATAGAAGAGGGCCAGAGGGAACATCCACATAATAATGTGGATAATGGTCTAGCAAATGGGGCTCAGGAGGAGAATCAAGAGAAAAAGAGCAGTGTTATGGAAACCTAGGGAAGAGAAGGTGCTTAGGAAAAAAGGGATGGACAACAGTATCATGCTGCAGAGGTTAAGAAGATTTAATCAATAGATCATGGATAATCCTGGATAGAACAATTTTAGTTGAGTGATTAGATTATAAGTAAAATTGCAGAGGATTTTTAAGGGAGGAATAGGAGAGAAATTGAAGGCAATGAGCTTTTTCTAGAAGTTTGGTTCTGATAGGGAGAAGTTTGAAAGAACAGTAGGGTAGACAAAAAGTTAAGAAGATGGAGAGATCTGGATATGTTTTTAGCTAATAAGGAAAGAACTAGCAGATGAGATTGAAAATTAGTGCCAGAGGGAATAATCAAAGGGTAGGCTAGTCCAGGGTCAGCAAGGTGGCTTGGCAGTGGCTAGAGCACTGTCTTGGAATCAGGAAGACTCATCTTCATGAGTTTAAATCGGCCTCAGATACTTAGTAGCTGTGTGACCCTGAGCAAGTCACCTAACCCTGTTTACCTCGGTTCTTCACCTCTAAAAATGAGCTGGAGAAGGAAATGGCAAACCACTCCAGTATTTTTTTTGCCAAGAAAATCCCAGTGACATCACAAAAATCAGACATGACTGAAATTGAACTATGACAAGTTTAGTCCAAGCCCCTCATTTTACAGAAGAGGGAGATGAAACTTGAGAAAATTAAGTGATTTTTAGACGTAAAGGGTGATAAGCAGATTAGGGGAGCATTGAAAAATTACCTGTCAGATCTGAACATAGGGGAAGAGTTCATGAATAAATGAGATAGATCCATAGAAGGTATAATAGAAGATTCTGGGAAGATGGTGGAGTAGGTCAGAAAATTTCAAGCTCTCAAGATTTTCCTCCACAAAAGAGATAAAATAGCACCTGTGGGCAAACATAGAGATGTAAAAACAAATAAGAGTAGGGGCAGAGCAGGGGTCCTTTTGGGACAACCAGAGATCTAAAGAAAAACCCTAGGACAAGATTTCCTCCCTGTGAAGAGTAATACCTCTGTGCTAGATCAGCTTTAACAACTAGCAGCAAGCTACTTAAACAACAAGCAGCAAGCCCTGGGGTTAGTTTATTTGAGAGGCTGCTTTGGCACCAGCCACAGGAACTTTTGGTCCCTTGACCATGATAAGAGTTGGGCATTTGACATGTGGAAGATCTAGGGAACCTCTGCTGACAAGGAACATCAGACCCAGCTGTGCTGTGGAAAGGAAAGGGGCTGGAAAGAACCAGTACACACACACCAGTGAGTGCAGAAGCAGTGGGGTAGGGATGCCTCTGACTGTGGGCTCTTACAGGAGGCTGGAGGTCTTGATTTGAGTTCAGGGTCAGAGGGGAGAACTGAAGAGGATCAGAGGCCAGAGGCACTAACCCCCATGCTTCAGGACTAGAGGTGATTACAAAAGCTAAATTATTACCAAGGGAAAAGAAAATGCACAGGCAAAGGAGAAAGAATCCAACCATAGAGAACTGCTATGGGAATAGAGAACACTGGGGTTCATTTTCAGAGGAGAATACTGAAGCAAAGAAACTCTCTTCTACTCCAAGGAGTAATGTTGAATGGTCACCTGCCCAAAAAACAATTTATTGAAGAATTTAAAAAAGACTTTAAAAATCAAATGAAAGAGATGGAGGAAAAATTAAAAAGAAAAATAAGAGTAATATAAGAAAAACAAGATTGTGACAAGAAAGTCAACCAATTAGAAAAGGAGATCCAGAATCTTAAGGAAGAAAATGACTCTCCTTGAAAATCAGAATTGGGCAAGGGGAAGCTAGCAAATTTATAAGAGATGAAGAAATTTAAAAATATATATAAGAATGAAAAAATAGAAGAGAATGTGAAATATCGCATAAGAAAAACAGTGAATCTAGAGAACAGATCAGGAAGAGAAAACATAACAATAATTGGGCTACCTGAAATTTCTGATTGAAAAAAGAATCTTGATACAATAATACAAGAAATAAGAGAATTGTGCTGAAGCATTAGAACAAGAGGGGAAAGTAGAAATAGAAAAAAAAATCCACCAATCACCACCTGAAAGAGATCCTACAAGGAAAGCTTATGGAAATATTAAAGTTAAATTCCAATTGTCCAGATCAAGGACAAAATATTAAGAGCCACAAGAAAAGAATGATGGTACCACAATTAGAATCACACAAGACATAGTATTGGTAACACTAAAAGATTGCAGGTCTTGGAACACTATATGTCAAAGAGCAAAGTAACTGGGCCTCCGGGAAAAAATATCATACCCTGCAAAGCTGAGCATAATTCTGAATTTTAAAAAAAGGGATATTTGATGAACTGTGAGGCTTTCAGGACTCTGTTAAAAAAAACAAACCCTGAACTCAATAAAAAATTTGATATACAAGAGCTGAGAGAAATATAAAGTACTTACCAATGACCAATTACAAGGGACTAATTAAGGATGGAATGTTTAATTTTTATGTATGGAAAATGTAAAGCCTATGTCTAGGACTGTTACTGGTAATTAGGTAGCTTATAAGAAAGATTGGGGTAGGCCTGAGTACAATATGATTTCAAAAAGTAAAAGCCTTCAACAACAGCTAAAAGAGTAATTATCTTACACAAGTGAGGCACAAGGGGAAGAACCAATACAGAGGAATTAGATGGAGGAGGGGTGTTGTTAATTCTGGCAACTTACTTTCATTGATAATGAGTTTAAGAGGGGAAAATACCAATACATCTAGAAGAGTATAAAAGTCTTCTACATTTAGAAAGAAATAAAAATCTAAGGATGTAGGGAGAAGATAAGGAGGATCTTTAGAGGAGAGGAGGAGGGTATAGGTTAAAAGGGGGATATAGAAGGGTCTTTAGATTTAGCGGAATGGGAGGCTAAGGGAAGAAGCTTAGGGAAGGGAAGAAGGGAGGGGGGTGGAATAGGTCAAAGGGTTGTTTAAAAGGATGTTTAGATTTAGGGGAATGGGAGGATAAGGGAGGGATTGCTGGAGTGGGAGTAGGTTAAGTAATAGGAGGGCAGCGTAGCAGGTGGAAGTAAAGTAGAGCAGTTAGGAGAGATAGGAAAAAAGAGATTTGCACAAATTAACTGTAACAGACTTAGTAACTGATCAGTATAATGATCTATCGACTCCAGAGGACTCATGATGAAAAATACTATCCACCACCTCTTCACAGAAAGCCGTTGATCTCAGAGTGCAAATTAAAGCACTTTTTTTCTTTTTCTTTCATTTTCTTTATTATTCTTCAGGACATGACTAATGTGGAAATATATTTTCATGACTTTATATGAACAGTGGGCAGAATTTGGAACTAAAATAAAAAGAAAATTCTATAGAAGAAAATGAAGTGATTTGACCAAGGTCACATAGGTAATAAGTGCCAGACGTGGGATTTGAACCCAAGTCCTCTGGCCCCAGAGCCAGTGTTCCATACTTCACTTTACTCCCCCACCTACAGCAGCTAACTTGTTAAGTTGAATCATGCACAGAGTACTCACCATTTAGGCCCTCAGGGAGGCAGTTCCAGATTTGACCGGAACCTGTGGCCTGGAGGCTACCTGGGGCCCTCTAGGTCCTCAAGTGCAGCCCTTTGACTGAATCCAAACTTCTCAGAACAAATCCCCTTAATATAAGGATTTGTTCTATAAAACTTGGACTCAGTCAAAATGCCACACCCAAGGACTAAGGAGGCCACATGTGGCCCTGAGGCTGCAGGTTCCCCACCCCAGGGGTAGAACAAGGTGGCTTTAACACAATGGACATTTAAACTGAATGTTCAGTATCTTGACCATTTTTAACCAATCTCTTTATACCCTGCCAACTTCTTCCTACTTCTCCCAGGTCCATGAGAGGGTTAGTCTTCAGAGGCACATGAATATGTTTGCTGTTTCAGGAATCTGTGACATTCAAGGATGTGGCTGTGGACTTCACCAGGCAGGAATGGGAACAGTTGACACCAGCTCAGAGGTACCTCTACAGGGATGTGATGCTGGAGAACTATAGGAACCTGGTCTGTCTGGGTGAGGACAATTCTCTTCGTTACTTATTCTGTTCATTACCTTAAAGTTGCTCTGATGCAGGGGTTCTTACATTTTTGTATGTCATGGCCCTCTTTGACAGTCTGGTGAAGTGCATATAAACCGCTTCTCAGAATAATAGTTTTAAATGAAAAAAAATACAGAGGATTAAAAGGAAATTAATTGTATTGAAATATTTTTAAAAAGAATTTCCCAACACTGTTTTAAAAACCACTGCTAAAGTATCTAACTGAATTTTGACTTGATCTGTGGGGATTATAGCTTCTTAAACTGTTAAATCCAAAGTGTTTTTACTTCTTGTTCTGGGGGGAAAGTTTTTTTTTTGTAGTAAATGGAAATTGTCAGCAAGTCCTGCTTCAGAGCCTGCACCTCTGTAATCCTCTGATCCCTAGGGTTAGAAATTCTCCCCCAAACCTCCAGTGCAGAGACCTGAAGATATCAAAGATTCCCATCTTCTTAGCAAGATGTGGCGTCAAATGGACTAATTTTTCTACTGAGCCTTAAATGAGCTCTGTGCCTGCCCTTCCACTCTGACTGCTGAAGAGATTTGCTGGTCCTAAAGCACACAGACTCCTTCAGGATCTCTGTCACTCTCTGAACTTTCCTGATGAGGAACAGCTAGGATTAAAATGTAAGATGGATACTTTTTCCCAACCTCTCTCCATTTCTTCATTTTTAAAAAACCTATGAGCAGGGCTTCCAGTGTCTAAACCAGAGGTGATTTCCCAGTTGGAACAAGGAGAGGTACCATGGGTAGCAGAGGAAGAAGTACCAAGAAGCACCTGTCCAGGTAAGCAAGTAAGAACACAGGTAGATGGAAGTCATTGTAGGCAGGAGCTCTGATCATGAATCTTTGAAATGTTAGGCAAGGAGTTTTACTCAGTCATCCAGACATGGAGAGAGAACCTCAGACTTTCAATTTGAGAGAAAGATGTATGTTTTTCTCTTTATCATGAACCTTCCTACTTGTATTTAAGATTTAATCCTTTTTCAATCTCTTGGACCATTATCCCCATGATGATTTTAGCCTTCTCTAGCATCTTCAGTCTTCCTCTTCACACATTCATTTCCTTCTACTTGCAGATATGCATTAACTGTTGCATGTTGATAACAAATGCATAACAAAAACCGTTTGTCTCTGCTACCCTTTTGCTACCTTCTAATTTCTCTCAATTCCATTATTCTGAATGGAGTCTAATATCTTGGAATGCATATATAAATAACTATAATACAAACTAAGAAGTCCAAATAAATGCCTTGAAAGATTTGAGGTTGGGGTCCCTTTCATCTTGGTAGATCAAGATAGCCTTCATGAAGGAAGTAGTACCTGAGCTAGGCTTTGAAGGAAGGCAAGGATTTCAGCAGGTGAGAGGAGGCCATTTGAGATGTAGAGAAGAGCATCCAGAAAGGCACAGAGGTGGAAGAGGAAAGAACAAAAGCAGGAATTGATGAGCTATTTTGACTGGAACATGGCATATGGAAAAGGAGTATTGTTAGAGGAAATAGGGAAGGTAAAGCTGCCTGGGTCTGTAACTGAAGGTGCATGGGGACCAATCCAGCTGCAGTGCCTGGGCTGGCCAGGTTCTCTGAGTGAGGAGGAGGAGCAGGCAGTGGGCCAGTTCAGAGCACTAGGATCAAAAATCAAATGGTAAGAAGTAGACCAGTCATGTCCAGGGTCCAGATGTCCAAGATGATAATGGAATAACATTGGGATCCACAGATCAAAAGCAAACAACTGTGGTCTGTGGTTAATTAAAGTTCAAGAAACCAGTTGTCAAGAGGTTTATTTACTAGTTTGATTTAGTGAGCTCAGAACTATCCACATCTTTTGAACCTGACCATTGGGTCTAATACTATTCTTTTCCCCACCCCACCCCCTTTCTGGATTTTATCCAGCTTCAGAGATCTATGTAGAAAAAGGAATTTTATGGGAAAAAGGAGGAGATACTTTTAGGAAGGAGGGATTAGTCAGCACTGTCATGTAATTTTGCAGGGGTCAAGGACCATGAGGACTGAGACTGGGGCACTGAGTCTGACAATGAGGCTATATCTTCTGACTTTGGAGAAATTACTTCTGCTTCCCGTTGGGGGTCAGAAACCAAATTGCAGGATTTGAGTAGTGATTTGGTGATGAAGATGTGAAGGCAAATGCTCTTTCCACACCATTTACAGAGGAAATAAAGAAGGCAATAGCTCAATATGGTAGCATTTTCAAAGCAAGGCTTTTTTGAATGGGGGAAATTCACAGTTTCATAGAAACAGAGATGGAATTCAGTAGCAAAGGACATACTAAAGGTGAAGGAGAGACTGGTATCACGGTAAAATGACCCCAGCTTAAAAGTTTGGTACAGATGAGATAAATAAAATAAAATAAATAAAAATAAACATCTTTGCCAAGAAATCCCCACATAGGGTCATGAAGAATCAGATATGACTGAACAACGGAACAGCAACAACAAAAGCATGGGAACTGAGGAAAAGAAAACAAATAAATAAAAATTAACATGGAGGCGGCAGGAGAGATGGCTGTGGCCACTAATTTTACACTGAATTAGGGGTTAGTTCACTTTTTTCCCCATATAGGAATATTTTATACTCTGTACAGACAAAAAAATTCTAAGCCTAAGGCAATAGCCTTCCCATTTTCAACAATATTGAACAATATTCAATTTTAATAAAATGAATCAATTTGACATTAATTTGAATTATGTTGAATAAAGATTTGACTTATACACATATATGCAAATATGTATATTTCAATGAATATTTTAATATAACATTTTAACAGAGTGTCATTAATCAAGAAAACAGAATATATTATATCTACTTAGACTTCTTTATTCCTGTCTTATTTAAAGAAAATGGTCTTCATATTATTCAAGCAGGAGTTAGTTTAAGTATGAAGTCATTCATGCCAGGAGAAGAAAGATACAAGACTGTTCTTATTGGCCTCCTTAGTGAATATGACCAGCGAAGTGGTCTAGTTAGCTTCCTAAGATTAAGCAAGTGATCTTATAATCTGAAGCTTATAGTTCTGGGGCCTGATGTGCAGTACTTATAATCACTGCCCCTGTGGAATCATATCATATTGATGCTGATTGAAATAGAGTAGGCCTCTGAATGGATTATTTCTTGCAATGAGAGGGCGTGAGGATGTAGTTGGAGTTTTAAGGTTAGAGAAGAAAGTTTTTGAACAGTTAATATGAGGACTAATTGGGAAGCTAGTAAGACATTATCTAATGGACTCCTGTAAGGACAGTGAAGGGCTGGAGAGGTGAGAGAACATATATTTGTAGTTGAGTCATTCAGCCTGGTATTTTCATGACCATCAGTGTTCTGGGGCTTTAGAGCAGAAGTGGCAAAGGCAACTGGTAGGGGTTTTGCAGTTTTAGGGATTGGCATAGCTGGTGCAGGGTCAAGTTAAGGGATTCAAGGGAGAAAAGAATGAATTGTTGAGACAGCTGACCATAAGGTCAACTTCTAGGAGAAAAGTTAAGCTAGAACAAGAATGATGGACCTTGAGACTAGGGGAAAGATCCAGGCACTGGAGGTACTAATAGAGGCAAAGAATAGGCTGAGGAGGGAAGGAAGAGCCCAGAGACTGGTTGAGAAAGGGAAGTTCATAGTTTACTTGGTAGAAATGGAGGAATTTCCAATGATGGTAAGGTCTGTGTGATGGTAAGGTAGCTGAAGGCTAATGTCAAAATGGAGGTTTTCATTGAGGAAGGTCAGAAGCCAGGCTGGTAAAGGACTCATCAGTAGGGCTACTGAATTATCTGAGGTTCATTGCAGAGGCAGGAATGGAGAGAGAAACTGCAGGCCACATACTGTAGTGAATATCATTTCTTTTCTCCCTTCCTCCTATGTCCTAACTCTATATTTCAGCCTGATCTAGGTCTAGATTTCTTTCTCCCTCTTCATATCCTTTTTTACTTTGTACCTTGGAATTCTTATGTTTTTAAAGGAGTACCTCATTTTTTTCTGATTAACTGGAATGTGGGAGAGATATTCCCACCCAGCCTTGTACCTTCTCTTATAGAACGGATACCAACTTGCCTTTGTTTTACACATAGCTGTTACTTGGGACTGGCAGAAACAGAAGCATAGTATACTTTGTAGGTCACTGCAGAATTCTCTTGCCCTCTGTACTTATTAAGAAAGATCATCAGTCGTTTCTCATTCTTGCTGGTAACTTGCCTTTCTCTGTGGCAAACTGATGTAACAAATTGCCTTTCACTACACTACACTTCACTACACTTGGGAATTACTTGATTTATACCACAATTTCCCTGCTTTCTCCACATATAAAGGCACTGGGTACTGTTGATTGGCAATGAGCCCTAAGACAAGGCTGCCCTCACTTCTACTGAAAGCTTCTAGGCTTCTAATTAAAAAAACAGAACAAAACAACCTGTGCCTACTTTCAAGTATCAGAATCATCTTATTTACTTTTTAGAGGACATCCAGATATGTGAACATCTAGACATGATTTCATAAGCATCGATAACTCCTGGTGAGGAAACCATATATAAATGCAGAGAAGGCAACTGCTTTGTAGTTTACTGTCTTAGAAAGTTGCCTAGGACCTTGAGAGCTTAAGTGCCCTGCCCAAGGTCCCTCAGTCAGTTTGTGTTGAGGGCAGGACTTGAACTCCAGGTCTTCCTGGTTTGGAGGCCAGGCCATCCAGTTTTATGTGTCGCTTTTTCAAACTTGAGATACCACCTTGCAGTTCCCTAGGTCTGATACCTTCTAATCTCTTGTCTGGATTTAAAGTTCTGATATAGTTTGCCATTATATATATACCTCTGCAAACTTTTTATTTTTGAAAATACACTCCCTCTCTCACTTAAGGTAACCTCTTTGATGTCTTTCATATATTGAACAGTATGTGTATAAATGTGGATGATACTTAATCTACCTATCTCACTAGGTTTTTGTGAGGAAAGCAGTTTGTGTAATCAATATATTACTATAAGTAGGAATTAATGTTATTTTTAATTTCAGTGAGAAGATATCTCACAAAACGGAACTTTGACTTTTACCCTATCGATAATCTCATGATTCTCAGAAATATATTAATGATGACAAATGATTTGCTTACATAACAGTTTCCTTTCTCCTACCAAAGAGAATGGGGAACATTTGTCTTTTAATTTTTATCCCCAGATTGGGAAACTAGTCCTGAGACCAAGAACTCAGTTGTAAAGCAAGGTACTTCCATGAAAGAATCATCCCAGGAAAGGTTTGCAGGATGTGGATTATGGGACTCAAATTTGGGACAACACTGGGAATGTGATGGGAGATTCCAGAGGCAACAGAGGAGCCAAGAAAGAAATTTGGAGCAAGTAACAGTTATTCAAAAGAACATGCCTAATAAAATAAGAATCCATGAATGTAACATATTTGAGAGAGGTTTCCATCTTAAGTCAAGTATTGTTACAGAGAGAAACATTTCTCCAGGAAAGAGCCCCCATAAATATGATGCACTTGGAAATACTTTCAAACAGTATCCAGAAGCAAGTAAAAATAATAGAATCTTCTCAAGAAAGAAACTTTGTAAGCATAATGTTTGCAAGAAAGAATTTCATTATCCCTTAGCTATATGTAATAAAATAACTACTGGAGAGAAATCATATAAATATAATGAGTTTGGGGAAGGATTCAGACTAAGTAAATTCATAAATCAACATCAGGAAATTTTTACTGGAGAGAAACGCTATAAGTGCAATGAATGTGGGAAAGTTTTTAGTAAAAGTTCATCTCTTACTCTACATCAGAGAGTTCATACTGGAGAGAAACCTTATGCATGCAATGAATGTGGCAAAGCTTTCAGTGATGGCTCTTCTTTTACTAAACATCAGAGAATCCATACAGGAGAGAAACCCTATAAATGTAGTGACTGTGGAAAATCTTTCAGTGACAGTTCATCTCTTGCTCAACATCAGAGAATTCATACTGGAGAGAAACCCTATAAATGCCATGAATGTGGTGCAGCCTTCACACGGAGTTCATCTCTTTCTCAACATCAGAGAATTCATACTGGAGAGAAACCCTTTAAATGTAATCAATGTGGCAAAGCCTTCAGGCAGAATGCATTTCTGGTTTTACATCAAAGAATGCATACTGGTGAAAAACCCTATGAATGCAGTGAATGTGGCAAAACCTTTGGTGACAGCTCTTCTTATACTAAGCATCAGAGAATTCATACAGGAGAAAAGCCCTATAAATGTAGTGATTGTGGAAAATCCTTCAGTGACAGTTCATCCCTTACTCAACATCAGAGAATTCATACTGGAGAGAAACCCTATAAATGTAATGATTGTGGTGCAGCCTTCACACACAGTTCATCCCTTTCTCACCATCAGAGAATTCATACTGGAGAGAAACCCTTTAAATGTAATCAATGTGGGAAAGCCTTCAGGCAGAATGCATTTCTGGTTCTACATCAAAGAATGCATACTGGTGAGAAACCCTATGAGTGCAGTGAATGTGGCAAAGCTTTTAGTGATGGCTCTTCTCTTACTAAGCATCAGAGGATTCATACAGGGGAGAAGCCCTATAAATGCAGTGATTGTAGAAAATCTTTCAGTGACAGTTCATCTTTTACTCGACATCAGAGAATTCATACTGGAGAAAAACCTTACAAATGTAATGATTGTGGAAAATCTTTTAGTGACAGTTCTTCTCTTTCTCATCATCAGAGAATTCATACTGGAGAGAAACCCTTTAAGTGTAATGAATGTGGCAAAGCCTTCAGGCAGAATGCATTTCTAGTTCTACACCAGAGAATTCACACTGGTGAGAAACCCTATGAATGTAATGGATGTGGCAAAGCTTTTAGTAGCAGCTCATCCCTTACAAAGCATCAGAGAATTCATACAAGACAAAAGTCCTATAAATTTATTGATTGTGGAAAATCTTTCAGTGGTCATATATCCTCTCAACATCAGAAGAGTCATACTGGACAGAAGCCTTATAAATGTAATGAATGTGGAAAAAAGTTCACACACAGTTCATCTCTTTCTCGTCATCAGAGAATTCATAGTCAAAATAAACCTTAAGTGCAGTTAAAGCAGCAGTCTATGGTTCTACTCAAATCTATATTGGGGAAATGCCTCCAACACACACATAATGAATTTGTCAAAGTCTTTAGCATAAAGTAACATCTTACTAAGCATCAGAATTCATACTGTAAGGAAATCCTACTAATGTAGTGATGCTAGGAACATTTTCAGGCATTGTTATTAGATTATTAATACTGAACAAAAAATAGAAATGTAATGAAAGTGGGGGAGGCCTTCAGCATCTACTCATTCTATATCAGGAAAATCATAATGGAGAAAAACATAAATGGAATAAGCTTCAAAAAAGTTCAAATTTAGTTCCTTGTACATCAGCAATTTTACTAGAGGGTGATACTGGGTATAAATGATGTAAAGAAAGCTTCAAGCGAATTTGTCACTTAGCTTCGGAGAAGAAAAAATATTCCCTGTTTCTCTCCTCTTTGTTATTCATATAAATTCTGAGGTAGAGCTAGTTTTATAAGGCTCAGATAAGGCATCTGAAAGACTAAGTTCTCAGTAAAACTTGTATTGGAACCATTAAATTTAGAAATAATGTTAAAGTAAAGAAATAAAAAGTTCAGGTGAAATATTAAACACAATTTTATCTAAGGTAAGGCAAAACACCCCTGCACACACATTCTGCTTAATGTGCATAAGCTAGTTCTTCTGGGGCCCTCTCCATAAAATCTGCTTTCAGTGTGAGCTAGAGAAGGTATAATGGAAGGAGTCAAATACAGTTCTCTTAGTTTTAGAGTAGGATGTGGAAAATCATTCTGGGACTAGAGAAACTGACCTGTGCAAAGTTGATAATAGTTTTGATAGGGGGACCTGCTAAGACTTCAGTGTTCCTCTGCTCCAAAGTTACGTCATATTCTTCTTTGTCTGTATCTCTAATTTTCAAGAAAAGTCCTAGGAAGTGTTGGAGGTGGTGTGTGTGTGTGTGTGTGTGTGTGTGTGTGTGTGTGTGTATTTAGGGGAGGAATAGCATCATTGGGTGCCTGTTGCAGACTAATCCTGACAGAAAGGCTGGAAAACTCCAGTGAATAAATTAAACCTGAAAATGAACTTAGCAGAAACTAAGATAGTATTGGTGCTGCCAAGAAGTTATGCAGTATAACTGCAAAGCAACAAGACTACAAAAGATATTCCATAGTAAATAAAGTGAAGGGGGTGGGGAGTGTAAATGAGATAGAATGAGGGAAAAATAAGAATGAATATGTACCATAGGAAGAAAAAGAATCAAGTCACAAGCTCCACAAAAAGGGAGCAAGAAGAGATAAGTCACGGGATTGTATGTACAATGGGTGAACTAGAAACATCATTGAAGTTGGCAAAGAATAGAGAATTAGCAACTGTGATGACAAAAAAAAAAAACCAACAAAACACTGGGATTTTCAAGTGAATAAGATAGTATTGCAAATAATTCTGACCTTGAAAATGAATCAGGGTTTTCTACCCTATCAAAAACAGGCATTTGAGAAGGAATGCAATGTGAAGATTATGTTGAGGAAAATTCTCCATAGATGAGAAGAAAAGGATTAACAGAAAGAAGCCACAGAATTTATGAAAATCATAAAGTATGAAATAAAGAGGCATATGATTTTCAAATTCCTGAAGCTTAGAATTAAAGTTCTTCTTAAAATAGCAAAAAATAAAACAAGATTGACTTACTGTAGAATCCAAAAATCATCTGATTATACACTAGAACTAATGAAGAGTCTAACACGTGTAAGTACTGTGAGGTATGGGTTTGAATCTAGTAATCGGTTTCTTCAAACTTAAGCATAAAAATTGCCTTTAAGAATAGAAGCTAAGACCTCTGAATTGAGGCTTCCAATGGAAGGAAAAGAAGATTTTGATGTAGGAAGCTTTCAAATAAGCTCCAGAGAGTGGAATCTATAAGAACTTCACTTTTTTCTGGAGTCTGCTGTGCTGTTTATCTCCATAATCACAAACAATTGACAAAAGTTACTTTAAAACAATTCAAATATTGGCAGGACTGGAAAAAAAGATTTCCAATATTGATAGAATTTGTGCAATAGGCAAGGATTGTAAAAATGGTCATAGTCTGACTAGGTAATTTGTTACTAAAATATGTCCTCAGGAAAAAGAAAACTATACCTAGTTGTTTTTAGAAGTCTTATATGTAGCATAAAAAAAGTCTGGAAACAATCTTAGGACCCCAAATTGAAGAATGGCTGAACAAATTGATACAGCAATTCAGAGGAAACTGTCACACCATAAAGAATAACAACTATGATGAATACACAGATATATCAGAGAATCCAAAGTGAGAAAATGGCTTGCAGGATTGTAGATGTAAATATAAAAAAGAATGCAGAGTGAATTACTAAAAGTTGTTGTTTCTAATTGTTTTGTTCTTTTCATGGTGAAATTAATCACAAAATAAGAATGAGGGGGAAGGAGAAAAATTGACAGCATAGAGACTCACTTCCTTTAACTCCTTAGTCTACTGTAGAGGGGAGCAGCTTTGGAGGAGGGGCCTGATATATTTTTCAACACTAGGACCAACTACTGTCCAGTTGCCGCCATCAGGTGGGTAAACTCAAGAGCCCTAGAAATAGCAGCATGCTACAGACACTGGCCCTGCTTCTAGACCAGCCCCTACAACCATTGTCCAGTATAGCAGCACTTGTGGAAAAGGGGCCAGTGATCACCAACTACTGCCTACAGGGCAGGTAATACAACTTAGCTAAAGCAGCAAAGCAGCCTGATGGAGAAATGGGTGATAGCATGTGCCAGGTGAGTCAAATCACCACGACCACCACTTTGATTACCACCTTTACTCAGACTTCAGAGGAGATTACTTAGGATACTGAGCCCAAGAGCTCTGGGAATAGCAGTGCCATCCAAACCACCAGCCACGTTTCTAGCCCAGCCCTTGTAGCTATTATCCAGGATAGCAATCTTTGTGGAGATGCTACCTGGCCTCAGCTTTTGCAACTGTGACGACAGCTACTGAAGTCTCAGAAAAGCAAGTTCTCCCCACCAAAGCCCTTGGCACTGTCAAATGGTTTAATGTCAGACATGAATATGGTTTTGTCAGTAGGAATGACATTAAAGAAGATGCATTACCATCTTTTTTGGTTCTGTACTATACGTGGGATGTTTCCATCTGCCTTGCCACTAAAACCTCTGCCGCCAGCGGCTGTGGTGCCTAAATGGCCAGAGATGGCTGAATACTGCGGAGAATGAAAAGAAAAACACAGGCCAGGTAGAAGAGTAAAGAATAGCTCCATTTATTTAGCTGAGGGACAGCAGAACCAACAAATCCACATGCGAGGCATTTGCATAATGTATGACTCCCTCGTGCTTAGTTCCCCTTTGCATGACTTCCTCGTCCTTTTGTTCCCCTTTTGCCATAAACAATATTGTATTAATAACCCCCAGGTGGTGTTTAGCACATGTGTGCCGTGGGGGTATTGGAGAGAGTATGTGTATACCAAGGAGGCCTGAAGAGCCTTCATCCTGAGCAGCACATGCATGCCGAGAGAGGGATGGAGACCCCTTGTGATGAGTTCTCAGCCTAAGGGCAAGAACGGGCCTCTGGCCCGCATCTTATCCCAGAATGGACTTTCTCAGAGCTAGCCCTCTACATCTCCCCCCTATTAATTAAGATGGAGCTTAAGCTAATGATGAGTCAAATAATAACTTGTAGAAAACAGGGCCTTATGAGACACAATAATGTTAGGAAGGCAAACAAGGGAAGAAAGTGGCAACAAATGTTGCTTAATGGGTTGACTTGTTTTAGGAGTTGTAATAACTCATTGGTGATGCCTTCAGGATCAATTCCTGGGGCTTTGCTGTGTTTCAATTCTAAGTCACATATATCTTGTGTCACATTATGATTATGCCATAAATTTGTAGATACAAAGAAAGAGATATGAGAGACAAGCTTGTGCATAGTAATCCCCTTTTAAGTAAATATGGGAAGGATTGATCAACACATTGACAAATCAAAGGGGGCAGTCCCCTTTATGAATATAGGTACAGAAAGTCAAAAAGCAATTGTCTCTTTAAAATTGCCAGCTGTCTGGCAAGGAACATTGTCAGTGAAATCCTCTGGTCCTTAGCATATGCTCCAGCCATCTTCAGCACTGCATCCCAGCATCCTCTTCTTCTCTTCCTGTAGAAACCAGCTTTCTGTCCATTCTCCTACAAGAGTGATCTTAGCCCAATGCATAACATTCTCACATTGCTAAAGGAATATTTACAAAGTGAGCCCTAAGTGGCTCGCATGCATTTCTGCCATTGTTTATAAAGCTTTACTAAGTTGGTAATAACAAAGTTTCTAGTTACTGCAGAATTCCTAGATGTCACAGAGTTTCCTAGTCAAAAAGGTGGTGTAATAGAATCTCACATTGGTAACTGTAGGACATCTTAAGTTGAGTCTTAAGCAGGTTGTATAATTTTTTGCACATGTTCTAGTTCTAGATAAAAATATTATTAGATTGCCCGGTAGATTAACACAAAAGAGCTCATCAGACCTCCACCTGTTAACAGTACAGGATCACATTCCCTCTGAGTAGCTCATGGAATTTCTCTCAGATACTGATTTAATGCAGCACTAATCACAGAGTTTCAATAAGCAATAAATATATAAGGGATTTAAACATCTTTCCTTTTCAAATTTAAACTTGTCCTGGTGTAAAAGCCAATCAGAATCTTTTCTATCTATTGTATGTAAATCTTCAATTTCTCAGCAAGCCAAGTTTACATAACTCAAGTTCTTTTCCCGGGGCTGATGACCTTGCAAGAGCAGATAGCACTGGCAATTAACGTGGACTCCAGGAAGGGGTTAATACTGGTGCCCTTTGCCTGCTGCCCTCCATACAGGAGGACTGTTCTGAATGGGCAGAACCAACCTTCTTATCCTTTTTTCCTGCCTTCCTCCCCCTTTCTTTTGTTTTTCTAAGAGAATTTTAATGTCCTTGTTAACGTCTTTCTACAATGACCTGTAGCAAATTTTATTTGGGCAGTCTCAGTATGTTGGATTACGTAGACAGCATATTTGCTATAATGTTAAATGGCTCAGAAAAGTCCCTTAATGCAGTAATTTGCTTTACATTTGGTGGGGAGAAATAGCATGCTGGGTGGTGCTGAGTTGCATCAGTGAATACTGTCATAGCATGGACTATACGGTAGGACTTAACAATTGTGGGAAATATCCACTGGTAGTTCAATAGGACCTTGATACATCATTAGAAAAACTTGCCAGTCAAGGTCATTAGCTTCTATTCCCTGTCAGCAACGTGACTTTTTATACTTTTCTGAAGGAGTTGAGCAACCATTTTAGGGTAAGGAGAAATGCTTCTTGAGGCTGAAATGGCAAATAAATCCATTCTATGATATCATTTTGTTGGTGTAAAGCCCCAAAATGAATTTTTGGTGTAGGGAGGATAGTAACTTCTAGCAGGTGCTTGGGATCAATCCTATATGTTTGGCACTTTTGGAGAGCCTCCTTAACTTTTGTCAGTTGCTGTGGGCTTGTGGGGTCAATTGTCGAGGAGAACTGGGGTGTGGATCTCCCTTTAAAATCTTGAATAGTTCTCCCCACTCTTGGGTACTTATTTGTAGGTGAGGACAAACCCAATTAATATCTCCAAGCAGCTTTTGAAAATCATTGAGTGTATTAAGCTTTTGTCTACAAATGGAGATTTTTGTAGGTGTCACTGATGTGGGACTCAGTGTCTGCCCTAAATATAGCAAGTTGTATTTTGTCTGGGGCAATGACGAGTCCATAATTTTTTAATTGTGCCTCAGTTTCCTGTAAAATAAGGCTCAAAATCTCTGTGGATATGAGCACAGTATGTCATCCATGTAATGAATGAGATAAAGCTTTGGAATATTTCTCTCTTATAGGTTGTAAAACTTGTGCAACATATTGTTGACACATGGTGGGACTATTTTTTATCCCTTGTGGCAGGACTTTCCATTGGAATCTCTTGTGAGGTTCCTTGAGATTAACAGAAGGCAAGGAGAAAGAAACAATCTTTTAAATCTCTAATCCATAAAAGCCATTCCCTAGGTATCATGTTAGGTGTGGGGAGTCCTGGTTGAAGATTTCCCAATAGTTTCCATTCTATCATTAATTTTTCTCAAATTGGTAAACAATCTCCATTTTCCAGGCTTCTTTCTTATAGTGAAAATAGGAGAATTCCAAGGACTGTTGGAGCTTGCAATGTGCCCCACCTTTAACTGTTCATTAACAAGGGCCTGTAGTTTTTCTGATGTTAAAAGCCATTGTTTGACCCATACCAAGGGCCCATCCTTCCAGGTTATCTTAGGCGTCCTATTCTTAGAATTTATGACAGTGGCCCTTCCTAAAAATCCTGGGGTGGGGTGAGATTGTATAGTGACTTTCATATATCCCAAGGTCTCTTCCCCATAGATTTGTAGGTAGATGTGATAAAACATATGGTCTGAATTTTCCTTTGTTTCTTTACCTCCCAGCTTAACCATCCTGCACTTTGTTTTGGGATGGTGACCATCCCTACTCCTTCCAGTGACATATCACTTGTTACTAGTGGCCAGGCTTTTGGCCAAAGTCGTCTGTGATGATTGATTTGTCTGCTCCAGTATCTATCAATCCTTCAAATTCTGTGCCTTCTTTTTTTATTTTCAAAGTTGGTCTTTTTTCTGTAATATCTTATACTCAGAAAGCCTTTCTTCCCATGCTTCCAAATCTTTGTGAGCCCTGACCCTTCTGAAAATGATTCCCTGTGGTTTCATATTTATCAAAATCAATTGTGCTACTTTCTTCCCCTTTCCTATATGTATGGGATGTGGCAAGGTTGTGTATAATAAAGTTTTGATTTCTAACCGTCTGAGAGGGAACTAGGGAAAGGGCAGCCGCTATTCTTTGCCAGGTCCAGGGCTGGCCCCGAGGGCAGTTTCCCGAATTCAAAGAGCATTCTGAATGCCCAATGGTTCCCTTTCCCACACCTAAGGCACAGTGTGGTTGGTTGGGAGGCAGAACTTTTCTGTATCCCTTTATGTGATGCTCTACATTCCTTTTTCATGTGTCTGGGCTTTCTACAGTTTCCACAATGGTTTTTGGCTGCTGTTGATTAAAAGCAGCGGCTACTACCTCAGCATAGTATGCCAGTGTGCCCACTTTCTGGCATCTTTGAATCGTCTCAGAGATGGTCATATGAGGTCCCCCCCCCTAGCAAGGCTTTCTTACAATCTGCATTGCAATTTTCAACTGCCAACTTTTGTAACAATATATTGGCAACTTCAGCGTCCCCTACACTCCTTTGGATGGCTTGTGTGAGTCTATTAAGAAAATCTGAGAATGTTTCTGTTGCCCCCTTTCTTCTGTTATTTCTATGAGAATTTTAATGATTCTAAATTTTTACTCGAGTGAATTTTACTTTTGTGTTCACTCCTTAAAAAGTTTTTGAGAGTGAGAACTTTCAATTTGCCAGTCGAAGTGAGTGGACCCTTCTCCTTGTACTGGGAGACTCAAAGTGTCTCTTTTTGAGACCTATGCATTTTCCCAATTTGCCTTAGTGCCAAATAGTATACCAAATTCTGAACACATTTCACTTAAATTCAAGGGGAAAGTTTCCCTGTTTCTTTCTTATCTCTCTTCACCTTCCAAATTGGCCAGATTTGGAATGGAGGGGGAAAGAAAGAACATTTTTTCCAATTACTTCCCAAAAGTTTCCAAACCTTATTTCTTTCTAATTTTGTCCTGATATTTCTCCAACTTGCCTTTTCCATAACAAAAACTAAACAAGAAAACATTTCTCTCTAGAGATAATGGACATTACAGGGTGTCAGACTCCACACAGAAACACAGATACAGAACACCAGACACAGAGACAGGAAACACAGAGAGGATTTTTTGAATCCTATACACAGATTGCTTGGCCCTCAGGAATGTAACAGAGGCCAGGTGCCATGCTTTATTGGGGTTTCAAAGACCCTGCTTTTTAAGATGAACTGGGGCAAATCCCTGACCACAGGGGAAATGTGCCTGTCTTTGCTGTCTAAAAATTCTTGTAATTTAGGTAGTTGTTATTAAGAGACCTCTTTCCCTTACTAGTTTCGTTACAACTTTCATATAGTATTATCGGTCTCTCTCCCGATTGCATTTTGCCCCATCTCTGCAATCCCCGTGTAAACCTGGTGATTACCTTAGGATAGGAAAGTGAAAGTAAAGGAGAGGAAAGATTATTGCCCTCCCATCTCCTTAATCCCTGTACAAGCCTGGTGGGGAAAAAAAAGGAAAGTGAAAGTTTTTTAGTAGCCAAGAAAAGATTTATCGCCCTATATCTTAATCGATTGTGTATGTCAACCAGAGCACTCCTTTTTTTGTTTCCAGGGCATCTCTACCTCGGGAGACTCAACTCTTTCAGAGTCTCTGTCCTCCAAACCTCTCTGCTTCAGGTTTGTCTGCTTTGAATCCGTATTCACCTTGGGTCTGTCTGCTTTGGGTTTGTTTGCTTTGTCTGCTTTGGGTGTCCTTGCCTCAGGGTTCCTCGTTCAGGTGCCAGTTGCTGCCAGTGGCTGTGGTGCTGAAATGGTCAGAGATGGCTGAATGCCGCAGAGAGTGAAAAAAAAAAAAAACACGGGCCAGCCAGAAGAGTAAAGAACAGCTCCGTTTATTTAACTGAGGGACAGGGCTTATATACCTTTTAGGCAAGCAGAACCAACAAATCCATATGCGAGGTATTTGCATAATGCATGACTTCCTCGTGCTTAGTACCCTTTGCATGACTTCCTTGTGCTTTTGTTCCCCTTTTGCCATAAACAATATTGTGTTAATAGCCCACAGGTGGTGTTAGCGTGTGTGTGCCATGGGGGTATTGGAGAGAGTATGTGTATACCAAGGAGGCTTGAAGAGCCTTCATTCCGAAGAGCACGTGTATGCCTTGGGAGGGATGGAGAGCCCACGTGATGAGTCATCAGTCTAAGGGCAAGAACAGGCCTCTAGCCTGTATCTTATCCCAGAATGGACTTTCTCAGAGCTGGCCCTCTACAAACCTCTGATATATTGTCTCCCCCACTAAAATGTAAATTTCTGAGATCATAGATTCTTCCCACTTTACTGTTTGTATCCCCAGCACATAGCACAGCACTTACACAAAAGTGCCTAATAAGTGCTTTTTTAATCATTTGTTCTCCTTATTCAGACAGATACTTTGGTCATTTCATTGGACCATGTAGTCTTTTAAAAGCTGTATTCTTACAGCCCATAAAGTCCTTGGAAAATGTCTCCCCTTGCCATTCATTTTGCTACAATATCATTTATTCTCCCAGAATTTACTTAAACTTTCAAAATGTAGTCAAAAAAAGTTAAGCCACTTTTCTGAGATTTGAGGGTATTAATAGCATTTCTCAGTCCCTTGGAATAGTAAGTGTGAATATAAAAATCCCCAGTCTTTCTTGAAGGCTACTTTTCTTCACACTTTTCAAAAAGTGTGAAGAAACATGATTTTATTCCAGTGGAATGTAAACTCCTTGAGGGCAAAGACTCAGTTTTTCTCTTTCTATCGCCAGTATCTAATTCAGCATCTTGCACAGGATGCCTAATAAATATTTGTTAGATTTGTTCATTGAATGTTGTGATTCTTTGGATAAAGGCAAATTAAATCATTAAAGAGAATAAGAAGAGAGACTGCAAAGGTGGAAAATAGTTTCATCAGTATCACCAATAAAATGCCAATGTTGTTTGGTTGGTTGGTTGGTTGTTCTTCGTTCTTGAAGAGAACCAAAATGACATCACTATGTTCCAGTCAAGTTACAGTGTGTCTGACTGTGGCTGATAAGACCAATACAAGCTGGGAATGCTCTGTCACAGGTCAGGCACAAATAGTTCATGCAGACATTTGGAGTGGATACTCTGAATTTGCATATCTCCTGCTTCTCTTGAGCTACTTCAATTCTGGTTTGCTCATAGAGCACAGCACCTTCTCTGATGAAGGCATGCCACGCTGGGCAGTCCTGTGCCAGTGTCTCCCATGTCACACAATTCCGGAGTTTTTCAGAAAGCCCTTGAGAGTGTCCTTGTATTGCTTCTGACCACCATGTGAGTTATCTGGAAAATAGTCTTTTAGGCAAGCATATTTTTGGCATTCTAACAATGTGGGCATCCCATCAGTGTGCTCTCTGCAGTAGAGTTTGAGTGCTTGGCAGTTTACTTTGTAAGACATCTCAGTGTCTGGTATTTTATCCTCCCAGGTGATCTTCTGAATCTTCCTAAAGCAATTCAGATGGAAGTGATTCAGTTTCCTGGCATGGTGCTGGTGTACTGTCTAGGCTTCCCAGACATAGAACAATGAGGTCAGCACAATGGCTCTGTAAACCGGTTTAGTAGTCAGTGTCATACCTCTTCTTTCCTGCACTTATTTTGGAGCCTCCCAAACACTGAGTTAGTTTTTTCAGTGTGTGTGTCAACCTCATTATCAATGTGTACATCCCTGGAAAATATGCTGCCAAGATATGTGAACTTATCCACAGTATTCAAAACTTCTCCATTTGCTATAACCAATGGTTCCACATATGAATGGTGTAGTGCTGGCTGATGGACCACCTGTGTTTTCTTGGTGTTAGTTGTTAGGCCAAAATTAGCACAAGCAGCAGAGAAATGAGCCATACTTTGTTGCCATCTCAGCTTCAGAAACTGCATTGAGTGCACAATCATCTTTAAACAGAAAATCATGCACCAACACTCCCTCTACCTTAGTCTTGGCTTGTAGGCTTTTCAAGTTGAGGAACTTACCATCAGTGTGATAGCTGACCTTGATGCTCTGTTCATTCTTGTTGAAGGCATTTAACAGTATGGCTGAAAACTTGCTAAAAAGCATGGGATTAAACACACAGCTTCGTTTCAGTCTGTTGTTGACTGGGAAAGCATGAGAGCATCAACTGTTATCCAGAACCCAGACAAGCATGCCTTCATGAAACTGACATACAGTACTGATGAACTTCTCAGGGCAATCAAATTTGGACATAATTTTCCATAACCCTTTGCAACTGACAGTATCAAAGGCCTTGGTCAGATCTATAAATGTGTATAGATTTCTGTTCTGCTCCTCGCATTTCTCCTGGAGTTGTCAGTCAGCAAACACTATAATGAACATTCCTGGGCCCTTTTTGAAAACATACTGGCTCTCAGGTGGATGACCATCTCCTAGGTGAAGGATCAGCCTATTAAGGAGGACTCTGGCAAGAATCTTGCCAGCAGTGACTAAGAGAGAGACCTGTGCTGTGATTGTCACAGGCCAATCTATTTCCTTTACCTTTATAGAGGTTGACAGTGGAGTTGTCCTTGAACTCCTGGGGGATAACCTCTTTTCATATAATCTACAAAATTTTAGTTTTGTATGAGCAATGGACCCCATCCCCACACCTTGTAAATCTCAAATGGAATAGAATTGGTACCAGGTGCTTTGCCACATGAAAGGAGCCTAATGGCATTCAAAACCTCTTCTTCAGTTGGAACTTCAGCTAGAGAGGTATTGACTTCAACCTGAGGTAAACGGTCAATGGCTTCATTGATCGATGATGGTCTGTTGAGAACACTGGAAGTGTTCAGACCATCTCTCATGTCCTTATCACTAATCAATGTTGCTCCATCAGCACTTAGTAATTGAGGTACATCATAGGTCTTTGGCCCATAAGTAGCCTTTAGGGCATCATAAAAGTGCTTTGGATTATTAATATCAGCCTAAAACTGAATTTCATCTGCCTTCTTATTGAGTCAAGAATCCTGCATCCATCCCTCTAAGCTTTGCTTATATTTTACTTTTGATGGAATTAAATGCTGCCACCTTAGAGATGGATGAACTGTCCTGCTGGCAAACCCTATGGAGTTCTCAGTTTTCATTTAGCAGTTTCTGAATTTTCCCATCATTTTCATCAAACCAGTCTTGATGTTTGTGACTGTTCTGACCCCGATGAGCAAATGCAGTGTTGTATACCAAATCTCTGAAAGCTGCCCACTTCTTTTCTGCTCCACTCTTGCCAGCTGAGTCTTGGCTCAACTTTTCCTCCAAGTTAGCAACAAACTTCCCACTCAAAGAAGTGCTCTAATCTATTGACATTAATTCTTCTGGTAGTCATTTTGTTTGGGGGCTGCTGCTTTTGTTCAGTGTGAATATTTAGCTTAGAGAGGATAAGTCTATTATCAGTCCAGCACTCTGCACCACACGTTGCCTTCTTTACCCTCATATCCTATCTGTCTCTTCTCCTTACAATCACATAGTCTATTAAATGCTAATGTTTGCTGTGAGGGTGCATACAGGAAGTTTTATTGTATTTAGGTAAACAGAAGACAGTGTTGGTGATGAGGTCATGAGATGCATAAGTCTTCATTACTAAATGACCATTGCTGTTGCTGATTCTAACTGCATTCTTCCCAAGTACTCCCTGCCACGTCTGGTAGTCTGAGTTTACTCTAGTGTTAACGTCTCCCAAAATTACAAGCTTGTCCTCTTTTGGCACATTGGTGATAAGGGTCTCCAGGTCTTCATAAAATTTTTTTTAACCTTATTAGGGTTCGTCATGGTGGGGGCATAGGCACTGATGATGGTGGCATGGCATTTTCCTGCAAGTGGTAATTACATTGTCATGAGTCTATCATCCACTCTTTTTGGTAGGCATATAAGCTTGTTGACTAGGTTATTTTTGATTGCAAATGCTACACCTGCTTCATGGTGTTCCCATTCACTGTGGCCACTCTAGAAAAAATGTGTATACAGCTCCAAATTGAGTAAGCTGGCCTTCATTTGCCAGCTTTGTTTCACTCAGGGCTGCTATTTGGATGCAACACCTGCTGAGTTCCCTTGCAACAAGAGCTGTTGTTTATCTTTCAGGTCTACTGGATTTTGTGTTGTCTGTAAGTGTGCACACATTCTATGTACTGATGGTGAGTGGAATCATCTTTGCAGAAGTTTTTGTACATTTTTTTGTTTCGACCACAGGGTGGGATCCTTGTCTTGGTAATCAGGCCAGGTTAAATAAACAAACAATTTTTAGGGCACCTTTTCTAGCCCCTTCCTCACATCAGGAAGTGAGCAGTGTGGTTCTTAAAAGGCTTCTCAGACACTTGGGGCCGCTGAATCCGACTGCTGCTTCCCATAAGAAAATGACCCTATGGCCTGGGCTGCCTGTGTGCAGGGTTGTGACTACAGCATATGCACACCTGCTGCTTCATCATTTGCCTGTTGCTACAGGATGTTGAGATAGGTAAAAATGGTAAAATGGGATGGATGATGTCTTTTGATTCATCCATAAATTGGATTTATGTGAGGTAGAGTTACATGAAGTCCTTAGCCTCACTCTCTCTTCCAGAGTCATCACTGTCCAATGGCAGGTCAGAGTCAAGATGACTGGTGATGTTTTGAGATGCAGTGAATAACCCTGGCATCTTTGATGTCTAACCAAGCTCTAGGTACTCCACAGCACCTGCTTTAGCTGCCTTCATGGTCTTTGGAACTAATTGTTCTCATTCACCCATTCCACCAGGGGAAGTCTTTACATGCTTGGGGTAGGCACCCTCCTAACTCACCGATGCATTTGAGACCCCTCAGTTACCCTCAACTTGGTTTAGTTATCAAAATATATATTTTTGAAAAATTCCTTGGTGGCAGATAAAGATCCCTTGACTTAGAGTATCTAAATGAATATAGCATATTTCTGATACTCTAAATATCCTTAGGACTCCAGGATACTCATCTTTTCTTCCATATTATGCTTTGTTATCCATTATATCTTTTATTCCCATTCTCTTGTGGTCTTTATTATTTAAACATACAGGATAGGAAATTTGTCACATCCCCCACAGCACGACCAGTTATTTCTCATACAGTAGCATAAAAGGACTTTCGGCATCTTCCTAATATAAGTTTATTCTTTTTTTCCTTCTTCCTATTCTTTGTCAAAGTACGTATTGTTCCAAATCAGAGACAGAGAAACATCTTCATTAAGGGCATGCATTCTCTATATCATTACATCATACCATTTGTAGTTGAACTAAGCGCATTTCTTTAAAAAGATGGACTACTTCCCAAACCCACAAATTGAGAGGTTTTTGGACACTCAGTATATTGTTACATCTTATTATTGTGGCCTCACATGTCTCTTTAAAGTTCAAGGTAGTTTATTAAGCAAACAAAATTTAAAACAAGTTATCACCTACCACTGTATCTCAGGGAGTTAACTTCATCAGTGAGAAGTCATGTGGTTTTATTTCATGGATTGTGCTTTTTTAATAATACAGGACAATGTTATGTGCCCTTGATAAGCTACCAGATTTTTCAGTTAATATTCTAATATTCAGTTTGTGTGGTAATTTGTTCAATACACGTTTCTCATATTTCAGTGCATGAATGTCAAACTCTCAATAGTGGATATAATCCAGTGATTATGTATTAGAATTTTTGTCTTAAATTCTTCTGAACATCAGTTCTATCATGGTTGCCATGAGTGGGTTCTAGAAGAAGGGAGTTACAGGAAAGAAGAGGGAGAAAAGGAAACCCAATTCAGCACAACAGGAGAACATTGTTTGAATTGGCCGGAGCAGTTGTGGGTCAGATTTCTAGGGGACAAATCATCAGATTAATTATGATCCACATTGTAAGCAACCTTTTCAGAAATAATTTTATTCTAAATCCCACTTTTGGCAAGCCAACCAATAGTTGACTTATCCATTAAAATGGCAGTTTCTCTTAAATTTACAAATTTGATACAACTTCTAAATATGATTTTAAAATCTCAAATCACTAATTTTCTAAATATGTTTTAGTGGATCAAAGATTTTGGATAAGCATAGTGGCATTTATAATTCCCACTTAATTCTCAGCTAACATTTTTCTCTCACAGAAATTGCTTTGGACATTTTGTCAAATAAAATTTGTGTAACTAAAGGTTTATAAACAGTCAAAGGATGACCAATATCTGGATACCTAGGAGCCCTGAATATTTGCTATTGCTTCTATATTCAATATGGGTACTAATGAAGGAAACAGACTTAAATAAGAGAGAACTAAGAAAATGCCCACAATAGTGATTACTACAATCAACTGAAAGCACCCTAGCACAAGGATTTTCCTGGGAGGTTGTATCTTCAAAGCTGAAAATGGTATCTCTTCCAAGCTTGGTGCATCTGCCTTCTGAAGTGGGATCCTATGTTTGGAAGGCTTTCTACAGTGCCAAGATCCTCAATTTTCCTATCCTCTTGTTTTGATGGAGCATTAAGACCACATACATTCTATTGTCAAAATTATAGCATATTTATTTTTTTCATTTATAGCATTCAAATATTTTAAAGACACATTACATTAAGTTTTACATTCTTGTAAGAACAAAAAACTTTTTCCATATCCTACATTTTTTTTTGAGGGGGAAGGCAGGGCAATTGGGGTTAACTGACTTGCCCAAGGTCACACAGCTAGTAAGTGTATCAAGTGTCTGAGGTCAGATTTGAACTCAGGTCCTCCTGATTTCAGGGCTGGTTCTCTATTCACTGCGCCACCTAGCTGCCCCCATATCCTACATTTCCACACATATTTGAAACATCATACTAGATACATCCTAAGGACATGAAATAAAATGAAATTCTTTGCAGCAGCACAATGTGCCTTGTTCACATTAGGGAAAGGTTAACTCTGTAAAACATAAAAATCATTGCTTTAGCAAAATGAGCAAGAGAAACTGATTAACTTGCTTCCCAAAATCCTATGTATGTAGCAAAATAATCAAAGATGGTTGCTTTCTATGTTAAGAATCTTAACACAATTGAAAACACTGCACAGTTCTAGTTTCTGAAAAAGAAACATTCCTTATTTCGGGAAAACACAATATAGAAACAAATGCATATCTAGCACCTAAAAGCACCCATTTTTTAAAAATAATTTCTACCTTTGTGATAATCGAGTGTCAACAAATATTGCAGGTCTTGATAAAAATGGAGCACAGTTTTTGAAGGCTGCCTCCTACCAGTCCTGTGAAAAAGAACTAGACAGCTCACATACTTCATCAGCCTCTTATCCTCTATGGCCTGGCTCACACTGCAAGGATCAAGCCTTTGAGTAGTGGTTGGTAGCTAAGGAAAATTCATTTTCATGCTGTGTTGTGGTGATTAATATCAATTGGTCATATTCTCTTCTCTGTCAAAAGGCCGTCTCTTAACACAAGCTTTAAGAGAAGCTCCTCCCCTGACCCATTCTAGCTAAGGAATATTATCACATTGTTTTCTCAAGGCATCTACTCCTTAACTAGGTTGGGCTAGGCCCCATTAAATTGGGAATCTGGGTTCTCTTTACTCTCTAAACTGGACCCAGTTTGCATTAGATCCCTCCCTGGTGAGAATAAGCTTGTGTCCTTGTTCCCTTTATTAGAGTTTGGGGTGGTCTGGCTCATAAAGGAGAAATAAAGCCAGAGAGAAACTGATAGGGGTACCCAGATTGCTAGAGGTGACTCAAAACTTATGACCAAGCCCCATTTCTCAACTTACTCCCCCATCCCATCACCCCCACATCTTGACGAAGTGTTCAAGAGGGTCTAAGAGCTCTTAGTCCATCTCTTCATTAAGTTTCCACCAGCCCAAATGAGTTACCATTAGCTTGTCAGCAGAGTTCCCAGTGATTTGCTGCCAAGAAGACAGATCTGGATTTATACTGGTATGGGACTTCCCTTGGCATCCTTGGTTAATAAGAGAAACTGATGGGGTGATGGCATCTGGACCCCTAAAGGAAAAGACCGTGTCTTTGAAAGTTCAGTCCCTGAACTTTCCCACGTATTTCAGCAGCCCGAGGCATGTGGCCCAGCTCATCCCATCTAGATACTCAATAATCCTTTAAACGGCCCTTTCTTTGTGGTTCTCCAACCCACCCTAGACCACTTAACTCTTAACTGTCATGCCCTGGTCCACCTCAGGATATTTACTACTCCTTAATCCCATCAAGATCTTTTCACTGACCTTTTGTATATAAGCATCAGTCTCACCTCATTAAGTTTTGGATTTCCTAAGAATCTTGCCTGCTCTTGTTGGTATTATAGTAAATTTTGCTACTTTGACTGAAAGAAGGCTTGAATGCTCTAATTCTTTCCAGGTAGACTCACCCTGTATCCTTACATTTTGGGGTTCCCTGCACCCCAAACCGCATCATATTTTGGTGGCCTGAATGGGTTCTGCCTGACCCTCTCAAGCCCTTCTTCATTCAAGACCAGAAGGTATATGTAAGCCTCTTCTCTCTCTATCCCTTTCTCAGCCTACATTGGGGGTGTTCTCTTAGCACCTAGGAAGGCTTGGAGGTGCTTTTCCAGCCTAACATACTCAGGCTTCATTTGGGTCAGATGGTTAATGAGGCTATTAGTATACAGGATGACTGCTAACACAGGATTCACTATTGATCTGGTCAGACAGGAAAGACAGCTTCAGAGGGGTTAATAATCTTACTTTAGTCTAGTCTCACAAGGATTGCTGATAATGGAAGCACCACTCCTACAGTATTCCCTAATCACCCTTCTCACAGGGGTCTGCAAGAAGCCAGGGAAAATACCCCTACGTCTGTTGGAGTCAGTTGAGACAGACACAGCTTGTGCATTCACCTAAGTACCCTAAAGCCTCAATGGGGGCCAGCTGAGGCGAACACAGATTCCACCCAAGCATTGATGGGGGTCAGTCAAGGCACACACAGCATTCCAGCTTGTGCATTGAACCCTAAGGGTTCCCCAACTCACTGACCAGTGCCCACCTGCTTTTTAGGGCAACAGACAGAGAAGGCATATCGCCACCCATAGCCTCACAAATTTACATCACCTCATCCCTGTATCTCACTGTGCAGTTGCAGTGAATGTTTACAATTTAAGCACAAATGTTTATATTATTTATCATTATATAATGCTGCACAAACATGGTGAAGATGCTTTGAACCATAATTGTGAGAACTCGTATCTACTACCTGGGAACAAGAGATTGTTATGGCTGTGGATCCTGGGAAACTGAACTCTAAGAAATAAAAATCCACTTTATACACACTAAAATCCACCTTACACTAAAATTCACCTTACAGGCCATCTCAGATCTGGGCACACCTTCTGTCACATAGGGGACTCTATATCTGAAAATGAATGCCCAATTCTCTCGAGTCTCTAGGACCCTAGGACATGGGAAAACTGCAGGTGCTTTTTGGTTTCCTGAGGCTTACTCCCTCTACACCCTGGGGTCCTTCTTCATGAGGCACTCCCAGTCCCCATGCCCATACCTGTTGGATCTCCTTTTTCTGCCTCATAACCATCGGATCCTCAGCCTTGTAGCTGGACTCAGCGGGGCTTCCCTGAGATTTGCCCTTAAGTTAGAACTGGAAAAAGCTTGGTCTGCAAGACCTTGAAAAGGAAAGCTTTGTGCCTGGCCTCAATACAATCTGGAGGACCAAGAAAAATTATCTGATTTATGCAGGGATTTCTGACAAGCCACTCTGAGCTTTTGGATTTTCTCCATAATTATCTTTATCACTCTTATCTGTTCATCTGTTCTGTTTCTTCTTCCTTTTTTTTTTTTTTTTGGTCCTGACCAGGCTAAGGCTACAGTGAAAAGTTAGAACAGCTAAAAACATCTTAGCAGATTTTAGATGCTTTGAGATTGATCATAAGGAGTTTTGAAACACCTCCTTATAATCCTGGTTACTCCCTTTCCCTCACTGCTTTCCCTTGAGTCAAGAGGGTATCTCACTTTGGGGATTGCAAACAGCTCCTTGTTTTCCTGTTAACCCCTCTCATTCCAGATCAGACTAAGAGAAGAGAGTGCTGGAGAATGGTGGGGAATTTATGTCACCCCTATCCTACCTGCAAATTCATGGTCTCTCACCTGATGAAAAGGAGGGGGAGACGCAGCAACTTACAGCTGGGCCCCACTGGCAATGGTCTTGGGCCCTGGGGCAACCCAGAAAGCCTGGAAGTATCACTCAGGCTCAACACATCCTGCTCACCACCACCACCACCACCACCACCCCCAACAACTTTGGGCAGAGAGGAAAGTGAGATGGGTCAAGGCTTCCTCACTTGGTAAGCCCACTCTTTTAAAGTTGGTAGTTTTAACATGTCAATGATGAGATGCTGATTCTCTGTGTAAAGTAATTTGGAAATGCATTCAACAAAATTGAAGTCACCTGATTGGTAATGGGTTTATTTCAAGTTTCAAATTGGTAAATTTTTGTATCAGTTATGTCAAGCAACTTTTCACAATGTGGATGTTATTAGAGTATGAAATGAGAAAAACTAAAAAGACAGTGGAAAATTTATTTCCCTGATAACCCCATCTCAAGATGTTTTGTAACAGCCATTTAGAAAACTGGGTATTTTCACCTTGGCCTATAGTTAAGAGGAACTTGCAGCTAAAACAATTTGGCTTTCACTTATGAAAATTGTAAGATTGTGAACTAAGATAGCTGGGTTATTTTTAATGCTGAAATGTGTGGGAAAGTTCAGTGACTGAGCTGCTTTTAAAAATACAGTCTTCTCCTTTTAGGGGTCCAGGTCCCATCACCCCCCATCGAAACCACAAAAGGGGAGCTAGCTGAGGCCGTTTTAACTTTCCTGGCATAGTTTTCCCCCAAAGGGTCTTCACTTACCTATTCTGCTGCTTGAGTCCCCCAATGACTGTGGGTGACAAAAGGTATGTAGGCTCAGGTTGGAGTACCTGAGTGGCTCAGTGGATAGAGCACAGGCCTGGAGTCAGAAGATGGGAGGGATCTGAATTCAAATCTCACTAGCTGTGTGACTCTGGGCAAGACATTTAACCTTTCTTGGTCTCAGTTCCTTTTCTGTACAATGGGGACACTGTGGAGAAGAAAATGGCAAACCACTCCAGTATCTTTACCAAGAAAACTCCACACCCCAGACAACCCCACACCACAGTCATGAAGAGCTAGGCATGACTCAACAACCAAAACAAGAAGAAGAATGCTTGGTTTATCCCCAAAGACTTGGAGAGTGGTTTATTGAGGTCCGTGGTAAAGTGTGGTCCTCGGTCACAGTCAACGGTACATGGCAGGCCAAACCTTGGTATTATGTCTTGATCAGACATTGTGCTACTGTGTTTACTGTAGTGTGTGTCACTGCTTCCAGCTTTGGCCCATTCTAAAATGTATCTCTGGCCCATAGATTTGGGCAATTCAATAAAGTCTATGTGCAGGTATGCTCATGGTTAGGGTGCCCATTTTTTTACCCCCTTTGTCATCTTTTTCTACTTCGAGGAGTTGAACTATTTACAAAAAAGGCAGCTAGAGATCACATGATTGGATTCTATATAAACACTGTGGGCAAACCACAACTGAAGAATTTGTAGTACAAGGGCTTCAGTTCCTGTATGATCCTGGGCATGGAGTTGTTGGCATATTGGAGTAACGGGAGCCTCATCTGGCATGACCCACAGGCTCTCTGAGAGAAGGGCTTCAGACCCCAAGTTCAGCACCTGTAACTAAAGAATAGTCAGTGGGTGGGCTAGTTGAGAGCATGAGCAGTGTCTCTGGTTCTGGAGGGCCCCAGTGGGCAGCCCATTTCACTGTGTCCTCTGCAAACCCATTGCCATACTGCCAAAGTGAGCATCCTCTGGTATGGTCCAGGCAATGCATCAGAGAGATGACAGACCTCAGGAAGCAAAAGAGGAGTTGGTCGATAGGTGAGACATGAGCTATTGCTTTACTGCTTGCAGTGATAAAGCCATACTGCTTCTGAAAGGCACCAATAGTGTGAAAGAGCCCAAAAGCATATTTGGACTCATGTTCATTTGGAGTCCCTCAGCCAGCTGGCCTGCCTGAATCAGTGCCATTCAGTTCCTCATGCCCTAAGTCTGTTGGACAGTGCATCTGCCCATTCAGTAGCTGCTCAGTTCTTCTAGTCACTTCTCTAGTCACTCATCCCCAATTTCAATAAAAGGAGGAGCCATTTGTGAACTACATGAGATCAGGCTCCTCCAAGGGAACGTCTGTGATGTCATGGCATGGGCACTCTCTGTGGCCTCAATTACCTCAAAGCAGTCATGTAGTTCCTCACCATCTTTCACAGGTTCAGGAAGGAGAGTGCCTAGATTGGAGAACTTACAGCATTAAGTGGAGCCATTGCAACAGACAAAAGGCAGTCCACATAGACAAAAAGCAGCCACCTGCTGATGGGAGAAGGCCTGAGTCTTAGCCTGGAGTAAAATGGCTGTGACACTGTGTAGAAGACAAGAATAAGGGGTCTGAGACTTCTGAGATTAAACTGTTCAGCCATAGCCTAAGGGTAGTTCTGGATTTTTCATCAACCCTCTGTAATAAAGACAAATAGAATATAGAGTACACAAAGAGGCTGTGTTTGGATTCACCCACAATACTCATTTCACTTTGCTTGGTTTTGCTAATTTGAGGAATCAAATTTAATATTGTTCACAACATAACATGCAACAATGGAGCAACGAAAACATAAGCAAAGTGGCCAACAGCCTCCTTGCATCTATACACACACACACACATACATGTGTAACCTCCATTTCTCTTCTAAGAAGAAACACTCAACTTTTTAAGTGACACTAATTTAACCAATGAAGAAAACAGCTGTTATCAAAATATACAATTTCCATTACAGACTAGGAGGCTAATTTTTTTTTATTAAAAAAAGTTGTAAACAAAAAGAAAACCCCTTTTGCTTTTAATGATGACAGATATTAGCTTGTCAAAGCATGAAGCATCAAATAAAGTCTTAGTTGTCTTAGAAGATTCATGTGTGATTGTCTTCATTTGTAAAGTTCTTGATAAATTCATAAATCAAGAGTCTCAGAATCAAGAGTCAAACTCTCAGGTAGGATTTATGCTTCACTGCGTACCTGTCCAATGTTTCCCCAAAATGTAAAAACACTGGTCTGTTCAAATTACACTTGTAATGGCTTTTTTTTTTTTTGGTAATGGCTTAATTCTAATACCACTTAATTCTACATATCACTTTTCTACATTTGGATCTAGGTGTAATTCATCATACTTTAGATGAAAGATTTTAATTTTAGTGAATAGTTCAACTGGTGGTCCATCAGGTAATAGGCCTGGCCAACCTTTCCAATTCTTTGGCACCATAAAAAGCTGCCATAAACATATTTGTACGTGTGGGTCCTTTCCCTTTTTTTATGTTCTCCTTGGGATACAGACCTAGCAGTGGTATTGCTGGCTCAAAGGATATGCACAGTTTTATAGCCCTTTGGGCATGGTTCCAAATTGCTCTCCAGAGTGGTTAGATCAGTTCGCAACTCCACCAACAATGCATTAGTGTTCCAGTTTTCCCACATCTTCTCCAACATTTATCATTTTCCTTTTTTTTTTTTTGTCATATTAGCCAATCTGACAGGTGTGAGATAGTAGCAATATCTGAGAAAATTCTTTAAGAGCTCTGATTTTCTGGCAGAACTCATAATATTCTGCTAAAGGCAGCTTTAGGAGTTCTGTTTAAGAGGACTTGATGAAAGTGAGGCAAGCCATGAGAGTACCAGGTCTTGGGGAGCAGGTTTTCAGGCAGCTATATCTAAGTGCAGGAAAACAGGTAAAAAAGAGTAGAAGGCACTCCCAAACATAAAGCAGCTTTTATATCTCAACTTTCATTTCTGCATGTTTTTTTGGTCTGTGTTTCATGTCAGTGGGAATCATTATGATTATGATCTTCATTTGCTGGCTGAGGGGAACTGAAAAAGCAGGGTGAGGCTCCCTCAAGCTACCTCTCCTCATTGTCAGGAGACAGACAGGGAAGGGAGAGCTTTTCCCATTATATAAGAATTCGTCAGATTTGGAGGTGGAATCAGAGAAGGGGTTTTTCTCTGAGGAAAATACCACATTTTTCTTTAGGCGGTACTTTTAGCTGAGGTTTTTAAGCTGATAAACATCTCAGACCATAACAAGGCTGCAGTCACCAACTGTAGATTTTTAGGATTAAGCCCAGCACCTTAAGTGAGGCTAACTAGTGAGCCACTTAAAGCTATTTGGATTATGTTTAAAATAAATCTAGGGATTTGTCTGCCCACCTAATGTATCTGACATCAGGGCAATGTGTTTAAAATGCAAAAATAAGTTTTTTGTCTTTTAGTACACGTTGATCAAGGTTTTTCTATGACACCCTTAAATGTAATCAGTTTAGGATTTTAGCAATTAAGGTGTATTATTACCATAGTAAAAGCTGTTTTTATAAGTAATGTTGGTGAAAGGTGTGAGAGAAATACAACTCTCTTGATTTCTAAGTCATTAAGTTGTAACTCTCTCCAGATTTTGCAAAGTAAAGAGTATCAGGAAAGGAAGGTTAGTATGACTTATAATTTGGAAAACTTGAAAAATTTTGTAACTTGATTAGAAAGCTAATAGACACTCTTATAGGGAATAAGGGAAATTTGATGGGCAAGGTATTTCCTAAGTGTGATAATTAAAATTTCTTATATACTGTCACTTTTAAAATCTTTGGCAGTGGATTAGTTGGAAATATTAATTCCCATAATATGAAATGCTTGGAACAAATAGCCCTTGTTTACATATTATATTGTATTTTATTACTTATTTATATTTATGTTACATTTTACAATAGAATGCTTGAGGTTCTCTATGATGTTATTAGGAAAATAGATCCAGGTGTGATAGAATTTATTCTGGTATCATTTTAAGTAAAATTTATTATTATTATGGATCAGGAAACTTGTTAGCTATGTGAGTTTAAGCCAAGTTACCTCAGTTATGTGACTTGTAATGTGTTAAAGAAAGTGCTTAATATTAATGTGATAATTCATTGTTTTAGAAATAGTTAGAAAAGTTTGCTCTTTAATTCTTTTGGGTTATATATTTAATTGTTTAAAGACTGGTGTAAATGTTATATATTTTTAAAAAAACAACCTTTTTAGAAATAGAGGAGATGACTATAAGGATTTTCTGTGAAGCCAGCATAACAGGGAATCCTTTGTGATGTTTAAAAAGTTCAAGAGACATAATTTCTGGGTAATTAGTCATTATATTAATAATGCCAGCATTCTAAATAAAAGGTCTGTGGCACTCTTGAATGCCAAAAACAATCATGGTGGTGGACTCATGGTTTATATGTCTTTGGAAGCTGGATGTTCCTGAGGGTGGCAATCCACTCTGATTGGTTAACAGTTAATGAGAGGTGGGCTTTACAAAGAAAAGTGAGTTTATTCCAATGATATTGCTATGCCCAGACCACCCCCAGGTGGGCAATCTAGACAAAGAAACTATATCCCCCACCCAATTCTGAACTAACTGGGTGGAGTAGCAATACCTAGAAAGTGGAGAATTAGCCCTGTCCTTGAGAGATTGGACTAGGAAATAGGATAAGGGAAAAAAGATAGGGTCTCCCCAATTTTAATAATTGGCTGTTAATACAAGAGAGAAAGAATTGTTTCTCTCACTCCCCCATTTAGTTTTATTGAGAGATGAAATCTCAGTAAATCACTAACTGATATGACAAATACTTTATCAAGGGTTTTTAACTATGCGGTTTATGAGGGGAGACAATGTGAGGGGGGAAAAGGAAAGACGGATAGGCATTTTTGACAAAATCAAAAAGAGAAATCCCCTTTGATAACATTTGGACAAAATTGAAAGGGACAACCCCCTTTGATAAGTAGACCTTACAGATAGAAGGCGCAAAGGGAAAAAGTAAACAGTATTAGTACTGTGTATTTTGTAGATGTCTTTATCTCATACAGCCACCTGTTCCTCTGGAAACATCTGATGCAGTCCTGTGGTTTGGGTGTGGTCTCAGAGCAGGTCTTCTCTGGGGTCACTTGTAGAGATCTTCTTTCCTGCTAAAATCTTCTGCAGAATTGGTCTTAACACAATTTTAATTTTACTTTGCCAATAACTAGGTCAAATAATGGAAGCTCAAACTTTATGTCTCTATTATTAGAAAATCAAATTTGGAACCCTTTTAGACCGGGAAATTTACAATTTTAGGTTAGCCAATTGTCATGTTCACACTCACACACACACACACACACACACACACACACGCACGCACGATGGGCTGATGAGACCTGGAACCTGAATTTTCCCACACATTTTACCATCTCAGACCACTGTGGCCTCCACCCAAGGCAACTGGCCCACCTTAGCCCACCTAGATCACCTAATTAGCTTACTTGATGTCCTTTCACTATTGCACCTAGCTCACCCCAGACTATTTACCACTTCTTAATCCCATCCATCCTTTTGTGGTCCTTTTTGTATATAAGTATCAGTCTCACCCCCATTAAGTTGCAGATTCACTAGGAATCTCACCCCCTCCAATTGGCATTACAATAAACCTTGCTACCTTGAGTGAAAGAAGGCTTGAGTGCTTAAATTCTTTCCAGGCAGACTTGCCCTGTGCCCTGATATTTTAGGGTTCTCAGAACACACACACACACACACAGACACACACACAGACACACACACACACACACCTGAGTCAGCTAAACTGAGTCAAAAATCTAAACCAAGATAAGTTAAAACAGAGAGGTAAAATTATAGACCAATTTCATGAATGAATATGGATAAAAAAATCCTAAAGAAAATACTAGCTAGAAGATTACAAGAATATATTACAATTACTGTACATTCTGACCAAGTGGAATTTATACCAGGAATGCAGAGGTGGTTCAACATAAGGAAAAATATTAACATAATTGATTATATCAATAATAAAAGTAACAAAATCATATGATTATGTCAATAGATACAGAAAAAAGCTTTTGACAAAGTACAACATTCATTTATATTAAAAAACACTTGAAAGCATAGGTATAAATGGATTTTTCCATAAATTGATAAGAAATATTTCTAAAATCATCAGCAAGCATTATTTGTAACAGGGATAAACTAGAGCTTTCCTAGTAAGATCGGGTATGAAACAAGGATGCCCAGTCACCAATATTATTCAATATTGTATTGGAAATCCTAGCAATAACAGTAAGAGAAGAAAAAATGGAATCAGAATGGGCAATGAAATAATAAATCCATATCTTTTTGCAGACAATATGATGATATACTTGGAAAATCCTAAAGACTTGACTAAAAAGTTTACTGAAACAATAATTTTAGCAAAGTATCAGCATATAAAATAAACCCAAAAAAATCATCAGCATTCCTATATATCACCAACAAAACCCCGCAAGAAGAGATAGTAAGAGACAACCCATTTAAAATAATTGTAGACTGTATAAAATACATGGGAGTATACCTGCCATAACAAATCCAAGAACTATATGAACAAAATTATAAAAAATATGTTTTATATAAATAAAATCAGATTTAAATTGGAAAAGATAATTGGTCATGGGTATTCAGGACCAATATAACAAGAATTATAATTTTACCTAAATTAATCTATATAATTAATGATATCCCTATTAAATTACAAAAAAAAATTACTGAGTGAGAAAAATAACAAAATTCATTTGGAAGAATAAAAGATCAAGAATATCAAAGGAACTAATGAAAAATGTAAAGGAAGGAGGCTTTGTAGTACAAGATCTTAAACTATATTATAAGGTAGTAATTATCAAAACTATCTGGTACTGGCTACAAAATAGAAAGGTAGGTCAGTGGAACAGAATAACCATACAATTTACAGCAGCAAATGACTATAATAACCTTGTGTTTAACAAGTATAAAGACTCAAGTTTTGGGGTTAAGAATTTATTATTTGGTAAACAATGTTGGGAAAGCTGAAAAGCAATCCAGCAGAAATTGGACATAAACCAATATCTTACACCACTTATCAAGATAAGGTAAAAATGGAAGCATGATGTAGAAAGATATTACGAGAAAAGTTGATGAACTTAAAATATATCACCTATCAGAATTATGAACAGGTGATGAAATTATGAAAAGACAAGAGCATTGTGAGGTGAAAATGGATAATTTTGATTACATTAAATTAAAAAAAAAGTTTTCTACAAATAAGACCTATTTAGCCAAGATCAGAAAGAAAGCAGAAAATTGGGAGGGAGGGGGATTTTATAGACAGTTTCTCAGAAAAAGGTCTCATATCTCAAATATAAAAAGAGCTTTGTCAAATCTATAAGAATATGAATCATTCCCCAATTGATAAATGGTCAATGGATATGAACAGGCAGTTTTCCAATGAAATAATCAAAACAATTTATAGTCATGAGACAAAAATGGTCTAAATCATTATTGATTAGAGAAACGCAAATTAAAACAATGTTGAGATATCATTTTACACCTATTAAACTGGTTAAATAATGGAAGGGAAAAGGGAATGTGGAAAAAATTGGGACATTAATTCACTATTGGAACTGTGAACTAATCTGACGATTTTGGAGAGCAATCTGGAATTATGGTCAAAGAGTTGTTAAATTGCCTAGATCCTTTTACCCAGCAATGCCACTGTTTCCCAAGATGATTAGGTATAAAGGAAAAGAACCTTTATGTCCTAAATATTTATAGCAGCTTTCTTTGTGGTGGTAAAGAACTGGAAATTTTGAGGATGCCTGTCAATTGGGGAATGGCTAAACTTAAGTTGTGATATATAATCTTGATGGAATACTACAATGCTGTAAGAAATGATGAGCTCGATGATTTTAGAGGAAAAATAAAAACAATGGAAAGACATGGAAATAATGAAGAGTGAAATGAGCAGAACCAAGAGAACACTGTATACAGTAAGAGCAATAATGTTTTAAGAACAACTTTGGGTAACTAAATCATTTTAACTATTATAAATACCCAAATTAACTACAAAGGACCTGTGAAGGAAGAGGCTATCTGTAGCCAGAGAAAGAACTGATGAATAGAAGTATGTACAGTATGGTTTTAAACACACACACATTTGTGTCTAATGGTAGCCATCTCCAGAATGGGGGGGGGGGCAAGGAAGTTACATAATTTTATTAAGAATTTAAAAGGGAAAGCAAGTTGTACATTATAGATCTGTAGTTTCTTGTGCAATCCTCTTTTTTTTCTATTCTATTTTGTTATGGAAATGCTTCTTTTATTTCTTAAGTTCAGAATTAAAAAACCAGAAAGACTGTACAGTGATCAACTGTGAATTACTTAGCCACCCTCAGCAATACAATGATCCAAGACAATTCTAAATGACTTGTGATGAAAAATGCTATCCACCTCCAGAGAAAGAACTGATGGAATCTGATTGCAGACTGAAGCATACTATTTTTCACTTTCTGTATTTTTTCATGGTTTTGTTTCCTTTGGGTTTGTGCAGCATGATTAATATGGTAATATATTTTGCTTCATTGAACTTCATAATCCATATCAAGTTGCTTACTATCTCAGGGAGGGGAAAGATGAGGTAGGGAGAGAGGAAATTTGGAACTCAATTTTTTTTCAGGGGGGAAAGCAGGACAATTGGGGTTAAGTGACTTGCCCAAGGTCACACAGCTAGTAAGTGTGTCAAGTGTCCGAGGCCAGATTTGAACTCGGGTGCTCCTGACTCCCGGGCTGGTGCTCTACTCACTGTGCCACCTAGCTGCCCTGCAACTCAATTAAAAAAAAAACTCAGTGTAAAAAATTGTCTTTACATGTAACTGAATGAAAACAAAGTATTATTTAAAAATAAAAATAAAAAATATCCAGCTATTTCCATCTCAAAAGAAAAAAGCAAAATGGATACAAGCCCTAAAATAGTTTTCAAAAGTGCTTAAAAAGGATTTTAAAAATTGAAAAAGAGAAGTTGAGGAAGAATTTGGACAAAAATAAGAGTAAGGCAATAAAAATCAAGAAAATTATAAAAAGAATGCCAACCAATTGGAAAAATAAACCCAAAAACTTATAGGAGAAAATAACTCCTTAAAAATTAGAATTGTGCAAGGGGAAGCTAGTGACTTCACATAACACCAAGAAATAATACAACAAAATCAAAAGAATGGAAAAATAGAAGAAAATTTGAAACATTTCATTAGAAAAACAACTGACTTCAAAGGATATATGAACAAGCACAGTTTTCAGATGGAGAAATTAAAGCCACCTATAGTCATATGAAAAAATGCTCTAAATCACTATTGACTAGAGAAATGCAAATTAAAACAACTCAGAGGTACCACATCACACCTCTCAGATTGGCTAACATGACAAAACAGGAAAATGATAAATGCTGAAGATGTGGGAAAATTGGAATGCTAATACCTTGTTGGTGAAGTTGTGAACTGATCCAACCACTCTGGAGAGCACTTTAGAACTATGCCCAAAGGGCTATAGTTCTGTGCCTACTCCTTGAGCCAGAAATACCACTTCTAGGTCTGTATCCCAAAGAGATCATAAAAATGGGAAAAGGACTCACATATGCAAAAAAATATTGTTTTTGTTTTGTGGTGGCAAAGAATTGGAAATTGAGAGAATACCCATCAATTGGGGAATGACTGAACAAATTGTGGCATACACATGTAATGGAATACTATTGTTCCATAAGAAGGGATGAGCAGGTGGACTTCAGAAAAACCTGGAAAGACTGAAATGAGCCAATGTTGAGTGAAGTGAGAAGAATCAGGAGAGCATTGTACACAGTAACAGCAACATTGTGTGATGACCAACTTTGATAGACTTGGGTCTTCTCAACAATGCAAGGATCTAAGACAATTCCAAAAGACTCATGATGGAAAATGCTATCCACATCCAGAGAAAGAACTATGGAGTTTGAATGCAGATCAAAGCATACCATTTTCTCTTTTTTTCTTTTTTCTCCTGGTTTTCCTTTTGGGTTCTAATTCTTCTTGACAACATGACTAATGTGGAAATATGCTTAATATGATTATACATGTATAGCCTATATCAGCTTGCATGTCATCTTGGGGAGGGAGGAATGGAGGGAGGGGGAGAAAATTTAGAACTCAAAATCTTATAGAAGTGAATGTTGAAAACTAAAAAGAAATAAATGAATTAAAAAAAATAAAGAAAAACCTACTTCGGGGACAGACAATATAAGAATTGGTGAACTTCCTGAAAGTTATGATTTGAAAAAGATCGTAGATAGTTTAGATATCTTGAAGAGATTATTAAGGAAAACTGCCCTGAAGTTTTAGATTAAGAGGGTAAAATAGAAATAGAAAAAAATCCACTGATCATCAGCTGAAAGAGATCCCAAGATGAAAATTCACAGGAACATCATAGTATATTGCTTATGTGATAGCCATAGCAGCTGCTATGAATATGCCAATGTATTCCCAGGTTTGAATTGCAAAATATAAGATGCTCTCTTGCTCAAAGATGAAACCAAGATATTTATTCAGATACCAGAAAGCCAAATCCACCATATTAACAAAGAAGTGTGTACACATTACCAGTACAGGGGCAGCACCGTCCCCAAGCCTTCTCTCCATTAGGGCCTCCCCACAAGCTCCCTTAGGCACTCCCTATCACAAATATTATATATGGTGACAAAGTGGAATGTATGCCAGAAAGCAGAGCTGGTTCAACATAAAGAAAACTATTAACTTAATTTATTATATCAGCAAAAGTAAAAAATAATATGATTATGTCAATAGATGCAGAAAAAGCTTTTGATAAAAATATAACTCATTCTTAAACACTCCAAAGCATAGGTACAAATGGATTTTTCCTTAAAATGATAAGAAACATCTACCCAAAGCCATCAGCAAGCATTATTTGTAAGGAGGATAAGCTAGAAGCTTTCCCAGTAAGATCAGGAGTGAAACAAGTGTGCTCATTATTACCAGTATTATTCCATATTGTATTTAAAATGAAATATATAAACAATGAGAGAATATATAGCACATATATAGCAATCTAAAATATAATATAGCAATAAGAGAAGAAAAAAGGAAACAGAATGGGTAATGAGGTAATAAAACTATCTTTTCAGACATATGATGATATACTTGGAAAATGCTACAGATTCAACTAAAAAGTTAGTTTAAACAATAACTTTAGCAAAGTAGCAGGATAGAAAATAAACTTATATAAATCATTAGCATTCCTATATATCACCAACAAAACCCTTCAAGAAGAAATAGTAAGAGACCTCTCATTTAAAATAACTGTAGATTGCATAAAATACTTGGGAGCACCCCTGCCAAAACAAAACAAACCCAGGAATTATGTGAACAAAATTTTATATATGTATGTATGTGTATATATATATATATATATATATACACATATAACTTTTAAACAAGTAAGATCAGATTTAAATGATTGGAGAAATATTAATTGTTAATTGATAGACAGAGCCAATATAATAAAAATGATCATTCTACCTAATCTACTTATTAAATGCCATGCCAATTAAACTACCAAAAATTCTGTTATTGTGATAGAAAAAAATAATAAAATTCATTTGGAAGAACAAGAAATCAAGAATATCAAAGGCATTAATGAAAAAAAAAAGGAAAGGAAGAAAGTTTAGCAGTACCAGATCTTAAACTATATTATAAAGCAGTAATTATTAAAACTACCTGGTACTTGCTGAGAAATAGAAAGGTGAAACAATGGAACACAGTAGACATGCAATACACAGTAGTAAATTATTATAGTAATCTTGAGTCTGGCAAATGTAAAGATTTAATCTTTTGGGGTGAGCATATACTATTTAGTAAAAAAAAAAAAAGTTGGGAAAACTAGAAAGCAGTCTGGCAGAAACTGGGCAGAGATCAATATTCTACACCATTTACCAAGATAAAGTCAAAATGGATATAAAAGAAAAATAGGATAACATGACAACATGTTACCTATCAGACTTATGGGTAGGAGAAGAATTTATGAATAAATAAGAGATAGAGGGCATTGTAATATGTAAAATAAATAAATTACGTTAAATTTAAAAGATTTTGTATAAATAAAACCCATGTAGCCAAGATCAGAGGGAAAGTAGAAAATCGGGAAAAAACTTTATAAACAATTTCTTAAAGATCTGATATCTCAAATATATAGAGAACATTGTTAAATTTATAATAATATGAGTCATTCCCCAACTGATAAATGGTCAAAGGACATGAACAGGCAGTTTTTTTAATGAAGAAATAAAAACTATATATAATCATATGAAAAAAAGTTCTAAATCATTATTGATTAGAGAAAAGCAAATTAAAATAACCTTGAGCTATTTTATATCTCATACCTATCATATTAGCTAAAATGATAGGAGGGGAAATGAAAATGTTGGAAGGGATATGAAAAACTTGGAATATTAATACACTGTTGGTGGAACGGTGGACTGATGCAACTATTTTGGAGAGAAATCTGGAATTATGCCCCAAAAGTTATAAAACTGTGTATGCCCTTTGACCCAGCAATATCCTTGTTAGGTCTATTTCCCAAGGTAATCAGGAAGAAAAGGAAAAGAATCTTTACGTTCTAAAATATTTATAGCAGCACTCTTTGTGGTGGCAAAGAAGTGGAAATTGAGGGAGCTTCGGACAAGCTGTTGGCTCGATCCGCCTATGATTCCATATAGAAGGATGCTCCTCGGCATCTGTTTGGGGTGTGTTTTTCCTTTCATTTCCTTTCAGGAGCCCTGGCCCTGTTATCTGCATTAAGCTAAAACCTCCAGACAGAGTGGACATTTAACATGCGGCTGAAGTCTGTGTGGGGCTGCTTTTAAATGGTCCTCCTACGGGTGGGTCTTGCTATTTTTGTAATCCGGCTCAGCGGATGGCTCGGTAATGCTTTCCATTCTGGCCTGCTTCCTCTTGCTCTCCTACTTTTTCCCTTCTTTCATATTCCTTAGTCATAGGTCATAGAAGGGACCTCAGAGGCCACCTGGGCTCCCTATGGGGAAACTGAGGCCTTGGAGAAATTGAATGACATGCCCAAGGTGCCAGGTAGTAGATGGCAGAACTAAGCACTAGATTTGAACATAGAAAGATGTGGGTTCAGCTCCCCCCTCCAACACTGACTAGCTTTTTGACTGTTGACATAGCATGGGCATTCTCTTCCCTGACCTCTGTTCTCTCATCTGTGAAATGGGGAGTGAAAACAATACCACCTCCCCCGGAGCATTCTTGTGAGACTACATGAATGTATGCAAAGCACTTTGCTGATATTAGAAAGCTGTAGAAACAGCAGCTATTAGTAATGGAATCATCGTCATGGTCATCCTTGTGAGCAACTAGGTGGCACAGTGGATAGGGCCCTGGGTTCGGAATCAGGAAGACTTGAGTTCAAATCCAGCCTCAGGCACTTACTAGCTGTGTTGATGCCCATCAATTGGGGAATGGCTAAACAAGTTGTATATAATTGTGAAGAAATGTTACTGTGCTGTAGGAAATGATGAGGTGGTTGATTTTAGAAAAAAACATGGAAAGACTTGCATGAAATAATAAAAAGTGAAGTGAGCAGAACCAAGAAAACATATACAGTAACAGCAATATTGTTTGAAGAATAATTGCAAACAACCAAGTTATTCTGAGTACCATAAATACTCAAATCAAGTATAAAGGACCTATGAAGATGTTATCCACCTCCATAAAAAGGACTGACTGTATTAGGAGGGCAGAGTTTACAATCTCAAAGAGGATCATAAACATGTCTGAAAGGTTCGGAACCGCCGGATATAAGAAACTCTCAAAGTAGAAGGCAGAAGAATCAAAACATATATTTAGGCTCCACAGTAACCAACCCATGAACCAGCATCCCCATTTTGACATATTAATGAAAAGTTTCCAGGCCCAATAAGTACGCCTTGAAAGAGTAACCAGGAGGCTACAGAGAAGCATGATTGCATAAAGCAAAATCATGCTTCCCCCTCTATGGTAAAAAGATTACCCACTGGCCTGAAGTCTTTGTTCAGCTTCCTCCCGTAGGTCAGCTCTGCTACTGGCAGCTCCTGCTTCAGCTGTAGCTGTGGCTGTGGCTGTAGCAGCCTCTGGCTCCAACGGGAGCTGCTTTTAACCATCCAGCTTCTGCGGGGGTGTAAGGTACGCCGGGGAAAGCACAGGTTCTTTCAATCTGCTTAAGCAAGGTGAAGGGGTTGACCAGGAAAGCACAGGTTCTTTCCATCAGCTTAAGCAAGGGAAGCAAGGTGAAGGGGCCGACAAGCTTACTCCAGTCCAACATACAAACAGCATTCAGTTCAGGGGAAAAAGCCAAACTAGTCAAGGGCACTTGTTGACTAAGTGCTAAGGAGCCCATTTTTGGTTGCCAATACACTGACAAATATTAAGTATTCATAGTATGGTTTTACATATATTTATTAATCTGTGTCAAATAGTGGCCTTCTCTAGTGCAGGATTGGGAGGTGTAACGGCAACCACACTGGCATACCCAGGATGGCTGCTAGTTCAGGTTCTTTAATCTGCTTCACTAGGAAAGACAGTTGTTTCAGGGGTCAACAGTCTTCATTAATTACATAAAATATGAACAGAGAAAATACAGAGAAGAGAAATAAGAACCAACAAGTAGGGCTCTACTGCCTGAATCAAAGCTTTACATCCACCACTGAATGGAGAGAGCCTTTACCTCTGAGGAGTCGGGCAGCTCTGAACATAAAAACACTCAGAGTCAGGAATCACAACATCCTTCTCATGAGCAAACCCCCAAAGGAAAAGCTCAACTCTCAGAGTATATACTCTTTTAGCTAATAGGCTCAGGGCCTAATTAGAAATTAACAAAAGGTGTGTAAGCCTTCCTACAAGCAAACTGCCCTTAATGGGCTTCACATGATGCCTATTGAGGGGCAGGGAAGATCTTATTCCCCATTAACCTTACTGGAGAGAGGGAGGGAGACCATTTGGAACTTAAAATGTAACAAAAATTACAGTTGAAATAAGTCACCACAAAATTAAATCATATCCAAGTTATTTGTCATCTTTAGCCATAAAAAATTTGGACCATTTGAATCAGCCTCTACGTCTATGTTTTTTGAAGAAATGTCAATTTCTTGGGATTCCCCGGGTTTATGAATTTAACAAGTATTCCTTTCCACCTTTGATTTTTTGTGTGTATGTCTAAAGTCACTGTAGTAGCTATTTAAAATGGAAGAAAAAGCAAGGTGTTTCGTAGAAAATTTGAGGAATTGCTTGGAATCCTGGTTACTCCATGTATGGACAACAAGGTGCTTAATGCTCCAGGGATCCTTGGATTTCTCAATGTTTCTGTAGAACCAATGAGCATGCCTTTAATTCTGAGTTTATATAAGAAATATATCAATTTTTAAAAAATCTATATGTTTTTTAAATTTTTCTTTCAGTGAACAAAACCATTTATTTGGGCAACAAAAAGGATTTCTTTAATTTTTTAGACAACTTTTTCAAAATGGTCCTTTCAAAGACCTACAATGCCACTTTACTGATGTGGAAAATTTCAAAAGAGAAAATGCAAATTTAAAACAAAATTCAAACTATTGGGAATCAAAGCTTTTGACCATTTGAACCAGCCTCAACTTCTATGTTGCTTAAAGAAAGGTCAGAAAAACACTTTCATGAGACCAACTAATTAACATATTTTCCCTTCTACCTTTGCTCCTTCAGGTTTACCTTTGCCAAATGTCATTGTAGAAACAAGGAAATGCTAATGCTTAGCAAGGTGGGCCTTAAAAAAAGGAGAGAAATTTCTTGGAATTATTCTGGTAACTCAGTGTCTGGAGATCAAAATAGTCAATGTGCAAAATTCCTGGGATCCTTTGTTTTTCTCGGTGTTTCTGTGGAACCAATGGATTGATATCTTTAATTCTGAATTTGAATGAACAAATTTATTGACTTACTTTAATAAATCTACAACTTTTTTTCAGCGAACAAAACTATTTATTTGGAGACAGAAATGGATTTCTCTAAATTTTTTAAACAATTTTTACATGCCATTTTAATATTCTAAAAAAATTTCCAAAATAGACACCACAATATTAAAAACACCACCAAATTATTTGGGATTTTTGGCAATTTAAAAATTTGGACCATTTGAATTGGCCTCAGCATTTATGTTCCTTGAAGACATGTCAAAAAAATGCCTCCCTGGGACCAAGAATTTAACAAGTTTCCCCTTCCACCTTTTCTCCTTTGGGTTTATCTCTGCCTAAGGTTATTGTAGAAGCTAGAAAAACACAGGAAAAAGCAAGGTGTGTCTGAGAATTTCAGAGGAATTGCTTGGAATCCTGGTGCTCTTGTGTCAGGATATCAAGGTGCTTAATGCCCCAGGAGCCCAAGGATCCTTGGCTTTCCTTAATCTTTCTGTGGAACCAATGGATGGATGCCTTTGAATCTGAGTTTTAGTGAATAAATGTATTGATTTACTCTAATAAATTATTTTAATATAATTATTTTATTTCAATTTTTAAATAAACCAATATATTTTTTATTTGTATTTTTCAGAGAAGACAACTTGTTTATTTTTTTTAATGGATTTCTCTGGTTTTTGACAAATTTTTTTCAAAGTAGTGCTTTCCAGGACTCCCACCACCATTTTAATGATCTGAAAAAAATTCCAAAAGGAACACCACAAAATTAAAATGAAATCCAAATTATTTGTTATCTTGGGCAATGAAAAATTTTGGACTATTTGAACTCGTATCAGCTTCTATGTTCCTTGAAGATATGTCAAAAAAAAAAAACAGCTCCATGGTACCAAAATATCAATGAATATTTCTTTCCATCTTTGCTCCTTTGGGATTATCTATGCCCAAAATCAGTGTACAACCTATGAAAACCTAAGAAAAAGCAAGGTGTATCTTAGAAAATCAGAGATTACTTGGAATTCTTCTGGTGCTTCTGTGTCTCGACATCAAGGTGCTCAGTGCCCAGGAACCCAGGGATCCTAGACTTTTCTAAATCTTTCTAGAAAATTCTAGAAAAGAGAGTTCAGATAAATATAGAGGCCATAAATCAGAAAATGAGAATCTAGAGTAAACAGAAAATGGATAATGAAGAGAGTGATAAAGATCCCTTTTGGAAAAGGGTACAAAAATGAAATTTAAGAAACTAATGAAAATGACTAGTTCAAAGGGGCAGAGAGGAAGGAGGAATCTACTTGATAAGTTGAGAGGAAAAAAGCAAAAGAAGACATTTATAACCAGATGAAAGTGGGAGATAAAAAGAAACTAATAAAACCCTAAAGGGAAGGGGATAACAAAGGAAAAGAGGGGATCAGGGGTACAGGGAAAAGAGTTAGTGGAACAGGGATACTTCCAAAAATAATTCAAGTAATTGAAGGAACACTGTGTTTACAGCAGAAGGGGGGGCACTTGTAACTTGAAAATGAAAACAAAGGAATGGAAAAAAAAATTACTGTGTATCATATGAATCCAAAAGAGCAGGAATAGGGGCAGCTAGGTGGCGCACTGAGTAGAGCACCAGCCCTGGGGTCAGGAGGACCTGAGTTCAAAGCTGCCCTCAGACACTTCACACACTTACTAGCTGTGTGTCATTGGGCAAGTCAACCCCAATTTCCCTGCCTTCCCCCCTCCAAAAAAAAAAGAAAAAAAAAACCAAAAGAGCAGGAGTTACCATCAAACTATAAGACAGAGCAAAAACAAACATTAAAAAATTAAGAGGGGAAGATGGCAGCTGGAAAGCAGGGACTTGCATGAGCTCCCAACCAGGTCCCTCCAAAAACCTATAAAAAATGGCTCTGAACAAATTCTAGAACTGCAGAACCCAGAAAACAGCAGAGGGAAGCAGGGCTCCAGCCCAGGACAGCCTAGATGGTCAGTGGATCAGGTCTATCATGCACAGAGCTGGGAGCGGAGCAGAACAGAGCCCAGCGTGGGCCATGTGCACGAACCAGACCAGGAGCCGGGTGGAACAGGCCCTAGCACCCTGAATCAGTGAGCTGGGGCAGTTACCAGACTTCTCAACCCACAAACACCAAAGACAACAGGGAAGGTTAGTCAAAAAAGCTGTGGTGGACAGAGTGAAAAGAGTTTGCTGTTCAGTCACCGCCCTGGGGAGCTGCAGTGGTGGTGCAGCTACAGATGCTTCTGGCCCCAGGCCCACCTGGTGGGAGGAATTAAGTGGCAGATCAGAGCAGAAGTGCAGAGCCAGCTTAAGAACTGAGTCAGGTCCAGGTTGGCGGTTCTTGGGGAAGGAGGAGTGCTGGTGTGGCAGAGCTGGCTGTATAGAAATAACTCTGAAAACAACGGCGCATCCCCTCAAGCTTGGAACAAAGTACTCTTTACTCTACAAGCAGTCATACCCCGACAAAAAACTCAAGGGTTAAGTAAGTTGGCTGGGAACATGGCCAGGCAGTGAAAACGCATTCAGATTCAGTCTCAGACTTTGGAATATTTCTTTGGTGACAAAGAAGACCAAAACATACAGACAGAAGAAGTCAACAAAGTCAAAGAGTCTACATCAAAAGCCTCCAAGAAAAACATGAACTGGTCCCAGGCCATGGAAGAGCTCAAAAAGGATTTGGAAAAGCAAGTTAGAGAAGTAGAGGAAAAATTGGGAAGAGAAATGAGAATGATGCGAAAAAACCATGAAAAGCAAGTCAATGACTTGCTAAAGGAGACCCAAAAAAATACTGAAAAAAATACTGAAGAAAAGAACACCTTAAAAAATAGACTAACTCAAATGGCAAAAGAGCTCCAAAAAGCCAATGAGGAGAAGAATGCCTTGAAAGGCAGAATTAGCCAAATGGAAAAGGAGGTCCAAAAGACCACTGAAGAAAATACTACCTTAAGAATTAGATTGGAGCAAGTGGAAGCTAGTGACTTGATGAGAAATCAAGATATTATAAAACAGAACCAAAGGAATGAAAAAGTGGAAGACAATGTGAAATATCACATTGGAAAAACCACTGACCTGGAAAATAGATCCAGGACAGATAATTTTAAAATTATTGGACTACCTGAAAGCCATGATCAAATAAAGAGCCTAGATATCATCTTTCAAGAAATTATCAAGGAGAACTGCCCTGATATTGTAGAGCCAGAGGGTAAAATAGAAGTTGATAGAATCCACAGATTGCCTCCTCAAAAAGATCCCAAAAAGAAATCTCCTAGGAATATCGTAGCCAAATTCCAGAGCTCCCAGGTCAAGGAGAAAATATTGCAAGCAGCCAGAAGGAAACAATTTCAGTATTGTGGAAAAACAATTAGGATAATACAAGATCTAGCAGCTTCCACATTAAGGGACTGAAGGGCTTGGAATATGATATTCCAGAGGTCAATGGAGCTAGGATTGAAACCAAGAATCACCTACCCAGCAAAACTGAGTATCATGCTCCAAGGGAAAATATGGATTTTCAATAAAATAGAGGACATTCATGCTTTCTCAGTGAAAAGACCAGAGCTGAATAGAAAATTTGACTTTCAAATACAAGAATCAAGAGAAGCATGAAAAGGTAAACAAGAAAGAGAAATCACAAGGGACTTACTAAAGTTGAACTGTTTTCTTTACATACCTACATGGAAAGATGATGTGTATGATTCATGAGACCTCAGTATTAGAGTAGCTGAAAGGAATATGCATATATATGTGTATATATATGTATGTGTGTGTGTGTGTGTGTAGGTATGTATATATATATATGTATATATATATATATATGTATATATATGTACACACACACATACACAGAGGGCATGGGGTGAGTTGAATGTGAAGGGATGATATCTAAAAAAATAAAATCAAATTAAGGGATGAGAGAGGAATATATCCAGGGAGGGAGGAAAGAAGAGTTAGATTGGGGTAAATTATCTCACATAAAAGTGGCAAGAAAAAGTAGTTCTATAGGAAGGGAAGAGGGGGCAGGTGAAGGGGAATGACTAAATCTTGCTCTCATCAGATTTGACCTGAGGAGGGAATACCATACACACTCAGTTGGGTATCTTACCCCACAGGAAAGAAGGAGGAAGGAGATAAAAAAAGGGGGAATGATAGAAGGGAAGGCAGATAGGGGGAGGAGGTAATCAAAAACAAACACTTTCAAAAAGGGACAGGGTCAAGGGAGAAAATTCAAGAAAGGGGATAGGTTAGGAAGGAGCAAAACATAGTCTTTTACAACATGAGTATTGTGGAAGGGTTTTACGTAATGATACACATGTGGCCTATGTTGAATTGCTTGCCTTCTTAGGGAGTGTGGGTGGGAAGGGAAAAGGGGAGAGAATTTGGAACTCAAAGTTTTAAAAACAGATGTTCAAAAACAAAAAAAGTTTTTGCATGCAACTAGGAAATGAGATACACAAGCAATGGGGCATAGAAATTTATCTTGCCCTACAAGAAAAGAAGGGAAAAGGGGATAGGAGGGGAGTGGGGTGACATAAGGGAGGGCTGACTGGGAAACGGGGCAACCAGAATATATGCCATCTTGGACTGGGGGGGAGGGTAGAAATGGGGAGAAATTCGTAATTCAAACTCTTGTGAAAATCAATGCTGAAAACTAAATATATTGAATAAATTAAATAAAAAGAAAAAAAGGAAAAAAAATAAGAGGGATAAACAAGGAAACTATTATTCTGAAAGGGACAGCAGATAACAAACTGATATCGATAACAAACTCATGCTCCAAATGCCTTAGCACCCAAATTAAAAAAGGAAGCATCTGAGCTTCAAAAAGAATAGTGACACAATGATGAGAGGACACTTCAGTATCTTTTCTTTTTACTTGTTTACATTTCTTTTTTTTTCTTTAATTTATTTAGTTTTCAGCATTTTCACAAGAGTTTGAATTACGAATTTTCTCCCCATTTCTACCCTCCCCCCCACTCCAAGATGGCGTATATTCTGGTTGCCCTGTTCCCCAGTCAGCCCTCCCTTCTGTCACCCCACTCCCCTCCCATCCCCTTTTCCCTTCCTTTCTTGTAGGGCAAGATAAATTTCTACTCCCCGTTGCCTGTGTATCTTATTTTCTAGTTGCATGCAAAACCTTTTTTTTTTGTTTTTGAACATCTGTTTTTAAAACTTTGAGTTCCATATTCTCTCCCCTCTTCCCTTCCCACTCACACTCCCTAAGAAGTCAAGCAATTCAACATAGGCCACATGCGTATCATTATGTAAAACCCTTCCACAATACTCATGATGTAAGAGACTAACTGTATTTTGCTCCTTCCTAACCTATCCCCTTTCTTGAATTTTCTCCCTTGACCCTGTCCCTTTTTGAAAGTGTTTGTTTTTGATTACCTCCTCCCCCATCTTCCCTTCCTTCTATCATCCCCCTTTTTTATCTTCTTCCTCCTTCTTTCCTGTGCGGTAAGATACCCAGTTGAGTGTGTATGGTATTCCCTCCTCAGGTCAAATCTGATGAGAGCAAGATTCACTCATTCCCTATCACCTACCTCCTCTTCCTTTCCTACAGAACTGCTTTTTCTTGCCACTTTTATGTGAGATAATTTACCCCATTCTATCTCTCTCTTTCTCCCTCTCTCAATATGTTCCTCTCTCATCCCTTAATTTTATTTTATTTTTTTTTTAGATATCATCCCTTCCTATTCAACTCACCCTGTGCCCGCTCTCTCTCTCTCTCTCTCTCTCTCTAAATATATATATATATATATATACATATACATATACATATATATATACACACACATACATATATACACACACACACACACACACACACATATATATATATATATACATACATACATACATACACACACACATATATAGGCATATTCCCTTCAGCTACCCTAATACTGAGGTCTCATGAATCATACACAAAACAGTTCAACTTTAGTAAGTCCCTTGCAATTTCTTTTTCTTGTTCTTTTTCTTGATTACCTTTTCATGCTTCTCTTGATTCTTGTGCTTGAAAGTCAAATTTTCTATTCAGCTCTGGTCTTTTCACTGAGAAAGCTTGAAAGTCCTCTATTTTATTGAAAATCTGTATTTTGCCTTGGAGCATCATACTCAGTTTTGCTGGGTAGGTAATTCTTGGTTTCAATCCTAGCTCCACTGACCTCCGGAATATCATATTCCAAGCCCTTCGATCTCTTAATGTAGAAGGTGCTAGATCTGGGGTTATCCTGATTGTGTTTCCACAATACTGAAATTGTCGCTTTCTGGCTGCTTGCAGTGTTTTCTCCTTGATCTGGGAGCTCTGGAATTTGGCTACGATATTCCTAGGAGATTTCTTTTTGGGATCTATTTGAGGAGGTGATCTATGGGTTCTTTCAATTTCTATTTTACCCTCTGGCTCTGGAATATCAGGACAGTTCTCCTTGATAATTTCTTGAAAGATATCTAGGCTCTTTTTTTGATCATGGCTTTCAGGTAGTCCAATAATTTTAAAATTATCTGTCCTGGATCTATTTTCCAGGTCAGTGGTTTTTCCAATGTGATATTTCACATTGTCTTCCACTTTTTCATTCCTTTGGTTCTGTTTTATAATATCTTGATTTCTCATCAAGTCACTAGCTTCCACTTGCTCCAATCTAATTCTTAAGGTAGTATTTTCTTCAGTGGTCTTTTGGACCTCCTTTTCCATTTGGCTAATTCTGCCTTTCAAGGCATTCTTCTCCTCATTGGCTTTTTGGAGCTCTTTTGCCATTTGAGTTAGTCTATTTTTTAAGGTGTTCTTTTCTTCAGTATTTTTTTCAGTATTTTTTTGGGTCTCCTTTAGCAAGTCATTGACTTGCTTTTCATGGTTTTTTCGCATCATTCTCATTTCTCTCCCCACTTTTTCCTCTACTTCTCTAACTTGCTTTTCCAAATCCTTTTTGAGCTCTTCCATGGCCTGGGACCAGTTCATGTTTTTCTTGGAGGCTTTTGTTGTAGGCTCTTTGACTTTGTTGACTTCTTCTGTCTGTATGTTTTGGTCTTCTTTGTCACCAAAGAAAGATTCCAAAGTCTGAGACTGAATCTGGGTGTGTTTTCGCTGCCTGGCCACGTTCCCAGCCAACTTACTTGACCCTTGAGATTTTCATCAGGGTATGACTCCTTGTAGAGCAAAGAGTATTTTGTTCCAAGCTTGAGGGGATGCGCCATTATTTTCAGGGCTATTTCTATACAGCCAGCTCTGCCACACCAGCACTCCTCCTTCCCCAAGAACCGCCAACCCGGACCTGACAAAATCTTAAGCAGGCTCTGCACTCCTGCTCTGATCTGCCACTTAATTCCTCCCACTAGGTGGGCGGAAGGAACTGCAGCTGTAGTTCTGTAGCTGCACCACCCCCGCTGTCCCTGGGGTGGTAGCTGAACCGTGAACTCTTCACTCCCCGCAGCTTTTCCCACTAACCCTCTCTGTTGTCTTTGGTGTTTGTGAGTTGAGAAGTCTTGTAACTGCCCCAGCTCACTGATTCAGGGCACTAGGGCCTGTTCCACCCAGCTCCTTGTCTGGTTCATGCGCGGCCCATGCTGGGCTCTGCTCCGCTGCGCTCCCAGCTCCATGCATGATAGACCTCACCCAGCGACCATCTAGGCTGTCCTGGGCTGGAGCCCTGCTTCCCTCTGCTATTTTGTGGATTCTGCAGGTCCAGAATTTGTTCAGAGTCATTTTTTATAGGTTTTTGGAGGGACTTGGCAGGGAGCTCACGCTAGTCCCTGCTTTCGAGTCGCCACCTTCATCTTTTTCTTTTTAAAATCAGTTTTGGCTAAATCTAAACAAAAGGGAAGATATGGGACTGAACAAATGTCTGCAGAAACTAGAGTTAAAGGGTTTATGTAGTTGTTCTGTTATATCTAACTCTTTGTGACGCCATCAGTCTTAGAAAAGATACTGGAGTGGTTTGCCATTTCCTTTTCCAACTCATTTGACAGATGAGGAAACAGAGGCAAACAGGGTTGAGTGACTTGCCCAGGGTCACATAGCTATTAAATAGCTGGATTTGAATTTAGGTCTTCCTGACTCCAAGCCCAGTGATCTATACATGGTGCCACTTAAAAGACTTATGGCATCTTTTTCAAGCTTTTATTTAGTATTTTATTTTTCTCTAGTTACAAGTAAAAGCAATTTTTAACATTTGTTTTTAAAACTTTGAGTTCTAAGTTCTCTCTCTTCCTCCCTCTTCTCCTATCTCCCCCCACCCCATTGAGAAGGCAAGCAATTCAATAAAGGTTATACATGTGTAGTCATGCAAAATATATCCATAATAGTCATGTTGTGAAAGGAAACATAGAGAAGGGGAAAAAAAAATCTCAAGAAAAAAAAAGTTTAAAAAAAGCATCTTCAATCTGTATTCAGACACCAACAGTTCTTTCTCTGGGGATGGATAGCATTTTTCGTCATAAATCCTTCAGCATTGTCTTGGATCACTGTATTGTTGAGATTAGCTAAGCCATTTGCAGCTGATCATCTTACAATAATGCTGTTATTCTGTACACAGTACATTTCACTTTGCCTCAGCCCAAGCTAGTCTTTCCAGGTTTTTCTGAGAGCATCCTGCTCATCATCTCTTACAGTACAATAGTATTCCATCATAACCACACACCAGAACTTGTTCAGTGATTACCCAACTGAGGGGCATCCCATCAACTTCTAATTCTTTATCCCCAGAAAAGAGCTGCTATAAATATTTTTGTAATATAGGTCCTTTTCCTTTTTGTTTTTTCTCTCTTTGGGGATACAGACCTTGTAGTGGTATTGCCAGGTTAAAGGGTATGCTTGGTTTTCTAGCCCTTTGGCCATAGTTCCAAATTGCTCTACAGAATGGTTGAATCAATTCACAACTCCACCAACAATGCATTTTTCCATGGTCCCTCCAACATTGGTCATTTACCTTTCTGTCCTATTAGCCAACCTAATAGGTGTTTTAATTTGCATTTCTCCAATCAATAGTGACAGAGTATTTTTTTTCAAATGGTTATAGATAACTTTGATTTCTTCACCTGAAAATTGATCATATCTTTTGATCATTTATCAGTTGGGGAATGGTTCTTATTTTTATAAATCTGCCTTAGTTGTCTATATGTTTGAGAGATGAGGCCTTTATCAGAGAAACTTGCTTCAAAATTTTTTCCACAGTTACTATTGGTAACTGAATTTCCCTTCATTCTATTCCCATTCACCCACACCACCCACCCTGTTTACTCTATTCACTTATGGCATCTTCTAAATGGATCAGCAGAATAATAGACATATTTCTCTGTACCATATGAAACCTTAACAAAAATTTACTATGTACTAGGACATAGAGATATTTCAAATATGTAAAAAGGTAGAAGTAGTAAATGCATCCCTTACATATTTTAATGCAATAAAAACAGATATTGATTCAGGGACCAGAAACAAAAAGTATAGACCCAAATGGAAATTTAACAATGAACTCTTAAATAATGGGTGGGCCAAAGAACAAATAGAAACAATAACTATGTTAAATAAAATTATAATGATGAAACAAAATTTCTAGGATACAACAAAAGCAATCCTCAGGGGACAAATCATAGCCTTATAATAATATATTAACAAAACAGAAAAAGATAAGATTTATGAAACGAATGTGCATTTAAAAAAATTAGATAACCAAGAAATCTAAAATATGCACAAAAGAGGAGATATTAAAAATTAGAGGGGAAACAGATAAATTGGAAACCAAAGAAACTATAGAAAGTACAAATAAAACTAAAAGCTGGTTCTTTGAAAAGACCAAAACAATTTATAAACCCTTAGCTAATCTAATTCTTATTAATTAATTAGAAGAGAGCAGAAAAATGACATTAACAAAATAATGTCAACTGAAATAAACAAATGACAAATAATCAAAGAGTCACAGAGGTTATGCAACTGTTCAACTGTGAAAATACCAAAGAGCTCACGCAGATCATCACAACCACAGTTAACTTTTAAGAGATAAAATAAAACAAACAAATAAAAAAAACAAAATAATACCAAAGAGCTAACAGTGGTCATAAGCAAAAAGCCTATTTGGCTGGAGGAAGGAAACTACACACATGTGCCAGGGCCTCTTCTAGGAGGAGATCCGCTTTACTGAGGACAAACCTTGATGCATGTGGCAGTGGCTACTCATTGAGCTCTAGCTGTAACAGCAACAATGAGACAAGTTTGATTCATAGCAGGACATGGTTCCTGCAGGTGTCTGAGCTCAGGGACCACCTGGGGCTGGTGGGAAACAATTCTGGCATTTTGCTGTGGCTGAGATCAACCAGAGGGTGATCACAAAGGATTGTTGTTGAAAAGAGAAGAGTGAAAAGAGAGGCATGGTCTTGGCATAGGGATCCTGATGTTAACAAATAAGCAAAGTAAAATCACAACATAGTCAAGAGAAATAAAAAATAATCAGAGTGTATTAGGCAGAGTTAGGTGCTAACAAAACTGAAAAGACAAAAGAAATATAGGAATACCTCCAAAAATATAACAAATGTTTCAGAAAACCAGAGAGAAATCTTAAAGAATCCAGTCTCAGGAAAGGAAGTATTTCTAGCTATAAAGGAACTAAAGAGCAGGGAGGGGAACAACTACAAATTCTTTATTCAACAAGAGCTATCTGGGGCAACTGGAGAGCAGTTTAGTGAGAAATTGCTTTAAACTAGTTAATTACAGTATATACAATAATGCATTTCAAATGTTAAGCCATCTAAATATAAAGTCTTATTACAAAATTGATAGAGAATGGTACAGTATAGCTTTCACAAATGTAATAACCAACTAACTAGTAGTCTTTTATAAGAGATGGAATTGTCATAGAAATTTTCAAAAAAGCTTTGACACAAAATCATTACAACTAGAAAAATAAAATATGTGGATTGGGATAAGTCTTGGCATAAATCATAAAAACAGGATATCTGTAACAGCAAGGGATCTGTGCAAGTCAATGTGATTAAAAATCATTCCCCAATAAATATCAAAGGTAATGAAGTTCTCAAAATAATAAATGCAAACACTTGAAAAACATTCAAAATTCAATTGTTAATCAGAACAATGAAACTTAAAATAACTCTAAGATACCATCTTCTACCCATCAAATTGATAAAGAGGGCAAATCTGGAAGAATTTAGCATCGGAACGACTTGGGGAAAATAGGCATGCTAATTTGGTGTTGGTAGAGCTGTGAATTGTTCCAACTATTCTGAAAAAAAAAATTGCAATTTTTCTTATTAATTTGACCCAGCATCACTCACTACTGAGTTTATACCCCATAAAAAGCCAAGAAAAGACCTATGTGTACAAAACAAAATGTAATAGTAAAAAGTTAGAAGTAAGCAGAGTGTCTAAACATTAAGGAACATTTAAATAAATTGTGACCTATATAAATTGGCTTTTTTTTTAAGTACACCTGTAATTCCATCAGAGTAAAGCCCAAATGGGGTCATGAAGAGTCAGATAGGATTGAAACAACTGAACAACAACAACAAAAAGGGAGCTTCCTTTGCCTATTGGCACCTTCTCTGTAATTCAAAATCTTTAGAGAATTAACTCTGCCACTAAAAAGTGAAGTGACTTGCCCAGGTTCACCAGGCTACGATGTGTCAGAAGGGATCTGAACCCTGGTCTTTCTGTCTATGAAATTAGCTCTCCTCTATGCCATGCAACCTCTGCATGGAAAATACATTCATGTATTTGTATAGATCAGTGCAGATTGGTTCAGGGAACTCTTTAAGTGTAGAAATTCTGTCCACCAAATTCAGATGAGCAATTCATATATAATATAGGTTAAAAGAGTTGCCTGCAGACATCGAAAAGTTAGTTTCTCTCCAGAATTAATTTTTTGGTGGAAGTAAGATGTGTAGTTGGGATGAAAGTCTTCTTATGTTCATTACATTTATTATTACTCTACATAAATTCTTTAATGGGAAAAAAGCTGTATGTTTGATCTGAAGGTCTGCCCACTTTCAGTACATTGACATGATTCTCTCTATATTAATTCTCTGGTGGCAAGTAAGGAAATAACCTGGAGCTAAAAGCTTTCCCAAGTTGATTGTATTCATAAACTTTCTCTGCCTCATGCATTCTCTGGTGGAAATAAGCTATGTGATCTGGATAAAAGTCTCCCAACATTCATAAGATTTTTCTCTAGAGTGAATTCTCATAGAAAGTAAGCTATGTGTTTACCTAGAGGGGAAAAACTCCTTATCTCACAAAAACTTCTGAGGAAAATGGAAAGCAATCTGGTAGAATTCAGCTTAGACCAATACCTTACATTATATTTTATGACGCATTCGAAATGATACTTGACCTCAATATTAAAGATCATACTATAAAAATTTATCAAAGAGAAACAGATTATATATTTCTCACACTTATGGATAGATGTATTCTTAACCAAACAAGATAGAGGGAATTACAAAAGATAAAACAGATAACTCCTGGAACATAGTAGGTGCTTAATAAATGTCAGCTGGTTGATTGAAAAGCTTCTGCAAAGACAAATCAATGGACCTAGGAGGAGAATGGAAGTGGTCAAATAATAATCTTCGTATCAAATTTCTTTGATAAGGGTTTAGTAACCAAGATATACGTACTTACTGCAGGAAGTTTTTACAACTTACATTTTTTAAAAAAGGTTCTTATTTATGTTTTCTATTTTGTACATCATCATAGTCTCCCCCATTTTCCCATCTACTTCCACTCCCAGAGAGCTGTACCACATAACAAACAGTATATTTTAAAGAAAAAGGGGAAAAATCAGCAAACAATATTGAAAAAGTTCAAAAACATGTGCAATATGCTAAACCTGTGGGCTTCCTGCCTCTGTGAAGGATCAAGTTGGAGATATCTTCTCATATCTCTTTGTCATTCGTGCTCCTTGTAATTTCGTTACATTCACTTTTGATGTGTGTGTGTCTGTGTGTGTGTGTGTGTGGTTTTTCTTTTCATTTACATTGTTACTGTTTACATTTTTTGGGCGGGTGCTCTACTTCACTCTTCATCATTTCATATATTTCTTTCTAGGCATCTTTGTATTTATCATACAGACCATTTCTTATAGCACAATAATATTTGATTATATTAATTTATCACAATTTGTTTTGACATTTCCCAGTTAATGGGCAACTACTTTTGGAGGGAAGAGGACAGGAACAATCAGGAATAAGCACCTACTATGTGCCAGCCAGGCACTATTCTAAAATGCTTCACAGTTCTCTTGATCTTCACAGCAACTTTGGGAGGGAGGTGCTATTATGATCCTTATCTTACAGTTGAGGAAACTGTGGCAGAATGAAGATAAGTAATTTGTCCAGGGTCACACAGCTAGTGCATGAGGTTACATTTGAACTCAGATCTTCCTGACTATAGTCCCAGACCTCTATCCACTGACATCTAGATGCCCCTTTGTTATCACAAAAAGTGCTGTATTTTGAAGTATATGGGACTTTCTTATCAATGGTTTCCTTAAGATTTAAGTTTAGTAATGGCGTCTCTGGATCAAAGTCATTTTATTTGCATTATTCCTAATTGCTTTCCAAAATGATCCATCAATCCATACCTCTACAATGCATTAGTGTGCCTACACTAATTTGGAACATTTTTATGCAATTCTAGATACTTTATAATCCCCCTTTTGAGAAGTGTTTATTCATATCTCTTGAGCATGTATCCACTGGGGTTGTTGTTTGTCCTTCATTTTCAAAGAAGACCAGGAAGGTGATTCTACGACATGCAGGTGAACTGGATTTAAGTGAGGGAGGGTAGTGCAAAGTCACTAGCCTCACTTTCTCCTCTGAAGTTATCTGGGTCCAGTGGCAAGATACAGATCAGGATGACTGGAGCTGGCCCCTGGTGTAGATCCACTGGGGAATGGCTATTAGAATACACACGGACACACACGCACATGTGTGTATCCCACCTTAATTACCAATACAATTGTCCATCTCTACAAAGGTAAGCCTCTCCAGGGCCTACCTTGAGACCCATAGCTCCCCCCCTTCCCCTCCCCCCCAAGGTCTTGTCCCTCCTTTTCCTTTTATTTCTCCACCATCGCAGGTACTTCTCTTCACGGTGTGTCTTGCTAGCCTCTTCCTCTAAGAAGGTTCGACCAAAGTTAGAAAAAGAGAAGCGCCAACCTTTCTTGCCCATGTGCAGAACGTAGTCCTCCGGCCTCCGGACTACGATTCCCCAAATTCCTTGCGGGCAAGATCAACCTCACTTTCCCACTCCTCGAAGGTCTTCCAAGTGAACTTCCGCCGCTGCTTCCTCTTTGTTCTTCGGCTCCTCCCCGCGAATCTCCCTCGACAGCTCGACGACCACGTGACTTTGCTCTCCAGCCAATCAGCAGCGTCTCCCGGCGCTCCTCTCCGCCCCGCCCCCCAGATATCGGGCTTCATTCTGATGCGGGATCTGCTAGCTGTCTCCGGACCTGGTAGTGGTCTAGGCTAAGGTTGGGGATGGCTGGGGTCCGAGCCCAGGCTGAGCGGCCCCCTCCAGAAGCGCCCTGAGCCTCAGCCGCGGCCCGGCCCGGCGCGGGATGTGTCGTCCCACCTCCGGGCCGGGCCGATCGTGGGCCTGGCCTGTCCCCGGCCCTGCCTGCTGAGGAGCCAGGGAGGGAGGGATGGAGCCGGGCACGATCCCGGTGTGCGGGGCGGCGCGGGCCCCACAGGTGAGCTTCCAGGGGCGGGAGGGGGGAGAAACGGGAGGGAGTGGCCTGAGGTGTAGACACTCCTCTTCCCAGTCTGCTGAAATGACTCTGAGTGTGGATACCTCCCTGGGCCAGGTGCTGGCACCGAGGCCTCCCGGGGATACCTTGCGTTGGTATCTGCAAAGCACTCCGCAGCCCTTACACCAGCCTCCGGGTCAGGGTAACCTGTAATCGCTGAGGGTATCTCGGACCTGAGCCCGGGTTCTGGCCCTCAGTCCACCCCCACCCCCGCCTCAGCCCAGCCTGGGGTTTCCTCCTGCCCAGGGATAAGACACATTCCTCACCTGCTGCTGAAACCCGGGAGACTAGGGGTGTCGTTAGAGATAATAGATGTAGAACACTTTGCAAACTTTGTATCAGCCAGCGTATAGATATCATTTATTATGATTAAGAGTGTCTCAGTGATGGTTCGTGGCCTGACGCACGAACTGGTGCCCTTGCACCTCCATTGGATTTTCCTCCTGCCTTAAAGAAATGACACCCAAGTTTTTGGAGTATGCACAAAATATTTGCCTATGTGCTGGAACCCAAAAAGTCCATGATATGCTCTAAAGGATCCGCTCCCCGCTTACTTTAACGCCTTTTTTTCCTTCCCTAACGTTCAGTTACTCATTTGTCAAGGCATTCCGTATGCTGATTGCTCAGTCCTAAACTAGGTGATAAGAACACAAGGCTCTTACTTGAAAAGTTTAGTGTTATTGGCCGGACACAGCCTAGACTCTCCTATTAAGAATCATGCACTTGTTCTGGTTTATAAGAGGCAAAGTAAGATTGAAGAGCATTGAATAACATATCAGGTCATAGGAAGAACATTTTTTAAGATCAGAGATTCAGAATTGGAAGAGAACTTAGAGGTCAGGTCCAAGTCCTTCATTTTATTTTTTGGATGAGAAAACGTTGCATCTTCATTTTCACTGTCTCTAACTGAAATCCAGCATTTCTTTCAATTATGAGTTAAAAAACAACATTCTGAGAAGGGGGTCCATAGGCATCACAAGACTGCCAAAAGAGTCCATAATACATAAAAGATTAAAAACCCTAGGCTTTAGAGGAAATGCTTATTCCTTAGAACCACAAATCCCATAATGTCACTGAATAGGATCATGGATTTAGAACTAGATGGAGCCTTTAGGGGCCATCTAGTCCAACACACACACACACCTTCATTTTATTTTTTTTTCTTTATTTGTTACTAATTTTTTTTTGCAATGCACAAAAATCTGCTCTCCTTCCCATCTCCCTCTCCTGCCATTGAAAAAGCAAGAAAAAAAAAAAAAACTCTTACAAACATGTATAGTCAAGCAAAACAAATTAGTGGATTATCCATGTCCAAAAAGAAATATTTGTCTGTACCCTGAGTCCATCACTTCTCTATCAAGAGATCAGTAGCACATTGTTAGTCCTCTGGAATCATGATTGGTCATTGCATTGATCAGAACTCCTATGTCTTTCAAAGATCTTTGTCTTTACAGTGTTGCTGTTACTAGAAAATTGTTTTCTTTACTCTGTATCAGTTCATACATTTTCTGTATAATTTCTTATGTCACTTACAGCACAATAGTATTCTATCACATTCAGATATCATAACTTGTTTAGCCCTTCCCTAATTGGTGGACATCACCTCAGCTTCCAATTCTCTGCCACCACAAAAGGAGCTACAATAAATGTTTTGATACTTATGGATCCTTTCCCTCTATTTATAGTTTCTTTGGGGGTTTTGACCTAATAGTGGTATCACTGGGTTAGAGGATATGCACAGCTTAATAGCTTTGGGACATAGTTCCAAACTGCTTTTCAGAATAGTTGAACCAGTTTACAATTCCACCAACACTATATTAATGTACCTGTTTTCCCATAGTCTCTTCAGCAAGTTGTTTTCTTCTTTTGTCAACTTCGTTAGTTTGTTTTGCTTAGGACTGGTTGGTTGTTGTCCTTTGTTCTTGAAGAAGGCCAAAATGACATCACTATGCTAGATTCAAGTTACGGTGTGTCCAACTGTGGCTGATCAGACCAATATGAGCTTGGAATGTTCTACCAGGCGTCGGACACAAATAGTCCATGTGAACGTTTGGGGTGGATTCTCTAAATTTGCATATCTCGAGTTTCTTTTGAGCTACTTTAATTCTGGTCTGCTTACATAGCACAGCAACTTCTCTGATGAGGGTATGCATGCTGAGTGGTCCTGTGCCAGTATAAACAGTATTGCACTGTTGGTGGAGTTATGAACTATTCTACCCAATCTGGAAAGCAATTTGGAACTACACTGAAAAGGTGACTTGACTCTGTATGCCCTCTGACACAGCCATGCCTCTATTAGGCTTATATTCCAAAGAGATGGACAAAAGAGGAATAGGACCCATGTGGTGGCCATAAAAACCCCAAAACAGCAACGAACTGGAAACAGCAGGTAACCATCAGTTGAGCAGTGGCTGGACAAATCATGGAATATTGATCTAATGGATTACTGTTGTGTTTTAGGAAATGACCAAAGGGATAGTTTCAGAGAAACCTGGAAGATAAGTATGAACTGGTGCGGAGTGTAAAGTAGACAGAACCAGAAGAATGTTTACAATAATGACAACAAAAGTTGTTTATAAAGACAAAAAACTCAAGAATTAAAAAGACTTAAGAATTCTAATCACTGCCACTAGGTGGCGCAGTAGATGTAATGCTTTGTCTGGAGTCGGAAAAACCAGTCCTGCCTCAGACATTTGTGAGCTGTGTGAACCTGAGCAAGTCATCTGATCTCCTGTCTCAGTTTCCTCAGCTGTAAAATGAGGATAATAAAGCACTCACCTCACGGGGTTGTTGTGAGGATCAAATAATATTTGTAAATATCGTAAACAGGTTCAGATAATATTTGTAAACAGCTTGGCACAGTGCCTGGTACACAGTAGGTGCTTAATAAGTTCCCTTAATAATAATTAATTAATTATGAATGATTCCCTTCCCTCTCCCGGGCCTCTAATCGATACAGTGATTAACCGTCATTCCAGAGAACCAGCGATGAACTATATTACCCACTTCCTGACAGAAAGGAGATGGATTCATTTCTGAATGAATGAGGCACAGATTTTCAGACATGCAAAACTAAGCATATTAGTTATATGAGTTTTATATTTTTTTCCAGTCATTCAGCATTCATTTATTACAGTTTATTATGTTCCAGGGACCATACTGTGCTTTGGGGATACAAAACCAGTTTCTGCCCTAAAGGACCTCATGTTCTTATGAGGGAGATAACACGCAGATCAATCCATCGATAGATTAACATACATGCACAAGATGTTTATAGGGTAGAAGGAAAGCAGTAGCAGTAGCATTAAGGGGGACTGATAAAGGCTTTTTGCAGAAGGTGATATTTTTAGCTGATGCTTGAAGGAAGCCACGATATAGAGATAAGGAAAGAGAGCGTTCCAGGCCAGGGGGACACCTGGGGAAAATTCACAGAGTCAGGAGATGGAGGGCCATGTTTGAGGAACAGCAAGGCAGCTAGTGCCCCTGAATCATGTGTAGAGTGCAAAAAGACTTGAAAGGTAGGAAGGGGCTAGGTTATGGGAGGTTAAGAGTCAGAGGATTTTATATTTGATCCTGCAGGTAATAGGCAGTCAATAGAGTTGGATAACATGGTCATGGTCAGACTTTCACTTAAGGAAGTTTACTTTGACAGCTGGGTGGAAGATAGACTGGAATGGGGAGAGACTTGAGCCAGGCAGACTCACCGGCAGGCTATGGCAAGAGTCCAGACAGGAAGTGATGAGGGTCTGCACCAGACTGGTGGCAGTATCAGAGGAAAGAAGGGGACATAGTCAAGAGATGTTTGGAAGGTGGAACGGACAGGACAAAGCAACAGATTGGATATGGAGAGGAAAAGAGTGAGGAATCAAGGGTGACAAGCTTGGGTGACTGCCCTTGATAGTAATACAAAAGTCAGGGTTTAGGGAGAAAGATAATAAAGATAATGGCTGGACACATCAAGTTTAAGATGTCTGGAAGACATCGTCCACTGTGACCAGAGGTCAGGAGAGAGGTTAGGGCTGGGCACATAGATCTGAGAATCATCTGATGGTCATTGGGCTTGCACAGGGCAACTAGAAAAGTCAAGAGCAGGGAGGCTGCAGGCAGGCAGGCAGAGGACACAAATGGGCAGGCTGAATTCAGATGTCAAGGGCAAAGCCAGAAGCTTCAGGCAAACCAGGGCTGGATCAGGGTGAAGTAGCACACTTAGAAAGGCTTCGAGAGGCAAACACAGTGGTGGGAACCTTTTGGATCGGTTGGGGGAGGAATAAATGCTTGTTAATTGGGGGGCAGGGGTTGTAATTAAATAAAAGTAAATTGGAAGCTTGAGGTCCATGCCCAGGGTTCAGCTGGTCTAAAAGAGTAGTTAGAATGAGAGAAATAATTTCATGTGAAGTATGTTCTTTAAAATAAAACATATTACTAAAACTTGTGGATTAATGGTAGCTTTGGGGAAAGTATTATGTAGGGACTTAGCATTCCTAGTAGGAATATATGAAGTAAGGCTGCTTCCATAAAGTGGCTGGTGCCATGGAGGGCTTGCTCTCTCTTGTAAACAGATTCTAATTAATCAATGAGAAATTGTGTAATCAGGAGGAAATCGCTAGGGACAGTGTCTCTTATCTGATAGAAATAGTACTTCATTATTAATGGAAATTTTTTGGAGAATGTTTAATGTTCTTGTTAACCCCTGGGAAAATCTGCACCCCTACTCTTCTCTGACTAGCAGTTTCTAACTGCCCCCAAGAAGACCCCTCCATGCCCCAGCAGTTTCTAACTGCCCCGAAGAAGACCCCTGCATACCCCAGCAGTTTCTAACTACCCCAGGTCCTGGACAGAGATAGTTCCAAGGATGCTTCTCCAACCTAGTTCTTGTAATCCCTCCACACCTTCAGCACTTCTTTCCAGCTGTTAGACTATGTTAGACTGCTCTGTTTATCCAGCCTATATGCCCTCACGGTGTTTCCCACAACTATGCCCTATAAGATTCCCCTTTCGCCCTTCTTCTCTGGGCATCCTTGTTTGAATAAGACAGCATGCCACCCCAAATTACAATTTCTCAACCCCAAATAAATGCCTCACTTTATTTACTGATCACCTAGTTGGTCTGAGTTTTAGGGTTCCCCCCCCCAGTTTGACAGTGTTAGTGTTATGTATCTAATTATAAGGGACCTGTGAATTTTATTAATTCTCAGGGGCTTTAAGAGTTAAGTGCTCCATTTTGGGCACTGTTGGAGAGAGAGCCCACACAAGGGAGGAGGAGCCACAGAGCAGCACTGCTTGTCGTTGTGTAGGGAAATCATAGTAAACTGGGAATTGGAAAACCAGAGTTTAAATCCCAAACGGTCGCTTAACTCTTGTAACCACGCCCTAAACTTGTTAGGAGTACCAGATGAGGGGCAGATTCTGAGTAAGCAAGAATGCGCTTTTGTTTCAGGAGGCAGTGACATTCAATGATGTGGCCGTGGACTTCACCCAGGATGAGTGGAGACGTCTGGATCCTTCCCAGAAAGAGCTGTACAGAGATGTGATGCTGGAGAACTACAGGAACCTGGTGTCTCTGGGTAAGAGCGACTTCCTGTGGCTCACACTTTGTGCCTGGGGGTCTGCTGGAGTGTTTCTGCATTTGCTAAAGGCTGTGGAATGTTTGGATTTCTAGCAGTGTTTGTTGGGTATGGAGAGACCTGCGACTCCTGATCCTTTTGTTTCTGTGAGTCAGGGTACTTCTACACTTTGTAGGGAAGAGAAGCATTTATGTAGCACCTGCCGTATACCGGCACTTACCGCGCTAAGTGCTTCGTGATGGTTACCTCATTTGAGCTTCACAGCAGCCTCGGGAGGTAGGCGCTATTATTATTTATTATTTCCATTTCATAGATGAGTAAACATTTTGCAGTTGAGGAAATTGAGTCAGACAGAGGTTTGATGATTTGTCCAGGGTCGCAGAGCTAGTAAATTTCTGAGGTTGCATTTGAATTCAGATCTTCCTGACTATTAACCACTGTGCCATATAGCTGCCTCTGCTCAGTATAAAGGAGTTTGCTTTGTGGAGGGACCCCTTCACTTGGCGGCCACTGAGGCCATGCCTTCCGCATCTTCTGTTGCCTCGAGTCAAGAATACTCTCCCCTTGTGCAAATAACTGAAGACAAGAAAGAATCTTAGCTAGGTGGTGCGGGGGATACAGCACTGGGCCTGGAGTCAGGAAGACCTGGGTTCAAATACTACCTCACTCTATGTGACCCTGGGCAAGTCACTTACACTCGCTGTGCCTCTGTTTCCTCATCTGCAAAATGAGACAATTGGACTCAGTGGCTTGTAAGGCCACTTCCAGCTCCAAATCTGTGATCCCATGAGATGAACAAATGGTCTGATCTTCTTTCTTTTTCTAATCACCTACTTTTGAAAAATAGATATACTGTCATCCCCTTCAAAATAAAAAAAAATCCCTGCTTCCCAGGAACTCTGTATCAAACATCTTTCAGAGGTTCTTTGTATTGCCCTTTGGTTATTCTGGGGTGCTTGTCCCTGAAAACGAATGGGTGTGGTTGAATTTGAAGGTGGCTCTCTATCCTCAGAATTTTTTAATTTTCCCCAAGTAGGGCTTCCAATTTCCAAACCAGATGTGATCTCCCAGTTGGAGCAAGGGGAAACACCATGGATCAAGGAGAGTAAAGGCTTAAGAGGTAAGTGAGTGAAAATGCAGCAGATGGCTGTCTCTTGAATCTTCCCCTTCAGTGGGGAAGTAGAGGAGGTCTTTGAAAATTTGCATAGGAAACTGTCCTCAGCTCTTCACCTAATGGAGGAGGACAGAAGCTCCCTCATATGTTGTTCTCAACAAATCACTTTCCTACATCTTTTCTTTCATGTTTGCCTTGATCATCAGAGAAGAGAGAGCAGTAGCCCTAGAAGGACACAGAGCTTTCTGTCTCTCATTTCCTCAAGGTCAGCTTTCTGAAGCAGCCCTTACCTTGCCCCCACTGACCATTCCTTACACTGATCTGTTTGGATGCCCAGGAGGTATACAGTATAAGCCAGCCATAGGCCTTACAAGAGAAAGAGGCAGTATCTGGTGCTTGATATGGGATAGGGCAAATAAGAATGGCTTCCCATTGTTTGGTCAAAATGAATTGTAGAGCTGCTCTATCTTGGGCATTGAGAGAAGCAAGTAAGTACAGAGTAAAGATGCTGGACAGCTAGATAGATAAAATAGAAAATGAACCAAATCCTTTTGGCATTTGAATAAATACTAAGATGGAGGATGAGGCTCTCCAATAAGAAGAACCAATATGAGAAAGGGTATAGAGTTCAGAACGATGGGATGGGATGATGGGACAATGAGAGTCTTTCTGGAGCAGCAGGTACTTGTTGGAGGGGGTTGGAATAGAAGGGTAGATGGCTGAACTGGGACAAGGTTTTGGAGGTCTTTGAATGCCTCCTTAAGATGTGTTTTCCCTATACTGTAAGTAAGCTAGGGAGGCATTGGAATAGTGTTGGAATAAGGTGACAGATACAGGAAGGTTAATATGAAAACTGGGAGGAGAATGGATTGGAATGGGGAGAAACTAGAGGGAGAGATAGGAGTTAAGAGCCTGTTTATTCCAGGTATTTCTCAGTTTAGATTTTGACCTTAGACTATTTCCACCAATTATTACTGAATATTCTCTGATATTTCACTTTATTCTTATCCTATCTTAATTTAGTCACCTAGTAACCTTTCTTCTCTTTCCTAGATGGATTCATATTTTCTGTGCTAATCTTTCTCCTTTCCATCTTTGACTTGGATAGAGGCATAAATGCACTTATCAAATTATTGTGTAGTACAGACCTTGAAAAGATAGCCAACTTATGCTTTTTATAAGATCAGGACCTGAAAAGGTCTAGATACCTGCAGGCCAGAGTGATAGATCACACCTATTTAGGTGATATTTAATGAAAGTAACTATAAAGGCCTTTGTCCTTGATGGTGAAAAAGTTTGTTATAAATATCTGCAAATTTTTTCAATTTCTTCAGTTTTTCTTTTTGTTGTCCATCCATTTTCATCTTTAAATGGCTTCACTTAATTCAGTCTCTTACTGAGCTTTCTTTAAACTACTTGCAGCTCATCACTTCTGTCACTTTTGTGAGATGATGCTGGTCGTAATCCTCCACTAGCCTTCTCTGTAATAGTTTACAAATGAATTTATGTTTTAACATTACTCTTTGCCTTGGCTATTGGCCATCTGCTTGGCAAGGAACTCAGTCATTCATTGACCATTTTATTAAGTGCTTACTCTGTACCAGGCAGCACTCGGTGATACAGATACAAGTACAAAGGATGTCAGATAGTTGCTAAATCACTTCTTCTACTCTGTTCTTGTTATGGCATTTGGTTTATGCCAGTTAAACTTTCATTTGACATTGTTATAGTTTGTTCTTGTCATTTTTTTCATCTCTACCTTATTTTTCATCATAAAATAACTTGTTGCAATAGATCAGGCTGGAGTTGTACTCTTAATGACTGGTGGTCTGAGTACATAAACAGCTGATCCTACCTCAAAAGGTTGTTGTGAAGATCCAATGAGATAATATTCGTAAAGTGCATAGCACAGTTCTTGGCCATATATCCCCTTCCATCCCTGACCCTCACTTCAGGAATGACTTCAGCATTTGTAATAAGACATTTCTTGACCTTTAAAAGATAGCAGTTTTGGGTTTTTTTGTGACATTATTAGGTACCTTCTAATGGTCCGGTGCCTTCTAATCACAGATCCATTTGAATATAACAATAACAATAATAAATAATACATTATCTTTCTTGATCCTCAGAGCAACTCTGAGGTCTGTGTATTAATATCCCCATTTTATAAAACTGACTCTAAGTGAGTCTTGCCTACAGTTGCCCATCACTTCTAAGTTCCACAGACGAGATTTGAACCTGTCTCTTCCAGCTCCATATGTAGCATTAGTCTTCCATGTCACCGTTGGCTGCCAGTTTGGTTAGGTGTAGTATGCAGAATCCACCTTTTCTTCCTTCTTGAGCATTTAGACATCTTTCACCACTTTTTTTTTACTTAGTATGTGGCTTTATTTATTTATTTTTTCTATATTTAGCCTTTTAAGCTAACCCAAATGAGCACTACTTTTCTGTTTGGAATTCAGAGAGGTCCCAGAATGGCTCGGAGATCAGATACATTCACTGGCAAAGTGCAGACTAGGATCTGTCTGTCCTGGACAAAGTAAGCTCAGCCAGCTCAAAACCAGCTCCTCTTCTCCAGATGCCTCCAGGATGTCTTTTCCTTCTGACCCATCCCCACATACTTCCACCATGGCTCATGGTGTGTGTATAACTCTGGTGTGAAAGTTGACAGAGTTGAGTGCCAGCAGGGATTTCTCTCTTTTTTTTTAAGCCAGAAATTACCTTTAAAACGCAAAGATTAGGTAGCACAGTTGTGGTTTGTACAACACTCCTCCGAGGCATGGTAAAAAAAAAATGCCATTGCTGCTATTCTAAACTAGTTAAGGGAAAAAGGACTTTTTTTGAGGCAGAGGGGACTCAAATTCTGAACCAATCCCTACAGCTTGTGCCCTCTCTTTCTGTTTAGGGAAGAAAGCTTAGTCACTCTTAACAACTAGAGATCTCTAGCAGTTTTGGCCAGGGGGAATTTGGCGAGCTAGAAGCACCTGATTGCCAGTTGGACCCATCAGCTTAGAATTATGAACACCTTCCTCTGAAATGTGCAGTACTTAAATTCTACAACCATTAATGTGGAAAGGCACTCAGAGGAAGTAGTTAAATATAATTGTACTCTAAATTCCTACCAACAAGCTTACAGCTAAAATTATGGTGCCTTAAATTCGGGGTCAGGGGCAAACTATAAATTGGAAATTAAGAACCCTATTAGTTAATTTTTTTTTATTTCACATTCCATCAATATCGAATCCAGAAAGTCCACAAGCTGAGCTGCCTATTTTTCCCATGAAAGTTTTCTTCTCTCCCCATAAATAAAAATAAACATGAAGACTTAGTGTAGCTGATCCCCAGGGAAGTCCTTAACAAAAGGACATTTCTTCCCTGTGCTGAACCTGTAAGCTGAAAAGAGAGTTCTTTCCATGATACAAGAAGCGACTCCTCCAAGCCAGGCCAATGACTCCACAAGACTGATTAGAGACCAGGAGAAATATGAGTTTGGTTAGATGCATAAATCACCCATCTCCAGTGAGGTCCGAAAACTCCCCTCCTGGCTGTAGGCTGTGCTTCTTGTTTGAGGTCACTTGTCTGAAAGGTCCAGCCAGTCCCTAAAGTGTTGCCACTGCCCAGTTTCCAAAGCTTTCAATGTTTTCCATGAGTTTTCCACACCAAGTGCACGTGAGAGTGTGCTTGGCCCTGAGCGGCAGCCATCAGAGGCTTCAGATGGGACTCAGAAGCTGCACTGTGGATTAATTCACTGCAAATCCAAACAGAAAACCCCATAATAACATTGCCGGATTCTAGCTATTTCTAAGCTCTTACTTTGTTCTCTCTCAGCCTCTAATGGAGAACACGCTGAAGGCTTCGCTTCTGGTGGAAATCCAAGGATGAAGTCTTCAGGCAGCGATCTGAGCTCATAAATGCCCAGAGTCCATAACTTTTCCAATTCGTAGGTTTCTCGGGTCCCTGGAAGCATCAAATAAATCACCATGCTGCCAAAATCCACACACAGCCAATCATCCGCATCCTTCCCTTTAATCTGAACAAAAGCATCACTCTTGGATTTCAGGAACTTATGCATCTTCACTATGTAGTGGGCCATAGCCTCTAAGTGTCTTGGGGAGCTCCCACTCACAACCACAAAGTAATCTGTATATTTCAGTTCTGGAGAAACCTGAATCACACAAATATCTTTTGCATTTTCTTGCCTCAAGAGAGACACCAACAGGTCGATGTCAAATTTGGGTTCAATGTGACCTGCAGCGGCCTGCTCCGCTTGGCGTTGGCCCGCTCCGCTTGGGTGTTGGCCTCGTCTCGCCACGCTCCACTCCAGAGCCCACAAGCCCCTGCAGCCGAGGCGAGAGCGAGGCCCGGGCCCAGCTGGCTGTGTGCCTGCAGAGGCAGGGGCCTCGTGCCAGGCCAGTGCATGCTGGAGCAGGCCTCAGCAGAGGCAGGATGTGAGCAGCGGGCGCCCAGTAGCAGGCCCGGACCCATTACTGCAATTGCATGGGCTGGCAGGGGCCTCACGTGCCCCTTTCACCACTTTTCTATCACATCTTGTTCTCCATGATTTCCTATAAATATACAAAATTTCTTTATAAACTATAATCGTTCAATACATATAAGGTGGTGTTATTGTTTTGTTATTCACCTTCAAGGTGGAATATCATTCTTGAAGACACTGGTGGAGTTAGCAGTAGAAGAGAAGACAGTACAATAGTAAATGCATTGAAGTTCTTTTTCTTCAAAGGAAGAAAAGAGATAGTAGTAATGTGTTTGTTTGTTTGTTACAGATTGGAAGACCAGGACTAAAACAAATGAAGCAGCTTCAAAACTGGGCTTTACAATGGATAAATCATTCCAAGAAAGAAATCCAAGTGATAGTCAACAGGATTCCATATTGAAAGAAGCCTGGAATTATGATATTGAGACACTTTCCCAGGATAATGAATGTGAGGAACTTTTCAGCTGTGATTCAAACGTTCGGCATCATAAAATACATTTTGAAGAGAGAACTTATGGATACATTGAATGTGGGAAAGCATTCATTCAGGAAAAACATCTTAATGAACATCAGAGAATTCATACTATAGAGAAAATTCATAAATGTAATGAGTGTGGGAAAGCTTTTAGCTATAGTTCATCCCTTACTTTCCACCAGAGAATTCATACTGGGGAGAAACCTCATGAATGTAATGAATGTGGAGAGGCCTTTAGATGGAGCTCACAACTTACTTACCACCAGAGAATTCATACTGGAGAAAAACCCTATCAGTGTAATGAATGTGGGAAGACTTTTATCCAGAGAACACAGCTCACTTCCCATCAGAGAATTCATACTGGAGGAAAGCCATATGAATGTAATGAATGTGGGAAAGCTTTTAGATACAGCTCATCCCTTACTTATCACCAGAGAATTCATACTGGAGAAAAACCTTTTGAATGTAATGAATGTGGTCAGGCCTTCAGGTCAAATACACAACTTAATTCTCATCAGAGGATTCATACTGGAGAAAAACCTTATCAGTGTAATGAATGTGGGAAGACCTTCATCCAGAGCACACAGCTTACTTTCCATCAGAGAATTCATACTGGTGAGAAACCTTATGAATGTAATGAATGTGGCAAGGCCTTTATTCAGAGCACACACCTTACTTACCACCAGAGAATACATACTGGAGAAAAGCCTTATGAATGTAATGAATGTGGGAAAGCTTTTAGCTCCAGTTCATCCCTTACTTACCATCAGAGAATTCATACTGGAGAAAAGCCTTTTGAATGTCATGAATGTGGGCAAGCCTTCAGGTCAAATTCACACCTTACTTCCCATCAGAGAATTCATACTGGAGAGAAACCTTATGAATGTCATGAATGTGGACAGGCCTTCAGGTCAAATACACAGCTTATTTCCCATCAAAGAATTCATACTGGAGAGAGACCTTATGAGTGTAATGAATGTGGGAAAGCCTTTAACCAGAGCACACAGCTTACTTTCCACCAGCGAATTCACACTGGAGAGAAACCTTATGAATGTAATGAATGTGGGAAGGCCTTTATTCAGAGCACACAACTTACTTACCACCAGAGAATTCATACTGGAGAAAAACCTTATCTATGTAATGAATGTGGGAAAGTTTTCAGGCACAACTCATCCCTGATTTACCACAAGAGGAGTCATACTGGAGAAAAATCTTATTAGTGTAATGACTGGTCAAATAGTTAGATGCAATACATTTTAAATGTCAGCAAAAAATTCATACTGGAGAGGAACCTCTAGTCTTTTGAAAGGCTTTTAGGTGAGACACAAAACAACATTAAAGAATCAATATTGTAGCAAAAACAAATTATGGTGAAAAAGTCTTTAGACAGAATTACATTATTCGTATTTTTTTGTTGAATATCAGACAATTCATATTGGAGAGAACTCCTTTATAGGAATGGCCTACAGCCATAAAATGTCTCTGCCTAATGATAAGAATTCATACTGGAGAGAAACCATATTAATGTAGTGAATGTGAGAGACCCATTAGCTGAAAGATACTCTTTCAATAATATAAGAATTTCATGTTGTCCGGGTAACTCTATAAATGTAGGAACTGTAGCAAAGGATTAATTTTAATTGTGAACCTTATTGAACACCACTGAATTCACAGTTGACAGAAACCCTACAAACATCACTGACCTTCAAAAAATCACAGAATCTCAAGAGTCAGAAGGGACTCACAAATCATTTAATCCAACCCATGCTGGATAAAACATGTCCCAAGACAACACACTCCACAAATAGTCATTCAGCTTTTACTTGAAGATTTCCAGTAAGGTAGAATCCACTATCTTCTAAGGCAGCTCCTTTGACAGTAGGAGAGCTCTAATTATTAGGAAGCTATCATGTTCCCCTGAATTTTCTTGTGGATAAACATCACCAGTTCCTTCAACTGGTTGCATATGGCATGAGCTTGGTCTCTTTCACCACCTTCATTGCCCTCTGGACACACTTTATCCATTTTCTCCCTAAAATTTAATGCCCAGAATTGAACACAACATTCCAAGTGTGAGTTGATCAGGGCAGAGTAGAAGACTATCACCTTTTTGTTCCTGAAAACTGTGTCTCTCAAAGTAGCCGAAGATCATAATCCAATGTGGTGCCCATTGTCTGAGCCATGACATTTTTTATCTTTCCTTTTCTAAATCACTTGGGGGAGCTATTTTTCATTTATTCCTCTTTTTCTTATTGTTTCATTTTATTTAGACAAAGCAGACATTTCCTAGCAAACACTCTCATCGACAGAATTCAGTCCCCCAAACAGTTGAGCAAATTCAACAGATAGAAATCTTTACTGATAGTACATGCCAATTTCTTCTTTTCATTAACTTTTCCTCTTATTTATCAACATAAATGAGTTGTGCTTTAACTTTCATAATTTAGTACCAACATTTTGTGTACATGACCAGAGTTATATTACCTTTTAATATTGTCTTCATTCAAATTGCAGTCAGTATGTATTTCATTTTTTAGGCTATATCTTCCTCTCTTCATCATTTCCTACAAGTCTTCCTATGTTCCTTTGAATTTATATTCATCATATTACATTACATTTGGGTAATATCATTTCTTCAGCTATTTCCCAGTCACTGGGCACTAAGTACATTTCATTTTCCCCCAAATTTTTGATGTTACAAGTAGTAGTACTCAGAACTATTTTGGGGTACATTTTGTCCTTTCTAACTGCTGTTGACCTGTGGGGCATAAATGCAGTAAAGAGATTGATGGCAGCTGGGTGGTACAATGGGTAGAGCACGCACCCTGGAATCAGGAGGGTGTGAGTTCAAATCCACCCTCAGACACTAGCTGTGTGAACCTGGACAAATCACAACTCCAATTGCCTCCAAAAAAAAAAAAGATTGTTAGATTAAAGAGTATGAAAAAGTAACCTTGTGTTATTCCAAATTGTTTCCCAGAATAGTACCTATTCACAGCTACACCAGCAGTAAATTAGCCTGCTTGTTTACTCTAATAATGAATTTTTTTATTATTTACCCTCTGCCAATTTGATATATGTGATATGATAGCTCAGAGTTGCACAGGCTGTGCCCCAAGCCTGGAATGAATGCTTTCTTCCTCTGACCCTAGAAATCCTCACCTTCCTTCAGTGCTCAGCTCAGGTACTGCCTCCTAGGAGAAGCCTTTCCTGAACCTCCTGGTTGTTAGTATGCTCTCCTCCAATTGTATTTATTTAAATCTGTACATGTCTCTTGGTAGAATGTAAGCTCTATGGGGGTAGAGACTTTTGTTTAGTATTCCCAGCACTTGGCACAGTGCCTTGCACCTATGGGTGCTTAATAAATAATTCCCTTTGATTTTTAAAAACTTTTTCTTCCATGTCAACTTCATTTTGTATAGTAAAGTTCTATATTGTCTCTATAGTAATTTGGTTGGTATAGCATCAAATTTACAGACTAATTTGATTAGTATCATCATTTTTATTATATGTGCAGCCCACTTTTGGACATTTAATTGCTTTAGCACTAAATCTATAAATTAAGACAAACCTGTCTTCGTAAGTTAAATCCTAGACATTTTCTGCATTTTGTAGATATGTTTAATAGAATTCCTTTTTTCTATCATTTCCTCTTTGTTTTTGTTGTTAATACTGTATAGAAAAGCTGATTTTTTTTGGATTTATTTTATATCTAACTATTTAGTCTCAGTTTCCTTATTAATCATGTCTGGTTTTCCAAATAAACCATCATGCCTGTAAACAGTGATGGTTTTGACTCCTGTTTACTAATTTCTCTTGTCTTATTTCAATAACTAGCATTTTAAGCATAATCAGATAAAATTAAGGAAAGTGTCCACCTTTGTTTTGAGTAATGGTTATTACTCAAAAATTTTCCGGTATTTTTCCATTGCAAACAATGCTATGTCTTGGTTTTAAATAAATGCTATCAATCACATTTAGGAAGGGCCCTTTCTTATCTATGTTTTTTAAAAATGTTTTTAATATAAATGTGTAATTATATATTGTTAAAGTCTTTTATGAGTCTATTAATATCAGCAGGTTTTTTTCTCTTTATTTGGTAAATTATGTTTTTCTGATGTCGAGCCTCCAGTGCTATGAGTTCAATTTTATCATAGTCAATATTTTTAACTATATTGTTTGCTAACATTTTATTAAAATTTTATCAGTCAGCATGCAGTTATCAAGTGTCTACTATGCATCAGGTCCTATGCTACCATCTGCCACCAGTGGCTGTGGCACTGAATGGCCAGAGATAGCCGAATGCCGCGGAGAGTGAAAAGAGTACACGGGCCAGGCGGGAGAGTACAGCACAGCTCCATTTATTAAGCTGAAGAAAAGGGCTTATATACCTTTTTAGGCAAGCAGATCAACAAGTTCACATGCAAGACATTTGTTACATTGCATGACTTCCTCGTGCTTTGTTCCCTTTTTGCCATAACAATATTGTGTTAATCAGCTCACTTAGCACATGTGTGCCATGAGGGTTTTGAAGAGAGCACATGTGTGCCAAGGCTGGGGGGGAGGTGGTTTGGAGAGCCCATGTGCTGAGTTATCAGCCCAAGGGCAAGAACAGGCTTCAGGGAAAACCTGGTCTGTATCTTATCCCAGAATGGACTTTTCAGAGCTGGCCCTCTACAACCATCCATATCAATTCATGAAATTTCTCTGCTTCTTGGAGAGTACTATTCTATTTGACAAGAATTGCCAGGAAAAACTGGAAAGCAATTTGGCTGAACAATACCTTCAGACCAGTGTCTTATACCACATGCCACAATGAACTCCAAATAGATATACACCCTAAACATAAAAAGATTATATCATTAAAAATTTAAAGAACAGCTGTTACATTTCACAACTACGGATAGGAGAAATCTTGGCAAAATGGGATAAAAGATTGTAAAAGATAAAAGAAGGAGGAGAGGCAGCAAGGTAGAATAGATTGAGATGGGCTTGTCTGGAGGACTAGATTCAAATTCTACCTTTCACATTTAATGATGTATGACGCTGGGAAAGTTACTTAGCCTCATACTTGTTGGTTTTATCATTTTTATCTCCTAGGTCATAACTACTAAATCAGAATCTTTGGGAATCTTTGTAGACAAAGGAAATTCCCATATCCTTCGTCAAGTTCATTCACATAAGATTTAAAAAATTTTCCTGGAGAAAAACAAATGCAATTGGAATAGTAAGCCCCAATACATACCTTCCAGTCTTAGCTGGAGAAGATTGAGATTAGGCAGTTTCCTGGTCAAGGAACCATATGTTGAGGTTTAGGGGTGTTGGGACCCTGAAATAGCAACACGCAGGCCTTGCCTCGAATGAATTCGACCCAAGCTTTCTTTCAGCCAAAGACAAGGTTTATTAGAACACCAACAGAAAGGTGGGCATGATTCTAAAACCTGCCGTATTGGCCAGACTCTTAAGGAACCTGAGCATTGGCCAGACTCTTAAGGAATCTGAGCCTCAGATGTTTTTCCCTAGAACTCTCTTGCTTTCTCCATAGTCCAGTAAATGTTGGCAGTTTGGTCTCTACTTCCTCTGCCTCCTTGAAAACTAGCCTGCTCTTTTGGTAGGTCTTGGTTCATATATTGGTGAAGCCTAGTTTGCAGAATTTTAAGCATAACCTTGCTGGCATGAGAAATGAGTACAATTGTGTGGTAATTTGAACATTCTTTGATATTGTCCTTCTTTAGGATAGGGACATAAATTGATCTTTTCCTGTCCAGTGGTCAATGTTGAGTTTTCCAAATTTGCTGGCATATTAAGTGCAGCATTTTAACAGCATTGTCTTTTAGGATATTAAATAGCTCAGCTGGAATTCTTTCATCTCCACTAGGCTTATTGTTAGCAATACTTTCTATGGCTCACTCAGCTTCATTCTCTAGGGATGTCTGGTTCTAGATGGGTAACCACACCATCTTGATGTTAAGATCTTTCTTGTGTAGTTCTTTTATGTATTCTTGCCACCTCTTCTTAATCTCTTCTGCTTCTGTTAACTCTACCATTTTCATCTTTTATCATGCCACACAAAAAACACAGCAAAGTAAATTAAATCAGTGCTAAACAATAGCCAAATTCAGGCTAATCCTATTGATAGACCCTTGTCTAGGAGAAGGGACAGTTTTCCCAATTCCCCAGAGCCAAGAGAATTGACAGAATTGGGCATATGTCTTCCTCTTGTATTCCTCTCAAAGAATTGGGGAGACAATATATACACTGTGAGACATGGTTGTCTTGTCAATTGGTTTTGTCTAAGTGTTTTTGTTTTACGGGGGAGTTCAATGTGTGTAGGGGATATATTAGAAAATAATTTTGGTCTAAAAATGATAAATACAATTTAAACATTAATCTTTTTTAAAAATGACAGTTCTGTAAGGATATTGTTGGGATCTTGGGAGTGCTAAAGAAACATCAAAATGAGATGAGGGTTTATAAAGAAAACTAAGGATAATAAAAAATGTAGGGGGATCAGGAAGGATTAGATCTATTGAGGGAAAGTGCATGATCATACAGAAATCGAACTGCTGCTTCTAGAGGAGGTAAAAATAATATTACTTTCTGAACTCTACTTTCCAGCCAAATAAGCTACTTAGTGTTCCCCAAATTCAGCCTTCCAACCCTCCCTTCTCTTCATTCAACAAATATCAAGCATCTGTGCCTTTTCCCAGTCTGAACTTTCTCCTCTTCTCTGTCTCCCAGCTTCCTACAGGGCTCAATTCAGGTGTCATCTCTCCATGGAAGTCTTTTTTGACCCCTTTAGATCAAGGTTCTTAACCTGGACTCTGTGAACTCACATGTGTGCGCATATGTATATGCATACACAAACCATATATATCATATGTATATATGCGTGTGTATATATGTATACCTGTGTCTGTATATGTGTATTATGTGTGTATGTGTGTGTGTGTGTATATATATATATATACACACACATACATACATATAAGATTTGGCTTCCTTCATGATCCTATTGATGACAGAGGACAAAACTAGAACTAAAAATATTTTAGAAAGTTTGTTAAGTCATTTGGCAAGGGGGAGAGCCGAAAAAAGGTGGCCTGCTGCTCCCAGTTTCTGTAAATTTTACATCATATAGAATTCGAAAAAAAAGGAACAAAGAAATAGTCATTTGATTGGGCAGCATGGAATCAGTTTCCACATAAGGCATGTATGTTGCTTAAGATGTATAGTTACATTCCTTGCATCAGTCTGTAGCTCTGGAAAATTTTTGGAGTCAGCATAATCTGGATTCTTGAGTGAAGCATTAGTAATCTGGTCTCCAAGCAACAAGACTGATCTCTCAGCTATGTAAGACTAGGTTCAAACAATGCAAAAATATTTTCCTTTCACTGTGCATTTATTTTATGCATTGAAAAACATTTAAAGAAGTAGTCCTTATTCTTCGCATACCAATGCAATTTATAACGCAAAAAAAAGTTAAGAACCCTTTTCCTACTTGTTATATTGCACTTATTGTGTAAATGTTGTATCCCTTGGAAGAAAGTCAGTTTCTTAAAGGCAAGAATTGCTTCTAATTTTGCCTTTTATATCTAGATCCTTATATAGTATTTTGCACCTAGTAAGTGTGTAATAGGTTGTTTAACAAATTGGTGAATTGACTTGATGAAGGCAATTGTTTTCTTAGCCAAGTAGAATGTCCTTTCAATCAATTAACATCCATCTATTACACATTTTACAATGAGCCGGCAATGTGCTCAATGTTTGGGGATACAAAGAAGGTAAAAAACATTCCTTATCCTCGAAGGCCTCACGTTCTAATGAGGAGACAAGAAGGAAATGACTCTCTATATACAAGATATACATGCATTGTAAATGAGAAGTAATTTCTAAGGGAAAACACAAGTAGTGAAGGAGACCAGGAAAGGCCTTTTGCAGAAAGTGGAACTTAAGTTGAGTCTTATTTTCTCTTTAAAAATATTTTTCAATTATTAATTTTTACCAATAATTTTAATCATTAATTTAATCTCTTATTTTTACAAGTTTGAGTTTAAAATTCTATCCTATCCTCTCTCTTTCTCCCATCACCGAGAAGGCAAGCAATTTGATAAAGGTTATACATGTGCGGCCATACAAAACATTTCCATATTAATCATGTTGCAAAAGAAAACAGACAAAACCCCAAGAAAAATAAAGTTAAAAAAAAAAACAACCCAGTATGCATTCATCTGTACTCAGATTTCTTCGGTTCTTTCTCTGGAGGTAGGTAGTATTTTTCATCACGGGTCCTTCAGAATTGTCTTAGATGTTTGTATTGCTAAGAATAGCTAAGTCATTCACAGTTGATCATTAAACAATTGAACAATGACACAACAGTATTACATCTCAATCATATACCATAACTTATTCAGCCATTCCCCAACTGATGTGCATTCCCTCAATTTCCAATTCTTTGACACCACAAAAAAAATGCTACAAATATTTTTATGCATATAGGTCTGTTTCTTTTTAAAAAACCTCTTTGGGACATAGACTTGGCAGTAGTATTGCTGGGTCAAAGGGTATGCACAATTTTATAGCCCTTTGGGCAGAGTTCCAAATTGCAGAATCATTGGATCCATTTACAACTCCACCAACATTGTATTAGCGTTGCTATATTTCCACATCCCCTCCAATATTTGTCATTTCCCTTTTTTTGTCCTATTGACCAATCTGATAGGTATGAGGTGGTACCTCAGAGTTGTTTTAATGTGTATTTCTCTAATGGATAGTGATTTACAGCATTTTTTTTCATATGACTATAGATAGCTTTGATTTCTTCATTTGAAAACGCCTATTCATATCATTTGACCATTTACGAATTGGGAAATGACTTGTATTATTATAAATTTGACTCAGTTCTCTATATGTTTGAGAGATGAAACCTTTATCAGATAAGCTTACAATAAAATCTTTCCCCCACCCCATTTTCTGCTTTCCTTCTAGTTTCATTGGTTTTGTTTGTGCAAAATCTTGTTAACTTAAAGTAATCAAAATTGTCCATTTTACCTCCTGTAATACTCTCTATCTCTTGTTCGGTAATAAGTTCTTCCTTTATCCATAGATCTGATAGATAAACTATTCAAAGCTCCCCTAATTTGTTTGTAGTATTAGCCTTTATGTGTAAATCATGTATCCATTTTGACCTGATCTTAGTACACTGTGTGAGGTGTTGGTCCTTACCTAGTTTCTGCCAAACTGCTTTCCAGTTTTCCCAGCAATTTTTGTTAAATAATGAGTTCTTGCCCCCAAAATATGGATCTTTGTGGTTATCAAACACAAGACTACTATGGTTCTTTACTACTGTGCATTGTGTTCCTAAATTACTCCACTGATCCACCACTCTATTTCTTAGCCAGTACCAGATTGTTTTCATGATTACCACTTTGTAATATAGTTTGAGATCTTCTATGGCTAGATTATCTGCCTTCACATTTTTTCCCATTAATCCTCTTGATATTATTGACCTTTTGTTCTTCAAGATGAATTTTGTTATTACTTTTTCTAGCTTTATAAAAAAACTTTTTGGTAGTTTGAATGGTATGGCACTGAATAAGTATATTAAATTAGGTAGAATTATCATTATTATTATATTAGCTCAACCTACTCATGAGCAATTAATATTTTTCCAGTTGTTCAGATCTGACTTTATTTGTGTGAAATGTTTTGCATTTCTGTTCATATAGTTCCTGGATTTGTCTTGGGAGGTAAACTCCTAAGTATTTTCTACTCTCTACAGTTTTTAAAATGGAATTTCTTTTTCTTTCTCTTGCTGCTAGGCTTTGTTGGTAAAATATAGATGCTGATGATTTATGTGGGTTTATTTTCTATCCTAGAGCTTTGCTGAAGTTGTTAATTATTTTACCCAGTTTTTTAGTTGATTCTCTAGGATTCTTCAAGCATGCCATCATATCATCTCCAAAGAATGATAGTTTTTTTCTTCACTGCCTATTCTATTTCCTTCAATTTCTTTTCCTTCTTTTATTGTTCTCATCGCTAGCCTTTCTATTACAATATTGAATAATAATGGTGCTAATGGACATTCTTGCTTAATTTTTGATATTAGTGAGAAGGCTTCTAGCTTATCTCCATTACAGATAATATTTGCTATTGGTTTTAGATAAGTACTACTTGTTTTAAGGAAAGCCCTATTTGTTCCAATTTTTTTAGAGTATTAATAGGAATGAATGTTGTATTTTGTCAAAAGCTTTTTCTTCATTTATTGAGATAATTATATTATTTTTGTTGGTTTTGTTTTTGATATGGTAAATTATACTTGCTACTTTCATCTTCCCCTCCATCATAAAAACTCTTTTGTGCCTTTTTATATGAGATAATAATTTACCCCATTCTTCCTGTCCCCTTTCCTTTCTATCTTTTTCTCATTCCTTAATTTTGTTTTTAATTTAATTTTAATTCTTTTTTGGAGGGAAGAAGGCAGGTCAACTGGGGTTAAGTGACTCGCCCAAGGTCACACATCTAGCAAATGTGTCAAGTGTCTGAGGCCAAATTTGAACTCAGGTCCTCCTGACTCCAGGGCTGGTGCTGTATTCACTCTGCCACCTAGCTATCCCTTTATTTTTATTTAAAAAAAAAATCCCTTCATAGTCAACTCACACTCATGCTCTCTGTCTATGTATAGTCCTTCTGCCTGCCCTATTAATGACAGAGTTCTTAGGAGTCACACATATTATCAGCCCATGTAGGAATGTAAACAGTTTAACCTTATTGAAAACCTTATGACTTCTCTTTCCTGTTTACCTTTTTATGCTTCTCTTGAATCTTGTATTTGGAAGTCAAATTTTCTATTCAGCTCTTATTAGGGAGGCTTGAAAATCTTCTATTTCAATACATTTCCATTCCTCCCCCACTCCTAAAGGATTATACTCAGTTTTGCTGGGTGGATGATTCTTGGTCATAATCCCCCCTCCTTTGCCCTCTGGAATATCATATTCCAACCCCTCAGATCATTTAATATAGAAGCTGCTAAGTCTTGTGTTATCCTGACTGTGACTCAATGATATCTGAATTATTTCTTTCTGGCTGCTTGCAGTATTTTCTCCTTGACTTTGGAGCTTTGGAATTTGGCTATAATATTTCAGAGGGTTTTCATTCTGAGATCTCTTTAGAAGGTGATTGGTGGATTCTTTCAGTTTCTGTTTTACCTTCTGGTTCTAGTATATCAGGGCAATTTTCCTTAATAATTTCTTGAAAGATAATGTTTAAGCTCTTATTTTGATCATGGGTTTTAGACATTCTTAAATTACCTCTCTCTGATCCATTTTCAATGTCAGTTGTTTTTCCAGTAAGACATTTCACATTTTTGATTATCTTTTCATTCTTTTGATTTTGTTTTATTGCTTCTTGATGTCTCATGATGTCAGTAGTTTTCACTTGCCCAGTTCTAATTTTTAAGGAATTATTTTCTTCAGTAGGCTTTTGTACCACTTTTTCCATTTGGCCAATTTTACTGTTTAAGGAGTTGGTTTCTTTTTTTTTTTTTTGGAGGGACTGGTTCTTTATTTTGAAAGACATTTTGTCAATTTTCAGTATCAGAATACTTGCACTATTGGTTCCTCTTTCTCCAGATTGGCTCCCAAATAGACTACACCAAAGGAGAGTACGTTTAAGCTAATAAGCTGCACGATGCAAACCTACCACAGACCTCACAGAAACCTCGCCAAAAAAAAAAGGAATTAAAAAAGATCAGTACACTGCCAGCCCACGGACTGCAGACAGAGGGCACTCGCAGACAGATTGGGTGGGGGGGAGGTGGGGTGGGGGGGGATGGTGCTGGTGCTTCCCACCTGAGAAAAATAAAGCGTAAAGATAATATGCATAAAAATTTAAAAAAAAGTTTTGTGCACAGGCTATTCAAGATTTCTCCAGCACTGAGTGATATAAAGCACAATGAGATGGCACTGCTTTTAGAGGCAGCAGCTTCAGACCCAGGAATGGGTAATGAGATGAATTTCACTTGGCTAATTAGTGGCAAAAACGTTATTTTTCAAAGAAGGTGAAGTGGGGATAGGACTTGACACCACAACTTCTGGGGCTCATGATCCATTCTGCGAGTGAATGAGGAGAGGGAAGACAATTTGGTCCGAGACATCTTGTCTGTGTAATTTGCTTGTTTGCTACTGATGCAAATGTTTAAGAGAGAGAAAAGGAGAAGGAAAAAAAAAACACCCCGAGCTATCTTAAAGCTGAAAACCTGAATAGCACTCCTTTTTGGCAAACTCCTCCTGGAATGACCTCTCTGGTTTGGCTGGTGCTTGGTACAGAACATTGAGGATTCCCTTGGTGGAGTCTTTTCTTGAGCTATGTTCAGCTCTCAGTAGGGCAGGCTAACACCTCTTTCCCTCTTCTGTGGAGAAGGGGCATTGTTTAGGTAGAAAGATTTACCATCCAAAAGGAAGAAAAGGGATTAGATGCAGCCGAGGAGCTGGGGAATTATCTGGAATATCTTACAAATGGTTGCTACAACAACAACAACAACAAAGGTAATTACAAAATGTATACATCATACAACAGGCTTTTAAAGACACTATTGCATTGTGCTCCTGTTCCCTTAAATGTTGTTCTCAAAAGTGCTCAGCCCTCAGTCCATCTGGGATCTCTAGGGGAGAGCTGCAGAGACAGTTTGGTGAACTTGACATGGAGAGTTGGAGGTAGGGGTGGGGTGGGGAGAGGGTAAACAAAGACCCAGAGAAGAAAGTAGCATTCAGATTAAAGATCAGCCTTCAGTTTAAAGGTCAGCTTCAGGAAGGCTGGCCTGCAGCGAAGTCAGAGTCAGTGGAAGGAGCACAGACAGGGTGGGGGGGGGTGCCGAGGGAAAAGGAGTTTCTACATCTCATTCAGGTCAAGCAGAGTCTGGTCCAGCATCCTTTGTGTGCATTTCAGTTTATCTTCCAAGTCATCAATTGTCTTTTCCAGCTTGGATACCGATCTCCCAGCAATTCAGCACAGGTCTCTGCCTCTTTGAGTTTTTCGGTAAGACTCTTTATTTCCTCCTCATATTTGTCTTCTTTCTGAGAATACTTTTCTTCAGCAGCATTCAGACACTTCAGGTTCTGGTCCATCCGTCTCATCTGCTCATCCATCTCCCAGCAATGGGACTCAGCCAGCTCGGCCTGCTCCTCTGTGCGCTCCAAGGCCCCCTCAATGATCACCAACTTGCAGACTACCTCGTCGTACTTCCTGTCTGCTTCCCCTGCAATGTGTTTGGCCTCTTTCAGCTGGATTTGTTGCAGCTCCATCTTCTCTTCATCCTTCAAGTTACGATTTTCAATGACCCTCATACCTTGCTCGCTGTCATCAGCTGCCTCCTCTGCCTCCTCTAGCTTCTGCAGAACGGTTGCCAGATGCCCCTTAGCATGGTCCAGCACCTCCTCCACCAGCTGGATCCAACGGTTCAAGGAAGCCACCTCAGCCTCAGCCTGTTCCCGGGCCTCTTCTCCCCCTCTCCCTCCCACTGGAGATGCTAGGCCCTCTCCTTGGTGTCATGGGCCTGCTGATGCAGAATCTGAATCTTGCACTTCACCGCCTAGATGGTGGTGATACCAGCCACGGTGTCTGCCCTGTCCGGCTCCGGCTCCGGCTGCTGCCGCTTCTACAAGGAGCTGGTTTTTTCAGTGATTTTTGGGGGGTAATTCTTTTGTGTGTTTTTCCATTTGGCCAATTATACTTTTTAAAAAGTTCTTTTTGGTGATTTTTTGTGCCTCTTTTTTTTTTTAACAATTTGTCCTATTTTAAACATATTTTCTTGTTGTATCATTCTCATTTCTTTTTATAATTTTTCCTCTTCCTCTCTTATTAGGTTTTAAATTTTTTTGATCCCCTCCTTGAGGTCTTTTTGACCCTGAGACCAATTCACATTTTTCATTCAGGCATTGCATGTAGGCATTTTGACATTGTTGCTCTTTTCTGAGTTTGTGTTTTGATTTTCCTTGTCACCATAGTTGCTTTCTAGGGTCAGGTTCTTTTTTTTTTTTTTTTTAGGGGGATGGGGCTTGTTCATTTTTCAGCCCATTTTTTTTTTGACTTTTAACTTTATGTTAAAGTTAGGCTCTGCTTTCCAGCATGGAGAGAGCACTGCCTGAAGCTGTGGGCTTTTTTATTCTCTGGTTTTCAGAGGTAGTTCTGTGGGTCTGTAAGTTTTCTGTTCTTCCATGGTGATATAATATAAGGAGAGGTGTGGTCACTGCTCTTTTGGTATGTACCATGGTCTGTGAATAATGAAAGTATTATTCTCTGCTCTGGAATTGTGAGCAGGGTCCCTTCTCCCCTGCAGCTATGAACTTCATTGTGTTTGTGCTCTTCCTTGCCCTGAGACTGTGACCTGGAGCCAAATCCTATACAAAGTACCAGCAAAGGGGTTTTTTTATAACATCATTCTGATCAGTTGTCCAACTTCTTTATCATCTGTGGGCTGAGAGCTCCAGAAGCTGCTACCTTAGATACAGTTGTCCCCAAGGCTTGCTGCTGGTTTATGCTTGGTGTGGCCCACTGGATGCCATATGCAGGGGGGTAGGGCTTTGCTGCTGGCTTGCCAGGTGCAGCATACACTGGACTATGCTCCCCTATTTTCCCAGTGAGACAGACCTTTCCTGCTGACTTTCTAAGTTGTCTTGGCCTGGAATATTGTTTCACCCCATCTTTTGTTGGTTTTGCCAGTCCAGAATTCATTTTGAGACAGTATTTTAAAGTTGTTTAGAGGAGAATTTGGGAGAGGTCAAGTGAGCCACATTTAAAGGAAATTGAGGGGATTGAGACAACAAGTGGTTAATTGTGGGAATAGAGTGAACCACACAGATTCTATCTTGTAACCCAATTCAAAAGCTAACTTAATTCCCTTTCTGTTCACTTATGGATCTAGTCCAATTTATGCCTTGTGAGAAAACTTTATTTAATTGTAGGAATTGAAAAAAACACAACAAAAAACAACAATAAGAACACCAACAAGGAGACTCCCCTCTGGAGGTAGGAATCATCCTCTTGATCTGTTTTTCTTCCTATCTCAGTAAGAATTACACTAAATTTTCCCTAGAGATTGGGGTGTTTAGATTTAGATTAAGTTTGTCCTAGGGATTAGGGTGATTTGGGTTTAAATTAAGTTTTGCCCTAGGGATTGAGATGGTTTAGGTTTGGATTATTTTGCCCCAGGGTGTGGGGTGATTTTTTGCTCAAGGGTATAGGATGGTTTAGGATTAGGATTAAGTTTCAGTTTTTCTTTTAAAATTTGCCCCCCCCCCCCAGGGGTAAAGGAAGGGAAGATGGCTTCCAGTAGCAGGGGCTACCCCTTGGATAAATTTTTGGTAGGATGGGACCAGGGAATGCTCCCAATACTTACAGGAATGACTAAAGATCACACTATTGAGGTATGTGACATCTGACATAAATCTACAAGATATTACACTAGTAATTTGTTTTCTCCCTGCCCCCTCCCCCAATTTCACTCTTCATCATTGACAATGGAAAATAAAAGCTAGCAAGTGTGTGTCTTATTGTTGTGTCTGCTTTTCTGGGAAAATTTTTATCTTGTGTTGTGTTTAGAGTAGTTTGTAGATTCTGTTACCGTGAAAGATTTCTTTTTTATTTTAATTTATTTTAATTTTTGGTTTACAACACTCAGTTCCACAAGTTTTTGAGTTCCAAATTTTCTCCCCCTCTCTCTCCTCCCCCTCCCCCCCCAAGATGGTATGTAATCTGATATAGGTTCTACATATACCTTCACATTATACTTATTTCCATAATAGTCAAGTTGTAAAGAAGAATTATAACCAATGGAATGAATCATGAGAAAGGAAAAACAAAACCAAAAAAGGAGGAAAAAAAAGAGACAGCAAATAGTTTACCTCGATCTGCATTCAGACTCTCCAGTTCCATCTCTGGATGTGCATAGTCTTTTCTGTCATGAGTCTTTTGGAGCTGTCTTTGAACCTTGTATTACTAAGAAGAGGCAAATCTATCAAAGTTAGTCATCACAGATGCTGTGTGTCTGTAGTGGTGTATAATGTCCTCCTGGTTCTGCTCCCTTCACTCAGCATCAGATCACGTAGATATTTCTAAGTTATTACGAAGTCCCTCTTATTATGAAGTCCTTCCCCATTTTTTATAGCACAATAGCATTCCATGACATTCATATACTACAACTTATTTGGCCATTCCCCAATTCATGGGCACCCCCTTGATTTCCAATACTTTGCCATCACAAAAGGAGCTGCTATAAATATTTTTCTACATGCTGGTACATTTCCCACTTCTACGATCTCTTTGGGATACAACCCTAGAATTGGTATTGCTGGATCAAAGGGTATTCATATCTTTATAACCCTTTGGGCATAGTTCCAAATTGCACTCCAGAATGGCTGGATCAGTTCACAACTCTACCAACAATGTAACAGTGTTCCAATTTTCCCACATCCTCTCTAGCATTTATGATTTTCCTGTTTTGTCGTGTTGGCTAGTATGACAGGAGAGATGTGTAGTACCTTAGAGTTGTTTTGATTTGCATTTCTTTAATCAATAGTGATTTCTAAAAGGAAAATGCGGCCAGCTAGAAAAACTGCTAAAAACCCACAGCCAAAGAGTTTAGAATGTTGGGAAAGATTAATTCAGTTTCATACTTGAAGCAGTTGTCCTACTGAACAGGACTACCTCTCACTTTAGGCTTTCAGCAGGAAATTAAGTTTTTAAAAACTGCTAAAAACATCTTACTAGGATATAAAAAATATTGGAGATTAATCAATGTAGAATTTAGACATTAATAATTTTCACTTGGCAGCAGATGTTGAAATAGTGACTTTTGGGGTACTACTCTACAATATGTTTTAAGAAAAAATAAGAATTAAATTTTGTAAGTTTGTTGGGGTAAATAGCATATAGATAATTTCTTCTGAATATTGACAGCCCTGTTGTTTTAGTGTAATGGAGGAAGGCGGGTAGTTTGAAAGCAATCCCAAAGTGAAGAAAAAAATAGGTATATTATTTGCAGCTTAAATTTAACTGAATTTAACCCTTCCTTGACCATGAAAAGATATGATTGTTTAAATATGAAACCTTGAGAGGCTCCCCCATCCCAGCTCAGAACCCCCCTTTTGACCTTCATAAGAGATTAGGGACTCCCTGAGTCTCACCCCTCCCAGTTCAGGTGGACTCTGTCCCAGATTAGGGCTCCCCTAAAAGTCCTTTCCCAGCAGAGATTTCTAAGTCATACCTCACTTTTTCTTAAGTTTTTCTAGCTTCTGCAGTGACCATTGGCATAGATAATCCCAAAGGAGCAAAAAGTTGGAGGGGAAAACTTGGAGATTTCTTTGGAGGTGCTTCAAATAACATATTAATCAAGTCCAGTTCAAACAGACCAAATATTTTGATTACCCAAGGTGCTAAATAATTTTTATTCTGATTTCATTTTAAGGGCCTGTTTATGCAATTATTTTAGATAATTATGGCGCTGGGGGTCCTGGAAAGCACTGTTTTGAAAATTGTCCAAAAATCCAAGCCTAAATGAAGGAATTGTTTTGTTTACTGAAAAAAAGATAAAAAATTATCAATTCATTAAGAAAAATCAATAATTGTTTTCATTTAAACTCAAAATTAAAAGCATCAGTCTACTGCATCCACAGAAAGATTGAGAAAAGCTGAGGATTCCTGGGGTCCTTGGGCACTGAGTAACTGAATGACCAGACACAGAGACACCTGTCAGGATGCCCATGCTAAAACCACTTTTCACTCCTCTTTGTTTTCCAGAGCCAAGGCCCAGCAAGCAAGCTGTGCCCTGAGCTTGGCGTAGTAACAAGCCTTTGCAGTTGTCCTCTGGATCAGTTCTGCTGTAGCTAAATCACAGAATTGGTTCACACCAGCTCCAGGAGGCTTGGCCACCATGAAGACCTGCTATGAATCAAGCTTGCTGTTACCCCTCATTGCCACAGCTACACCTCACTGCTCAGTTCCTTGTCTAGCCTCAACTACATGGATTAAAGCCATTGATGCCTTTTACAGAACCTCCCCCGCCCCCCTGCCCCTTGCTGCCCAGCCCCCCTGGTCACTGGCAACAGCCTGGCTCACCTTTCCATCTGTAACAACAATCTTGCTAGCAGCTACTGTGGCTGTGTTAAACCACAACAACCAGCACACAGAAGGCTGTTAACACAGGTTCTTTTATCTGCTTTACTAAGGAAAGTAACTTTAAGGAGTTAACAATCTCACTTTAATTAAACATACAAATATCATTCAGGAGAATGAATATTGAATGAATGAATATTCATATCAATGAAACTGAATATTCAGTTCAGGAGAAAAAGCCAACAACCTGAACTTCGGAGCAAATATAAATAAATTACAAACTTACACAATATAAACAGACCAAAACACAATTCATAGTTACCAAAGAACCAATGGGTCTGGGTTAGCAAAGCCAGGGGGCAGTTACAACAGCTTGCCCAGAGTCCTACACCACTTTTCCAGTGACTGAGAGGCCCCAAACCAAATATCTGGGTTTCTTCAAAGCCGAGGTTGGTGGGTAGGCGGGGCTCCTTAACGTCTACCCAGAGTCTCCACATCAACACTCCTCCAGTACAGACAAGAAACTAACCTTTGAGTTTTTTTGCCCTGTTCATACCTAATCAGCAAAAGGGTGTGAGCCTGGGGCTTTACACTTAGTTAGTAAAAGAGTGTGAGCCTGGGGCTTTGCACCTAGTAAGGCTTACTCAAAGGCATTTGATTACTTTAGCATTTCTAAAAGAGAAAACAGTGAAAAAAAAAAAGTCCAAATAAAATTCTTTTGGGGGTCTGTTCTCCCCATACTGTTCCAGCCCCCACTTCCAAGTCCTGAGGGGCGGTTGGGCAACAAAGACAATAGGGTGGGGTCCTGGGGGGGGTCTAAGGCACTTCTGCTACCCACCAGAGACAACTCCACCCCTCCCTCTTGGATCCCAAACAGTCCCAGGGGAAGGCAGCAAAAAAACACACTCAGCACCTTGCTGCAAAATTTCCATCTTGCCCCAGGGCTGAATTCCAAGCTCCTGGGTTCCTGGTCATCCAGGTCATGCTGGCCTCTCATGGCTTCTGCTGGCATCCTGATGTAGGCTGTTCCCCACCTTTGCGCTCACCTCACCAAGGTCAGCTTGAAGGCAGTTCACTGCTCTCACCTTTCCAAAGTTCTCATGCAGGCAGTCTTCTGCTCCATCTGCGTTGATATGTTGGCAGCCACCATCCGCTTCTTCTCTTAAATAACTGTACCTCAGAATATTACAGCATGTGATCAGCAGGACTGATAAAATAATAGCTTTCTAACCCACTTTTCCTTCTTTTGATAGTACAATTTTTAATCTAATATCTAGATAGTAAGAGAAATTGCTTTTCTCAGAGCATAAGTGATACAATTGTTTCGCAAATTTCACAATATAATTTAGAAACATAGCAATACTAAACAACAATATTATGTATTTGAAACTTGAAATAAAACCCATTAGCCACCAGGTGGCCTCAGTTCTGTTGAATGCTCTTCCAAATTACGTTACACAGAACATGATTAATCTCATCACAATTGGCATTGTATACTGATCACATCTAAAAACCCATATAAAGTTATCAAGTATGAGGCAATTATATTCAATTAAAGCAATAATAGAAAGTTAATATTAATATAACATTTTATACAAGGCTTCTTAAACTTCTTCCACTCACAATCCCTTTTTGCCTTTTGGCAGGGTTCATTGGCACTGCATGGCCTGAGGGCCTGCACAGTGCAAAGTGTGCACGATTTATGTTCAGAACCAAGGCTTCAGTGAAGTTGTGAAACATAGCAGGGGCAAGCACTGCCAGAAACACCTTGGATTCATCATGCATTTGATTTTTAATTAATTTTTGGTCATTGCATGTTCAGAAATCTTTTACTGTTGCCAATTTTTTTGCAATCCTATTTGCAATCTTGACCCACAGTTTTAAGAAGGGCTGTAAGTCTGTACTAGGCACTGTGTTTTAAGCACTTTACAATTATAAGATCCCCACAACTATCCTGGGAGGTGGGTGCTATCTTTATCCCCTTTTAGAATACTAAACTGAGGTAAACAGACATAAGATAACTTGCTTGGGGTCACACCACTAATCAATTTCCTAATGACAAATAGCAAATGTCTTTTATATTAGGTTCTGATTTACCATAATCACTCTGAAAGGAGAATGCTCTCAGACCACATTCTGATTTCCTTCAGGAAATATTTCTGACCAAATCAAATCAAATCTGGATTTATAATTGCTAATGGTAACATTTTAATTTCCAAGGCCCAGTGCTCTTATAACTTCAAAGGAAAAGTGATTATTATCCATAAATTCATATATTTCTTGTTTTTTCCTTTTTCTAAAAGACACATGGTGACCTTTTCCCCTATTTCCTCAAAAAGTTAGATTCATTCTCAATTTCTTGCCTCCTTTACCTCACCTTGAAACTTTTTCAGATAAAGAACTGGCCTAAGTACTCAACTTTCAATTTCCAAATAGACATATATTTAAAAATACACATAATGTTTTACAAATGGTTTGAATTCACATCTGTCATGATTAAAGTGTGTGGGCTAAAATATCAGGAGATTCTGAGACATCAGGCATTTGATCCATTGCTGGCAGGGCATGGCCAGTCTCCCTTAGAGTCAAGTAAATTCTCAATTTGAACTGTACAAAGAAACATTTAAGCTCCAATATAATAGTCACAGATCACAATAACTAATAATTTTATCATATCCAATATCTATATAGTGTTAGAATTAATATGGGCTTCCTATAGATTATCCTGAAAGGTGGATGGACATAAGTAACTAGAAGCTTATCTAACTTTACCCACAGACTAAAGCTGCTAAAAGACTGATTTTTTATAGGAATTAAAATATTTTTACTTTGAAACTTCTAGTTCTAAACTAAGATAAAATCACTGCACTTTAACCTAAGCTTAAGGCTAGATCCTTGAGATATTACAATACTGAGACCCTAACTCATTTACCAATCTGCCACAAAAGCGAGAACTCTACCTTTCACAGAAGAGGACACCTTAAAAGGTTCCTTGTTATGTTGACTTCACAGAAAACCCTTATAACTATCTCCTATATTTCCAGAAAGTTTTTTTTAATATGACATATTTATATCAGTCTTTTAACAATTAAATCCATAACCCAAAAGAATTAAAGAAGAGCAAACTTTTCTAACAGTATTTCTAAAACAATGAATTATCACATTAACATTAAGTACTTTCTTTAATACATTACAAATCACATAACTGAGGTAACTTGGCTTAAAACCACATAGCTGACAAGTTTCCTGATCCATATAGTATAAATAATAAAGAAATATTTCACTTAAAGTGAGAGCAGAATATATTCTATCACACCTGGGTCTATTTTCCAAATAACATCATAGAGAACCTCAGTTTCTAATTTCAATTAGTATTATATTTGACACAGGAGCTATTTATTCCAAGCATTTCATATTATGGGATTCACTATTTCCAGCTAATCCACTTCCAAAGATTTTAAATGTGACAGTATATAAGAAATTTTAATTATCACACTTAGAACACATTGCTCATCAAATTTTCCCGACTCCCTATATAAGTGTGTATTGGCTTCCAAATTGAGTTACGAAAGTTTTCATTCTCAATCTATCTACTTACAGAAAAATCAAACTTTCCTATAGCTTCTCAACATGCTTAGACCATCTGAATCTGTCACCTGGCCACTCAGAGGAGCTGTCCAAGGACCAGAGGGAGTTGGAGGACTTGGCTTCACTACTGCCCATTTCCTCCATTTCTATTCCCAAGCCTGTTAACAGATTTTACAAAAGACTTGACTGCCTGCTTAACAACAGAGATGTGTTATGTTGCCTAAAAAAATAGTTTTCCAAATTAAAAGTCATGTTCACCCTCCTTTCTTTCCTGCTACTCTTCATTTTTCAAAATCTGGAGAAATTTAACACTTAACAATTTTCAAATCAAGAGAGTAGTATCTGTCTCTCACATCTTTCACCAACATTATTTATAAAAATAGTTTTACAATGGTAATATACACTTTAAAAATAAATTGCTGAAATTCTGAATTGATTGCATTTAAGGCTATGATGGGAAAACCTTGATCAAAGTGTCTTAACAGACATAAAACTTATTTTTGCAGTTTAAACACATTGCCCTGATTTCAGATATATTGAGTAGATGGACAGTTCCCTAGATTTACTTTAAACATTATCCAAGTGGCCTTAATTATGGCTCATCAACTATGGCTTAAATATAGCTCAATCAATAATGACTCATTAATTACCCTGACTTGAGATGATGGACTTGCTCCTAGGAATCAGCCTTTCCAGGCTACAGCTATAGTATGAGATTTTTATGAGCTTATGTGGCAACAAATTTGGCTAGCAGCTGCTCTGGGGGTGTAAAACCAACAACAACCAGCACACAGAACGCTGCAAGCCCAGGTTCTTTTGATCTGCTTCTGACAGGGTTAACTATCTTACTTTAATCCAACATACAAATATCATTCACTCAGCTCAGAGGGAAAAGTCAGCACCCTGAACTTCAGAGCAAATACAAACAAATTACAAACATCAACAGACAGACCTTGTCTGATTCAAATCTCAATTCATAGTTACCAGAGTTTAACAAAGTCTGAACATCCAGGTTTTCTCCAAAGCTGGGGAGCTCATAACAACAGCTGGCCTACAGTCACATGCCACTCCTGCTATGGCTCAGAGCTCCGAAAAAAGAAAGCCAACCTCTGGTTTAATATATCTTGTTCAAGGTCGAAGGTGAGTCACACATGCAACTCACCCATGTGACCTAAAATCGTCACAAAATGCAACTTAAACACACGTGGTCTAAAAGCCACTGATATCACAAATATGTCACTTAAAGCCATGTAAATAAGGCTTTCCCTTGAGGCAAGGAGGTGTTTAAAGACTCCTATTTTAATCAAAGAAACAAAGGCCAAACTCTTCAAGGGCACTTGGTTTAATAAGTGCTAAGAGCCCATCTTGATTCCCAGTACAGCTTACAGCCACAACTAAAGCACCAACCAAAGGAAACCTAGGCTTTGTACTCAAAGAAAAATCCCTTCTCTGATTGCAACTCCAAATCGGACAAATTCTTGTATACTGGGGAAAGTTCCTACTTCCCTGTACACAAAAAATTGGTCGACTGAATAAAATAAATCAGTAAATTTCATTGTTTCGGCTTAGAATTCAAAGCACCAGTCTACCGGATCACCAGAAAGACTGAGAAAAGCCGAGGAATCTCGGCACTTGCGCACATTGCTGTCCAAAAACAGAGGCACCAGAAATATTCCAGGCAATTCCTCAGGTTTTAAAGTCACACAGCCATTGACCTTAAAGTGTTCTAATCTCTACTGTGACCTTTAGCATAGATTAAATCCAAAGGACCACAAGTAAAAGGGAAAAGTTGGAAACTTCTTAGTTTTAGGGTTTTCATGATATTTCTTCAAGGATCATTGAAATCGAGGCTGATTCAAATGGTCCACTCTTTTCTTTGTTGGCAGATGATACCAAATTAAGTGGTTTTCCTTGAAGTTTTGCTCTACCTTGTTTTGAAATTTCATCACAGTATTTAAATGTGGCTCAAGTCCTGCAGAGCACCATTTTGAAAAAAAAAAACATTTTACCACAAATTAGAGAAATCCATTTTCTTGTCCCACTAAAGGAAGTTGTTTTCACTGAAAAAAAGAACATGTTAATCAATGGATTAAAATATAAATAGAAAAATTTGTTCATTTAAACTTGGAATCAAAGGCAGCAGCCCCATCCTAGGGCCTAGCTGGTTGAGGACCATTGGGAGGAGCCAAGGTTTGAGGTGTGAAGCTGGCCACAGAAGCTCTAGCCAATCAGGTTTGAGTAAGTTCTCACCTCAGGGAAGACAGGTTGTTTTTAAAAGGGCAACGCAGGGTCATGGAGAGCACAGTCTGTGTTGTGCTACAGAAGGAGAAGCTGCCTCAACCCTTCCATTCCTCCTTGTCTGCCTTCCTCTCTCTCTTACTGGCTGGCTGGCTATCTTGTCCTTCTTTCCCTGACCAGTCCTCTCTTCCAGGTGGAAGCCAGAGGATTGCATTTCCTTTGAGCTCAGAGTCCCAGAGGACTCTGCCTGACTCTAAAACACCCTTTCTGCCAGCCTCTCTGGCCTCTTGGCATCGAGAGGTGCAAGAAGCAGAAAAGGCCTTGTCCTGGGCTGGCCCAAATCCTCAGCCAATTGGCCCCATCCAGAGGTAGCTTGAGCAGACGTGCGAGTCCAAGAGCTGTTCGAAGAGCTCATGGAAGTGCTCACGTGCTTGGAGGAGGGTGGGCACTTCCTCAGCCTGTGTGCGCAGGAGTTTCCCATCATAGCCACACAGGTGCTCAGCAATGCCCTGGTGTGGGAAAGCCTGCAGGAAGTTGGGCAGGGCCCTTGGGTGCTGCAGACTTTGGTCAATCTCTGGGCCCCCATCATAGACCTGGACTTTGACCAGACTCTTGCCTCTCTGGCCAGTCTATACCACTGCCTGGCTCACCCAGAGCCTGAGTGTGGTGCCATCTGGACCCTCTGGGCACTGATTCAAACTGAGCACTGGCTAGCCCAGGCCAAGCCTGGGCAGCTCCTCAGCAGGCTCCAAGAGGTAGAAGACATCTTGCTTGAAGTCCTGAACTGCAGTGACCAATGGCTGCTGCCCACCATTCACACCCCACCCAGCTTGCTGCCCAGCAATGCCATCGCCAGCCATAGCCTGGCACACCTCGCCAAACTCACCAAGATCATGCTGTCCATGACCAAGCCATGCATCCTCCAGTCTTTGCACTGCCTACAAGGACTTTTGGACACACTCCAAAACCCTCACTCCTAGGCCATTGTGGAAAGTGAACTCTCCTAGCACTACCAATACCTTGCCCTTCTGCAGTCCTCACTCAGCACCCAGCCTCCCTACCAGTCCACTGCCAGCTGCCTGCCTTGCTGCCCTTGGCTCCATCATTCCTCATCTCGAATGAAGAGAGAAACTCAGACATTCTGAAGTGCTGCTCTAGCGTTGGTAATTTCACAGAGGATGCTTGGTCTCCCCACCTGGAAGAACTTTGTTCTGCCCTTACCCACCAACCTGCACAAATCCCCCAGCACCAAGACACCCACACATTGCCTCCAGATACCTGTACCTTAAGGATTCCAAACAATTTCTCTGTGCGGGAAAGACACCAACCAAATTTCTGACATTTTAAAGTCACACCTCAGTTTATCTTTGATGTTTGAACACTCACTTTGATTAAATCTAAAGCACAATAAGTGAAAGGTAAAACATGGAAAATTCTTGGTCTCAGTTTTTTTTCCAATATTTCTTCAAGGGTTATCCATAATCAATTAATTAACTAGGCTCAACAATAATCAATAAATTGATGATCAGTGATCTCTCTTGGTAACCAAACCCACCAAGGGAAAGTCCCATAGCAGTATAAATCCAGGTCTGTCTTCTTGGCAGCAAATTACCGACAAGGTAAGGGCAACCCATTTGGGTTTGTAAACTTTTAATGAGCATGTGGGGTAAGAGCCTTCAGCTTATTCTGCTTACTTCATCCTTAAGGAGTGGGAGCAGCATAGGGGAGAGTCAGCTGAAGAATGAGACTTGGTCATGAGCTTTGAGCCCCCTAGCAATCTGGGTACCCCTATCAGATTCTCTCTGGTTTTATTTCTCTGTCATGAGCCAAGCTGCTGAAAACTGAAACAAGGACACAAGCTCATTCTCCCCTCTCTGCCCCTCCTGCCCCGGGAAGTATCTAACTCCATATAGGTCCTGTTTAGAAAGGAAAAGAGAACTCAGATATCCAGTTGAATGGGCCCCAGCCCAACTAAGTTAAGGAACAAATGCCTTGAGAAGGCACTTCCTTAGCTAGAATGGGTCAGGGGAGAGGCTACTCTTGAAGCTAATGTTAATTAATGGCCTTTTTTTTTTAATAAAGAAAGGAATGTGACTAATTGATATTACTCATCAAGCGATGCAATGCTACTCAGGTGCTCAACCTTCAAAGCCTGAGACTGGCCATAGCGGTTGAGAGCCTGATAGGGTATATGATCTGTCTAGTTCTTTTACATAGGACTGCCAGGAGGCAGCCTTGACACCAACTTGACCTTTGGAAGAGTTAATACATTCATTTGGGCCAGTAGACTACAAGTGGATACACAATTTCAAGAAGACATCTAGCCTCCTGACCTCCTTTCACACACCTTTTCAGGTCCTGCTGACTAGTCATACTGCCATTAAGGTTGCTGAGGAGATGGCCTAGATACATCACTGCCCCATGAAGCCTGCCGACATTGACCTGGCCCAGCAGAGAAAGCAAGCCCTGATCAACCCCTGGAAATTTTTCTCATTCATTTGCTAACTGTTATTAAAAACTAAACAAAACAAAACAACAACCCATCAGCCCACACTTAAGGTACTTGGTCATTAAGAGAGAGCACTGACTTAATTTATTGGTTACCGCTAGCCTAACTAACAAATTGATCATGCCTTGAATTTTGTCTCTCAGAATTCCTCTCAAGATGCATCCCTCCCCAAAGGTCCTGTGACTCTTCCTTCTCCTACCATCTCAGGTGAGAGCCTTGCATCATGTTTTACTGAAAAAAATTGATATCATTCACCCAGAGCTCTCTGGGTTGAGCCAGAGTTGTGCAAATCATCAGCCTTACTCTCTCTTCCAGAGTAATCAGAGTCCTGTAGCAAGAAAAAAATCAGGATGTCTAGAGACAGCCTGGAATGCAGTGGATGACCTTGGCATCCTTGATGTCTTACTAAGCTCTAAGCTCTCCACTTCAAGCCCTTGCTTCAGCCACTTTCACGACCATTGGAACAAATTGTTCTTTTTTGCCTATTCTATCAGGAGAAGATGCTTGGATTAGGCATCCCTGCAACTCACCAATGGCTTTAAAGCCTATCAGTTACTCTCACCCTGGTTTAGCCCATAAGCCAAGATGTTTTACTAGGATGTGGCCTCTGTTCATTCTACAACTTCTTGGAGCCACAGAAGAGAGTAAGCAAATAGAGGTTAAGTGATTTGCCAAGGGTCACGCTGCTTGTTAGTGTCAGAGACTGGATTCAAGCTCAGGTCTAACTGTCACCATTGCACCTGCCAGAGGTCATCCATTTCAAATGGTATGACAGAACGCATCTTCAGAAAATACCTACTCCATTTTAATTAAGTTTTTACTTATCTGAAGTGCTTTAAGTGAATATGTAAATCATAGGGACTATAGAGGTTGAAAATTAGTTTCAAAACAAATTCCCCCTACTCCAAAAAAAAAACAACCCTGGATTTAAGAAATATCTAGGGACAAAAAGACCAAGACTCATGAGAATTCTCTGATGATCGTAGGAAGCTCAGAGACAGTGATATCATTCATTGCAAGGCCTGAAAGCAGCAAATATAGAAGATTTAATGACTTTGTTAAAGGAGCATTATGTTGTATTGGCAATTTGCAAAAAAAACTCTTTGGATATTTGATTTGTGTTGTTAGTAAGTGTCAAATGACACTGTAGTCAAGGGAAGGGAAGGGAAACCATCAGACAATTTTGCACATAGGGGCAGCAAAAAGCCTTATAGCTACTATAAGCAAGATAAAAGATGGTTAACTGTAACAAAAAAGTCATATTGCAGCAATCACTATAAATATCAGGCCTCATTGGTGAATACTTTGAGTGGCTTGACTGGATTTGATGAATGATTCAAGCTCAGGGCCACATCATATATAATATGGTTGGCCCTTCTTGCAAACCAGTGTAATATATGTACTCAAGTCATATAATCAATCTGTCAGTGTAATATAGTTGTGATACTTATTTCTTTCCAGCTATCTCCAACCTGATCTTTAGTCTCCTGAAGGTAGAGGAGAAGTGAGATTCCATCATGCCAATCTCCTGTCAATGGAATTAAGAGAGAGACATCATTTCATCAAATTTCCAGCCTGCTCTCATGCTTTGTGGGAAGGAGAGTATCACCACTCCTTCTGCTCCAATTTCTTGCTCCCTCAGCTGAACTAAGAATCTGAAAGGATTCTACCCTCGCATGGATACTGAAAATCTTCAGAAAAAATTTCCCTTAATGGTTAACAAACTTTCCCCTGGTCATACCCTCCTCCTGAAGTGATTCTGAACCCCTGAAGGTCATTATTTAAACCCCATTCCCCATCCCTACTGGTTTATTCCTTATTCCCATTCCCCTTAATCTACTCCTACACCAAAGCTATCCACCATGTGTCATAGGCTACTAGAGCTTTCCTAATAGAATATAATGACAAGCAGCAGCTTAAAGAAAGTAGAAAGTATCTAGGAAGAAACATCAAGATCTTAGCAGCTTTGCAGAAGAAAAACAGCTCAGAGGTACCAATGGGCCAGAAAGCTGCTTCTGACATTAAGGGGAAATATGTAGCAGTAGAGGCCAAGACAACTTCCAGTAGGGATGCTGATTTCAAACCCAGACTGATGTTTACATCTTCAATTATAATCTTTAACTTCCTCCCCTAACAGACACTACCTAGTATAGTCCTGCCTTATACTTCCATAGAGCTCTCATTTGCAACCAAAAAAAGATGGCAGAAAGGGTGGGTAATAGGAGCCAAGATATTCCATGAAAGAAAGAAGAGAAACATAAGCAAGTATTATTAATTACTCCATTTTTCTTGTCTCCAAAAGTGCCACAAAGAGAAGAGAAAACAAGAAAATTCAGTGTCTGGGTGAGAAGGGGTAAAGTGGATGACTTTGTTAAACTGCATCACTGTGGGAAGAAAAACAAAGAAAGAAAGAAAGAAAGAAAGGAAGGAAGGAAGGAAGAAAGGAAGGAAGAAAGAAAACCAGGTGACTTGGAGAAAGTTATCTGAAAGGGAACCTGTGGCAATTCACCCAAGATGGCTCCAAGAGACATACTGAGCCCCATACAAATTTTTGGAACTGTACAGTCTAGATAGTAATTTCTCACCAACAGCAAAACTGACAAACTGATGGTTTCCACATGATCTTTTCAGGCAAAACTGTCATCTCTACCACCTCTCATCAGCCTGTTTAGCTAGGTCTCACTTGCAGTTCACCAAGGCAGGCAGATGATTACATATTTCTTTATTTTCATGAGATAGAATATAATCTTGGAATCTCAGAATCTCAGAGCTGGACTTGGGCTTACAAGAACATAGTAAGTATTGAATAAAAGCTTTTTTTTTTATTAATCTATTCCCAAAAACATCTTTAAGAGCTTGCTTTTGTAATGCAGTTTATTTGTCAAATTAACACTTTTTTTTGCATTATAGGAGATCCTTGAGTTGATGACTTGGGCATGACCTGGAACCTGCCAAGTCAAAAAAGCACAATTGCCTTTAAGACCTAGGATGTGATACAGTTTTGGAAACCAAGAATGTCCAATCTGGAAGCAACCCTAGAGGTCCCTAGAGGTTCAAGCCCCATATCTGACAGCACACTTTTGTTCTATAGCTTTGCTTGTTAAACTCACCTCTTCCATTCTTTGAAGAAGAAAATCTACATGGAAGCTACTCTGGAGTAATCTTTTATTCTGCACTCATAGATGAAAGATATCTGTGGATGGAACGTTGAGGAATAAGCCTTGCCCATGCTTTAGAACCATAACTTTAAGTCTGAGAACCACAATTTAATTCCAGCAAATGTCTGGAATTTGTCAAGAAAGGGTGACTATACTAAGACTCTAAGGATGTTATATAATCGTAGAATCCTAGATTGTCAGAATGAGTCTTGACCTTACTTGTACACAATAAGTGGTAAATTGGTGTTTTTCTATTCTTTTACTCCTACTAGCACCTTGGAGAGTACACTTCTGCAGTTTTATTGGTCAAATGTACTTTTTTTGTGTGTGGTAGGGGGTTCTTGAATTGATGACCTGGATGTGACCTGGAACCTGCCAAGTCAAGAAAAAGAGAATAGGCTTAAAAGCCTAGTGTGGCCTACAATCTTAGAAAGAGGTCAGAGAGAGTCAATAGACCATTTGCTACAAGCCATTTGCTGCAACGCTTTTACAATTAATACAATATATTTGACAGCCCACTTTTAGTTTGTAGTTTTTGCTTGTTATGTTACCTTTATCTTTGAACTCTTGCCTTACTGTCAGTAATTCATGGGAAATCAACAAGAATGAAGAGAACTCTAAAAGAGAAAGCTTATTGTCCTTTGGTGGCGAACGCAGAAGATTTTTGGATGCTTTTAGAGAGAAAAAGGAACATATAAAAGCAAAAACAAAAAATGAACTTTTTTACCTGAGAGTAGCAAATATTTCATATGTCTTTTTTCCCAGAGGAAATCTCCAACTCTGTGAGTGACTTCATTGATAGTAAAATGTTTCATCCTGTGACCAGGTGGGAAGTGAGAGAGTAAGTGAGGGAAATCTGATCTGTCCCCAAAGGGAGAGCAATAACTTAAAAGAACTATATTTTCCTAAAATTTAGAAAGTGGAGTCAATTGTGGAGTGAGAGTCTTTTTTCCCAAATTAAAACTCATATTGTCCTTTTGCCAAGAAATCCTCTTATCAGTTTTTGGCGGTTGAATAGGATGAAATGGAAGAACTGGAGTGAGAAATCCTCCATATTCTCTCAGAATGCTTATTCTTTTTTAATGGAATCCAAGCATGTTTTATCCTGCAATGTGGCATTCATCTTTATCTCTCCAGAATTTGCCTGCACAGAGTATGTTAGGTTGTTAAAGTTAATGACACATTCTTTTCTCAAGGGGTGTTTTCACCTTTTCAGAGTGTTAAAAATATATGCATCAAGAAACAATTTCCTGTTACTGAAGTTTCAAATTTGAAAAGCTACCTTTCCGACTAACCATTCAAAATTTAGATTTTGTTCTTTTTTGAACCTGAAAATTGACACAAGCATCTCCGATTTTTTGTCCTATTGTATCTTCTACTGTGTCCAAAGGAACTTCTGTTAAGTCTTTCTAAACCAGGATTCAGCAAACAATTGCCAATGAGCTATAAAAAGACAAGTATTAGGCCAGGTTTGACTCGTGGGCTGGAGTTTGCCAACCCCTTCTCAAACCCCTTATTCTCATAAATTCCAGGAGAGATAAGAAGCAAAATGGTCTGACAGAAGAAAAAAGTCCCAGTTTTGGACAGAGAACCAGGGTTCAAATTCACCTCTGATGCTTATTATTTGTGGGACTGTTACTTTAGTGCCAGCAAAGATTTAGAAATTCTATAAGAGAAAAATCTATTATTATGTCCAGTACTCATTGTGGAGGGTTGGTCTGTTAAATGGAGGTGTCACATTTAACCCCAAATTTTGCCTTCCTTTATTCCAGATTTGTATAAGGAAAACCAAGATAAAGACACCAACCTACTCTATCTCATTCCTCTGAATCCATGACAGAAGAGCAGACTAAAAAGTGTCTGTCTCTTGACCACTGAAAAACAAACAGACACCCACAAAGACACAGACAGACAGACAGACAGACACACACACACACACACACACACACTGATACCTCAGGAAGATGATGATCTGTTTTCTGTTTACTATAAGTACCTGTGGGAAATCAGTCCCATTCAGCAGATTTCTTGGTCCTCAGGCATATACTTTTTTATGCATCTACTGATGCTTCATCCTACCTACACTTTCAACAAGGTGAAGATTTTTTTAAGCCAACCTTCCCCAACATTTACCTTTAACTTTTACCAGAGTGTCTAATGCTCTGGTCACAACATGGAGATCACAGGCCATCAAGCAATTCCCTGTGGTCTATCCCCTACTTCCTTGGAAATTTCTTCAGTATCCTGCTGACTTACACCAGTTGTAGGGTCTGGAATTCCCCTGGCTGGGGAAATTTATACCTTCCCAAAGATGAATATTCCTGTGCACTGGAATATTCTTGGCTTTCCCAATCAGAGGAGCTAATCTGGTACCAGAGAAAGAGACTGAGAGATCTAGACTGATTATAAGAAATAGTAGTTTAATCAATAGAATTACTCACATAAAAGGGGGGCACTCTGGAGCTTCTCCAGATATAAACACTCAATAGTATATTGATCCCCACTTGGAGATCCCAGGAAAGCTCAGTGATAATTAGAGAAATCAGGCAAAGGAAGGAGGGGCTATAGAGTACAATGGTAGATGATTTGGGTTTCTGCTTAGTAATGAGTTGATTTCTAAGCTTGGGTGTTAAGCAAAGGTTGATGTGTAAATACTCAAACAAAAGATTATGTATAGGTCACAGACAGGCCACTAAGTGGTCACTGTGTCCATATTAGAGTTTTCATTGGTCGCAGCATCTAAGTTTTGACTCTGTATCTGAATTATGATTTTTGACATGTCACCATATCTGGGCTTCTGCATTTCACAGATTTTAAGTAAATGGCTATCATTTCTTACCATGTTTTATGGCCATTTCCCAAATTGAGACCCACAGATGGTTGAGGCACTTATCAAAAGGCACAAACTCAGGCCCAGTCACATTCATTCTGGCTGTTGCCCTAGCTGCCTAGACTTCCATGGGATTCATTCCATTAGACTGAATCTTGTAACTACCCCTAGAATCTTAGCTAGCTCCACTTGCAAACCTGAAAAGGATTATCTCTGAGCCTAGGGAAGCCCCTTTCTTTCAATTTATCTTTCTAGTAGCATATTTCTTGGTGCCATGGCTACACTGAATGGAGCATGAGACTTAGGAGTTCTAGGAACTGGGGTGACTGGAGATGATTTGACTCCTGTCTAGCAACTGGTAATTGTCTTGTCCAAAAATCAGAAAAGTGAAGCTCGAGCCTTGGCTGCATTCCCCAGATATATTGGGATGCTGCTGTCAGACCTGTGGGAATCTGTGTGAACACTTGGTGTGAAAGCTATCTGTACTTCAAGAAGACAGGAGCCCGACATTCTCTAATACCTGGACACTTGGTAAGTGTTTAGGAGACTCTTGAGATTAATTGATCAAGATTAATTGTTTCTGTGGAAGAAGAGTTGCATGCCCTCAGGAAGTGTCTCAGAGATAAAGATCAAAATTCCATGGTGCTCAGAAGTTAAGTGGGAAGAGTGGGGATGGGGTGAAAGGTAAGAGAGCACTGAGGTGTGAATCTTGCAGAAGTAGAGAAAACAAAAGGATTTTTCTCCTGTGGCACTCATTCTGAGGATGGGGTTCACACCTTCTCAATGTAAAGTGAACATGCAAGAGATCCCTGGAGGAAAGCATATAAAAGGCCAACACCAGCTTATTTTTGGTGATTCCTGCTCAGAGCAGAGATTGCAGTTGGAGCTCTGTTGGCCCCTGAGAAGTTTCCAGGAAGGACATTAAAGGTAAATTTGCTCCTGGGGAGGTGCCTTTTTCTTTGACTTCTATGAAAATGGATAGGTAGTCTGTTTGAGAGACTAAGGAGAGATAGCCTGGTTAGGGTACTTGGTGTCAATGGAGTTACTCGGTTTGACTCAGTGCTTGGGAAATGGTCCTATGTCCCTGATCAGAGTCAAATTCCTTGCCTGCCTAAACCTGTCCCAACAAGGCATTTCCTGCCTGCAATATCCTCACTCTCTCACACCTTTTTAGTGTCAAAAAACATAGAGCCTGGTAGTTAGTAGGCCAAGAGGTGAGTAAGATGATGACAGGAGACCAAGCCCATTCAAGGGGAGCAGTGTGTCTACCTCCTAATGAGATGTGGAGTATCTGGGCTAGCTAGATAGAATATTCACACTGAATACATGGAGGAGCTCCTGAGCTAGCCTCCATGAGATTTTGTGAAGGATGGGTTGAGTGATGAGCCTGTTTGTATAAAGCTTAGGAGGCAGTAGGTTGGGAGAGGATACAGATTAGAGAAAGTGGGGATGATAGAATGTACAATCTGCTGGAGAAGGAGGAAGGGTTGGAATCAAAGATGCTCGTAAAGGGCTTTGTCTTGTCAGGGAGAAGGATTACTCTTCAGGGGAGAGGTGGGGGAAAACATCCCATTAATTTGAGAGGAAGAAGATAAGCAGAGGACCTTCATTCAGTGATAGCTTTGATGTCATCCATTTTCAGAATGAGGTCACAGCCTTGAGCTGAGGAGGTAGGGAGAGGACATGCTAAGAAAAGATGGAGGGGAGGGAGGGAAATGTTTAGGCTAGCTGCTATGGGGAGTGAGATTATGAATTAGAGAATTGTAAAAGGATTGGTAAATGCTTACAAAATAGAAAGCAAGTCAATATTAATATTTTTTCTTTCCTTTTCATCATGATATTTTCCATGTAATTTTGTCCCTAGGTGCCACCATGTCAGTTTAAACTCATCCAGAAAACAGTGGAAGTGAACCAAATTCGGTGAAGAATTCCTTTTGCTTCCTTTGTCAACTTGGCCACCTTAGTTTGTCCCTGAACACTTTGAAGACCTGGAATATGCCCTCCTGTGTCCTGACCTCCCACCTGCCTACCAGACTGCTGAGAGTAAAGACAACAGTAGTGATGACAGTAATGGTGGCAAATCTGATGACAGCAATGACAAACATGACAGAAAATCTGCAGAGAGAAGTGGAAAAGTTGTAGAAATGAAAGCAAAGGAAGCAGAATGGCACAAAGAGTGTGAAGCGAAATGTCAATGGAAAGATCATGAAGCATTCTCTTCAGGATCCATTTTCGATAAAGGTGTCACCATGTCAACATCAGGTCACCCAGAGAGCAGTGGATGTGAAGAGAGTTCTGATGGAGTCATCATGTCACCCCAGTTTGTCCCAGGACAATTGGAAGATTTCTGCACTTGTTCTAGTTCCTGATTAAATAACAACATAAAATCAAATTTCCCATTTCTCCCCATAAAACCTTCTAGGTTTTTGGGTACCACAACTTCACAATAATACAGACATACCTTTATTACAGTAACTTTAAATGTACCCCAGCCTTTGTCTATGGGATAATGATTCAACATTGTATTTGTATCCTTATTTCTTTTCCCTTTATCTAATTATTCCCATAACATTCAGAAAGAATGTTCTATTCCAGGGATTTTATTCTTTCACATGACTATGACTACCCATTCAGATTAAAACAGCAAGATTTCACATATTTGCATTATTATATTTGCATTATGCTCACGTTTTCCACTGACTACTTGCTTTGATTATGGAAACCTGCCATAGAAGTGAAAAGCAAAGACCTGATTTCCTTAAGAGTTAAAGAAGGAAATGAAGTATTATGCTTCATACCTATTGCTTATAATCACTGGTTCATGGGAATACCACTGTTTGTGCATCTGGGCCAAAATGAGGTGTAACCTCTTCTAGTCTTGAATTACATAGGAGATGCAAGGCCAGGATAGCTCAGTCTAGAGTGCCCAGAGAAAGAGCATTTTCCCCCTAGGACTCACTCTTCTGGGATCTTGAAAAGACTATGAGGAAAACCCAAAGCTCATTTTTGTGTTGTGGGGTCTTCTGAAATTCTGCAATTCACCCTAGGCCATCATGATGGTGAGAAGCAGTGTTGTATAGTGGAAAGGGCACTGGGTGTTGAAAGATGTGGTTTCCAATCCTGGCTCTATCACAGACTTGTTCCAGTTTCAACTGAGCCAGCAACTATGATTGTGTCTAGAAGAAGCCTGAGGCACATGAGCCATTGCTGGGTGTTTGGCTTGGAAATGATCGTGGCTCATATGAGGTGTTGCTTGAGTGTATTGCTTTGTGATGATCATGGCCTTTATAAGAAATCAGTCCCTCAAGCCCAGTCCTATCTATTCTAGCTGTTGTCCTAGCTGCACTGACTTCAAGAGGATTCACTCCCTTAAACTAAATCCTGTACCCTCCCCTAGAATCTCAGCTCCCTCCATTTTCAAACCTTTCACTGATTATCTCTGACAATAGGGAAGTCCCTTTCTTTCTATTTGTCTTGCTAGTAGCATGTTTCTTGGTTCCATGGCTGCACTGCATGGACCACAAGACTTGTGGGCTCCAAGGATTGGGGTGACTGACAATAATTTGATTTCTTTCCTCTAGTGTAATGGACGATTGAATTTTGTTTTCACAGAAAGCATACAAAGAAAACCTAAGGAGTCCTATTTATGCAAGAGATAAATTGATTGTAGAAGAAAGCAGTGGGGATGCTGATTAAACATTTTCACTCCTCAGGCTAATCAGCATACCTAAGAACTAACATCCTCTCCTTTGTTCTCTAAGTAAACCCAGGAATTGCCTTTCTTTTGCCAATGATAAGGGCCAAATGAAGCTAAGAGAATTTCTCTGCCTAGGGCAGATGAAGCTAAAAGAGTTTCTCCACCTAGGATGTGACATTTGAACAGGGACACTATCAACTTAGATTAGTGCTAGATTATCTTCTAGCAGAAGAAGGAAATTGAGAGATATAACAGAGAAATTTGTTTCCATAAATTCAGAATAACAGCAGAGGAGTCATGTCTCACACAGAAGATAATGGGCAAAGCAGGATCCAACCGGTTTTATCCTGTTTTGAGGCTAGAAATCAGTTAAGTAGAATAAAAGTTAAGTCTCGCTTGGAATACTCATGCACAGTAAGCTTACGAATATTAACTTCTCCTCCTCTGGAAGGACCACTGGTTCATCTTAATCATCATGCAATGTATGTGGTGGGAGAGGTGAACATATCAAGGGAAAATATGTACTAGGCTTGCTATGAAGTCATACCCATTGTAGTACCTAGCCAATGGAAAGTAGGAGAGGGAATTTGTGGTGAGGCATGGGTTTTTAAGGCTTGATTTTGTTTCTATAGGGTGTGTCTATTCTATGAGACACTGCCACTGCAGATGCATGAAACAGTAAGGCAATAAACACAACATCAACAATAATCATACATATGCCTATGTAGCTCTGTATTGCAAGGTATGAGATACTCTCCATAAATAAGGTAAAAGAAGTACAACACTTATTCAGACACCAGAAAACCATATCCCATAATCAAATGTTCAGCTCCCACAGCCAGTCAGCCCACTTTATCACAACAGCAAGGAACTTAAAACACCACTTAACAGACTGGAGACTCACCATCCCAAAACCTCTGTAACCCCCTGCTGGGACCTTCCCCAAAACAAACTCACAGTACAGCTAAGTCAGCCTGTTCAGCTCTAACAATCATGAGGGCAGCCATTAGCAGCCATTAGTAGCCATAACATCTTTCTCTCTCTCAGACTTTTCCTGTGACATAACTTCCTTTTCCTGTTAGGAAGCTCCTCCCACCACACGTAACTTAGGCTTCCTGTGATGTAAGCAGGTCACATGGCCTATTAATGAATGGGAAAGATCTTCAAATCTAATTGCTAATACTTTCAGCCCCAAGATATTTCATATCCATTACATAGGGTAATGGGCATTCTGGGATTACTGGTGTCAACAGAACTTTACACAACAATATAACAGAGATAATACAAGTTGTTAAGAGTTTAGGAGACTCCAGAGATTAATGGATCAAGATTAATGGTTTTTGAGGCAGGAAGAGTTGGATGCCCTCAAGGCCTCGGGGCTAAAGGTAATTCTATGGTGTTCAGCAGATAAGTGGAGAGGGTAAGGATGGGGTGGAAAGGAAGAGAGCACTGAGGTATGAATACTGTAGAAGGGGTGGAGGAAACAAAAGGATTTTTCTCCTGTGGCACTCATTCTGAGGATGGGGGTCTCATACCTTCTCAATGTAAAGTGGACATGGCAAAAGATCCCTGGGGGAAAGCATATAAAAGGCCAGTACCAGCTCCTTTTCAGTGATTTCTGCCCAGAGCAGCGATTGCAATTGGAGCTCTGTGCCCCCCTGAGAATCCTTCAGCAAGGACATCAAAGGCAAGTTTCCTTCAGGAGAGATGCCTTTTTCTTTGATTTCTATGAAAATGGAGAAAGTAGTCTGTTTGAGGGACTGAGGAGTGATGATAGCCTGCTTAGGGGTCTTAGAGTCAATGGAGTTGCTGGGTTTGACTTAATGCTCGGGATATGGTCCTAGGTACCTGACCACAGTCATATTCCTTGCCTGCTTAAACTTCAGTTAAATCTTCTGTCCAAATAGGGCATTTCCTGTCTGCAACATCTCCTGATAATGAGGTGTGTAGTATCCGTGCTATCTAGAAAGGGTATTGACAGGAATGCATGGGGGAGCTCCTGAGCTAGGCTCCATGAGAATTTGTGAAGGATGGGGAAAGTGATGGGCCTGTTTGTAGAAAGAAACCTAGGAGGTAGTAGGTTAGGAGAGTATAAAGATTAGAGACAACGGGGATGATAGAATACACAATCTGCTGGGGAAGGAGGAAAGGTTTGGGATTGAGGATGCCTGCAGAGGGCTTTGTCTTGGCAGGGAAAGGGGTTACTCTTCATGTGAGAGAGGTGGGGGAAGACATATAATTGATTTGAGAGGAAGGAGATAGACAGTGGGACTTTCATTCAATGGCTTCAATGTCATGCAGTTCAGGAGTTAATGAACTTGAGCTGAGGAAACAGGAAGAGGGCATGCTAAGAAAGGCTGGAGGGGAAGGATGGAAATGTTTATGTTAGCTGCTATGTACAGTGAGATTATGAATCAAATACAGATTTGCAAAAAAATATAAAGCAATTCAAGACTAATAATATATATACATATATATGTATGTATATATATATTTTTTTCTTTTCACCAGGATATTTTTCATGTAACATTGTTCATATGTGCCACCATGTCAGTTTCAAGTCATCCAGAGAACAGTGGAAGTGAACTGAATTCTAGTGAAGAATTCATTTTGCTTCCTTTGCTGACTTTGCCACCCCAGTTTATCCCTGAACATGTTGAAGACTTGGAAGATGCCTTTCTGTGTCCTGACCTCCCGCCTGCCTACCAGGCTGATGACAGGAAAGACAACGGCAATGATGACGTTGATGGAGACCATTCTGATGACAGCAATGACAAGTGTGACAGCAGGCAGGATCAGAAGGACAATTACAACCAAGATGATCATGAAAATGATGTCTACAACAAGGACTACGGTAAGTGTTGAGGAGGGGCTGCTGGGAGAAGCTTGAATGTGGCTCAAAATGTTGGGGATATCTCTTGTAATGAGGGGGAGATTGAATCTTCTAGGAAGGCTTAAAATTGGCGATTTTTGACATTGTTGATGTAATTCAAAAGTGTTGATGTTGACAATTTCTGAATTTTAAAAACGTGATTTTCACCATATGATTTTGGTTTTTTCTTGAGATTTCTTGAGTATACCATTTCCTCACATGATTCATCCTCTAGCTTTTCTGTTTCACAGTCAAACTCCAAGAACAAGGAATGTCCACTGCTTACTGTCACCTTCACAACATGCAAGATAAATTTGAGCTCAGCCACGGAAAAGCTGAAGAGAGAAGTGGAAAAGTTAAAGAAGCGGACGTGAAGGAGGGTCGACATGCACAAATAGTGTGAAGAGGGAAAGACCATGAAACATTATCTTCAGGCTCCATTTTTTATGAAGGTGTCACCATGTCGGTATCAGGTCATCCAGAAAGCAGTAGACATGAAGTGAGTTCTGATAAAGGAGTCAGCATGTCACCCCAGTTTGTCCCAGGACAATTAGATTTAGAAGATGCCCTTTTATGCCCCAAGCTCCAACCTGACTACCGTATACGGAACAAGAGGGATTCAGATTTTGCTGGATGGGTAGAACCACTGCTGTGTCCCAGCTGCAGTTCCTTTCCTGCCCTTTCCTTTTGTTGGTTGAACTGGGGGACACCTGCTATCATTTTCCAGTGTCTGGAGGAAAGCCCAGTTAGCCAACGTCACTCAGACTCTAGAGCCTTCAAGTGACCAGCTGAGATGATGCTGAGGTCACTTTGGACATATGCATGGGGGGCTTTCCGGATATTCACTCTCTCTTTCTCTTCACCTTTTCTTTTTCCCTAGTTGAGAACTGAATGGAAGGGAAGTCCATTACAATAGGGAAGCCAGCATCACCACATCTGCCTGCACTGTTCCTTCTTGAGGCAGTTTTTAAGGCCATGAAAAAGTCAAGGAAATGACAAGAACCTCCACCACCGCCCCCCAAACAAAAAAATGTCAATAAATGCCCATATAGCAAATTTATACAGAAAATTCCATTCTCCAAAGAAGAGATAAGAGAAGACATCCCCATGCTATTACTTTACAGTGGTGGAAGGTTTTTGGTAATGGTGTTCTGCAGATTTTGTTGGTAAACCCATCAGTTTGATTTTTCTCTTCCCCCTTTCATGCTTTTGATGAAAATCATTTGTTATCTGAGATGGTTGTCTTGGAGAGAAGGGGAGTGGGGGATTAGTGGTGGAAACTCTGGTGATGGAGAAAACAACAATTCAATAAAATTTATTTCTCAGAACAGTACTATGTATGGATCATTGTTTCAGAATTTTCTCTGTATGTTTCCAACAGTAGTCTAAAGAGGTGTATCCGCTACAATCTGTACCAGTTCTATTACTAGAATGTGAGAGTGAGATTGGGAGTAAAAGGAAGACTGTCCTGAGGTAGAGGTTGAAAGTTAAAAGGTTTTGTTACCCCGATTTGTATATGCCAGTGCTACTGGCTGCCAAAGGGGAAGCCACGAACTCCACTGAGACTTCAGTGCTTCACAAGAAGAAAGAGAATATTATTCAGGGTCTCAGATGCTTCAGAGCTGAAGACCCAAGACTGGTCTCTTAACTGCTGTCTACCTCAGTTTCTGCATCTCTAAAGTGGCGGTAATGATAGCACCTAACTCAGAAGGCTGCTTTGAGGATCAAATGAGATAATACTGAAGAGAGCTTAGGACTGAGGCAGATACTGGCCCCCAATTAAGTAAGTGCTTAGTATCTCCTATCTAACTTTCTTCCTTCATTCCTACCCTCTCATCTTCCCTTCTTCCTTCCTCTTGTGTTTTCTGCATCTCTTGTGTCTTTGTTTCTTCCTTTTTGTTTTCTCCCTTTCCATCATACCTTCCTTAATTCTCTCAGCTCTGGAGCTGACACTTGATAAGAATCCAGCTGAATTTCACTGTTAAACTGTACACAGTAGTCATTTCAGGGAGTAGAGAAAGAAAACCTATCCCTTGAGAGTTGAGGGAGCTTAAAGAAAGACAAGAATCCATGAAGGGGCAGGCAAAGGAATTTTGCTCACAGTACACTGACAGCATTTACCATTGGCACCAGTTGCTGCTTAGGTGTCATTTTTTTTCCCACCTGGATAGTTCCATAAATCATTCATCATGCTAACACCTGGAGCAAGCTGGAATGAATGTCAATTGGGGATTGGCTAAACAAGTTGTGCCATGTAACTCAGATGGAATACTACTGTGCAAAAAGAATTGATAAGCTCTTTGATTTTTGAAAAACATGGGTAAACCTGAAAAAAGACCTGAAGAGCAAAATGAGCAGAACCAAGAGAATGTGGTACACAGTAGCAGCAATATTGTTTTAAGAACATCTTTATCCAAACTCCTTTTGACCTATGATAAATACCCAATTTTTCTACAGAGGATGTATGAAGTATGAGGCTATCTGCATCCAGAAAAAAGAACTGATACATAGAAGTATGTACAGAATGATTTTACACACACACATATGCATATATATGTATGTATATATGTATATGCATATATATTATATATGCATACACATTTGTCTTAAATGGTAGCCATCTCTAGGGCAAGGAGAGGTAAGAATGGAAAAAATGGAACAAAGAAATTAAATGGCAACTTTATCTTATATTTTAAAGGAATAACAAGTTGTACACAATAGGTTTACAATTTCATGTGCAATCATCTTTTTTTTAAAAATATATTATACTATGGAAATGATCATTTTATTCCATGAATTAAAAATGAAATGAAAAAATTTCATCCCAGACCACTTCTAACTCAGGATACAGATATTGACTTATTCTTTTCTCTTTGACTTGTCCAGAAAAGTGCACATGAAACAGTTAATTGCTCTATAAATGTCTAGATTAATTATTTCTACTGTGGTCTCTTCTTCTCACAGTCTAAGTACCCTATCAAAATAGAATATGAAGCCACAGAGGGGTTTGTTCATGGAGGCTCAAGGGAAGGATTTTCAGTGAACATCCAGAAAAGGAAGTGGTGATCACAATCATCCTGTAGAATTTGGCCCAAAATCAAAGTCAAGGACCCTTGGCCATTGCTCCATTTTCCTACCAATATTGAACAAAAGCAGGACTTTTTATTCTCCTCCAACATTCAGATAGCACCTGTCCTTTTCTCTGATAACCATCCCCTTGGGAAAAAAGTGATACTTGTTTTGTTTTGACATCACCTTCCTTTACAAATCAATTTCTTCCCTCTATACAATTAGCTTCCTAATGGGTGATGTCATCAACAAATTATTGGAGTAGGGAAGTAATTCACTGTCACATCTATTGAAAGGGGAAGAGTCATGACAAGGCAAGAGATAAAGAATTTCTCAGGAAGTAAAATATACAGGGTGTTCCTAAAGTCTGGACACATAGGAAATCTCATTAACATCTCATTAACCTTTTCACCAGACCTTAGCCCCCTCGACTTCTTTTTCTGGGGTATGCTAAAGGAGAAGGTGTTCTCAGTGAAAATCACAGAAGCAACACACTTGACTGAACACATAAAATTGATGACAATGTGGAATTATTGCATCAATTTCACATGAATCTTACAAAGTACATCAACCTTTGCATCACAAATGATGGAAATCATATTGAAGGTGTTATTTGTTAATATTCCAATTAAACAAAATGTTGTTGAAAATTTCACTCATTTCATTTCTTGAAAATATGCATTTTTGCCTATGTGTCCAGACTTTAGGGACATCCTGTATAAATAGGATTACATAAAATAATAAATGTTTTTTCCACAAACAAAACCAGGGCAGCTAAAATTTAAAAAAATAAGGAAATGTAGAGAAACTCTTGGCAGCAAGGTTTTCTCATGAAAATCTCCTTTTCAGTTACCTAAAGAAGTCATTCAAATTTGTAAGGAACCAATAGCCACTCTCCAACTGAAAAGTGCTTAAAGAATATGAAGATGCCATTTTCAGGGAAGTGAATCAAAGCTATCAATAACCATATAAAATGCTCTGAATCACCAATCAGTAGAGAAATGCTCATTTAAATAACCCTAAGGTACTACCTAGCAGCCATCAGACAGGGAAGAGGACCAAAAAGGAAAATGACAAGTGTTGGAGAGCTCTGGAGCAACCAAACAATAGTGCATTGTTGGTAGAGCTGTGAATCAGTCTAACTTTTCTGGAAAGCAATTAAGAACTATGTTCCCAGTGTTATTAAAGTGCATATGCATACTCTGACTCAGCAAGGTCAACTTCCAGCAAGTCATGTAATGTAATTAATTTACACGTGATCGTACAAATACATTGGGAATGTCTTGACATAGAAGGAAATCTTTTAATCATTAAACACTGCCATTGCCTGAAAGTTGTTTATCATATTCTCTCAGTCACAGTGAATGGATTTGCTTTCCTTTGGGGCAGACATGGGCAAAGTGCACCCCTTCCTCCCAGACCTCAGATTTTGAAGATCTTAGAATAAAGTTCCATTTTGAATCCGAATAAATGTCTATTTCTTTCCAATGTTTTAGAAAATGTTCTGGAAGGTAGCTTGAACAGTGGCTGTATATAGTAAGTTGTGTTGAAAAGTACAAAGTGCAGGGGCAGCTAGGTGGCGCATTGAGTAGAGCACCGGCCCTGGAGTCAGGAGGACCTGAGTTCAAATCCAGCCTCAGACACTTGACACATGTACTAGCTGTGTGACCTTGGGCAAGTCACTTAACCCCAATTGCCCTGCCAAAAAGCTTAAAGAAAAAGTACAAAGTGTGCAGTCACTGGAAGGCAGAAATTCTGACCCCACCATCTATCATTGTGAGTAGGAGTGAAGGAGTGGGTATCTCTTTCCCTCTCTCAATTCCTTTATGTTTTTTCTCCATGTTTCCCTTTTTCCTCTGGTTTTCTGTTGTGGAAACAAAAGAAGAATGGCAAGGATCTAAGGAGATCTTGATGTCAAATCACTGAGGTAAGGGACAAGAAATTTTTACTATGTGAGGTGTTTGTGTGTGAGAGTGGTGGTTGTTATTCACTGAGTTCATGTACCATTGTCCATATGTTGTGCATGGGCATGTACTTTATATGCCTATGCAATATTGTGTATTGTTTGTGTGTATGCATGTGCTGTGTGCCTCCTAATCTACAAGAATGTTTTTAAAGTTTTCTACCTGCTCTCTCTCTCTCTTTTCACTCACCATCTCTCCTTAATTAGCAGTTGTTGAAATTATCCACTGATAATGCAATATACCTCTTGTGATAAAAACACGACATTCATTTATTTTCCCCTAACATGATGCTTACTATGACTGAAGAAATCCTTGATTTTCTTTTAGTGGGGAAGGCTGGGCAAATGGGGCTAAGTGATTTGCCCAAGGTCACACAGCTAGTGTGTCAAGTGTCTGAGGTCAAATTTGAACTCAGGTCCTCCTGTCTCCAGGGCCAGTGCTGTACTCACTGCACCACCTAGCTGCCCCTATCCTTGATTTTTAAAATAATGACAGGAAATTTCTAATAGTAATTTTCAATGCAGGTATTTTTCTTGGATAATATTTGATGGTAAATAAGGTTATACAAACAAGACTGGGTCTGGGTCTTAGAATATTAAAGATTTGAAGACAAAGGTAGATAAAGCCATATGATGTTCAAAGTATTATTTAACACAAACAGATACTTTTCCAATCTCTTAAAATCTTGCATGAGTCCCTAGTTTGAGAGAGAAAAAAATCATCCTCAGGAAAGGCTCTTCTCTCTTTTTTTCTGAAGAACTTTTCTTACTCAGTGATTCAAAGACTTTGGAAAGTACGTATATAAATTCTCTGCTTTGGCAGTGCCCCCAATCTGTGATGTAGAGAGATTATCTGAATTTTTGGCTTGGGATCTAGAGACAAAACTTGATGATTCCAATTCTTCAAAGAGCTTGCTGACATTTCTGTTATTAGTGATTTCTTGATGAGATTTCACAACAATGGTTATAGATAGAATTTAAATTATTCTCTTATTTTCTGTCTTCTTCATATGGTCCCTGATTTTAATCATTTCTCCTTTCTGATTTCATTGGCAAGTCATATGAGTTCTGGTAGATTTAAATGATTCATGACTTAACAAGTCATTAAAGTTTATTTTTGACAGGGTGAATTTGCTAAATTTAAATACAAGATATTTTAAATAAAGTAGTTTGTTATTAATATATTTTGTATACAAACACTTACAACTGTGTTGTTTATATTATTAGAATGTAAACTTCCTGAAGGCAGAGAATTGCTTTTTTTCTGTCCCCACCATTTATTCTGGTGCCTGAAATATCATAAGAGCTTAGTTAATTCTTGTAGATTGTGTGAAGAGGATTATTGTGAGATGAGTCTACAAAGGTAAATTGTGTTGAGTATATTTTTCAAAGCTCCTGAAAGTGCAACCAGGATCATTGTTAGCTAGAGCTAGACTCTGGGAATTCGCCATGGAACAAGCAGTATTTCTGAAAGGTGAATTGATCTTTGAAGAAGAATCTGCAGGAGTAATGGTGACGTTAGTGTAATATTCCTGAAGAAAACACTCCTTTGCTACTATTTCATATATCATTTGTCATTGTTATTCATTTCATCAATATCCAACTCTTCATGACCCCATGTTTTTTGAAAACCAATGAGCTCATCATTTCTAATACAACAGTAATATTCCATCAGACTTATACAGCATAACTTGCTCAGCCATTCCCAAATTGAATTGATGAGCATCTCAACTTGTTCCCAATGTGAAAATGATGAATGATTAGTGGAAAAGTCCAGGAAGAAAAAGAAAATACAATGATATATGATAACATACAATGGTCCCTATGATAAAGACTATCTGTGTACTGAAGGAGATGAAGAAAATATAAGAGGAAGGAAGAAAGGAAGGAAATAAGGGAGGAAGGAAATACTAAACACCTACTTAATGGGTGCCAGTGTCTCCCACTGTGCTAAGCCCTCTTCAGTAATATCTCATTTGATCCTGAAAGCCCCCTTCTGAGTTAGGTGCTATCATTACTAGTATTGGTGTGTATAGCAGTAACTATTGTAGAAGACAGAATGTGATAAGTGTAAGTGTTAGGAGTAATGAGAGATACTTTGTAGTGACATGGATTAGGAAAGGGTTCCCAGTGAAGGTAAAACTAGGGTTGAACCATGACTTCTTATAGGTGGAGGTGGATGCAAAGAGTCTATGGCAGACAAGTGTTAGAGCATGGCCAAAACTATAGAAATGGTGAAACAGAAGACAAGAATGATGCTAGGTGACTAATTCCATCATGAGAAAATATCTTACATAAAGTGGGCCTAGAAAGACAGATGGGATCCAGCTTGTGAATGGTCTTGAATGACAGGTTAGAATTTACACTTTAGTCAGTAGGCAGGGGAAGCCAAACATTATTTTTCTTACAGTGTTTATGACATTATTAGTATGCTATTGTTTGTTATTCTCATATTATTAACTATACAGAAATCCACTTCTAATTTCTATCAGTAAGGATGCAAGGAAGAAGATTAATCATTAGGATGAAGGCTTTTGCTTTTGCTTAGCCAGCTCCTTTGGGTTTCAGAAATAAGTCTTGTTCCCTCCTGGTTTCTTTGAGAATGGCCACAGCTTGGTCAGCAGTATTTGGACTTGTGTGTCTACATATAAACCCTATAGTGTTTGGAGACAGAACTTGTGTCCCTTCCATATCCAAGGACAAAGTCTGTGAAAGAATTATTCTACATGTCTTCTGAGGGAAGCCTGCACTGACCTGATCATGGTGCCATAAATTATGGAGAGCAAAGAGCCACAGGCTTGGCAGACTGCAGGCATGGTTGGTATCACTTCACTTTCTGACCTTGTTACCTCTCATCACTTCTTTCTACCTCATAATCTGCCATTCCAGGAATCAGCTCCCTCAGACTGCCACCCTCACTCAGATTGACTGCAGGGACACTACTAATGCATACACAGGTTCCTGCAGCTGAAGAGGAGTCCCTGAGGGCTCTAGACCTCATTTTTCCCCTGGGCCTGAGAAAAGGGAAGCAGGTTCCCAAACAAACTTCTCTATTTTTATTTTTTGCTTAGACTTAGGAACACAGGTGCAGACACTTCAGGCAAGGATGGTCCCCAGAGACCCTCCATGCAAAAGATCGGTCTATGTGGACTGGAGGCTAAAAGGAGTGGGAACCCAGACATCTCCAATAACAAGAGCACTGAGAGTCACCTTTAAAACCTCCATAGATAGCCTTTTGTTCCTTCAGGGTTGTCCTTAGCCTTGACATGGACCTCATTCACATTCTCTTGTGTTCCCTCAGATGTCAGGGAGAGACAAGATTTGGGTCAAGGATTACAGACATTTTTCTTATGCCAGGGAGCATTTCTATTGGAACATGAATAAAACAGCCACTGTATCCTGAGCCCTGCCTGTTCCTCAGCTCCTCATAGACTCAGGACTTAAGAACTTGCTTATTATTCAGGATCCATTACCATGATGCTTTCCCTTCTTTTAAGATCGCTGTTCCTGTATCCGCTTCTCTCTGTGTTCAAGACAGACATGCTCCCTTGCTTCCAACAAGTCAGTCATGACTTCTGCAGAGATGGGGATCTGCTAATTGGGGGATTTTTCTCCTTGTATTCAGTTGAAGTGAACAGTTTCAAAGGCTTGGAACATCCTCAAAAGACTTGTAATAATTTTCAGTAAGTGGTTGTGTTGCCACACTTTAAAGAGTCATATTTCTTCCCGGTGATTCTGAAAGGTGTTTACAGAACCCATGGGACTCACTACAACCTGTCCTCATGACTTTGTCTTTGACTTTCATTCATTTTATTTTCCATTTTTCGGTATTTCTTGTGTGTGTGTGTGTGTGTGTGTGTGTGTGTGTGTGTGAGAGAGAGAGAGAGAGAGAGAGACAGAGACAGAGACACAGAGAGACACAGAGAGACAGAGAGAAAGACAGACAAATGGAAAGACTGAAACAGATTACCAGAAGGGTCCCCTCTCCTTTGGCATTCCTCATCTTTGTCACAGAGGGCTCTGGGATAAGGTAAGTTAGAAGGCTCTGTCCACATTTCCCAGAAGAAAGTACTTTGTAGCTTCTCAGGTATGATTCATGCTGTCAGTGTTGAAATCAACAGATGATAGGATGTGATCCCTGTGACCACAGGTGAAAGGTGAGCACAGTTCAATGGTATTAACCCTCTCTGCTCTGAAGCGATATCCTCTCTTTTTGCTTATCACTGTTTGAAGTGATTATTGCTATAGGCACTGACGTTTAAGGGGTGACACCAATTGAAACAAAACCAACCCTATAACATTCCATAGCTCCTTTTTACTTTCTCTTATTTATGGCTGAAAGACTCGAGAACAATGTGTTATTCATATTAGGTATTTATTTAATGTTCATTAGTAAATTCAACTCAATTTCAAAAATATTTCTTAAGAATCTCATATGTGCAAAGCACCAGGTAAGCGCTGGGGAGTCAAATTCATTTTTGAATGAATCAGGTGAATGGGCCAAATAATGGAGTCGTAGTCCTGTCTTCAAATACAGATTGGGTATTAGCGACCCACATCCCCCTAGCCTGTATGATCAGACGATACCCTTTGCTGACTTTCCATTTCATGGGAATGGATTAAGTTTCTCATTAGATTCCCACACAACGAAATTTATATATTCTACTAGTATAGCCCATGCTGGGAGAACAGAGCAAAGGTAACCAGCCCATGCAGGAAGCTTGAAGTGACCCGCTCTAATTTACCAACATCAGTCTAGGAATTTATAACCCTAATTTCTGAATACTTGGCATTTCCTAGAGAATTTAGGAGTTTCTCTTTTCTCCCTCTAGGAAATCTGGAGATTTTTACTTACTGGTCTCAGTTCTTCTTCAGTAATGTCAGAATCAGTGGGGCCTTAGCCATTTTCCCCACGATTTTTATATGTGCTATATTGATTTTGATCATGCTTTTTAAAAAGACCCACATCTCACAAAATTTTATTGTTCAGTAATTTCAGTCATGCCCAATTCTTTGTGACCCAGTTTTCTTGCCAAAGATACTGTAGTGACTTGCCATTTCCTTCTCCAACTCATTTTACAGATGAAGAAACGGAGGGAAACAGGATTAAGTGACTTACCCAAGGTTATGCAATTAGTATATATCTGAATCTATATTTGAACTCAGGTCTTCCTGACTCCAGACTTGTCATTCTAGCCACAGTTTCACCTAGCTGCCTCTAAAGGCCAGGGACACATATGATTTTTATTACCATCTAAGCCATTGTAATGAGAAGGATGTTGACTCAGAAAGAAAATCTGTCATTTAATTGTGACCTGATTGTAAGGGATTGGCAGTTATAATATATAGTATATAATGAGGAAGGAAAAAATAAATAGGGTACTTACATGGGATCACAAACTTTTATTAAGTCTGAGCTATTTTGTACAAGGAGAGATAAGGACTGAGTACTCAGTTCTCATGTATGTACAGTTTGGTCCCTTGTTCTGTTTATTTAGCAGTTTTAAATGTGCCTTACTCCATAACTCTTCAGCTTTCCTATAAAAGTGTAAGATTAGAAGCCAAGTTGAGGGTCACAAGGCCATAACTTGGGTCCCTGATCTGTCCTCCTGATTCCCTATTCATGCCTCAGCTTACATTTTCATTGAAAGAACTGGCAGTTCAATGTTAATGTCTGGTTGCGTATGGTGGTCCATACTCAGTTCTTTGTTACAGTATATTTATGCAAAATTATGGCAACTACAAATGTTCATATGATTGTGATTTTCTGTTGTAGAAGGAAAGAAGGAAGGCCTGGGGACTGAAGTGTCCCACTTCTAAAGTCATTAAGGCAAGAATAGTTACAAAATATTGTGAGTAGGAGAGATGTTTGTGTGTCTCTGTGTGTGAGAATGTTCCTTTTTAATTGACTGGTTAAGCATGCCATTACTCTCTGCTATGTATGTGCATGTATTTTATGGGTCTGTGAATTATTGTGTTAGTGTGCTATGTTTTCATGAATCTACAAGAGTGTGTTCAAATTGCCTACCCTTTATACATCTCTCTCTCTTCATGTTGATCTCCTTTCCCCCTTTTTTCAACCTTTTCTGTCCATTAACGTTTACTCATCATCTTTCCTAATCAGTAACTATCGAAATTATCCACTGATAACTGGATATCACACTTGAATAAATGCATAACATTCATTGAATTTCTTATAACACATTATATGACTGAAGAAATCATGGCCTTTTTGTATAACGCTGAGAATTTTCTAATACTCATTTTAAATAAGAAGGTATTGTTTTTTATGAGATATATTATTAGGTGATACATAAAGTTATGTAAGCCAGAGTGGGAATGGGTTTTTGAGCAGAAGATATTTTAAAATAAGGGATGCATAAAAATCATACTGTTTTCAAAATATTACTTAATTTAAAATCTAATTTTCTTCAGCCTCTTAATAGGCATTGGGTATCTCACAGAGGCCCTTTCTTTAATGCAGCAAATCAACTAATCATCAGGAAAGACTGCTTCCATTCATTCCCCAAAATGATTTTCTTCTTCAATGATTCAAAGGTCTAGAAATGTTAGAGAGTAAGTACTTAAATTCTCTCAGTTGGCAGGATCCCCAATAAATGAATCAGATATACTGGTGTAGTGGTTAGAATAGTGGATTTCTTGTCAGGAAAAACTGAGCTTGAATCCCACTTCAGGTACATATGAGATTTATCATCCTGCACAAGACATTTAAGCTCCCTACATCAGTTTCCTCCACATTAAAATTACAGGGTTAGACTCAATGACCTCTAAGTTCCTCTTAAGCTGTGAGTCTACGATCAGTCCTATAATTTTTTGTTCATGAAATCTCTCCCAAGCCTTTGCTCCTTTTAAACTCTCCCTGTCCTGTCTATGTAAAATTAATTGACACTGGCTCCAAATACTTTATCCTTCCTTTTCTTTCTCTCCCTCTAAAATCCTCAGTCTCTAATACTGCCTGTGAAATAGTGATTTATGATGGAAAAAACAGCCTCAGTTAATTGTCTTTTTATATTTCCTCTTTATCAAATAAAATAATTCTCAGTTTCCACCTTCCTTTGCTTGCTCAAGCAGAATGTTGTCTTAATAGAGACCACCCATCAAATCTGAGATTACAAAAGCATTGAACAGCAGCAATAAAGCAGCAATGACAGCAATGGCTGTCAGAGAGAGGGTAATTTAATCTAGGGGAGGTAATGAGATCATCAAGTGAAATGGCATAAAAGGAGAAGAGGGCCAAGGACAGAAACCTGTGGGACAGCTGTGGTTCAGTTGTGTGATGTGGACAAAGATCCAGCACAGGACATAGAGAAGGAATGGTCAGATAGCTGAGAGGAAAACTAGGAAATAGTGGGATCCCAAAAATCCAGAGAGAAGAGAGTGTCAAGGAAGAGAGGGTGTTCAGCATTGTCAGACCCTGCAGAGAGGTTGAGAATGAGGCTGGATGGCTTCCCATTGCCTAATGGATAAATTCAATGGATCTCTCTCCTCCTTAATTCTTTAAAGCAATGTTTCCAACCTTCTCTCTCATTACCTTCCTATTCAAGCACAATGCTTAATCAAGCTGATCACTTTCATTAATATTCAGGTAGTATCAGTGGGACAGTCCTAGCTCAGTCACAACACCTGTGTGCCCTGCATCAAGTTACTTCTCCTCTGGGCTTCAGTTTCCACATATGGAAAGGATGGGGGTCAGAGTAAAGCACTTCCAAGTTCTTGTCCAGTAGCAAATCTATATAAATGATAGTAGAATAACAATATCTTGTTATTTCTTACCTCTATACCCTTGTTTATTCCACTCCTTCTGCCTTTATTTCCCTCTTTGCCATTTCTTCTTACTGAAATCTTACCTAATCTTCTCAGTTCAGCTCAATGTCCTTATTCTTTGTGGGATCATATTTATTTTTCCTGTCACCAGATAATGTTGCTTCTTCCCGTGAAATTATATTGAGTTTTATCCTATTGATCTGACACTTGTTGCATAGTGCCATGGCTTCTAGTTGTGTGATTTATGTGACTTATAAATTTGATGCCAAGGTTCAGTTTTGCCTTGTTAATATTTTGTCTTTTGCCACAGCAGAGACACAGGTAGCTGTTCAAGATTTGTTGTTCAGTCATGTCTAACTCTTCATGACCCCTTCTTGGCAAGGTCTGAAATTTCCTTCTCCAGTGGATTAAGGCAAACACAGGTTAAGTCACTTGTGCAGTGTTACACTGTTAGTGATGTTTGAGCTAGATTTGAACTCAGGTCTTTGACTCCAGGGCCAGCACTCTATCTACTGAGTCACCTAGTTGCCTCTAAGGTGTTCAATATACTATACATTTTTTGTTCCTCTAAATGAATAGAATAGTCAAGCAGACAATATGATGGCAATGCTTCTGAGGAATGATTTTTCATTCTAGAAGTTGCAGGAATGTAAAGGAAATGAATACATAGATGACATGTATTGTACTGTGCTGGCCAAATTGGCTAAGCCATGCTCTCTGGAAGATTAGTCTTTGTAATGCAACTGCAGTTCCTCCATCTGAAGTCCATTGTCTGGAGATAATTACCATCCTCACCTTGTTGTCTGACATTCTTCTCATTCCTTCACCACAGGCTGATGCACAAAAATTATCAGCAGGTCCTGGCCTTGGTGTTTGCTGTGGAGGAAATCAACCAAAATCCCAACCTCTTACCTAACATTACCTTGGGATACCATCTCTATAACACCTACCACAGTGATGAGAGGACCTTGCAGAGCTCCCTGAAGTGGCTATCAGGCCAAAGTCCAACTATGCCCAATTACAACTGCAGGATTCAAGATAAGTCAGTGGCTGTCATTGGAGGAGCAACATCTGCATTATCTGTCCAGATGGGGTCCCTACTAGAACTCTACAAGTTCCCACAGGTATGGCCTGTTGTATCTGGCATCCTTTCCCTCCTTTGACAGATTAGAATCCCGACACAGAGAAGTTAACTGACTAAATAGCAAATGACAGGAAGTGGATTCAAATACAGGTTCTCTGTCTGACTCCAAATTCAGTACTTGTTCCATGTGGCCACATGACTCGGGTTTCCAAGATCCCAGAGATCATTAGTAGCAGAGATGGGTTTAGAACTCCAGTATCACCAATTTAATCACATTGCTCCATCCATTAGACAGGATAACTTTTTAAAAAATCAATTTTATCTTTAAGTTTCAAATTTTCTCCCTACCATGACCCATCCCCTGGGTCAAGAAGGTAAGTAGTACAAAACCCATTACAAATATGAAGTCATGCAAGACAAATTTCTGCATTAGCCACGTTCCTTCAGAAAAGTAAGAAATACAAAGGGAAAAAATATGGGGCAGTCTACATTCTCACTCCATCAGTTGATGCCTTGCTGTGGCTGTAAAAAGGTAACTGATCTCATTGTATTTTTAATGGTTTTATGGTATGACATCTAATACTCAGGTCATATGTCCAGTTTTTACTTCTTTTGATATTAATACTGTTAGCATTTATATAGCACTCTAAGGTTTAAAAATCCTTTATAGTTATTTCATTTTACCCTCACAATAATCTTGGAAGACAGGTAATATTATTATCCCCATTATACAGATAAGGAAACTGTGGCAGATGGAGGTTAGGTGAATTATTCAGAGTCACAGAACTAATAGTCTGAGGCCCAATGTGAACTCAGGTCCCCCTGACTGCAGGGTCAATTCTCTATCCACTGTGCTGCCTAGCAACCTCATATGGTGGAAGATGTTGGTCAAAACTTGATTTCTACTGAACTACTCTCTTTTCTTTCCATTTTTATCAAACAGGGAGTTTTTCCCCAAGTAATTTCTGTTACCCATTCTATTGTGCATTGGAATATTGAATTTGTTTTGTTTTGTCTTGTTTTTTACAAATTTTTCCTTATCTTGTACATTCCAAGGATCTTCTTTTCTCCTTGTCAAACTATACCAAATATTTTTGATGAACGTTGCTTTACAATAATATTACTTGAGTTCTGGATGTGCTATTTCCCTTTCAATGCATCTCTCACCACAATATTGTCCTTAATATTCCTGATTTAAAACTTTCATTCCTCCAAATAGATGTTAATATATCCTGCTCTTTATAGTGCACCCTTGGCAATTGAACTGGTAAAGCATTAAATATATTAATTAATACTATCATTTTAAATAATATTGGCATTGCTCAACTCTGGAAAATAAATATCCTTCCACCTTTTGTCATTCTTTCCTCTTTTAAAATATTTTGCAACTATACATCTGGAAATATATCTTGGTACCTAAACAATCAACATTTATGACATTCTCACTATGTACTAGACATTATATTAGGTGCAAGGCATACACATACAAAGAGTGAAACAATACCTCCTGAAAAATAGCTTGCATTCTAATAGGACAAGAACATATAAAAATGAAGTATAATTACAAAATTAATAAATACAAACATGTATGATGTAGTAAGTTAGAGTTGGTTTAAGAGGGAGAATGCTAGTAGTTGGAGATATTAGGAACGGTTTCCTGTGGTAAATAGAACTTGATCTCTATTTTCTAAGTAAACATGTACTATATAAAGCAGAGGTAAGGAGAGAGTGCATTCCAGGCATGTGGGACTGCTGGTGCAAAGGCATGGGCATGGGGGATGGAGTGTTATGTATGAAGATCGGAGAGAAGATCAGTTTGGCTATGGGGACAAAAATTATCCAGCCTACAATAAGAGAAACTGAGGCAGAGCTCTGAGCCAGTGACACCTCATTAAAGAGTCCATGGTCCCCTCTAATAAAGTGGACCTCACATTTTCCTCATGATTTGAGACACCCCCTGCTTCCAGGGCCCTATTTTTATAGGGTTAGTTATGTAAACATTTAAGAACAGCTATACCATATACAGAATAACTTCACTGATTGACATATGACATATAGGCTAAAATAAACAAAACAATATATCAGCAGGGTCATGAGTTGGGCATCTGCTCATGTTGGACAAGAGAGAATTATCAAGATGTGCAAAAATAAGTTGGAGGACTTTCCATGTAGTTGGGCTTCACCACGCTGGGCTTGGTCACCATGACAAGGGAAAACAAGGGTGGAAATCCACAGGAAGTAATTTGAGTTTGAGTACAGAAGTAACATGGTCAGATTTGCACTTAGGGGAAATTACCTAGGCAGCTGTGTGCAGGAAATTATTTTGGCAGCTATGTGCAGGATAGATTGGAGTAGTGTGACACTTGAGAGGTAGGGAGATGAATGAGGAAACTCTTGCAATAATCAAGGGGGAAAGTGGTAAAATCCTGAGCCAAGATGGCAGCTGTGTGAATGGAGAGGAGTCAATTGTTAGACATGTTGTGAAATTATTAATGCATATTTGACAACTGATTGGGTAGGTGGGGTGGGAGAGTGAGGAATTGAGGGTAATACTGAAGTCATGAACCTCAGAGCCTAGAAGACTGGTGGTGCCTTCAACAGAAATAGGAAATATTTGAAAAGGTCAGGGTTTAGGGGAAAGGTAACAAACTCTGGCAGTCATTTGCTCATTAAACTATTACCATTTATTAAGAGTTTCCTATGTGCCAGTAACTGTGTAAGGCTCTAAGTGCTGAATGAACCAAAGCAAAGATTCAATTTTGAAGATGTCTGCCCCTCATTTCTTATAGCCCAGTAGTATTCCATTACATTCATATACCACAACTTGTTTAGCCATTCTGCAGTTGATCGACGTCACCTTGATTTCCAATTCTTTGCCACCACAAAAAGAGCTGCTATAAATATTTTTGTACATACTGGTCCCTTTCCCACTTGTGTCATCTCTTTGGGATACAGCCCTAGAAGTACTATTGCTTGGTCAAAGGGTATGCAAATTTTTATAGCCTTTTGAGTATAGTTCCAAATTGCTCTCCAGAATGGCTGGATCAGTTCACAACTCCACCAACAATGTAACAATGATCCAATTTTTCCTACATGCTCTCCAGCATTTATCATTTTCCTGTTTTGTCATATTAGCCAATATGTCAGGAGAGATGAGGTACCTAAAAGTTGCTTTGATTTGTATTTCTCTAATCAATAGTGATTTAGAGCATTTTTCATATGATATAGTTATCTTTAATTTCTTCCTCTGAAAACTACCTGTTCATATCCTTTGACCATTTCTCAATTGGGGAATCACCTGTATTCCTATAAATTTGACTCAGTTCCCTGTATATTTTAGAGATGAGGCCTTTATCAGAGAGCTGGTTTTAAAAATTCTTTCCCAGTTTTTTGCTTTCCTCCTAATCTTTGTTGCATTGGCTTTGTTTGTACAAAAACTTTTCAGTTTAACATAATCAAAATTATCCATTTTGCATTTTGTAATGTTTTCTATCTCTTGCTTGGTCACGAATTCTTCCCTTTCCCATAAATCTGAAAGGTAAACTATTCCTTGCTCTCCCAAATTGCTGATAGTATCAACCTTTATAACTAAATTGTGAACCCATTTTGATTTTACTTTGGCATATGGTGTAAGATATTAGTCTATGCCCAGTTTCTGCCATACCATTATCCAGTTTTCACAGCAGTTTTTGTGAAATAAAGAATTCTTAACCCAGAAGCTGGACTATTTAGTTTTATCAAAGAATAGTTTGCTATAGTCCTTGACTATTGTGTCTTGTGTACCTAAGTTATTCCACTGACCCACCAATGCATTTCTTAGCCAGTACCAAGTAGTTTTGATAACTGATGCTTTATAATATAGTTTATCTGGTATGGCTAGGCCACCTTCATTAGTATTTCTTTTCATTAATTCGTTTGATATTCTGGAACTTTTGTTCTTCCAGATGAATTCTGTTATTATTTTATCCAGCTCTGTAAAATAATTTTTTGGTAGTTTGATTGGTATGGCACTGAATTACTAATTAATTTAGGTAAAATTGTCATTTTTATTATATTAGCTCAGCCTAGCCATGAGCAACTGATGTTTTTCCATTTTTTAGGTGTGACTTCATTTGTGTGAGAAGTGTTTCATAATTGTTTTCATACAGGTCCTGGGTTTGTCTTGGCAAGTAGTCTCCCAAATATTTTATAGTGTCTACAGTAACTTTGAATGGAATTTCTCTTTCTATCTTTTGCTATTGGCCTTTGTTAGTAATATATAGGAATACTGAGGATTTATGTGGGTTTATTTTATATCTTGCAACTTTGCTAAAGTTATTTATTATTTCAAGTAGTTTTTTACTTGATTCTCTAGGATTCTCTACGTAAATCATCATATTATCTGCAAAGACTGATGCCTTTGTTTCTTCTTTGCCTAACTCCTTGAATTTCTTTTTCTTCTCTTATTGATAAAGCTAACATTTCTAGTACCAAATTGAATAATAGGGGTGATAATGGACATCCTTGTTTCACCCTTGATCTTATTGGAAATGCATCTAGCTTATCCCCGTTACATATAACACTTGCTGATGGTTTTAAGTAGATGCTACTTATGATGTTAAGGAAGACTCCATTTATTCCTATGCTTCCTAATGTTTTTAATAGGAATGGGTGCTGTATTTGGCCAAAAGCTTTTTTCTGCATCTATTGACATAATCATGTGATTCCTGCTAGTTTTGTTGTTTGTATGATCAATTATGCTGATAGTTTTTCTAATATTGAACCAGATTTGCATTTCTGGAATAAATCCTACCAGGTCATAGTGTATTATTCTCACAATAAGTTGCTGTAATCTTTTTGCTAATATTTTATTTAAAATTTTTGCATTAATATTCATTAGGGAAACTGGTCTATAACTTTCTTTCTCTGTTTTGACTCTTCCTGGTTTAGGTATAAGTACCATATTTGTGTCATAAAAATAATTTGATAGGACTCTTTTTTCACCTGTTTTCCCAAATAGTCTATAAAGTATGGGAATTAATTGTTCTTTAAATGTTTGATAGAATTCACTTGCAAATCCATCTGGCTCTGGAGATTTTTGCCTAGGAAGTTCATTGATGGCTTGCTCAATTTCTTTTTCCAAGATAGGGTTATTTAGGTATTTTACTTCCTCTTCTGTTAATCTGGGCAATTTATATTTTTGTAAATATTCATCCATTTCCCTAAGATTATCAAATTTATGGGCATACAATTGGGCAAAATAATTCCTAATTATTGCTTTAATTTCCTCTTCATTGGAGGTCAATTCATCCTTTTCCTTTTTGATATGAGTAATTTGGTTTTCTTCTTCTTTTTAAATCAAATTGACCAAAGGTGTATTGATTTTGTTGGTTCTTTCATAAAACCAGTTCTTAGTTTTATTTATTAGTTCAATAGTTTTCTTGATTTCAGTTTTATTAATCTCTCCTTTGATTTTCGGTATTTCTAATTTGGTATTTAATTGGAGATTTCCAATTTGTTCTTTTTCTAGCTTTTTCAATTGCATCCCCAGTTCATTGATCTCCTTTTTCTCTATTTTATTCATGTAAGCATTCCGAGATATAAAACTTCCCCTAAGAACCACTTTTGCTGCATCCCATATATTGTTCTATTATTGTCATTCTCTTGAATGAAGTTATTGATTGTTTCTATGATTTATTCTTTGACCCACTCATTCTTTAGGATTAGACTAGTTTCCAATTAATTCTTAGTCTATCTTTCCATGGTCCTTTATTACAAATCATTTTTTTTGCATAATGATCTGAAAAGGATGCATTGACTATTTCTGCCTTTCTGTGCTGGATTGTGAGGTTTTTATGCCCTAGTACATGGTCAATTTTTGTGTATGTGCCATGTACCACTGAGAAAAAAGTATATTCCTTTCTATCCCCATTCAGTTTTCTCCAGAAGTCTATCACATCTACCTTTTCTAAAATTCTATTCACCTCCTTAACTTCTTTTTTGTTTATTTTGAGGTTAGATTGATCAAGTTCAGAGAGGGGGAGGTTGAGGTCCCCCACTAATATAGTTTTGCTGTCTATTTCTTCCTATAACTCCCTTAACTTCTCCTCTAAGAATTTGGATGCTATAGCACTTGGTGCATATATGTTAAGTAATGATCTTACTTCACTGTCTATGGTGCCTTTTAGCAGGTTAATGTTTCCTTCATCATCTCTTTTAATTAGATCTATCTTTGCTTTTGTTTTGTCTGAGATTAGGATTGCTACCCCTGCTTTTTTTTGTTCAGCTGAAGCATAATATATTCTACTCCAGCCTTTTACCTTTACCTTGTGTGTCTCCTGTTTCAAATGTGTTTCTTGTAAACAACATATTGTAGGATTATGATTTTTAATCCATTCTGCTATCCACCTCCATTTTATGAGGGAGTTCATCCCATTTCCACTTACAGTTATGATTACTATGTGTCTTTTTTCCATTCTATCCCCCCCCCCCGTTTATGCTTTTATTTCTCCTTTCTGCCTTCCACTCCTCAACAATTTTGCTTTTGACTGCCACCTTCCTCAGTTTACCCTCCCTCTTGATTCCCCTATCTTACCTTTTACCCTTGCTTCTTCCCTCTCTTCTGTCCACCATCTCCTTTTTCTTTCCCCTTTCCATTCCTACTGCCTGTAGGACAAGTTTGATTTCTATACTTAACAGGCTATGTCATTCCCTGCTTGAACTAAATCTGATGAGAGTAAAGCTCAAACACTGCTCTTCTCCCTCATTTCTTTCCCTCTACTATAATATGATTTTTTGCCTCTTTATGTGATATAATTTATCCTTTTCTGCCTCCTCCTTACCTCTTCTCCCATTACAATCCATTTACATCCCTTAATTGAGTTTTTTATGCCTTCTGTCTATGTATATCCCTTTTAGATGTCATACTAACTATACCATTCTCAAAATTAGCAAATATCATCCTCCCATATAGGGATGTAAACAATTTGTTCTTGTTGAAAACAAAGGGGTTTTTTTTTGTTTTTTTTCCCTGTGTACCTTTTTATGCCTCTCTTGAATCTTGTATTTGAAGATTAAATTTTCCATTGAGCTTTGGTCTTTTCATCAAGAAGATCTGTAATTCCCTTATGTCATTAAATGTCCATCTCCTTGCCCAAAAGATTATGCTCAATTTTGCTCGATAGTTGATCCTTGGTTTTAGTCCAAGCTCCTTTGCCTTTCAGGATATCATATTCCAATCCATTTAATCTTTTAATGTAGAAGCTGCAAGCTCCTGTGTGATCTTGACTGTAGTTCCATGACATTTGAATTGTTTCTTTCTGGCTGCTTGCAACATTTTCTCCTTGACCTGATAATTCTGGAATTTGGCTACAATATTCCTTAGAGTTTTCAATTTGGGATCTCTTTCAGTGGGTGATTGGTGAATTCTCTTGACTATTTTACCCTCTGGTTCTAGGACCTCAGGGAAGTTTTCCTTGATGACTTCTTGGAAGATACTGTCCAGGCTCCTTTTTCATAATGGCTTTCCAGAATACCAATAATTCTTAGATTATCTCTCCTAGATCTATTTTCCAGATCAATTGATTTTCCAATGAGATATTTTACATTTTATTCTATTTTTTCATTCTTTAGATTTTGTTTGAATAATTCTTGATGCCTCATAGAGTCATTACCTTCTACTTTCCCAATTCTAATTTTTTAATGAGTTATTTTCTTCAGATATCTTCTGCATCTCTCGTTCCATTTGGCCAATTTTACTTTTCAAGAATTCATTTTGTCCTGTTAGATTCTTTAATTTTTCTTTTACCCCTCTAATTTGGCATGTAAAATCCCCTTTGAACTCTTCCAGGAATGCTTTTTGGTCTTGAGACCAGATCATATTCCCTTTTGTGGTTTCAGATGTGGGTATGGTGTCAATGCTGTACTCTTCTGAATTAGTATTTTCATCTTCTCTGTCCCCATAATATGATTCAAAGGTCTTTTTTTTACTCTTCTAGCTTGCTTCTTCATGGTGGTTGCCTTTTTCCTGACTTTTTAAGTGAATGTCTGCTTCTGGGGCCCAAGGGCTCTGCCTCAAGCTTCTTGTGTTGGGAACTAGGGGCCTGGTTATTGGCTTTCTGTGCTATGACCTCTGGTTTTGTCAGATAGAAGCTATATACTGCTTCAGCTCACCCAGTGCTGCGCTGGAGCTGGCTGGTGTGTGCCAAGGATTGAGGCCCAGTTCAATCTTTCTGAGTTTTCCTGGGGTCACAGCATGAGGTGTGGAGAAGGCATGGTTAGGCTGCTGGGAGTCTTCTCTTCCCCTAGGGGTTCTCTATTTAGCACAGTTGGTCTCAGGCATAGGTCTCTGCTGGTGTCTGCTAATTCCCCTGGCTGTGTGAAGGCGTTCCTGGGGTCCTGGTGTTGGTGCTTGCTGGCTACAACCCCTTGGGGCTCAGGAACTCCCACTGATCTGCTAAGGTGGGGCTTGCTGGGTTGTGTCCCTTCCTGCACTGGTTTCCTTCCATCACCACAAGAGGGGGTCTCCCTAGCTTTCCGAGCTAAAAGACCACTGAACCCCCACTTCCCCTATTCCAGGCTCCCCTATTCCAGGGTTTCTCCTGGGGCAGTATTCTCTGGGTTATTCAGGGGAGGGATGAGAGCTCTTAGAGTTTACTCAGTCATCATGGCTCCCAGAAGTTCAAAAAGGTCAAAATATAGGACAATATTTACCGAGGATGGAAAGATCAAATGTGGCTTGTTTTTTTTTTTTGAGGATGGGGGATACATGGCCATGTTTGTAGGTAGTAGAGGATGAGCCACAAGAGAGGGAGAGACTGAAAATAAGTGAGAAAGGGGATGATGGAGTAGGTAGTTTGTTGGATGAGATGGCATGCAATAGGCTTGCTTGAGCAGGTAGAGCACTTAACCTTGGTAAGTGTAGCAACAATTCAGCTAGCAGTTGTTGTGGGGTGTAAGACCCAGCAAGAACAGCAACAAGACTTGCCAGCACAGGTTCTTTGATCCGCTTTACTAAGGAAAGTAACTTTAAGGGGTTAACAATCTTATTTCAATCCAACATAGAAATATCATTCACTTAGTTCAGGAGAGAAAGCCAGCAACCTCACCTTCAGAGCAAATATAAACAAATTACAAACATACACAATATAAACAGACCAGATCACAGTTCATAGTTACCAAGAAACCATCAACATCTGGATTCACAGGTCAGGGAGCTCTTAACAACGCCTTGCCCAGAGTCTCCACATCAACACTCCTCCAGGAGACAGAACCCCCAAGGGAGAACTCCAACCTCTGGGTTTATATATCTTCTTCAGTGTTAAAGGTGAGTAACAAACATGCGACTCACCCATGTGACCTAAAAGCTTCTGACGTCACAAATATGTGACTCAAGCCCATGTAAACCACGCTTTCCCTTGAGGCAAGGAGGTCATCAAAAACTCCTAATTTAATCAAGGAAACAAAGGCCAAACTCTTCAAGGGCACTTGATTAAATAAGGGCTTAAAGATAAAATGGTAAAAAGATCCTGCCTTAATTAATATTACAGTAAGGATTGAGGTAACTTCATTATGTGCAACAGGTGTGAAGGAGGAAGTAGTTGCAGAATACAGATGAGTTATAGGAGATGAGGAAGAGGAAAGAAGATGAAGCTCATGGTGCATGGCCTCCATTTTTTCTATAAAATATGAAGCAATATTCTCAGATGAGAGAGTGGAGGGAGGGAGAGCCACTGGAGTTTTGTAGAGTAATCAAAAGGTTTGCAGACTTTCTGTGGAGAGTGGGATAGTGAATTAATAAGGTGGGTGTAACATAAATTTTTAGCAAGACCTATACCTGAGACCACCTGTGTTATATATAGCAGCCCTAGGGGAAGAGGAGACTGCCAACTATCAGAATGACTGATTTTCTCTATGTTCATTACAGAGTATGTGTGTATGAGTGAATGTGGTGAAAAGTGGGAGCGCCCCAAAACTGGGGTTTGGTAGGGTACCACTGATGAAAAGGCAAGAAGACTAGGGATACAAGAGAGAAGGACAGTGCAGAATTGATTTGGTTCACTAAGGAGTTGAGGCAAGGACAAGAGAGAGTGGCTAGTGTAGGGAAAATAGCCTGGAAAACAGTTGAAGCTTCAAGGGACAAGAGATCACAGTGCAGATTCACATACTGATTGTGCAAGAAGGGGACAGATGTAGAGAAATATCTGAAAAGACATGACAACCTGATGAATATGGGATTTTGGTAAATAAGGAATAGTAAAAAACACTAGAACAACTGAGAATTGCTCTGACAGTGGAATCTAGGTATTGTCTTCTTAGCATAATTTTATTTTTTATTGTGTATTTTTCTTATCTCTGGGCATATAATGCCATAATTTTTATGCAGTTTATTTGTCTAATTTCATTGCTTCCATTTTTAGAATCCTAGTTCTGGTTGTTATTGGTAGCTTTTCATGGGCAGTTTAACCAAAATTCTTCTCTGTGGTGTTTCGAGCTGTTCTTTTACGTTGAAGGAGTGAAGAACCTGGCTTTAACTTTTTCTCTCTCTCTAACATCTAGGATCAGCCACAAGTCCTCTACAATGTAAAAATAGCTATTTTTATTTTTTTTAAAAAAGTGATTAAACCACAAATATTTGTGTTCTTTTTGAATGATTTTCTGCTTTTAAGTTCAACCTGAAAAATTATTTATATATTTCTCTTTGAATCTCATTTTCAGCCTTACAGTCACCATTCCTCATTTTCTTAAATAAACATAGTAAAACTGATATTTTCACTGAGTAATTCAGATTCCAGATAAAAAAGAATTTAAATTACAAAGTTGAGAAGGTAAGGACTAGTGGCTGACATACACAGTCCCATAAAAGTATCTCTCTAATACTTGTCCTCCAAAGCATCTCATAAAGGGATAAATATTGGGGCAATTAGAATTTCCAGCTTGATCAGTGCCTCATGAGCCCATAGAATTTTCTCCCAATGAATATATGTAGACTTTATGGTATACTTTACTGCTAGACTTTCACCAGTACCACTTTCATGGAATTCAAAATGACACACACTTTTTTTTCCCATTCAGATCACCTATGGTCCATTTGATCCTCTCCTGAATAACAAGGTCCAATTTCCTTCCCTTTATCAGATGGCTCCTAGGGACTCCTTTCTCTCTGTGGGTATCGTTCAACTACTGCTCTATTTTGAATGGACCTGGGTGGGGCTGATTTCCACAGATGACATGAGAGGAGAAAAATTCCTTTGGAACATTGAAGAAAAGATGTCCAGGAGTAATATCTGTGTGGCTTTTATAGAAAAGATCCCTGTCAGTGAGAGTCGTCAAGATGAATCTTATGTAGCTTTCATGCCCAAAATTCTGGCATCATCAGCCAAAGTAATCATCATTCATGGGGATGCAGATTCACTCATGATCCTGAGAAATTCTCAACATGTTATTTTATCATCTTTTAAATTGTGGATCATCACATCTGATTTGGATATTACTCTGAGAGCCCGTCATTATGATAGCTATGCTTTTCATGGTGCTCTAGTATTTAAGCACCAGACTAGTGAAATTCCTGGTTTTTCTCATTTTCTCAAGAGTGTTAACCCTGTGAAATATCCAGAGGACATTTTCCTGAAGAGCTTTTGGCATTCAACTTTCGATTGTTCAGATGAGTTTGCAAAACTGGAGGAAGGGGAATGTTCACCCAGTGCTTCACTGGAAGATCTGCCTCTAGACTATTTTGAAATGACCATGTCTATCTTGAGTTTCTCTATCTATAATTCTGTGTATGCTGTGGCATGGGCCCTCCATGAAATGTTCCTGATGAGAACAGAAATGGGATTTGAGGGACATGGAGAAAATTTCACACTTCAACCTTGGCAGGTAGCATTCCCTCTAAATGAGCCACTCTGTTAGTCAGCTTATACTTAGCATTTACTATGTATTTGGCATTGTGGGATGCCCTGAGAATACAAAGAAATGTAAAAACAGTCCCTGGTCTAAGGAAGGTATATTCTAATGGGGAAGATGATATATAAATAACTTGGTAGACAGAATATATTTCTAAATATATGTATGGAGAGGTGGAGAAAAAGATAAATGGGGAGAGAGAATAAATCAAGGTAATATGAAATGGAGACAGCATTATAGAGGAGGGGCAGGAAGGGCCTCCTGCAGCAGATGGAATTTAAGCCTTGAGGAAAGCCAGGGAAGATAAGAGGAGTGAGGTGGAAGAGCATTCCTGATGTGGAAGACAGCCAGTGCAAATGCATGGATGAGGTGTGATGCTTGAAGACCTGCAAATGGGCTAGAGTAGCTGGATCATAGAGTGTATGGAGCAAATCAAAGCATAAGAAAGTTCCATGGGAAGGCATGGATTAGATTATGAAGAGCTTTAAATGCAAAATAGAGGACTTTACAGTTGATCCCGGAGATGATAGGGACCCAATGTAATCACCAGCTGCTTCTGGAAGTTATCTGAAGTTGAGAACCCTTTCATTTTTGTCTTCATATTAGTATCATCTAGCACACAGTAGGTGTTTAGTAAATCTTTACTGAATGCGTGAATCATGGCACACTCCATGTAGATAGAACCTGAGATAAGTTGTGAATGAAGAAAAGCATTTTATGAAATAGAGATGAAAAGACATTATTTTGCAGCCATGAGGGGTAGCTTATAAAAATGTGGAGGTGGATAATGGGGTATTAAATTCAGGGAAAAGCAAACAGCTTTATTTGTCTGTAATAAAGAGTGTGTGGAAAAAACCACACAACAATATGAGCACAACAGCCCATTTATGATATCTTTGCACATCAGGCAATGGAAATTTGAGGGACATTTTTTTATTCTGTTCTGGATGGTCCCAACTTCCCACATTTCTGAGTTAACTAAGAACTAATAATGCTTGCTCTTACACCTGAAATGTGTACATCCCACTCAAATAGCCAGTTCCTTTCAACAAAAAATGGAATAGGTCTTCAAGGTTGGGTTCTGGGGATACAAAGACCTTAATGAACCAGCCCCTACACTCAAGGAGCTCATTCTACTTCTTACATATACAGTGCTCGTTGGGTAAAATGAAGCAATTGATGTGTACTTACGGCCATAATGGTAATGTAGTCAGTAATGAATACAAGATACTTTACCATCTTTTGCTGCTCAAGAGCTGAATTTTATTCTTTAATTTTATAAATCCTAACACATTGGAGGTCCTCTGGATAAATTTCAACGTGTTCATTAAGAATTCAAAATGAAATTGTTAGGTTTTACCATATATTCAACCCTAGCCTTTCCTCTTCACTCAAGATACCCTCCAAAAAGTGCTACCTCCATTTTCTTAGTCTGACATTCCATTTCTAGAGCTATAAACTTCACCGAGTGTCTTCATGAGGCAGATCAGGAAATCTCACTGCTCCCTGGTTAGAACATGCAATGAAGTTTTGCCATTAAACATTAGCTATCTTTCTCAAATAATATGAGAAACACAATCACATACAGAATCTGTTTTATTTTTTAACGGATATTCCACCATATATTGCTTTGTAACCATCATAGTATCATTTTTAATAATTGCACTAAGGGCACCTAGGTAGCACAGTGAATAGACTGCAGGTCCTGGAGTCAGGAAAACTCGTCTTCCTGAGTTCTAATACCACCTCAGATATTTATTAGCTGTCACAAAAGTCAGATACAACTGAAATAACTGAAAACAATAACAGGTGGTACAGTTTATAGAGGACCCAGTCTGAAATGAGGAAAACTGGACTTCAAATCCAGCCTCAGCCACTTGCTTTGTGACCATGGGCAAGTCACTTAATCCTGTTTGCCTCAGTGTCCTCATCTGTAAAATGAGCTGGAGAAGGAAATGGCAAATCACTCCAGTATCTTTGCCAAGAAAGTCTCAAATAGCATTTTGAAGAGATGGACACAACTGAAGCAACTGAATAACAACAACAAATTCAGTATTGTGTATTGTCACTACTATCCATTTCTGTAAAGTTGAGAAGTAAATATAAAAACTTGCCTTCTAAGGTGTCCTTTTGCCCATTTATAATGATTAACCAGATAATTGTGATCAAAGGGCTGTATGGTTCAATGATGCCTCCTTGGACATGCTTAATATACTCTATGCAAACCAGGGTTTGGAGTGCCTATAAGATGACAAAACCTTCAAAACTCTGTAGATCTCTGAATTTTCCTACTAGAGATAGCCTCTCAGAAAGCAGATTATAAAACCCAAACTCTAGTCTTAAAGAACATGGCACGTCTTACAACCTGAGGTTCCAGCAACTCGACACATAGCACAGAACATTATACAAGCTGTCTAACATGTTTCATGGAAAACAAACAATGTACCTGACGAAAAAGAAAGATTATATTAATTTGCTTCATTGCTCTCAGATCTCGATGTTGAGGTCACACCACTCTCAGAGAATATAGAGTGACTGAGATTTCTCTTCCCACTTAGCTCCACTCCTTTCTAAGGAACATCCACTTTAATAATAGTGCTGGGGATCAGGTGTTCTTGGATGAGCAAAGAAACCCTGTGGCTAAATATGATATCATGAATTACTTGACCTTCAAGCAAAATGAAATTTTTGTGAAAGTTGGGCAGTTTATTCCCGAGAGTCTGCTGGATCAAAATTTCACCATTTCTGAGAATTCAATCATATGGGGTATTTCAAAGGTCTGTAAAAATCTGAGTGTCAATTTTTCATTTCAAGTCACAAGAATTATTCTTACTCATTTGAGATCCTCTACAAGTCACATTAATGAAATGGCCTTCTCCTTTAATATACCTGTTTTAATTCACAGCAAGCATGTCAATAACAAAGAAAAAGAACTAATCATAGTAAGTATTTTAAATCATTTGCTATGTGCCAAAGTATCCAATTCATGCAGCATGTATATGATAAATAAATGATATATTATTGTATGTCTTATTATGTAATATTTGGCTTTATTATATATGATATATAATTTTCTGTGAGTATATTATTTCTGATAATACAGTATGATTATGTTATATATGACTATAGTATTAATTGGATGCTTTGGATATGAAAGCTGTGTGTATGTGTGTGTGTGTGTGTGTGTGTGTGTGTGTACGTACATCCCTGGAAATTATACTGCTAAGGTAAGTGAACTTACCAATAGATACTCCATTACCACCAACTGGTTTATATAGCACTGATTTTTTTGAACATGTAAATGATATATTATTGTTGAAACTCTTCTAAAAATATTTCCTTAGCCAGTACCAAAGTAACAACATTTACTTTGATAGAACAACGAATCTTCCCCCTTGTAATTACAAATCACATTGACTTTGCTTACTGCTCAGACCACTCCAGAGTCTGTGTGCAGTGAGAGCTGTGCTTCTGGATTCAGGAAGATGTCTTATGAAGGGAAGCCTGCCTGCTGTTTTGACTGTGTGCAGCACCCAGAGGAGGAAATTTCTAATCAGAAAAGTAAGTGTCTAAAAATAATTCTCCTCCCAAAATCCCCGATAATTCTCCTTCACAAGAATAGGAGGACACCCTTTGGTAGAGAATCTTTGATAAGTTCTTGCACTTCCATGTAACTCATGAAAACGTTATTCCATGAGGTCTACTTGTCATACCTAACTTATGGGTAGCCAATGGGGAAAACCAAATTAAAAACCCCACAGGGATGGCCAAATACGAAGAATGAGCCCACAGAATTTGTGGGCCTTAGGAGGAGTGGAGAAGTTCTGTTTCATGATGGGGACTAGTCTAGGGAAAATTTGGTTGCCTTTTGATGGCACACACTAGGAAGATTTTCCACCTGGAACCCTCATTCAAGGATTCTCCAGCTTTGAAGGGAACAACTGGAGAACAATTTTCAGGGTTTTTTATTTTATTTTTGTTTTAATCTGAAATTAGTAAATTTTCTGTTTGTCTCTTTTTCAAGTATGACCAAATTTTCTGCTAATTTTCATTTGTTTCAATAAGTATTAATATATATTGATTTATTAAATTCACTGTAAGTATGCACAATATGTGTATTACATCCCTAGAGCACTGGTGCCTAGATATTCCATCAGATCCACAAAAAGGACTCCTAGTTAATGTAGTGCCACATGATGGAAGAACCAAGGATATTCAGAGGAATTTTAAATATATTACTACTTTTGGGAGATATGAAGTAGTAAATGACATAAGGAGAAAGGACAATTTGTTTTGTGTAAGTTGCTTAAGGATATGACTCTTAAATTCCTGGTAAGGTAGAAATTTTCTAAAGCACTTGGACATGGATTTCCAGGCCTTTCTTTTGTAAATCAGCTTTCTGTTGCTTTCTTCTGTATTTTTACATCACCATAGTATCCCCACTATCCCTTCCCATCCCATATAAAAATACTACTTTTAAGGGGGGAAAATCAGCACAACTGATGGACACATTGAAAAATCTGGAAACATGTAATGTATAACAACTGTATCCTCCCATTCTCCATTAAGGACTGGATTGTCCTCTCCTATCTCTTAAATTGAGTCCATAAAGGTTATTCCCACAACAAACATCCCCAAAGATTTTTCCCCATTCAACCACTTTCTTTCTTATGCTAGGTGCATAAATGTTGTCTATACAGCTTTTTGGTTTCATGTAATTCAAGTTATTGATTTTATCTTTTATAATTGTCTCTATATCTTGGGTGGCTAAGAATATGTTTCCTACACATAGATGTGAGAAATACATGATCTGCTACTCTCCGAATTTCTCTAAAGTATGATCTTTAATATTAAGGTCCCACACCCATTTAAAATTGTGGAATATAGGGTAAGGTGTTCATCTAAGCCTAATTTCTGCCAGACTACTTTCTAGTTTTCCCAGAAGTTTTTAGCAAATGAGTTTTTTTCTATATAATTTATATTTTCTACATTATTGCACATGGGAATAATGAGTTCCATTTTTTCTCTGATTCTCCCTTGTCTGTTCTGGTTAATTGATTTAGCTCTCTATTTCTTGATCAATACATATAATTTGATGATTGCTGCTGTATAATATAGTTTGAGGTCTGAAAGTCTATTTACTCATTTTTAACATTTGTTTTCATAATTTCTTTTGTATTTTGGATTTTTTGATTTTCTAAATGAAATTTTTGTCAAATTTTATAAATCATTTTCTTAACAATTTCATTGGCATAGCATTAAAAGTGTAAGTTAATATTGGTAGTATTTTTGTTTTTATTATATTCCAAGGCCTAACTATGAGCACTGAATAATTCTTCCAACTCCTTTATTGTTCTTTATTTCATTTAAAAGCACTTTGCCGTTTCACCTCTACAAGTCTTTTGTGTCCTTTGGTAGATCAATCCACAGATATTTTTATGAATTTTGCTGTTACTTGAAATGGGATTTCCCTTGCTATTGTTGCCTTTTGTGTTTTGTTAATATTATATAGAAAGTATGTTGATTTTTGAGGGTTTATTTTGTAGCCCACAACTCTACTGAAGTTGCTATTGCCTCAGCATCTTTACTGTCTCCCTCGGATTTTCCAAGTGTACCATATCATTAGCAAATAGGACCAGTTTTATCTCTTCTTTCCCCATCTTTCTCTTTGATTTCTTTATTTTGTCTTATTGCTGTCACTAGTATTTCCAGAATTATAACAAATAATAGTGGAGAGAGTGAGCATCCTTGTTTCACTCCTGTATTTATTGGAAAAGGTCCTAATGCATCTTCATTGCACATGATGCTTGCTTCTGCTTTTAGACAGATGATGTTTATGATCTTAGCATAAGTATGCCTTCTCTTTGCATGGTTGTTTGTTTGTTTAGTGTGAGTGCTATACTTTGTTGAAGGCTTTTTCCACACCTATTGAGATGATTGTGTGGTTTTGGATGTTTTGATTTCTAACATGCTTAATTATATTGATTGTGTTCTAAATGTTGGCCCATCATTGCATCCTTGATACAAGTCTCACTTGGCAACAACAAATGATTTCTTGAATTAATCACAGTATTTTCTTTAAAATGTTTGAGTCAACAGTCATGATGGTATTGGCTTATCATTTTCCTTCTGTGCTTTATCTTTCCCTGGCTATGGTATTTGGACTATATTTGTCTCATAAAAAGATTTTGGTAGTGTGCTTTCTCAGTTTTTGAGAATAATTTGTGAAGTATGAGTATTGTGTTCCTTAAATGTTTGATGGAATTCTCCTGTGCATCTATCAGGACTAGGAGTATTTTTCTGCGGTAATTCTGTTATAGTTGGATGTATTTTCTTTTTTTTAAAGAACTGGATTATTTAAGATTTCTAATTTTCCGAGAGTTTGGGCATTTTGAATTTTTGAGGACATTCCTCTAATTCTTTTTTTTATTTTTAGTTTTGTTTGCATGTAACTGTACACAATAATATAGTCTGATCATTCTTCATATTTCTTCTGATCTTGTGATTTCACCTTGCTGATTTGCTATTTTATAGATTTAGTTTTCTACCTTCTCTTCTAAGTCAGATTAGCTAGATAATTTATCAGTTTAATTAACCTTTTCAAAGAACTAGCTTTTCATTTTATTCATCATTTTCTATGGGGTTTTTGGTTCCTAATTATCTATTTCTCCTCTGTTTTTAGAAATGCATATACAATTCATTAATCCTCTTCTCTTTTCTACTTTCATAATATATGTTTGTAGGGATATGATTTTTCCCCAAGGACTACTTTAACTGCATCACAGAAATTTTGGAATGTTGTTTATCATTATTTTTTTCCTTCACTTAATTATTAATAATTTCTATGATTTGTTCTTTGACCCACTCATTATTTAGGAGTTCATTGTTAAGTCTTTATTTGGGTTGGTGTCTTTTGTTTGTTGTTTTCTGTAAAGGATGTACTATTTCTCACTTTTCACATTTGCTTGTAATGTCTCTGTGCCCTAATAAATGGTCAAATTTTATAAAAGTTCTACGTGGCCCTTGTAGCAACAATTCAGCTAGTAGCTGCTGTGGTGTGTAAGACCCAACAAGACAAGCAACAAGAGCTGCCAGCACAGGTTCTTCTGATCTGCTTTACTAAGGAAAGCAATGTTAAGGTGTTAACAATCTTACTTTAATCCAACATACAAATATCATTCACCTAGTTCAAGAGGAAAAGCCAGCAACCTGAACTTCAGAGCAAATACAAACAAATTGCAAACATACTTTGGAAACAGACCAAATCACAATTCATAGTTACCAGGAAAGCATCAACATCTGGGTTCATGGGCTGGGGAGCTCTTAAGAATGGGCCCAGAGTCTCCACATCAACACTCCTCCAGGAGTGAGAGCCCCAAGCAAACAACTCTGTTCTCTCCTTTTATATAGTCCTTAGACATCATCCAATGGACTAGAACATCATCTGATCGACCAGAACTTAGGTGCATACCATTGGCTCTGGTCTTAGCAATTCCCCTTAGGGCCCTGGGGGCTTCCCACCTCTCTCAAACTAGCGAACTAGTTTGCTAACCAGCCTGGGGCTTTGCACCTAGGAAGACTCAATCAAAGGCACTTAATTAATTAGCATTCTAAAACAGTAAAAAAAAGTCCCACCTTAATTACCAATACACCCTGGGAGATTTTATACACATATACATACATACATACATACATACATACATACATACATACATATATACATACATACATTGGTTGTCTGTCATTCCCAAAGAAGACCAAAATGACATTACTATGCTAGAGTCAAGTTTCGTTGTGTACAGCTGTGGCTGATCAGACCAATATGAGCTCAGAATGCTCTACCACAGGTAGGGCACAAAAAATACTTGTGGACATTTGAGCTGGATTCTCTAAATTTGCACATCCTGTCTTTCTTTTCAGCTTTTTCAATTCTGCTTTGCTCATAGAGCACAGCACCTTCTCGATGTGGGCATGCCATTGCTGAGTGGTCCTTTGCCAGTGTCTCCCATGTCACACAGTCAATTCCAAAATTCTTAAGAGAGACTTTGAGAGTCTCCTTGTATTGCTTCTTCTGACCACCATGTGAACACTTGCCCTGTGTGAGTTCTCCATAGAGTCTTCTTGGCAAGCATATGTTTTGCATTTGAATAACATGACCAGCCCATCAGAGTTGTTCTCTCTGAAGCAGAGTTTGAATGCTTGGCAGTTTAGTTTGAATAAGGACCTCAGTGTCTGGTACGTTATCCTGCCAGGTGATCTTCAGAATCTTCCTAAGACAATTCAGATGGAAGCCATTCAGTTTCCTGGTATGGCACTGATAGACTGTTCAGGTTTCACAGGCACACAACAATGAGGTCAGCACAATGCCTCTGTAGACCTTCAGTTTGGTAGTCCATCTAATACCTCTTCTCTCCTGCACTTTCCTTCAGAGCCTCCTAAACACTGAACTAGCTCTGGCAATGGTTGTGTCAACCTCGTTATCAATATGTACATCCCTAGAAAGTACACTACAAAGGTAAGTGAATTAATCCACAACATTCAAAACTTTTCCATTTGCTGTAGCTAATGGTTCCACATATGGATGGTGTGTTAGTGGCTGATGGATGCCCTGTGTTTTCTTAGTGTTAATTGTTATGCCAAAATGAGCACAAGGAGCAGAGAATTGATCCATACTTTGTTGCATCTCAGCTTCAGAGGCTGCATTGAGCAAACAATCATCTGCAAACAGAAGATAATGCACCATCACTCCCTCCACTTTGGTCTTTGCCCGTACCCTTTTCAAGTTGAAGAATCAGTCTGCTAGCTGACCTTGATGCCATGTTCATCTTCATTGTAAGCATTTGACAACCTGATTGAAAACATCATGCTAAAAAGCATGGGAGCAAGCAAACAGCCTTGTTTCACTCCATTGGTGACTGAGAAAGCATAAGAGCATTGTCCCTTATCCAGGACCGAAGCAAGTATACCATCATGATATTGACATACAATGCTGATGAACTTCTCCAGGCAACCAAATTTTGACAAAATTTTCCATAAGCATTCATGACTGACAGTCTCAAAGGCCTTGGTCAGATCTACAAATGTTTATATAGACCTCTGTTCTGCTCCTGACATTTCTCCTGGAGTTGTCTGGCAGCAAACACCATATTGATCATTCCTTAGCCCTTTCCGAAGCCACACTGGTTCTCAGGTAGATGACCATCTTCCAGGTGATGGATCAGCCTATTAAAGAGGACTCTAGCAAGAATTTTACCACCAATGAGTAAGAGAGAGATCCTCTTGTGATTGTCACAAGACAATCTATTTCCTTTACTATTATGGAGGTATCCTTGAACTCCTGAGGGATAACCTCCTCTTGCCATGTAACCTGGAAAATTTCAGTCAGCTTTTGTATGAACAATGGACCCCTTTCCTTGTAAATCTCAGCTGGAATAGAATCAGCACGAGGTGCTTTACTACATGAAAGGAGCCTAATGGCATTCAAATTTTTTTCTTCAGTTGGAACTTTAGCTAGGGAGAGATTGACTTCAACCTGCCTTTTTTATTAGAATGAATGTTTTCCAAACTATTACCTAATTCGAACAATCTAGTATACCTGGTGGACCATTTCTTCTCCTTAAAATCCTCTTACTAATTGCTCCTTATTACTTTCCTCTTGCTCTTTAAGGAGGTCCAACTAACTTTTCAATGGGCAATAGATAGTTACAAGGAATTCTTTATTATAGAACCTCCATGTTTTTAGTGGTCTTTTATGCAGTGGCATATTGCACAGTATCTCAGCAATCTGAAACAAAATAGACAGAAATCTCTCCATTAATTTGTTAAAACAAAAGATTTCTCCATACAACCAGGTACTGATACTTCTTTATAGTGGACCTGGACATTATGCTTTCGTTTATTTTGTCTGAATTCTTCCAAGCTGTGGTCATAGCTAGTTGGAAATCTTCTAAATTTTCCCCCAAATGTGAAGTTAATTGAATAGCTACCTTTTTTCTACCACCACACCATCTATACATGGAAACATCAGTTACAGCAAATGGAGATGTTTTGAATGCTGTGGATAAATTAACTTTTCTTGGTAGTGTACTTTCCAGGCATGCACATGTTGATAATGAGGTTCCAAACTAAACCTTTATTCATTCTCTGAAGACTCCAAAGCAACAGTCCATAGGGAGGTATGGTTCATGTGCAACCATTAATAAATATGGTGCAAAACCTGTTACTTCATTTCTGCTGGAGTTGTACACATGAACATAAAATGCTCCATGCTGACTCTACTAAGACTTTTAGGGGGGAGGGTTGAAATGTTCCCAATATATTTATCAGTTTTCAGCTGGAACACTCAGGCTCTGAGTCTGCCTAAGAGTGATAAGGTATACTTTTTGATTTCTTAACAGTAGTCAAAATCAAAATTTAGTTAAGCATTTTGCTCTACTTCAGTCCAAATAAATCCTGGAAGGGAATGTGTACATTGAAAACTGTATTTATCATAATACTTTAGCAGCTATGGAAGCTTTCTCATTTCTAGTTGCATACAACTGTGCATAATGCTTTAGTGAAATGAGTAGTCATTGCTAAAACAAGGCAAGATTCTTATGATTTCCTTCAAGTGGTTACAACATCCATAGAATGCCTTCTGAAGGTCAACAACCATTTATTAAGCATCTACTATTTGCCAGGCATTGTGCTAAGAGGTAGGGGCACAAAGAAAGATAAAAGTTCTAAAGAAATTCCCAGTGTGATGGAGGAGACAATATGAAAATAACTATGGATTTCAGGCCGGGGGCAGAGCCAAGATGGCGGCTGGAAAGCAGGGACTAGCATGAGCTCTTTGCCGAGTCCCTCCAAAAACCTATAAAAAATGGCTCTGAACCAATTCTAGAACTGCAGAACCCACAAAAAAGCAGAGGGAAGCAGGGCGTCAGCCCAGGACAGCCTGGATGGTCTCTGGGTGAGGTCTATCCCACATGGAGCTCGGAGCAGAGCAGAGCGCAGCATTAGCGGCGCAGACCAAGCAGACCAGGAGCCAGGGGGAACGTGCCCTAGCACCCTGAATCAGTGAGCAGCAGCAGTTACCAGACTTCTCAACCCACAAACACCAAAGACAACAGAGAAGGTTGGTGGGAAAAGCTGTGGGAGTGGAAGGAGTTCCTGGTTCAGCTACCGCCCTGGGGGCAGCGGAGGTGGGGCAGCTACAGAAGTACAGCTGCAGTTGCTTCAGGCCCCAGGCCCATCTGGTGGGAGGAATTAAGTGGTGGATCAGAGCAGGAGTGAAGAGCCTGCTGAAGATCTAAGTCCAGTCCAGTTGGGGGTTCTTGGGGAAGGAGGACTGCTGGTGTGGCAGAGCTGGCACATCCCCCCAAGCATGGAACATAGAACTCTTTAGTCTACAAGCAGTCATACCCCACTGAAAAACTCAAGGGTCAAGTTAGTTGGCTGGGAATATGGCCAGGCAGCGAAAACGCACCCAGATTCAGTCTCAGACTTTGGATTCTTTCTTTGGTGACAAAGAAGACCAAAACATACAGAGAGAAGAAGTTGACAAAGTCAAAGAGCCTACAACAAAAGCCTCCAAGAAAAACATGAACTGGTCCCAGTCCAAGGAAGAGCTCAAAAATGATTTGGAAAAGCAAGTTAGAGAAGTAGAGGAAAAATTGGGAAGAGAAATGAGAAGGATTAGAGAAAACAATGAAAAACAAGTCAATGACTTGCTAAAGGAGAACCAAAAAAAAAATACTGAAAAATATACTGAAGAAAACAACACCTTAAAAAATAGACTAACTCAAATGGCAAAAGAACTCCAAAAAGCCAATGAGAAGAAGAATGCCTTGAAAGGCAGAATTACCCAAATGGAAAAGGAGGTCCAAAAGACCACTGAAGAAAATACTACTTAAAAATTAGATTGGAGCAAGTGGAAGCTAGTGACTTGATGAGAAATCAAGATATTATAAAACAGAACCAAAGGAATGAAAAAATAGAAGACAATGTGAAATATCTCATTGGAAAAACCACTGACCTGGAAAATAGATCCAGAAGAGAGAATTTAAAAATTATTGGACTACCTGAAAGCCATGATCAAAAAAAGAGCCTAGATATCATCTTTCAAGAAATTATCAAGGAGAACTGCCCTGATATTCTAGAGCCACAGGGAAAAATAGAAATTGAAAGAATCCATCGATCGCCTCCTCAAATAGATCCCAAAAAGAAATCTCCTAGGAATATTGTCGCCAAATTCCAGAGCTCCCAGATCAAGTAGAAAATACTGCAAGCAGCCAGAAAGAAACAATTTGAGTATTGTGGAAACCCAATCAGAATAACCCAAGATCTGGCAGCTTTTACGTTAAGAGATCAAAGGGCTTGGAATACGATATTCTGGAGGTCAATGGGGCTAGGATTAAAACCAAAAATCACCTACCCAGCAAAACTGAGTATCATGCTCCAAGGCAAAATATGGATTTTCAATAAAACAGAGGACTTTCAAGCTTTCCCAGTGAAAAGACCAGAGCTGGCTAAATAGAAAATTTGACTTTCAAACACAAGAATCAAGAGAAGCATGAAAAGGTAATCAAGAAAAAGAACAAGAAAAAGAAATTGCAAGGGACTTACTAAAGTTGAACTGTTTACATTCCTACATGGAAAGATGACATGTATGATTCATGACACCTCAGTATTAGGGTAGCTGAAGGGAATATGCATATATGTATATATATGCATATATATGTTTATGTATATATATGTATAAGTGAATGTGTATGTATGTATATATGCATGTGTATATACATAGAGAGAGAGAGTGGGCACAGGGTGAGTTGAAGATGAAGGGAAGATATCTAAAAGAAATAAAATCAAATTAAGGGATAAGAGAGGAATATATTGAGAGAGGGAGATAGGGAGATATAGAATGGAGTAAGTTATCTCACATAAAAGTGGCAAGAAAAAGCAGTTCTGTAGGAAGAGAAGAGAAGGCAGGTGAGGGGGGAATGAGTGAATGGGGATGGAGGTAATCAAAAACTAAATATATTAAAAAAAAAAAAAGAAAGATTTCAGGCCACATGTTCTTTTTTTATTATTTTAATTTTTTAAAAATTTATTTATTTATTTATTTTTCTTGATTTAAATTTATTTATTTAACATATTTAGTTTTCAGCATTGATTTTCACAAGAGTTTGAATTGCAAATTTTCTCTCCATTTCTACCCTCCCCCCCACTCCAAGATGGCATATATTCTGGTTGCCCTGTTCCCCAGTTCCCCAGTCAGCCGTCCCCTCTATCACCCCACTCCCCTTCCATCCCCTTTTCCCTTCCTTTCTTGTAGGGCAAGATAAATTTCTACGCCCCGTTGCCTGTGTATCTTATTTTCTAGTTGCATGCAAAAACTTTTTTTTGTTTGTTTTTGAACATCTGTTTTTAAAACTTTGAGCTCCAAATTCTCTCCCCTCTTCCCTTCTCACCCACCCTCCCTAAGAAGTCAAGGAATTCAACATAGGCCACATGTGTATCATTATGTATAACCCTTCCACAATACTCATGTTGTGAAAGACTCACTGTATTTTGCTCCTTCCCAACCCATTCCGCTTTATTGAATTTTCTCCCTTGACCCTGTCCCCTTTCGAAAGTGTTTGTTTCTGATTACCTCCACCCCCATCTGCCCTCCCCTCCATCATCCCCCCCCCTTTTTATCTTCCTCCCTCTTCTTTCCTGTGGGGTAAGATACCCAATTGGGTATGTATGGTATTCCCTCCTCAGGCCAAATCTGATGAGAGCAAGGTTCACCCATTCCCCCCTCACCTGCCCTCTCCCCTCCTCCCACAGAACTGCTTCCTCTTGCCACCTTTATGCAAGATAATCCACCCCATTCTATCTCTCCCTATCTCCCTCTCTCAGTATGTTCCTCTCTCATCCCTTAATTTGATTTTGTTTCTTTTAGATATCTTCCCTTCATCTTCAACTCACCCTGTGTCTGCTCTCTCTCTTTTTGTATATATATGTATATATATAGATATAGATATATACATACATACACATTCACTTATATATATATATATATATATATACATAAACGTATATATATGCATATTCCCTTAAGCTACCCTAATACTGAGGTCTCATGAATCATACATGTCATCTTTCCATGTAGGAATGTAAACAAAACAGTTCAACTTTAGTAAGTCCCTTGCAATTTATATTTCTTGATTCCCTTTTCATGCTTCTCTTGATTCTTGTGTTTGAAAGTCAAATTTTCTATTCCGTTCTGGTCTTTTCACTGCAAAAGCTTTAAAGTCCTCTGTTTTATTGAAAGTCAATATTTTGCCTTGGAGCATGATACTCAGTTTTGCTGGGTAGGTGATTCTAGGTTTTAATCCTAGCTCCATTGACCTCTGGAATATCATATCCCAAGCCCTTCGATCTCTTTAATGTAGAAGCTGCCAGATCTTGGGTTATTCTGATTGGGTTTCCACAATACTCAAATTGTTTCTTTCTGGCTGCTTGCAGTATTTTCTACTTGATCTGGGAGCTCTGGAATTTGGCGACAATATTCCTAGGAGATTTCTTTTTGGGATCTATTTGAGGAGGCGATCGATGGATTCTTTCAATTTCTATTTTTCCCTGTGGCTCTAGAATATCAGGGCAGTTCTCCTTGATAATTTCTTGAAAGATGATATCTAGGCTCTTTTTTTGATCATGGCTTTCAGGTAGTCCAATAATTTTTAAATTCTCTCTCCTGGATCTATTTTCCAGGTCAGTGGTTTTTCCAACGAGATATTTCACATTGTCTTCCATTTTTTCGTTCCTTTGGTTCTGTTTTATAATATCTTGATTTCTCATCAAGTCACTAGCTTCCACTTGCTCCAATCTCATTTTTAAGTAGTATTTTCTTCAGTGGTCTTTTGGACCTCCTTTTCCATTTGGGTAATTCTGCCTTTCAAGGTATTCTTCTCCTCATTGGCTTTTTGGAGTTCTTTTGCCATTTGAGTTAGTCTATTTTTTAAGGTGTTGTCTTCTTCAGTGTATTTTTCAGTATGTTTTTGGGTCTCCTTTAGCAAGTCATTGACTTGTTTTTCATGGTTTTCTTGCATCCTTCTTATTTCTCTTCCCAATTTTTCCTCTACTTCTCTAACTTGCTTTTCCAAATCCTTTTTGAGCTCTTCCATGGCCTGGGACCAGTTCATGTTTTTCTTGGAGGTTTCTGTTGTAGGCTCTTTGACTTTGTTAACTTTTTCTGTCTGTATGTTTTGGTCTTCTTTGTCACCAAAGAAAGAATCCAAAGTCTGAGACTGAGTCTGGGTGCGTTTTCGCTGCCTGGCCATATTCCCAGCCAACTAACTTGACCCTTGAGTTTTTCAGTGGGGTAGGACTGCTTGTAGGCTAAAGAGTTCTATGTTCCACGTTTGGGGGGGAGGTGCCAGCTCTGTCACACCAGCAGTCCTCCTTCCTCAAGAACCCCCAACTGGACTGGGCTTAGATCTTCAGTAGGCTGTGCACTCCTACTCTGATCTGCCACTTAATTCCTCCCACCAGGTAGGCCTGGGGCCAGAAGCAACAGCAGCTGTAGCTGCCCCACCTCCGCTGCCCCCGGGGCTGGAAGCCGAACCGCGAACTCCTTCCACTCCCGCAGCTTTTCCCACTAACCTTCTCTGCTGTCTTTGGTGTTTGTGGGTTGAGAAGTCTGGTAACTGTCACAGCTCACTGATTCAGGGCGCTAGGTCCCACTCCACCCAGCTCCTGGTCTGGTTGGTCCACGCTGCTCAAGCTGGGCTCTGCTCTGCTCCACTTCCAGCTCCCAGCTCCCAACTCCCAGCTCCGTGTGGGATAGACCTCACCCAGAGATCATCCAGGCTGTCCTGGGCTGGAGCCCTGCTTCCCTCTGCTGTTTTGTGGGTTCTGCAGTTCTAGAATTGGTTCAGAGCCATTTTTTATGGGTTTTTGGAGGGACTCGGCAGGGAGCTCACGCTGGTCCCTGCTTTCCAGCCGCCATCTTGGCTCTGCCCCTCCAGGCTGCAAGTTCTAATCCAATTTTTGCTACTTAAATTCCCTTGTGACCTTAGGCAAGTCACTGATGAAGAAGTTGGATGTGTTTTTTGCATCTCCATACCTTTTGACAGACTTAGCCCAGCGCCTGGCACATAGTAATAATGTAATAAATGATTGTTGCTTTGGAAAAAAAATAACTATGGACAAGTAAGATATATACCAGATAAAATGGAGATAATCTCAAAAGGATGGAAATAGAATCAAAGGAGTTTGTTAATGAATGACTTCTTGAATAAGGTGAAACTTTACTGAGACTCGAAGGAAGCCAGGGAAATCAGAAGGTGGAGATGAGGAGAAAGAGTTTCAGACATGGCAGATAGTGAATATGCACAAGGTTGGGAGATGGAATGTCTTGCACAAGGTACAACAAGGGGCACATGTCACTGGATCACAGAGTAGAGGGAGCAAGGCATAATAAAACTTGAAAAGTAAAAAGAGGTCAGCTCATGAAATGCTTTAAAAGTCAAATAGAGGATTTCATATTTGATCCTGGAGGCAATAGGTAGCCACTGGAGTTTATGGAACAAGGGGGATGGCAAGATCAGGCCTGTGCTTTAGGAAGATAATTTTGCTATTTGAGTGGAGGCTGTGATTTGCTAATTTGCTAAGAAGTGAAGGTTTGCTAGTTTGCTTACATACAAGTTGGTAGTGCTTTTCTTTGCCCAGAATGAACATATTTCACATTTCTTAGTGACATCTGTGGTCATCTTAGGCTGTTAAAATCTATTTCTGGAAGATTCTGGGGTTATCTCTTGACTCACGGGTCCAAAGTAATAATTTAGAGCTTTCACGGTCATAACAAGATATTAGTTCTATGGATAGAACTAATAACTTCCCAGTAACATGAGTGTGTACCATGAACAGAGACAATCCAGTAGAGTTTTCCATTGCACAGTATTCCATCAGCCACAACCACACCATCTATACATGGAACCATCAGATACAGCAAATGGAGAAGTTTTGAATGCTGTGGATAAATTCACTTACCTTGGTAGTATACTTTCCAGGGATGTACACATTGATACTGAGGTTGATGCATGCATTGCCAGAGCTAGCTCAGTGTTTGGGAGGCTCTAAAGGATAGTATGGGAGAGAAGAGGTATTAGACTGATCACCAAACTGAAGGTCTACAGAGCTGTGATGCTGACCTCATTATTGTGAAACCTGAACAGTCTACCAGTGTCATGCCAGGAAACTGAGTTGTTTCCATTTGAATTGTCTTAGGAAGATCCTGAAGAACATCTGGCAGGATAAGGTACCAGACACCGAGGTCCTTACTTGAACTAAACTGCCAAGTATTCAAATTCTACTTCAGAGAGTGCAACTCCAATGGGTTGGCCATATTGTTCAAATACAAAATGTATGCTTGCCAAAAAGACTGTTTTATGAAGAACTCACACAGGGCAAGTGTTCACATGATGGTCAGAAGAAACTATACAAGGACACTCTCAAGACCTCTCTTAAGAACTTTGGAACTGATTGTGTGACATGAGAGACATTGGCACAAGACCACTCAGCATGGTGTTCCTACATCAGAGAAGGTGCTGTACTCTATGAGCAAAGCAGAATTGAAAGAGCTCAAAGGAAATGCAGGATGCACAAGTTTGGAGTATCCACCCCAAAATGTTCACATGGACTATTTGTGCCCAACCAGTGGTAGAGCATTCTGAATCCATATTGGCCTGATCAGCCACAGTCAGACACAGTGAATCTTGACTCAAGCATAGTGATGCCATTTTGGTCCTCCTCAAGAAGGAAGGAAAACAACCAACCATATTTTGGCCATTGCCTTAATAGCTAAATCCCTTTCAGGTACTGGGAATTGAGTCCTTCAGCATTACTGCTTTCCTTGTCTGTATGTGTTAGTTCTCTGTCCTTCATCTTCAGTCTGGTGTGACACAAAAAAGGAAATCAAAGAAAAAAATTCAAAGAATATCTACGTTTAATTTAGGGGTGGCTCAAAGCTTAGGACCTAGTTACTGGCTATTACTTCAATATGAAAGAGGAATTTGGAACAAAGAATTTGAAGTTCAGAGGAATAGTTTTGTCGAAGCCTAACCTAATATTTGTGGTTTTCTTCCCCAACCCATTAATTTACATGACATTCAATATAGTATCTTGAGAGTCTGGAGGAAGTCACAATGTCTCAGATGCCTGAAAGCTCTGTGGAGTTTCTCTGTCAGAGAGATTCTGAAAGGAGTTTGGGTGGTACAAGATTCCCCAAAAAGATTTACACAGGTGTTACAAGGACTATCTAACTCCCAGAGAGAATCTTGGTGCTGTGGCGGGTGAAAGATGAAATAACTGAGGGAAAAAAGGTTTGAGCTTCTGAGCATATTGATTTATTAAGTGAAACATGTCAACAGCATAACAAATCAGGACCAGGCCTCCTTAGCTTAGCAATGGACTCTGGATACAGAGGAGACAGATTTTTATGCATGTAAAGAAAACAATTAACAGGATATAAACAAGGACATAAGATTGAGTGATCTGATTTCTAAATGAAGGAAAGATTAGGGGCTTTCCAAGTTGGGTAAGGGATGAGTGAGCTTCAAGAGTTACAAGGGAGAAGAAGGAGCAGGTGAATTTTTCCAAATGTGAAACAGGATGTCACTCAGTTCCCACAATTAGCAAGCAGGTAGAATTTATAGGAAAAGTAAAAATAGGTCTCAAAATAGAGTCAGTTTTACAATATGGAGTCAGTTTGGTTCACACAATTCCCACAGTTCTCTCAGTACTAAGATGTTTATCTTTTTAACAAATGGAACCAAGCTCAAAAAGTAAATTAAATTTATTTAGGTTCTAATTAAACAATGGTTGTTCTTTGTTCCCTGGAGGCTATAAGCTTGGGAATAGACAGATTTCACTCTGCTTAAAGAATTTGAAAGTCATTTTCTCCTTTTGTATCTTCCCCTTTGGGTATGTGGAGGCCTTGCCTTTCAAAAAAAAACTAAAGCTTAGACTCTGTTTCTAACCTAAAAGACAGCTGGTAGAAGCCAATCTTCCTGAAATAGATAAGGAATAGAACCTCAGCTCAAAACAGAAGCAGAAGACAAGAAGGCAGAAGCAGAAAACAAGAAGACAACAGCAGAGAGTAAGGGACCAACTGAGAGATCACAATGTAGGTATTAAAGAATAATGGAGATGTCATGCCCAGCAAAGAGCCACTCAGCTTTGGAATGATCCATCAGTTAGCCATGCCCATCATGGTGACATCTTATCCCCTTAAGAAAAACCCACAGGAAACAGCAGAAAAGCTGAGTTCCACTGATAAGCACCAACAAAAATCAGTGGCCAAAGGGTATCAGGCTAACTACAGCCTGGGTGAAGACCCAGTAAAGGAAACTGAGAAGGAACCACCATATAAGGCAAGAGGAAAACCAGGATAGAGTAAGCCCATGAAAACCTAGAGAAAAGAGTATCAAGAATGGGGTGATCGACAGTGTCAAATGCTACAGAGAGATCAAAAAGGATGAGGATTGAGGAAAGACCATTAGATCTGGCAATTAGTAGACAATTAGTAACTTTCTAGAGAACATTTTCAATTGAATGACAAGGTTAGAAGCCAATTTGTAGAGAGTCAGGAAGAGAGTATGAGGAAAGAAAGTGGAGGCATTGATTGTAAGTAACCTTCTCAAGAAGTTTGGAGAGATGTAGAATACATGCTAGAGGGAATGGATGGATTGAGTGAAGGTTTTTGAGGATGGGGAAGACTTGGGCATGTTTGTAGCCAGTAGGGAAGTAGCTAGTAGACATGGAAGAATTGAAGAGAAGTGAGGGAGTGGGGATGATAGAGGGGAAATCTTCTGGAGAATGCAAGATAAAATGGGACCACTTGTGCATATAGAGGGGTTTGCCTTGACAAGGAGAAGGGCCACATCATTATGTGAGACACGGATGAAAGGCAGAAGGAATGTAGGGGTTGTAAGGTGAGGAAAGGGACAGGAGAGAGCTTTTGGCAAATGACCTCAATTTTTTTTCCATTAAATTTGAGGCCAGGCTGAGAGGACAGTGAGAAAGGGAGCCATGGAAGGTTTGAGGAGAGATCAAAAGATTTAGAAGAGCCACTTTGGTAAGTGGAGTAGTGAATTAATTAAGGGATTATAACCAGATTACAAAAATTATAAAAAGAACTCAGCAGTAAGATAATACAACAAATTTGTAATGAGCCCGGTCAGCACAGTTTTGTGATGGTGTCCACCTTCTTTTAGCAGTATGTTTGTAGGAGTGAAAGTGGGAGTGACCCAAACCTGAGGCTTTTTAGGCTGAGTGCTAATAAGGGATAGTTGTTGTTGCTGTGTTTGTACTTCTTTCTTGAAGAGGACCATGACATCAGGGAAATGATGACATGACTTGCAGTTGACTTTGATTTGAGTGAGGAAGGGCTGTGCAAGGTCACTAGCCTCACTTTTTCCTCCAGAGCCATCTGGGTACAGTGGCTTGATATTCACCAGGATGACTGGAGATGGCCCAGGATGCACTGGTCCTTTCAGGCATCTTTTCAGATTCTCACTTTGAGGGAGATAATGGCCATTCAGTAAATAAGCCTCTGTAAGAAGTTAATCAAGGGATGGCCTGTTTAATTAAAACTCAAAAAAGAAAAAAAATCAAACTGGGAAGGGAAGACACTCAGGGTTCCTGGCCAAAAGAGAAACAGTTACTATTTAGTATTTACATTTACTCTGTGCTAGGAGGGCAGGGACCTATTGTCCCATGTATGAGGTCCAGAGTGAACTGGGTTTAAGGCTTGGTTTTTGAAAAAGAAATCTAGCCAGTAAACCCCAAGTCAAGGAGGCAGCCTTCAGCCATCAAAATACTTCCTTTGGGCTGAGGAGGTAGAGGGAGAGGGAGAGGGAAAGGGAGAGGAAGAGGGGGAGGGAGACTTCTTACTTCTTACAGGTGAAGGTAGATGCAAAGAGTCTATGGCAGACAAGTGTTAGAGCGTGGCCAAAACTATAGTGGTGGTGGAAAAGAAGACAAGAATAATGCTAGGTGACTAATTCAATTATGGGAAAATATCTTATATAAAGTGGGCCTAGAAATATAGATGGGATCAAGTTTGTGAATTGCCTCAAATGCTAGGTTATGAATTTATACTTTAATCAGTAGGCAACAGGGAGATAAAGATGGTTTTTCTTATAGTGGTTACCACATCATTAGTATACTATTATTTATTATTATCATATTATTAACTATACAGAAATTCTCTTCCAATTTCTATCAATAATGATGCAGGGAAGAAGATTAACCATTAGGTTGAGGGAAAAGAATTTGTTTGGCTCTTGCTTTTACTTAGCCAGCTCCTTTTGGTTTTGGAAACAAACCTTATCCACCCCTGGCTTCTTTGAGAATGGCCACAGCTTGGTCAGTGGTACTTGAACTCCTGTGTCTGCATGTAAACCCCATAGTGCTTGGAGACAGAACTTGTGTCCCTTCCACACCCAAGGACAAAGTCTGCAGAGGAATTATTCTATGTGTGTCTGAGGGAGGCCTGTGCTGCCCTGATCATGGTGCCATAAATTATGGAGAGCAGAGCCACAGGCCTGGCAGACTGCAGGCACTATCGTTATCACTTCACTTTCTGACCTTGCTACCCCTTGTCACTTCTTCCTGCCTCATTATCTGCCATTCCAGGAATCAGCTCCCTCAGACTGCCAGATGTCACTCCTGACACCCTCACTCAGCTTGACTGCAGGGATACTACTAAGGCATACACAGGTTTCTGCAGCAGAAGAGGGGTCCCTGAAGGTGCCAGACCTCATTTTCCCCCTGGGCCTGAGAAAAGGGAAGGAGCTTCCTAAACAAACTTCTCTATTTTTATATTTTGCTTGGACTCAGGAACACAGGTGCAGAGACTTCAGGCAAAGATGGTCCCCAGAGGCCCTCCATGCAAAGATCTGTCTGTGTGGACTGAAGGCTGAAAGGGGTGGAATCCCAGCTATCCCAATAACAAGAGCACTGAGAGTCACCTTTAAAACCTCCATGGATAGCCTTCTGTTCCTCCAGGGTTGTCCTTGTCCTTGACGTGGACCTGATCCACATTCTCTTGTGTTCTCTCAGGTGTCAGGGACAGGCAAGACTTGAGGCAGGGATTACAGACATTTTTCTTATGCCAGGGAGCATTTCTATTGGAACATCAATAAAACAGCCATTATCTCCTGAGACCTGCCTATTCCTCAGCTCCTCACAGACTCAGGACCTAACAACTTGCTTGTTATTCAGGATCCATTATCATGATGCTTTCCCTTCTTTTCACATCACTGCTCCTGTATCTGCTTCTCTCTGTGTTCAGGACAGACATGCTCTCCTGCTTCCAACAAATCAGTCATGACTTCTTCAGAGATGGGGACCTGATTATTGGGGGATTTTTCTCCATGTATTCAGTTGAAGTGAACTGTTTCACAGGCTTGGAAAATCCTCAAAAGACTTGTAATAATTTTCAGTAAGTGGCTGTGTTGCCATACTTTAAAGAGTTGCTTTTCTTCCTGGTGATTCTGAAGGGTGCTGACAGAGCCCGGGGACCTCACTAAAATCTGTACTGATGTCTTTGTCTTTGATTGTCATTCATTTTATTTTACATTATCTCAGTATTTCCTCTCTCTGTGTGTGTGTGTGTGTGTGTCTGTGTGTGTGTGTGTGTGTGTGAGAGAGAGAGAGAGAGACAGACAGACAGACAGATAAAGACAGAGACAGAGACACAGAAAGATAGAAATAGAGATAGAGAGACACAAGGGCAGAGACAAAAATAGAAAGAGAAGGAAAAGGGAGAAACAGTGACAGAGAGAGAGAGAGAGAGAGAGAGAGAGAGAGAGAGAGAGAGAGAGAGAGAGAGAGAGAGAGAGGAGAGAGAGAATGGGAGAGAGAGAAAGGGAAGGATGGAGGGAGGGAAGGAGAGACAGAAACAGATTAGGAGAAGGGTCCTTTGGCATTCCTCATCTCTGCAGCAGAGGGCTCTAGGATGAGAAAAATTAGAAGATTCTGTCTATATTTCCCAGAACAAAGTTCTTTGTAGTTTCTCAGGTATGAATCATCCTGTTAGTGTTGAAATCAAAAGATTATAGGATGTGATCCCTGTGACCACAGGTGAAAGGTGAACACAAGGAAATGATATTAACCTTCTCTCCTCCTAAGCAATATCCCCTCTTTTTGCTTATCTCTATTGGGAGTGATTATTGCTACAGGTACTGATGTTTAAGGTGTGACACCAACTGAAACAAAAAAAAACCCTGTAACATATTCCATATCTTCTTTTTATTTTTTCTTATTTACGGATGAAAGAGTCCAGCACAATGTGTTGCCCATATTAGGTGCTTATTAAATGTTCGTGGAGTAAATCCAACTCAATTTCAAAAATAGTTCTTAAGCATCTCGCACGTGCAAAGCACTAGGTAAGCACTGGGAAGTCAAAGCCACAGCCCATATAGTTCCTTCCCCTAAACAAGTTAATGATATTAGTGAGTGAATTAATGATGCAAATATCAGGTGAACAGACCCAATAATGGAGTCATATGCCTGCCTTCAAATACCAATTGGGTTTCAGTAAATGGCATCCCCCATCCTGTATTATCATTACAGTAATTAGGGTGGGGCTTTTTTTTTACTGTTTTCTCTTTTGGAGCACTTATTTAATCAAGTGCCATTGATGAGTTAGGCCTATGTTTCTTTGATTAAATCAGGAGTCTTTGATGACCCCCTTACCTCAAGGGAAAGCCTAGTTTACATGGATTTGAGTCACATATTTGTGATGGCAGAAGCTCTTGGGTCACGTAGGTTTGAGTTGCATATTGTGACACCCTTTGATGCTGAGCAGGGTATATAAATTCAGAGGTTGGCATTTTTCCTTTGGGGGCTCACTCATGGAAGGAGTGTTGAGACTGTGGACAAGCTGTTGTAACTGTCCCCTCCTCCCAGCTTTGCTAACCCAGACCCATCGGTTCTTCTCTGGGAACTATTGTAGATTTGTTCAGACAGATAAGAGACTTGTCTGATAATTCTTGTTTATTTGCTCTGTTTATATAATGTATGTTTGTAATTTGTTTGTATTTCCTCTGAAGTTCAGGGTGCTGGCTTTTTCCCCTGAACTAAGAGAATGATATATGTATGTGTGATTAAAGTGAGATTGTTAACCCCTTAAAGTTACTTTCCTTAGTAAAGCAGATCAAAGAACCTGTGCTGGCAGCTCTTGTTGCTGGTCTTGTTGAGTCCTATACCCCAACAGCAGTTGCTAGCCAGATTGTTGTTACAATTATCAGATCATACACTTTGCTGACTTTCCATTTCATGGGAATGAATTCAATTTCTCATTAGATTCACACACAATGACATCCATATGGTATACTAGTACAGCCCATGCTGGGAGAATGGAGCAAAGATAACTAGACCTTGAGGAAGCTTGAAGTGAACGACCCTAATTTGCCAATGTCACTCTAGGAATTTATAACCCTAATTTCTGAATACTTGGCATAGAGACTTTAGGAGTTTTCTTTTTCTCACTCTAGGAATTTTGGAGATTTTCATTTTCTGGTCTGAGTTCTTCTTCAATAATGTCAGAATCACCAGTGCCTTAGCCATTTTTTCCAACAAGTATTATATATTCTATGTTGATTTAGATAATACTTTTTAAAAAGCCCCACATCTCACAAAATTTTATTGTTCAGTCATTTCAGTCATGTCCAACTTTTTGTTACCCCATTTGGAGTTTTATTCACAAAGATACAGAGTGATCTGCCATTTCCTCCAGGTCATTTTACAGATGAAGAAACTGAAGCAAACAGGGCTAAGTGACTTGCCCACGATCATACCATCAGTACGTATCTGAAGGCAGATTTGAACTCAGGTCTTCTTGACTCCAGGCTTGGCATTCAAGCCACTGTTTCACCTAGCTGCCTCTAAAGGCCGGGGATACATATTATTTCTATTACTATCTAAACCATTATAGTCAGAAGGAGGTTGACTCATAGAGAAAAGTCTGTCATTTAATTGTGATCCAATTGCAAGCAATTGCCGGTTATAATATATAGTATATAATGAGGAAGTATGAAAAAAGCAAGGATATTTATACGAGATTGCAAACTGTTATTAAGTCTGAGCGGTTTTGTACAGGGAGAGATAAGGACTGAGTACTCAGTTCTCATGTGTGTATTAGTAACTTTAAATAATATTGTTTCTTTCTGCAAGAAGGATACCGATAATGGCAAAATAGTTTATGAAAATCCTGGAAAGGGACTGGTATTGAGATGAGACCGAAACACTTGGAAGTAGGTATCACTGCTCATTTTATATAGAAGTGAAGGTGAGTTTAAAGGTAGAATTATTAAAGGTAAGAAGGATATAGGGTTCCACTCTCTTGGGCTCCCCAGTATTAAGATGGAAGCTTTGTACAGGAGAGCAGTAATACCCAGTCTCCTTTGTTAGAGATGTGCTGGGGGACACAGGAAGGATTGCTTTATTGGAATGAGACATTTTGAGATCAGCCAACGAGTGCTCATTCTCAAAATGTGACTGATTCAAAAACGGTGTAGGCTCATCTACATAGACTTCCTTTCCCTGACAGATGAAATAGGAGAACCTATGTTGACAGGTATCCTGGGCAATGTTTGTACATAGTGCAGTATTTGGGACAGTGTAAAGTGTGGGATCATTTGTAGGCAGAAGTTATGATTTCTTCTGTCTCCCTGTCAGAGAGTGATTTGTGTGGGCTTCTCTCTCCCTCTCAACTCCTTTGTAGTTTTTCTCTGTGCTTCCCGTTCTTCTTTTCCTTTCTTATCTCATCATTCACTGAGAAAATAAGGAAAAATAACATTTGGTCACTTTTTCTGTTTACTTAGCATCTTTAAATGTTCCTTACTCCTTATCTCTTCAGTTTTCCTATAGAAGTGTAAGGCTAGAAGTCAAGTCGAGGGTCACATGGCCAGCCTTTAGGTCCCTGATCTGTCCCCCTGATTCTCTATTCATGCCTCTGATTTTATTTTCTTTGAAAGGTCTGGTAATTCCATATTAACATCTGGATTTTTTTTGAGAAATGGTGGTCCATATTCAGTTCTTTGTTACAGTATATGTATGCAAAATTGTGGCACCTACACATATTTATATGATGGTGATTTTCTTTTATAGAAGGAAAGGAGGAAGGCTTGGAGCCTGAAGTGTCCTGTTGCTGAAAGCACTGAGGCAAGAATAGGCATAAAATACCATGAGCAGGAGAGATGTTTGTGTGTCTGTGTGTCTGTGTGAGGGAGAATGTTCCTTTTTAATTCAGTGGATAAGGATGCCATTGCTCTCTGCTTTGTGTGGGCATGTATTTTATGGGTCTGTAAATTATTGTGTTTATGTGCTATGTTTTCATGAATCAACAAGAGGGTGTTCAAATCTGCCTGGTCTTTATACATCTCTTCCTCTCCATGTTTATCCAATTTCCTCCTTTTTCTCAACCTTTTCTGTTCATTAACTTTTCCCCATCATCTCTCCTAACCAGCAGCTATGGAAATCATCCCCTGATAATTGGATATTTTACTTGGATAAATGTATAACATTAACTGAATTTCCTCTAACACATTATGTGACTGAAGAAATCATGGTCTTTATTATAATTCTGAGTATTTTCTAATACTCATTTTAAAGAAGGAGGTATTTTTTGCATGAGAGATATTATTAGGTGATACATAAAGCTATGTAAATCAGAGTAGCTGTGGGTCTTTGAGCAGAAAATATTTGAAAATAAGGGATAGATAAAACCATACTTTTCATAAAATATTACTTAATATAAAATCTGAGTTTCTTCAACCTCTTAATAGGCATTGGATTTTACACAAAGACCCTTTTTTGAGACAGCAAATCAACTGCTTCCAATCATTCCCCACAAGAATTTTCTTGTTCAGTGATTCAAAGGTCTGGAAACTTCAGAGAGTAAGGACTTGAATTCTCCTAGTTGGCAGGGTTTCCAATGTATGAATCAGATAGACTGGCATAGTGGTCAGAACACTAGATTTCTTGTCTGGAAAAGCTGGACTTGAATCCCACCTCAGGTACTTATGAGATTTATGACCTTGCACAAGACATTTAAACGCCCTACACCAGTATCCTCCACTTTAAAATTATGAGGTTAAACTCAATGACCTCTAAGTTCCTATTAACCTCTAAGTCTTTGATCAATTGGTTTATGAGATCTCTCCCAAATTTTTGCTTCTTTTAAACACTCCTTGTCTTGTCTACCTAAAATTAATCAGCACTGGCTCCAAATACTTTATCCTTCCTTTCTTTTCCCTCCTTCTAACATATCCTTAGTCTCTAATACTGCCTGTGAAGTAGTGAATTATAAAGAAAAACACCTTCAGTTATTTTTTTCTTTCCATTTTATCAAATAATGTAATTCTCAGTTTCCCCCTTCCTTTATCTTCCGTTATCTTAATAGGACCAGCTATCAAATTTGAGATTACAAAAGCATTGGACAACAGCAATAAACACAACAATGACAACAGCAGCTATCATAGAGACGGTGATTAACGGTGAGATCATCAAGTGAAGTGGTTTAAAAGCAGAAGAGGACCAAGTACAGAATCCTGCGGGTTAAATTGTGTGATGTGGATTAAGATCCAGCATAGGAGAGTGAGAAGGAATGATCAGATAGGTCAGAAGAAAAGTAGGAAAGAGTGGGGCCCCAAAACTCTAGAGAAAAGGTAGTATCAACGAGGAGAAGGTGATCAACAGTGTCAGACCCTGCAGAAAGACTGAAAATGAGGCTGGATGGGGGTGGGGTGCAGAGTCAGGATGGTGGCTGGAAAGCAGGGACTAGCATGAGCTCCCCACCAAGTCCCTCCAAAAACCTATAAAAATGGTTCTGAACCAATTCTAGAACTGAAGAACTCACAAGGTAGCAGAGAGAAGCAGGGCTCCAGCCCAGGACAGCCTGGATGGTCTCTGGGTAAGGTCTATCCCACACGGAACTGGGAGCAGGAGCAGAGCAGAGCAGAGCCCAGCGTGGGCCACGCAGACCAACCAGAGCAGGAGCTGGGCGGAGCGGGCCCTGGCACCCTGAATCAGTGAGCTATGGCAGTTACCAGACTTCTCAACCCACAAATACCAAAGACAACAGAGAAGGTTAGTGGGAAAAGCTGCTGGGGACAGGGAGTTTGTGGTTTGGCCACCACCCTGGGGGCAGCAGAGGTGGGGCAGCTACAGAAGTACAGCTGCAGTTGCTTCTGGCCCCAGGCCCACCTGGTGGGAGGAATTAAGTGGCGGATCAGAGCAGGAGTGAAGAGCCTGCTGAAGATCTAAGTGCAGTCCGGGTTGGGGGTTCTTGGGGAAGGAGGAGTGCTGGTGTGGCAGAGCTGGTGCATCCCCGCAAGCTTGGAATATAGTTCTCTTAACTCTACAAGCAGTCATACTCCGCTGAAAAACTCAAGGGTTAAGTATGTTGGCTGGGAACATGGACAGGCAGCGAAAACGCACTCAGATTCAGTCTCAGACTCTGGAATCTTTCTTTGGTGACAAAGAAGACCAAAGCATACAGCCAGAAGAAATCAACAAAGTCAAAGAGCCTACAACAAAAGCCTCCAAGAAAAACATGAACTGGTCCCAGGCCATGGAAGAGCTCAAAAAGGATTTGGAAAAGCAAGTTAGAGAAGTAGAGGAAAAATTGGGAAGAGAAATGAGAAGGATACGAGAAAACAATGAAAAACAAGTCAATGACTTGCTAAAGGAGACCCAAAAAATACTGAAAAATATACTGAAGAAAACAACACCTTAAAAAATAGACTAAGTCAAATGGCAAAAGAGCTCCAAAAAGCCAATGAGGAGAAGAATGCCTTGAAAGGCAGAATTACCCAAATGGAAAAGGAGGTCCAAAAGACCACTGAAGAAAATACTACCTTAAAAATTAGATTGGAGCAAGTGGAAGCTAGTGACTTTACGAGAAATCAAGATATTATAAAACAGAACCAAAGGAATGAAAAAATGGAAGACAATGTGAAATATCTCATTGGAAAAACCACTGACCTGGAAAATAGATCAAGGAGAGAGAATTTAAAAATTATTGGACTACCTGAAAGCCATGATCAAAAAAAGAGCCTAGACATCATCTTTCAAGAAATTATCAAGGAGAACTGCCCTGATATTCTAGAGCCACAGGGCAAAATAGAAATTGAAAGAATCCACCGATCACCTCCTCAAATAGATCCCAAAAAGAAATCTCCTAGGAATATTGTCACCAAATTTCAGAGCTCCCAGGTCAAGGAGAAAATACTGCAAGCAGACAGAAAGAAACAATTTGAGTATTGTGGAAACACAAATCAGAATAACTCAAGATCTGGCAGCTTCTACATTAAGAGATCGAAGGGCTTGGAATATGATATTCTGGAGGTCAATGGAGCTAGGATTAAAACCAAGAATCACCTACCCAGCAAAACTGAGTATCATGCTCCAAGGCAAAATATGGATTTTCAATAAAATAGAGGACTTTCAAGCTTTCTCAGTGAAAAGACCAGAGCTGGCTAAATAGAAAATTTGACTTTCAAACACAAGAATCAAGAGAAGCATGAAAAGGTAATCAAGAAAAAGAACAAGAAAAAGAAATTGCAAGGGACTTACTAAAGTTGAACTGTTTTGTTTACATTCCTACATGGAAAGATGATGTGTATGATTCATGAGACCCCAGCATTAGGGTAGCTGAAGGGAATACGCATATATATGTGTGTATATATGTTTATGTATATATATATATATGTATATGTGAGGGTGCATGTATGTATATATATATGTGTGTGTGTGTGTGTGTGTGTGTATAGAGAGAGAGACAGAGACAGCAGGCACAGGGTGAGTTGAAGATATCTAAAAGAAATAAAATCAAATTAAGGGATGAGAGAGGAATATATTGGGAGAGGGAGAAAGGGAGAGATAGAATGGGGTAAATTATCTCGCATAAAAGTGGCAAGACAAAGCAGTTCTGAATCTATCTATTCAGTGCCATACCAATTGAACTACCAAAAAATTATTTTACTGAGCTGGACAAAATAATAACAAAATTCACCTGGAAGAACAAGAGGTCTAGAATATCTAGGGTATTAATGAAAAGAAATGCTAGAGAAGGTGGCCTAGCCATACCAGATATTAAACTGTACCATAGAGCAGCAGTCATCAAAACTACCTGGTACTGGCTAAGAAACAGAACCGTGGATCAGTGGAATAGGATAGGAACACAAGACGGAGAAGTCAACAACTATAACTCTTTGATAAACCCAAGGAGGCCAGCTTCTGGGCTAATAATTCACTATTTCACAAAAACTGTTGGGAAAATTGGAAAATGGTAGGGCAGAAACTGGGCATAGACCAATATCTTACACCATATACCAAAATAAAGTCAAAATGGGTTCATGATTTAGGAGTAAAGACTGATACTATAAGTAATTTGGTAGAGCAAAGAATAGTTTACTTATCAGATTTATGGAAAAGAAAAGAATTCATGACCCAACAAGAGTTAGAGAGCATTACAAAATGCAAAATGGATAATTTTGATTATGTTAAATTGAAATGTTTTTGTACAAAAAAAGCCAATGCAACAAAAATTAGGAGGGAAGCAGAAAACTGGGAGAAAATCTTTACAACTAGTGTCTCTGATACAGGCCTCATTTCTAAAATATACAGGGAACTGAGCCAAATATATAGGAATACAAACCATTCCCCAATTGAGAAATGATCAAAGGATATGAACAGGCAGTTTTCAGAGGACGAAATTAAAGATATCTATAGGCATATGAAAAAATGCTCGAAATCACTACTGATTAGAGAAATGCAAATCAAAACAACTCTTAGCTACCACATCTCTCCTATCAGATTGGCTAAAATAACAAAACAGGAAAATGATAAATGCTGGAGAGGATGGGGGAAAATTGGAACATTGTTACATTTCTGGTGGAGTTGTGAGATGATCCAGCCATTTTGGAGAGTAATTTGGAACTACACCCAAAGGGCTATAAAAATGTTCATACCCTTTGACCCAGTAATACCACTTCTAGGGTTGTATCCCAAAGAAATCACACAAGCGGGAAAAGGACCCATATGTACAAATATATTTATAGCAGCTCTTTTTGTGGTAGCTAAGAACTGGAAATCAAAGGGATGCCCATCAATTGGGGAATGGCTGAACAAGCTGTGGTATATGAAGGTAACGGAGTACTATTGTGCCATAAAAAATGGGGATGATACGGACTTCATAACAACCTGGGAAAACCTACACGATATAATGCTAAGTGAGCAGAGAAGAGCCAGAAGAACATTATACACAACCACAGATATATGGATTCTGTGAGGACTAACCCTGACAGACTTCACTCTTCTCAGCAACACAAGGTACAAAGACAACTCCAAAGGACTCACGATGGAGAATGCTGTCTACATCCAGAGAAAAAACTATGAAGTATGAATGCAGATTGAGGCACACTTCATGGTAGCCTTCCTCCCCCTGCTTTTTTTCCCCTTTTCTCTCTTTTGTTTTTGTTTTGCGGTTGGTTTATTTTTTTTTGATCCTATTTCTTCTCTCGCATGATTCATTTCATTGATCACAGTTCTTCTCCATAACTTGACTAGTGTGTAAATTAATTCAATGCGAAGTTATACATGGAAGCTATATGGGATTCCATGCCATCTTGGGGAGGGAGGGGGGAGGGAGGGAAAAAATCTGGAACTCAAAATTATATAGAACTGAATGTTGTAAACTAAAAATAAAAATTAATAAAAAAAATCAATACAAAAAAAGAAAAGAGCTTTTAAGGAACCATTTTGTAGTAACAATTTTTTTAAATAATCAAAAAGCAATAATCTTACATTTGGTTGTCAATGTGACCCATTTTATTTTATAAAATGGTGTATTAATAAATATTTATTTTGGAAAAAAAAGAAAAAGCAGTTCTATAGGAAGAGAAGAGAAGGCAGGTGAGGGGGAATGAATGAATCTTGCTCTCATCAGAGTTGACCTGAGGAGGGAATACCATACATACTCAATTGGGTATCTTACCCCACAGGAAAGAAGGAGGAAGAAGACAAAAAAGGGGGGGGATGATAGAAGGGAGGGCAGATAGGGATGGAGGTAATCAAAAACAAACACTTTCGAAAAGGGACAGGGTCAAGCGAGAAAATTGAATAAAAGAGGATAAGTTAGGAAGAAGCAAAATATAGTTAGTCTTTCACAACATGAGTATTGTGGAAGGGTTATACATAACGATACTCATGTGGCCCATGTTGAATTGCTTGACTTCTTGGGGAGGGTGGGTGGGGAGGGAAGAGGGGAGAGAATTTGGAACTCAAAGTTTTAAAAACAGATGTTCCAAAAACAAAAAAAAATTTTTGCATGCAACTAGAAAATCAGATACACAGGCAATAGGGTGTAGAAATTTATCCTGCGCTACAAGAAAGGAAGGGAAAAGGGGATGGGAAGGGAGTGGGATGACACAAGGGAGGGCTGACTGGGGAACAGGGCAACCAGAATATATGCCATCTTGGAGTGGGAGGGGAGGGTAGAAATGGGGAGAAAATTTGTAATTCAAACTCTTGTGAAAATCAATGCTGAAAACTAAATATATTAAAAAAGAAACGAGAAGAAAATGAGGCTGGATGGCTTCACGTTGCCTAATGAATAAATTCAATGCATCTCTCACCCCCTTAATTCTTTAAACCACTTTTCGCAACCTTGTCTCTTATTACCTTCCTGCTCAAGCACTATACTTAATCAAACTGATCCCTTTCATTAATATTGAGATAATATCAGTGGGACAGTCCTAGCTCAGCCACAATACCTGTGTGGCCTACATCAAGTTATTTCTCCTTTGGGCTTCAGTTTCCACAGCTGTAAAAGGATGGGGGTCAGAGTAAATCACTTCTAAGTTCTTTTCCAGTAGCAAATCTATAATCTCATGATAGTAGAATAATTTCTGGAAAGTGCCTACATATTTCTTAGCTCTATACCTTTGCTTATTCCATTCCTTCTTCCTTTATTTCCTTCTTTGCCATTTCTTCTTACTGAGATCTTACATGTTCTTCCCAGTCCAACTCAATGTCCATATTCTCTGTGAAACTATATGTATTTCTCCTTACACCAGATGATATTACTTCTTCCTTTGAAATTATATTGAGATTTATCCCACTGATCTGATCCTTGCTTCAGAGTGTCATGCCTTGTGCTTGTGTGATTTATCTGACTCATAAATTTGACTCCAAGGTTCAGCTTTGCCTTGTTCATATTTTGTCTTTTATCATAGCAGAGACCTTAATGTGGTAGCTGTTCAAGGTTTGTTGTGGTTCAGTTGATCAGTCATGTCTTACTCTTCATGAAGCCTTCTTGGCAAAGATACTGGAGTGGTTTGCCATTTCCTTCTCAAGTGAATTAAGGCAAATAGAAATTAAGTCACTTGTCCAGTGTTATACTGCTAGTGATGTTTGAGGCTAGATTTCAACTCAGGTCTTTCTGACTCCAGGGCCAGCACTCTATCTACTGAGTCACCTAGTTGCCTCTAAGGTGTTCAATATGCTATACATTTTTTAGACTTCTAAATGAATAGAATACTCAAACAGATATTACAATGGTAATACTCCTGAGAGACGATTTTTCATTCTAGAATTTGCAACAGGCTAGGAATGTAAAGAAAATTAATATGTACAAGACAGGTATTGCTCTGTGCTAGCCAAGCTGGCTGAGCCATGCTCTCTGGAAGATTAGTCTTTGTAATGCAACTAGAGTTCCTTCATCTGAAGCCCATTGTCTGGAGATAATTTCCACCCTTAGCATCCTCATCTTGTTGTCTAACATTTTTCTCATCCACAGGTTGATGCACAAAAATTATCAGCAGGTCCTGGCCCTGGTGTTTGCTGTGGAGGAAATCAACCAAAATCCCAACCTCTTACCTAACATTACCTTGGGATACCATCTCTATAACACCTACCACAGTGATGAGAGGACCTTGGAGAGCTCCCTGAAGTGGCTATCAGGCCAAAGTCAAACTATGCCTAATTACAGCTGCAGGACTCATGATAAGTCAGTGGCTGTCATCGGAGGAGCAACATCTACATTATCTGTCCAGATGGGGTCCCTACTAGAACTCTACAAGTTCCCACAGGTATGGCTTGTTGTGTCTGTCATCTTTTCCCTCCTTTGAGAGATTAAGAAACTGATACAGATAAATTATCTGACTTTTCCAAAGTGATCTAAATAGTAAATGGCAGGGCATGGATTCAAGTCCAGGTTCTCTATCTGACTCCAAATTCACTACTTGTTCCATGTGGCCATATCACTTAGTTTTCCAAGATCCCAGAGATCGTTTGTAGCAGAACTGGGTTTAGGATTCCAGTCTTACCAATTTAGTATCATTACTCCCTCCATTAGACAGGATTACTTTTTAATGTTTTTTTCACGGTTTTTTTTTTTTGAGGGAGGAAGGCAAGGCAATCGGGGTTAAATGACTTGACCAAAGTCACAGAGCTAGTAAGTGTGTCAAGTGTCTGAGGCTGGATTTGAACTCAGGTCCTCCTGACTACAGGGCCAGTGCTCTATTCACTGTGCCACCTAGCAGCCCCTAGACAGGATTACATTTTTAAAAATCAATTTTATCTTTAAGTTTCTAATTCTCTCCCTACCTTGACCCATCTCCCTTGTCAAGAAAGTAAATAGTACAAAACCCATTACAAATATGAAGTCTTGCAAGACAAATTTCTGTATTAGCCATTTTCAAAAAAACCCCCAAGAAATAGAGAGAAAAACTTGCTGCAATCTGAGTTCTCACTCCATCAGTTAATGGCTTGCCACAGTTGTTAAAAGGTATATGATCTCATTGTATTTTATATTGTTTTATGATATGACCTCTAATTCTCAGGTCATGTTTCAATTTTTTTATTTATTATGATATATAATACTAGTCAGCATCTACATAGCATTGTAAGGTTTGAAAAAAAACCTTTATACTTATTTTTTTCACTTTCTCCTTGCAATAATCTTGGAAGACACATAATCTTATTGTCTTCATTATGTAGATGAGGGAACTCTGGCAAATTGAGGTTAAGTGAATTGTTTGGTCACAGAACTAATAGTCTGAGACCAAATGTGAACTCAGATCCCTCTGACTGTATGGTCAATTCTCTATCCACTCTGCTGCTTAGCTAACTCATAGGGTGGAAGATGTTGGTCAGAACTTGATTTCTACTGAACTACTCTCTTTTATTTCTACTTTTATCAAACATGGAGTTTTCACCCAAGTAATTTCTATCCATTGGAATATTGAATTTGTTTTTGATTTTTCCTTACCTTGTACATTCCAAGGACCTTCTTTTTTCCTTGTCAAACTATGCCACATACTTTTAATAAACATTGCTTTATAATAATATTACTTGAATTCTAGGTGTGCTATTTCCCTTTTAATGCATATCTCCCTGCATTATTAACTTTAATATTCTAGATTTAAAACTTTTATTCCTGCAAATGGATGTTAGTACTGTATTATCCTGCTTTTTATAGTGCACCCTTGGCAACTGCATTGGTAAATCACTAAATATATAAATTGATACTCTCATTTTTTTGATATTGTCATCGTGACATTCTAGGAAATGAATATCCTTCCACTTTTTGTCATTCTTCCTTCAAAAAGGATCTGGAAGATATCTTGGTAACTAATCAATCAACAAGTATTTGTGAAATCCTTAGTATGTACTAGACATTACATTAGGTGCCAGGCATGCAAAAACAAAGAAATAAACAGTGCCTACTGAAAAACAGTTTGCATTCTTATAGGACAAGAACATATAAAAATAAAGCATAATTACAAAGGGAATAGATACAAATATGTATGGTGTGGTAAGTAGGAATTAGCTTAAGAGGGAAAATGCTGGTATTTGGGGACATTAGGAAAGGTTTCCTGTGGTAAATAGAACTTGATCTCTTTTTTCTAAGTAAAGATGTACTATACAAAGCAGAGGTAAGGAGAGAGTGCATTCCAGGCACGTGGGACTGCTGGTGCAAATGCAAATAGGAGATGGAGTGTCCTGTATGGGGCTCATAGGGAAGGTCAGTTTGTCTGTGGGGATAAAAATTATCCAACCTACAATAAGAGAAACTGAGGCAGAGCTCTGAGCTAATGGCACTTTATTAAAGAGTCCATGATCTCCTCTGATGAAGTGGAACTCAGATTTTCCTCATGATCTGAGATGTCCCCCACCTTCCAGAGCCCTATTTTTATAAGATTAGCTATGTAAACACTCAAGAACAGCTATAGCAGATACGGAATAACTCCGTTGGCTGATGTATGATGTATAAGCTAAAATAAAACAGCATATCAGCAGGGTCATGAGTTGGGCACAGTAAGGAATATCTCCCCTGACTAGGTGGTCATAAAGTGGTCATCAGATGGACACCTGCTCATGTTGGACAAGAGAGAATTGTCAAGATGTACAAAAATAATTTGGAAAGGATAACTGTATTTTTCTCCTTTTGCTGCACAGTATTAGAGACAAATTTAACATACAGTCATTCTAATCTCTGACATCAAAGTTCTCAACTATGCTTTATATTATTTCTAGAACAATGTCAAATAACAATAATAGAGTAAGACATCCTAACTTTTTGCTAAGTCATTTTTTCAGTTATGTCTGACCTTTTCTGACCCCAATTGGGGTTTTCTTGGCAAAGACACTGGAGTGGCTTCCCATTTCCTCCTCAAGTTCATTTTGCAGATGAGGAGACTGAGGCCAAACAGGGTTGTGGCCTATCCACAATCACACAACTTAGTGTCTGAGGCCAGATTTGAACTCACAAAGATCAGTCTTACTGACTCCATACCCTGCACTTTATCCATTATGCCACCTAGCTACCCTATCTGATGATCCTTACTTTACTCTTGTATTTATTGGGAAAGCTTTCAATGTATCTCCATTGAAAATGATACATCTGTAAGCCTTCGCTTTGACATATGTACTATACATCATATCAAAAATGGTCCTTTTATTTGCCAGTATTTTTACCATAAAAATTATTATTCTTCACCAAAGATTTTTCTCTATCAATCATGTATTCTGGGATATTTTTTTTTCTAATTTTATCAGTTATGTTAATGGTGTTTATTAATATTGAACTATACTTTCAGTCTTTGTATAAAACTGCCTGGTTCATGATTAATCTTTTTCCCCCCATAAATTTAGGTTTTAAAATAAATGCACCAAATGTGGAAAAAAGGGAACCAAAGATGAATAGAAAAGCATCGTTTGCCCTTGGGAGAATTGAAAGTTTTGCGAGTGGCAAAATTCAGAATTCTTTTTAATTTGATTTGTTAAGTGTTTCTTACATTCCTCCTATATTTCAGGCATTTTAGGTACTGGTGACACTTGATATTTTTTTTAAAAAAACCCTACAAATCCCTTCATCTCTTAAGGTGCTTGTATTCTGTTGGAATAAAACAACAGATACAAAAATAATCAGATGCAAAATATATGCAAAATAATTATGGCATATTTATTTTGGAGGCAGAGCAAGTTCAAACAATTGAGGTAATCAATAAAGATATTAGCTAGGAGTCGATAGAAGATGAGTCTTGAATGGAACCAAAAATTTCAAGAAGAAGTGAAAAAGGAAGCAATTTCCAGACATGAGGGACAACCCACAGAAAGTCACAGAGATGAAGGTTAGAATTCCATGTGTGGAGAAGAGTCAGTTGGAAAATAGAGTATTTTTTTTTCTCCAAGCCCTTTGATATTTCACTTTTCAAAAGCTTGAGACCCAAACAGCATTTAAAAATTTTATAAGATTGAAAGTTCTGTATAGGGCTTGCTTATGTAATAAACCAACATCCTTGAAATCTCCATAACATTTTATATCCTTGAAATTTCCATAACATTTTATATTCTGAGCAACACACTTGTCTACAGGTTGAATTAATAATGCAAGAAAAGCTGGCGTGATTATAGTAAAAACATTTTACTCCATTTGGATAATTGCTAAAATTATCTGAAAGAATAACTCTGCTACCTTCAGGTAAATTCATGTGTCCAAAATGTTCCTGATGCTTTACAACAAGCATGAAATTATGAAACAGGTTAAAAAACATAAAATAAAGAGGGAAAATGCAAACTAAACCTGGAAAGACATGGAGCCAAATTGCAAAGGGCTCTAAATGCCCCCCAGAAAAGCTTTTACTTGATTCTGAAGGAAATATGGAGCCAGTGAAGCATGTTATAGGACAATGACATAGCTTCCTACCTTAGGAATGTCAATTTTTTTTACTTTAATATTTATTTTTTCCCCAATTACATGTATAAACTATGTTAACATTCTTGTTTTCAAATCTGGAGTTCCAAATTATCTCCCTTCCTCCCTCATTGAGAAGGCAAAAGATTTGATGTAGGTTATGAATGTGTAGTCATGCAAAACACATTAAGGAATTTCAATTTGTTATCAATGAGGAGGATGGATGAGAGAGAGGGGAGAGTCAGGATACAGAAAGAACAATTAAGGCACTTAATATTTCATGGGAAATGGGATTGGTGACACATCATTCATTAATTCAGTCAATAAATATTTACAAAATGCCTATTATGTGCTAGACACTATGCTAAGAGTTAGGGATAAAAAAAAGAGGCAAAAGGCAGTTCTTGTCCTCAAGAAGCTCACAGTCTAGTGGGCGAGTCAATAAACAAATATGTACAAACAAGCTTTATGAAGGATAAATTTGTTGTTCAGTTGTTTCAGTCATCTTTGACTCTTTGTAAACCCATTTGAGGTTTTCTTGGCAAAGATACTGAAGCGGTTTCTCATTTCCTTCTACAATTTATTTTACACATGAGGAACTAAAGCAAACAGGGTTAATGACTTGCACAGGGTTACACAAATACTAAGTGTCTGAAGTCAGATTTGAATTCACAAAGATGAGTCTTCCCGACTCCCGGCCAGGCATTTTATCCACTGTGCCCCCTATCTGCTCATATTGGATAAATAGGAAAGGATTAAAAGAGGCACTAGAATCAGAAGGAATCTTTCTGTAGATGAAGAAATTTTTGTTGAGACTTGAAGGAAGTAGGGAAGTCAGTGGGCAAAGATGAATAGGGAAAGCATTCCAGATGAAGGAGACGGTCAGAAAAAATAGGAGTCAAGAGACAGAATAGCTTGTTCATGGACCAGCAAGAGGCTGGCATCAATGGATCAATGAGTACACATTGAGGAGTAAGTTTATAAGAAGACTAAAAAGGGAAGTTGATGCCAGGATATAAAGGACTTTGAATGACAAGGATTTTCTATTTGACCCTGGAGGTGATAGGGAGCCACTGGAATTTACTATGACTATGGGTCAGACGTGCACTTTAAGAAAATCATTTTGGTGGCTGAATGGAGAATGGATTGGAGTGGAGAGAGACTTAAGAAAGGCAAACCCACCAGCAGCTACTGCAATCATCCAAGCATGAGGTGAAAAGTGCCTGTATCAGGGTAGTGGGAACATTAGAGGAAGAAAGAGATGTATTCACAAGCTTTTGCAAAGGTGAAATCAACAGGCCTTGGCAACAGCTGGGATATGAAGGATATGAGGGTTTAGAGATAGTGAGGAGTTGACAGCGACAAATAGGTTTTGAGCTGGAGGGACTGGGAGTATGATATTGGTCTCTTCAGTAATAGGAAAGGTAGGAGGCGATGTGGTGGGGGGAAACAATAATGAACTCTGTTTCGGACATGTTGAACTTAGGACACCTACTGGACATCCACTTTGAGATGTCTGAAAGGCAGTTGGAGAATGGAAGAAGGCCCAGGACACATCCTTGTAGGACACATTGTTAGAGGGCATGATCTGAATGAAGTTATAGCAAAGGAAACTAAGAAAGAGTAGTCATCTAGTAGGAGGAGAACCAGGAGAGTGGTGTCCTGAAAACCTAGAGAGAATAAAGTATCAAGGAGGAGAGGGTGATCAACAGAGCAGATAGGCTGAAGAGAGTCAGAACTGAGAAAAGGTCATTGGACTTGGAAACTAAGAGATCGTGATAACTTTGGAGAGATCAGTTTCAGTGAATTGATAATATCAGAATCCAGACTGCAAGGGGTTAAGAGTGAGAAGAAACTGGAGAAACCTATTGTGGACAGTCTTTTCAAATTTAGCATGGCAGAAGAGATAATAGGATAGTATTTAGTGAGGATAGAAAGATCAAATAAGGCTTGGCTGTCTTTTTTTGAGGATTGGGGAGACATGACTGTGTTTGTAGGCAGTATGGAATAAGCCACCAGAGAGGGAGAGGCTGAAATTAATTGAGAGAGTGGGGATGACTGAGGAGGCAGTTTGTTGGAGGAGATAAGATGGAATAGGCTTGCTTTAGTAGGTATAGCAGTTAATCTTGGTAAAGAGTAAGGTAATTTCATTGCATTCAACAGATGTGAAGGAGGAAGTAGTGGCGTAATACAGATGAGTTATAGCAGATGAGGAAGAGAGAAGATGAAGTTCATGGTGAATGGCCACAATTTTTTTCTGTAAAATATGAGGCAATATTCTCAGATGAGAGGGGAGGGGAAGGGGAGCCACAGGAGTTTTGAAGAGTAATGAAAAGTTTTGAAGACTTGCTATGGAGAGTGGCATAGTGAATTAATAAGGCAGGTGTGACATAAATTTGTAATGGACCCAGTCAGAATGACTGTGATTTTCTCCACCTTTATTCCCTAGTATGTGTGTAGGAGTGAATGTGGCAAAAAGTGGGAGGGATCCAAGGCTGAGGTTTGATAGGGTGCAACTGGTGAAAAGACAAGAAGGCTAGGGATTCAAGAGGGGAGGACAGTACTGAGTTGAATTGGTTCACTGAGGGATTGAGACAAGGAAAAGAGAGAGTGACCATTGTAGGGAAAATGGCCTGGGAAAGAGTTGAGGGGTCAAGGATAGGAGGTCACAGTGCAGACTCACATACTGACTGTGCAATTAAGGGATAGATGTGGAGATAGAACTGAATAGACATGACAACCTGATGAATGTGGGGTTTGGGGAACAAGAGTGAAAAAACAAAATGACTGAGAATTATCTGAGCGTGTAACCTGGATGTGGTCTTCTTACCATAACTTTATTTTTTAATGTGTATTTTTTTATTTTGGTGTATATACTGCCCTAATTTTTATGCGGTTTATTTTTCTACATTCATTCATTCCAGTTTAAGAATCTTGATTCTGGTTGTTGGTGGTAGCTTTTCATGAGCAGTTTAACCATTATTCTTCCCTTTGGTATTTATAGCTGTTGTTTTATGTTGCAGAAATGAAGAACCTGGCTTTAAATTTTTTTTTCTCTCTCTCTCTCCCGTGTTGGATCAATCACAAGCCCCTTACAATGTAAAAATATCTAGTTTTCATTTAAAAAAAACAGTGGTTAAACCACAAAGACTAGTGTTCTTGTTGAGTGATTTTCTGTTTTTAAGTTCAATCTCCAAAATTATTCATATATATATATATATATATATATATATATATATATATATATATATATATATATATATATACCTACTTAAATTTCATTTTAGCTTTTTGGTCACCATTCATTATTTTCTTAAACAAAGCATAGTAAAAATGATACTTTCACTGAGTAAGTCAATTCAAATTCCAAATAAAGAGGAATAGAAATTATAAAGTTTAGAAGGTACGGACTAGGAGAGGTACTGGCTGATGTACACAGTACCATAAAAATATGTCTTTAATACTTGTCTTCTAGGGGATCTCAGAAAGGGATAAATATTGGGGTGATTAGAATTTACTGCTTGATCAGTGCCTCATGAGCCCATAGAATTTTCTCCCAATCAAGATACATGGCCTTTTTGATACATTTTCCTTCTAGACTTTCATCCCCACCACTTTCATGGAACTCAGAATGTCACACACTTTTTTCCATTCAGATCACCTATGGTCCATTTGATCCTCTCCTGCATGACAAAGTCCAATTTCCTTCCCTTTATCAGATGGCTCCTAAGGACTCCTTTCTCTCTGTGGGCATAGTTCAGCTACTGCTCCATTTTGCATGGACCTGGGTAGGGCTGACTTCCACAGATGACATGAGAGGAGAAAAATTTCTTTGGAATACTGCAGAAGAGATGTCCAGGAGAAATATCTGTGTGGCATTTATAGAAAAGATCCCTGTCAGTGAGAGACGTCAAGATGACTCTCATGTAGCTTTCATGCCCAGGATCATAGCATCATCAGCCAAAGTAATCATCATCCACGGGGATGCAGATTCACTCATTATCCTCAGACATTCTCAACCTCTTATTTTTACATCATTGAAATTGTGGATCATCACGTCTGACTTGGATATTACTCTGAGAGCCCGTCATTTTGATAGTTATGCTTTTCATGGTGCTCTAGTATTTAAACACCAGACTTGTGAACCTCCTGGTTTTTCTGATTTTCTCAAGAGTGTTAACCCTGTGAAATATCCAGCAGACATTTTCCTGAAGAGCTTTTGGCATTCAACTTTCAATTGTTCAGATGAGTTTGCAAAACTAGAGAGAGGGGAATGTTTACCAAATGCTTCACTGGAAGATCTGCCTCTAGAATATTTTGACATGATCATGTCTAGCTTGAGTTACTCTACCTACAATGCTGTGTATGCTGTGGCATGGGCCCTCCATGAAATGTTCCTGATGAGAACAGAAATGGGATTTGAGAGACATGGAGAAAATTTCACTCTTCAACCCTGGCAGGTAACATTCCCTCCAAATGAGCCAGTCAGTCAGTCTATCAGTATACTTAGCATTTACTATGTATTTGGCATTGTGGGATGCCCTAGGAATAGAAAGAAATGCAAAAACAGTCCTTGCCCTAAGGAGTGTACATTCTAATGAGGGAGATGACATATAAGTAACCTGGTACACAGAATATATTTACAAATATATGTAAATATCTATACATACATATGTGCAACTGTAAATATACATATATTTTGCATGTATATATGGGGGAAGGGGAAAGACAAAGAGAGATAAATGGAGAGAGAGAGAGAGAGAGAGAGAGAGAGAGAGAGAGAGAGAAAGAGAGAGAGAAAGTACTCTGAAAGGGACATAGCAATATAGGGTGGCGTAGGTAAGGCCTCCTGCAGCAGATGGAATTTCAGCCTTGAAGGAAGCCAGGGAAGATCAGAGAACTGAGGTGTCGGAGCATTCCTGATGTGGAAGACAGCCAGTGCAAATGCAGGGAGATGTTGGATGAGCTGTGATGCTTGAGGAACAGCAAGTGCGCCAGTGTAGCTGAATCACAGAGTTTGTGGTGAAAATTAAGATTTAAGAAAGCTCAACAGGCAGGTAGTGATTGGATTAAGAGGAGCTTTAAATACCAAACAGAGCACTTTACACTTGAGCCTGGAGGTTATAGGGATCCAGTGCAGCCACCAGCTGCTTCTGGTGAATGGAAGCTCCTTGAAGTTAAGAACTATTTCATTTTTGTCTTCATATTAATATCATCTAGCACACAGTAGGTGTTTAGTAAATCCTCGTTGAATGAGTGAATAATGATAGACTCCATGCAGATAAGCTGTGAATGAAGAAAAATATTTTAAGAGGTAGAAATCAGAAGGCAACATATTGCAGTCATGAAGGGCAGCTTGTTAAAATTCAGAGTTGAAAATGGGATACTGAATTAAGAGAAAAGCAAACAGTTTTCTTTGTCTGAAATGGAGGGTATGTGGAGAAAACCACATAGTGATATGAGCACAACAACCTGTTTATGATATCTTTGTACATCAGGCAATGGAAATTTGATGGATAATTTTTTCATTCTATTCTGGATAGCCCTTACTTTCTTTTTTTGTTCTTGTTGTGAGGAAACCCCTTTTTTTCTCTTAACAATTATTCTATTATTTAATATTTTAGTTTTCAACATTGATTTCCACAAGATTCTGAGTCACAAATTTTCTCCCCATTTCTACCCTCCCCCCATTCCAAAATGGCATATATTCTGATTGACTCATTCCCTAGTCAGCCTTCCCTTCTGTCACCCCATTCCCCCTCTATTCCCTTTCCCCTTACTTTCTTGTAGGATAGGATAGATTTCTATGACCCATTCCCTATATATCTTGTTTCCCAGCTGCATGCAAAAACAACTTTTTTTGAGCATCTACTTTTAAAACTTTGAGTTCCAAATTCTCTCCCCTATTCCCTCCCCACCTACCCTCCCTAAGAAGGCAAGCAATTCAACATAGGCCACACATGTATCATTATGTAAAACCCTTCCACAACACTCATGTTGTTAAAGACCAACTATATTTCGCTGCCTCTTATCCTGTCCCCCTTTATTCAATTTTCTCCCTTGACCCTATCCCTTTTCAAAGGTGTTTGCTTTTGATTACCTCCTCCCCCTATCTGCCCTCCCTTCTATCATCCCCCCTTTTCTATCTTCTTCCTCCTTCTTTCCTGTGGGGTAAGATACCCAATTGAATGTGTATGTTATTCCCTCCTCTAGTCAAATCCAATGAGAGCAAGATTCACTCATTCCCCCTCCCCTGCCCCCCTTCCATTCCAACAGAACTGCTTTTTCTTGCCACTTTTATGTGAGATAATTTACCCCATTCTATCTCTCCCTTTCTCCCTCTCTCAATGTATTCCTCTCATATCTTTAATTTGATTGTTTTTAGATATCATCCCTTCATATTCAACTCACCCTGTGCCCTCTGTCTATACATATGTGTGTGTATATATATATATGTATATGTATATGTATTTGTATATGTATGCGTATGCGTATGCGTATGCGTATGCGTATATGTATATGTATATGTATATGTATATGTATATGTATATGTATATGTATATTCCCATCAACTACCCTAATACTGCGAAAGCTCTCATGAATTACACACATCATCTTTCCATGTAGGAATGTAAGCAAAATAGTTCAACTTTAGTAAGTCCCTTAAGATTTCTCTTTGTTGTTTACCTTTTCATGCTTCTCTTGAATCTTGTGTTTGAAAATCAAATTTTCTATTCAGCTTCGGTCTTTTCACTAAGAAAGCTTGAAAATCCTCTATTTTATTGAAAATCCATATTTTTCCTTGGAGCATTATACTCAGTTTTGCTGGGTAGGTGATTCTTGGTTTTAATCCTAGCTCCATTGACCTCCGGAATATCATATTCCAAGCCCTTCTGTCCCTTAATGTAGAAGCTGCTAGACCTTGTGTTATCCTGATTGTGTTTCCACAATATTCAAATTTCTTCTTTCTGGCTGCTTGCAATATTTTATCCTTGACCTGGGAATTCTGGAATTTGATGACACTATTCCTAGGAGTTTTCTTTTTGGGATCTTTTTCGGGAGGAGATTGGTGGATTCTTTCAATTTCTATTTTATCCTCTGGCTCTAGAATATCAGGGCAGTTCTCCTTGATAATTTCTTGAAAGATGATATCTAGGTTCTCTTTCTGATCATGGCTTTCAGGTAGCCCAATAATTTTTAAATTATCTCTCTTGGATCTATTTTCCAGGTCAGTGGTTTTTCCAATGAGATATTTCACATTGTCTTCCATTTTTTCATTCCTTTGGTTCAGTTTTTTAATATCTTGATTTCTCATAAAGTCACTAGCTTCCACTTGCTCCAATCTCATTTTTAAGGTAGTATTTTCTTCAGTGGTCTTTTGGACCTTCTTTTTCATTTGGCTCATTCTGCCTTTCAAGGCATTCTTCTCCTCATTGGCTTTTTGGAGCTCTTTTGCCATTTGAGTTACTCTGTTTTTAAGGCATTATTTTCTTCAGTATTTTTTGTTTTTCATGGTTTTCTCTCATCCTCATTTCTCTTCCCAAATTTTCCTCTATGTCTCTTATTTGCTTTTCCAAATCCTTTTTGAGCTCCTCCATGGCCAATTCATATTTTTCTGGGAGGTTTTTGATGTATGATCTTTGACTTTGTTGACTTCTTTCTGGCTGTATGTTTTGATCTTCTTTGTCACCAAAAAAAGAATTTAGAGTCTGAGTCTGAGTCTGTGTCCTTTTTCGCTGCCTGGCCATGTTCCCAGGCAACTACTTGACCTTTGAGCTTTTTGTCAGGGTATGACTGCTTGTAGAGTAGAGAGTGCTTTGTCCCAAGCTTTAGGGGCTGCCCTGCTGTTTTCAGAGCTACTTCTACTCCCCTGTCACTGCAAGCTCTGCCACAGCAGCTCTCCTCCTCCCCCAAGAGCTGCCAACCAGGACCGCAACCCAGATCTAAGCAGGGCAAAGCAAGCCCTGTGCTCCCACTCTGGTCTGCTGCTTGATTCCTCCCACCATGTGAGCCAGGGACTCAGGAAACAGCTGATGCTGGAGCTTCACCACCACACCACCTCCACCACCCCCAGAGCTGGTGACTGGACTGCTATGTGACCCAGTCTAGCAGTTTACCCACTAACCTGCTCCATGGTCTTTGGTGTTTGTGGGTTGAGGTCTGGTAACTGCCACAGCTTAATTATTCATGGCCCCAAGACCTCTTCCAGTTGACTTCTGGTCTGGTCTGTCCTGGAGCAGCCCAGGCTGAGCTGCGCCCCACTCCAGCACTATGCAATAGACCCTTCCCAGCAACCATCCAGGCTGTCCTGGGCTAGACCCCTGCTTCCCTCTGCTATTTCGTGGGTTCTGCAGCTCTAGAATTTGTTCCAAGCCATTTTTACAGGTGTTTGGAGGGATTTGGGGGAGAGCTTATGCAAGTCTCTGAGGAATAAGAATGCTTGGTCTTACTTCTGAAATGTGTACATCCCACTCAAATAGCCAATTCCTTTCATCAAAAATGGAACAAATCTTCAAAGTTGGGTTCTGGGAATACAAAGACCTTAGTGAATCAGCCTCTACCCTCAAAGAGCTCATTCTACTTCTTATATATACAGTGCCTGTTGGGTAAGTATGAAGCAGTCAATGTGTGTTCATGGTCATAATGGTAATGTGGACAGTAATAAATGCAAGATACTTTATCATCTTTTGTTGCTCAAGAGTCGAATTTTCTCCTTTAATTTTATAAATTCTAATGCATTGGAGGGTTCACTGGATAAATGTCAACTTGTCTATTAAGAAGTCACAAGGAAATTGTTAGGTTTCACCATATATCTAACCCTAGCCCTTCCTCTTCACTCAAGATCCAGTCCAAAAAGTGCTAGCTCCATGTTCTTAGTCTGACACTCCTTTTCTGGGGTTATAAATTTCAAAAAGTGTCTTCTCCTAATAGATCAGAAAACTGCCTAGGTTAGAACATGCAATGAAATTTTGCATTTAAATATTAACCATCTTTCTCCAAAAAACATGAGAAACACAATCACATATAGAATCTGTTTCATTTTTAAGCATATTCCACCAAATAGTTTTGTAAACTTCATGCCACTGTTTTAGTGGTAACTAATAATTATATTAAGGGCAGCTAGGTGGCACAATGGGTAGCATGCAGGATCTAGAGTCAGGTAATCTTATCATCCTGAGTTAAAATACTGCATCAGATACTTACTAACTGTCACAAAAAGTCAGACATGACTAGATTGACTGAACAGCAACAACAGGTGTTGCAGTTGATAGAGCACCAGCCTCGAATCAGGAAAACTTAAGCTGAAATCCAGCCTCAGCCACTTGCTGTATGACCAGGGGCAAGTCACTTAATCTTGTTTCCCTCAGTTTCCTCATCTGTAAAATGAGCTGGAGAAGGAAAGGACAAATCACTCCAGTATCTTTGCCAAGAAAACCCCAAATAGGACTGTAAATAGTTGGACACAACTGAAGCAACTGAACAAAAAAAAATCAGTAGTCTAAATTGTCCCCGCTACCCATTTCTGTAAAGATGAGAAGTGAATATAAAAACTTTCCTTATAATATCTCCTTTTGACCCTTTACACTGATGAACCAGATAACTGAGAGCAAATAATTGAGAGCATAGTTCAATGATGCCTCCTTGTACATGTTTAATGCACTCTATGCAAAGCATTTTTGGAATGCTAACAAAATGACAACACCTTCAAAACTCAGTGGATCTCTGAATTTTCCTACCAGAAATAGCCTCTCAGAAAGCAGATTATGAAATCCAAACCCTATTACTAAAGCATATGACATATATCATAACCTGAGGTTCCAGCAACTTGACACATCTAGCACAAATATTATACAAAGATAAGTAACATTTTTCATGAGAAAGAAACAATATATCTGATGAAAAAGAAAGATTATTTTGTTAATTTCCTTCACTACTCTCAGATCTTGCTGTGGGGCCCACAACACTCTTAGGGAATATAGAGTGACTGAGATTTCTCTTCCCACTTAGCTCCACTCCTTTCTGAGGAACATCCAGTTTAATAATAGTGCTGGGGACCCGGTGGTCTTGGATGAGCAAAGAAACCCTGTGGCTAAATACGATATCATGAATTATTTGATCTTCTTCAAGCAAAATGAAATTTTTGTGAAAGTTGGACAGTTTATTCCCAAGAGTCTGCTGAATCAAAATTTCACCATTTCTGAGAATTCAATCATATGGGGTATTTCACAGGTCTGTAAAAAGTTGAGGGTCAATTTTTCATTTCAAGTCACAAGAATTATTCTTATTCATTTGAGTTCCTCTACAAGCGACTTCACTGAAAAGACTTTCTTCTTTTATTTACTTACTTTTCATTCACAGCAAGTACATCAATAACAAACAAAAAGAGCCAATCATGACAGTATTTTAAAATATTTTGAATCAATTCTTAAATGTCAAAGTATCCAATTAATGCAGGACAAATATGATAAACTATATATTATTACATGTAATATTATCCTTTGTTATATATCATGTATAATATTGCTGCACATGTATTATTTATTATAATATAGTAGGGTTATGTTGAATATGAGTATAGCATTACTTGAATGCTTTGGATATAAAAGGTCGTGTGTGTGTGTGTGTGTGTATGTGTGTGTGTGTGTGTATGGGTGTGGGTGTGGGTGTGGGTGTACACACATTCCTGGAAAGTATACTGCCAAGGTAATAGATACTCCATTACCACCAACTGGTCTATAGAGCATGGATTTTTCCGAACATGTAATCGCTGAAACTCTCCTGTAGAATATTTTCTTAGCCAGTACCAAAGCAATGTCATTTACTTTGATAGAACATTGAATCTTTCCCTCTGTAATTATAAATAGCATTTACTTTGCTTACTGCTCAGACTGTTCCAGAGTCGGTGTGCAATGAGAGCTGTGGTTCTGGATTCAAGAAGCTATCTTGTGAAGGGAAGCCTGCCTGCTGTTTTGACTGTGTGCAGTGCCCAGAGGAGGAAATTTCTAATCAGAAAGGTAAGTGCCTAAAAATTCTTCTCCTTAAATCCCAGATAACTCCTCCACAAGAATAGGGGAACAGTCATTGGCAAAGAATCTTTGTCAAGTTCTTTCAGTCACATGCAACTCATGGGAACATTACTCCATCAGGCCTACTTATTATCTTCAACCCAGAATAATAGCCAACTGTGAAAAATTAGTCCGTAGAGTTTGTGAACCTTAGGAGGAGGGTAGCAGCTTTGTTTCACAATGGGCACTAGTCTAGGGAAAATTTGGTTGCATTTTGATGGGACTCACTGGAAAGATTCTCCACCTGAGGTTCTCATTCAAGGATCCTCTAGCTTTGTAGAGATCATCTGGAGAACAATTATTGGTTTTTTGTTTTATTTTTGCTTTAATATGAAATTAATAAATTTTCTGTTTGTTTTTCAAGTCAGACAAGATTTTTGGCTAATTTTCATTTGTTTCAATAAGAATTAATATATTAATTTATTAAATTCACTGTTAAGTATACACAATATAGATGTTGCATCCCTCGAGCACTGGTGCCTAGACATGCAATCAGATTCACACAGATGACTCCTAGATTGAAGAACCAAGGATATTTAGAGGATTTTGAAATATATTAATACTTTTGGGAGATGTGCAGTATTAAATGATATAAAGAGAAAGAATTTTTTACCTACAAGTTGCTTAAGGATATAGACTTAAATTTCTGGTAAGGTAGAAATTTTCTAAAACAGTTGGAGGTGGATTTCCAGGCCTTTCTTTTTAAGATAAGTTTTCTGTGGCTTTTGTCTGTATTTTTGTATTTATTTAATATTTAATTATTCCCCAGTTATGTGTAAAACAATTTTTAACATTTGTTTTTAAAACTTTGAGTTCCAAATTTTCTCCATTCCTTCTTCTTCATCCTCCATCATTGAGAAAGCAAGCAAATCCATACAGGTTACATATGTGTAGTTATGCGAAACATATCCACAATAGTCATGTTGTAAAAGAAAACATAGACAAAAAAGTAAAAAAAAAAAAGAATATGGAATATAAAACCAAAGTTGCTTTGACCTATATTCAGACAACATCAGTTCTTTCTCCGGGGCTGTTCAGCATTTTTCATCCTAAGTGCTTCAGAGTCGTCATGGATCATTGTAGTGCTAAGAATAGCTAAGTCATTCACAGCTGATGACCTTACAACATTGCTATAACTTTGTACCCAGTACATTTCTCTTTGCAACAACCCAAGTAAGTCTTTCCAGGTTTTTCTAAGATTATCCTGTTCATTATTTCTTACAGTAAAATAGTATTCCATCTGAATTATGTGCCACAACTTATTCAGCCATTCCCCAATTGATGTGCATCCCCTCAATTTCTACTACTTCACCCCTAGATAAAAGCTGCTAGAAATATTTTTGTAGATATGGGTCCTTTTACTTTTTGTTTGTTATCTCTTTTGGGATACAGACCTAGTAGTGGTATTGCTAGGTCAAAGGGTATACCTGGTTTTATAGCCCTTTGGGCATAGTTCTGGATTGTTCTATAAAATGGTTTAACCAATTCACAACTCTGACCACAGTACATTAATATCTCATTTTTTTCCATATCCCCTCCGACATTTGCCATTTACCTTTTCTGTTCTATTATTTAATCTAATAGGTATGAGGTAGTATCTTAGAAATGTTTTAACTTGCATTTCTCCAAGGAATAGTGGGTTGGACAATGTTTTCATATAGCTATAGATTGCTTTAATTACTTCATCTGAAAACCAATTACTATTTTGATCATTTATCAATTGGAGAATGGCTCTTATTTTTATAAATTTGACACATTGCTCTATGTATTAGAGAAATGAGAGCCTTATCAGAGAAACTTGCTTCAATTTTTTTTCACATATTGCTAACTGCATCTTCCTCCATTCAATTCCCCCTATCCCCATTTATTCTATTCTCTCTTCCTTTCACTCTATACTTCCTCAAAAGTGCTTTGCTTCTGATTTGCCTGTTCCCCAATCTGCCTTCCCTTGTATCACCCCTCCCTTCTCTTGTCACCTTCCCCTTCTATTTTCCTTTAGGGTAAGCTAGAGTTTTATACCCCATTGTCTGTGTATCTTATTTCCGAGCTACATGTACAAACGATTTTTAACATTCATTTTTAAAACTTTGAGTTCCAAATCCTCTCTCTGCTTCCCTCCCCACCCACCTACATTGATATGGCAAGCAATTTGATGTAGGTTATACATGTGTTGTCAGGCAAAACACTTCTGTAATATTCATGTTGTGAAAGACTAACTGCATTTCCCTACATCCTATCCTGCCTCCCATTGATTCTATTCTCTCCGTTCACCCTGTCCCTTCTCAAAACTGTTTGCTTCTCACTACCTCCTCCACCAATCTGCCCTCCCATTTATCACCCTCTTTATCCCCTTTCCGCCTACTTTCCTGTAGAGTAAGATAGATTTTCGTATGCTATTGAGTGTCTATGTTATTCCCTCCTTTAAGGGGGATTCCAATTCCAATGAGAGTGAAGTTCACTCATTCCTTCTCACCTCCCCCTCTTGCCTTCCACTGCAATAGCTATTTCTTGTGTCTTTTATGCAATATAATTTACCCCATTCTGCATCTACTTTTCTCTTTCTCCCAGGATATTCCTCTCTCACCCCTTAATTTGATTTTATTTTTTAGATATCATCCCTTCATATTCAATTCACCCTGTGCCTCTTGTCTATGTATATTCCATCCAGCTACCCTAATAATAATAAAGGTCTCATGAGTTACAAATATCATCTTTCCATGTAGGAATGCAAACAGTCCAACTTTAACATGTCCTTTATGATTTCTCTTTCCTGTTTAACTTTTCATGCTTCTCTTATATTTGAAAGCCAAATTTTTTATTTAGCTCTGGTTTTTTCTCAAGAACGCATTAAATTCCTCTACCTCTGTGGTGTTAATGTGATTAAAGATTTTCCCTAGGGGCAGCCCTGGAGTCAGGAGGACTTGAGTTCAAATCTGGCCTCAGACACTTGACACACTTACTAGCTGTGTGACCTTGGGCAAGTCACTTAACACCAATTGCCTTGCCTTCCCCCCTCCAAAAAAGAAAAAAAATCTTCCCTGCCCATTCAATAGGGTCTTTACTTACACTCTTTACTTACTAGGTGAAGGCCCAAGCCCACACCCTTTTGCTAAGTAGATCACAAGAGGTGTGAAGCCTTTGGGGCCCTAAGGAGAGGTGCTAACACCAGAGCCAATTGTATATGCACTGAGTTCTAACCAATCAGATGTACATGAATCCAGCCAGTCAGACACCTGAGTTCTAGCCAATCAGACACTGGCTAGGACTATATATAAGGAGAGTCCAGAGTGTGAGAGAAGCAGAATTGAGGAGACATCAAGAAGAGATTGAGGCAGCAGTTACTGTGAGAGAGCCACCATCAAGAGAGACTGCAGAGCTGAGATTGCAGACCAGAGAGTTGTGGAGATAAAAAAGCTGAGAATTTACAGCATAGAGAGATTGGAGAACTGACAATCCAGAGAATCCAGGAGATTGAAAGGACTCTGAGAACTGCAAGAGCTTTCAGAACTGAAGGAGAGGATGTAGGCAAAGTAGACAGTTAGGATTCATGAGTGATTGTTTACAGGAAGGTGCTAGCAGGAAGGGGAAGGTTGCAGGATGACTTGCTTTCTTGCTATAATAGCGTGTTATAATTTCCTTTTTGCTACATTGAGGCGGGCTTGCTGGTTTGGGGATATAATTACTGCTATATCAAATTGGAGTTACTGGTCTTGGGATATGATCTTCTGGTGTCTAATTAAATGTTATATTTCCTCTGCCCTCTACCAAGATAGTTTTTCATACTTTGTGATTCAGAACCATACAGGCATGTTCATGGTCATCCTTGAGGTCATGAGTCTTGCCTTACTGATAAAGCCTCATTAAATATCAATTTTTCTCCATGGATTACACTCAGTTTTGCTGGGCAGGTGATTCTTGGTTGTAATCCTAGCTCTTTTGACCTCCAGAATATCATATTCCAAGCCCTCTGATCTCTTAATGTAGAAGCTGCTAAATCATGTGCTATCCTGATTGTGGTTCCACAACACTTAAATTGTTTCTTTCTGGCTGTTTGCAATATTTTCTTCTTCACCTGGGAATTCAGAAATTTGGCTATAATATTCCTGGCAATTTTCCCTTGGGGTTCTCTTTCAGGAGATGAACAGTGGATTCTTTCAATTTCTATTTTACTTTCTGGTTCTAGAATATCAGGGCAGTTTTCCTTGATAATTCTTGAATGATGATGTCTAGGCTCATTTTTTTGTCCTGGCTTTCATGTAGTCCAATATTTTTAAAATTTTCTTTCATGTATCGAAATTCCAGGTCAGTTGTTTTTCCAATTAGATATTTCACATTGTCTTCTATTTTTTTCATTATTTTGGTTTGTTTTATGATTTCTCAATTTCTCAAAGTCATTAGTTTCCATTTGCTCCATTCTCATTTTTAATGAATTATCTTCTTCAGTGAGCTTTTGTGCCTCCTTTTCCATTTGGCCAGTTCTGCTTTTCAAGGCATTCTTTTCCACACTGGCATTTTGGACCTCTTCCATTTGGTCCATTCTATTGTAAGGTGTTATTTACTTCAGTATGTTTTGAGGGCGGTCTCTTTACCAAGCTGTTGACTCATTTTTCATTATTTTCTTTCATCACTCTCATTTGTCTTCCCAATTTTTCCTCTACCTCTCTTACTTGATTTTCAAAATCCTTTTTAAGCTTTTCCATGACCTGAGACCAATTCATATTTTTCTTCGAAGTTTTGGATATAGGAGCTTTGACTTTGTTATCTTCTTCTGATTGTATGTTTTGATCTTCCTTTGTATGCTTTTTCCATTGTTTGCTCATTTTCCCAGCCTATTATTTGACTTTTTAATTCTTTGTCAAGGTAGGGCTCTGCTTCCAATGCAGAGGGCAAACTGTCCCAAGCTTCAGGAGTTTAGTGCAGCTCTTTTCAGAAATATTTTTAGGGACCTGTACATTTTCATTTCTTCCAAGGTGGTATGATCTAAGGAGAGGTGTTTACTACACTCCTGGCCTGTGCTCTGGTCTGTGGGTGACCACAAGTGCTCTTATCCGCCCTGGAACTGTGAGGAGGCTCCCCCCTCCACTGCTGCCACAAGCTCTTCTATGCCAGTGCTCCTCCTTGACTCAGCACTGTGACCTAGATCCAAGTACAGGCAAAGCAACAGAACCCTGCCTTGGTGCCTGTGAAGAGACTCCTGTAATCTCCTTCTGAGCAGTTGTTTGATCCCCTTATCAGCTGCGGGCTGGGAGCTCTGAAAGTAAATGCTGCTGCTGATTCAGTCACTCCCAAGTGCTGCTCCTAGTTTGCTGGGGCTGAGGCTGTCCTGGGGCTGGGCTGGACTATGCTCCTCTCTCACCAGGTCCTTCTAAATTGTCTTTCAAGTTTGTGGGTTGAGAAGTCTGGAATCCCCAGTAGCTGCCAGTGATTCAATCCCCTGAGGCCTGCTCAGAGTTTCGTGGGACCCAGTCTATGCTGGACTGTGGTCATCTCTCAGCTTTGTACAACAGACATTTCCTGTTGACTTTCAAGGTTATCTTGGGTTGGAAATTTGTTTCACTCTCTTTTTGTGGGTTCTGCTGCTCTAGAATTTGTTTAGAGTCATTCTTACATGTATTTGGAGTGGTTTAGGGGAGAGCTCAGGTGAGTCCCTGCCTTTACTCTGCCGTCTTGGCTCTGCCCCACTTCTGTATTTTTTTTTTACAACATCATAGTATTCCCAGCATCACTTCCCCTCCCAGAGTCATCCCATATTAAAAAAAAATACTATTTTTAAGAGGAAAAAAAATCAGCATAACTGATTGATACATTGAAAAAAATCTGAAAAGCATGTAATGGATAACACCTGTATCTCTCCCTTCTCCATTAAGGAGTGGGTTACAAGTGTTCTCTCATATCTCTTTAGTTGAGTCCATGGAGTTATTCCCCCAAGAAAGATCCCCAGAGATTTTTCCCCATCCAACCACTTCCTTTCTTATGGTATGTACATAAATGTTATCTATACAGCTTTTTAAGTTTCATATAATTGAAATTATTTATTTTAATTTTTATAGTTGTTTCTATTTCTTGGGTGGCTAAGAATATATTTCCTACATGCAGAAGTAAGAAACATATGATCTCTTACTCTTCTAATTTCTCTATAATGTGACCTTAAATATTAAGATCCCATATTCATTTAGAATTGTGGAATATGGGGTAAGGTGTTGATCTAAGCCTAATTTCTGCCAGACTACTTTCTAGTTTTCCCAGAAGTTTTTTATCAAATTAGTTTTTTCAAGTAATTCATATTTTCTACCTTATTGCACACTGGATTTTTGAGTATTTTTTCTGATTTTCCTCTGTCTGGTCTAGTCCATTGATTTAGCTCTTTATTTATTAATGCAGATAATTTGATGGCTTCTGTTTTATGATATAGTTGGAGGTCTGAAAGTCTATTTGCCCATTATTCCTATTGATTTTCATAATTTCCCTTCCATTTTAGATATTTTTCAATTTTGTAAATGAAATTTTTATCAAGTTCTATAAAGCATTTCCTTGGCAATTTGGAATAGCCTTAGAAGTGTAAGTTAACATTGGTAATACAGTAATTTTTAATTTGTTGGCAATACCTAGCTAGGAGCACTAAATAATCCTTCCAGCTCTTTTTAATTGTGCTTTATTTCATTTAAGAGCATTCTGCATTCGAACTTATGTGAGTCTTTTGTGTATTGGTATCATCAATCCCTAGATATTTTATGGATTTTGCTGTTATTTGGAATGGGATTTCACTGTCTGTTATTGCCTCTTGTGCTTTGTTAATATTATATAGAAATGCTGTTGATTTTTGAGGGTTTATTTTGTAGCCTCCAACTTTGCTGAAGCTATTAATTGTCTCAGCATCTTTACTGACTCCCTCACATTTTTCAAGTGTATCTTTACCTTTAATTTCTTTGTCTTATTTCTATCATTAAGATTTCCATAATTATAACAAATAATAGTGGAGAGAACAGGCATCCTTGTTTTACTCCTATATTTATTGGAAAAGTCTTAATACACCCTCATTGCACATGGCACTTGCTTCTGCTTTTAGATAGATGACTTTTTATGATATTAAAATAATTATGCCTACACTTTGTACAGTTGTTTATTTGATTGTTTAGCATAAGTATTGTGCTTTGTCAAAAGCTTTCTCTGCCACTCTTGAGATGATTGTGTGCTTTAGGATTTTTTGATTTTTGTCATGATTCATTACGTTGATTGTTTTGCTAATGTTGAACCATCATTGCATCCTTGGTATAAATTTCACTTGGTCATAATGAACAACTTCTTGGATTAATCACAGTATTTTCTTTAAAAAGTTTGAGTCAATAGTGATGATGATATTGGCTTATAATTTTCCTTCTGTGTTTAATCTTTCCCTGGCCTCGGTATTAGGACTATATTTGTCTCATAAAAAGATTTTAGTAGCACATGTTCTCAATTTTTGAGAATAATTTGTGAAGTATGACTACTGTGTTCCTTAAAAGTTTGATAGAATTCTCCTATTCATCTATCAGGACCAAGAGTGTTTTTCTTTGGTAATTTTGTTATAGTTAGATCTATTTTCTTTTCAGAGATCAGATTGTTTAAGATCTATATCTAATCTGCCAGCTAGAACTGCATATAATGACAGCCCGGAGTGTGAGAGCAGCAGAATTGAGAAGGAGACATCAAGAAGAGATTGAGGCAGCAGATACTGAGAGAGAGCCAGCATCAAGAGAGACTGCAGAGCTGAGAGTGCAGACCAGGGAGTTGTGGAGATAAAAAAGCTGAGAATCTACAGCATTGAGAGATTGGAGAACTGACAATCCAGAGAATCCAGGAGACTGGAAGGACTCTGAGAACTGCAAAGGCTTTCAGAACTGAAGGAGAGAATGCAGGCAAGCAGACAGTTAGGATTTGTGAGTGATTGTTTACAGGAAGGTGCTAGCAGGAAGGGGAAGGTTGCAGGATAGCTTGGTTCCTTTCTATAATGGTGTGTTATAATTTCCTTGTTGCTACATTGAGGTGGGTTTACTTGTTTTGGAATATAATTACTGCTATATTAAATTAGAGTTATTGGTCTTGGGATTTGATCCTCTAGTGTCTAAATAAATGTTATACTTCCTCTGCTTAAAAAAAGATCTCTAATTAATCTGATAGTTTGGGTATTTTATATTTTTGAGGATATTCCTCTATTTCTATTTTATTCTTAGTTTTGTTTGCATATAACTGTACACAATATGTTCTGATAATTCTTCATATTCTTCTGGTTTTGTGATTTCAACTTGCTGATTTACTATTTTATTGATTTGGTTTTCTACCTTCTCTTTTAAATCAGTTTAGCTAGGGAATTTATCAGTTTAATTAATCTTTGCAAAGAACCAGCTTTTAGTTTAATTTAATCATTTCTATGGGTATTTTTGGTTTCTAATTTACTGGTTTCTCCTCTATTTTTAAAAATGCATATTTGGTACATTAATCCTCTTTTTTTCTCTTTTCATAATGTATGTTTGTAGGGATATTGTCGTCCTCCCCGTCCCCACCAGGACTACTTTGCCTGAATCTCAGAAATTTTGGGATGTTCTTTCATCATTCTTGTTTTCTTTCACATAATTATTAATAGTTTCTATGATTTGTTTTTTGACCCACTCACTATTTAGAAGTTCATTGTTAAGTTTCTATTCTGGTTGGTGTCTTTTGTTTGTGGTACCTGAACTAATAATTTTTATTATATTATTGTCTGTAAAGGATGTACTATTTCTTGCTTTTTACATTTGCTTGCAATATCTCTGTGCCCCGATACATAGTCAATTTCTGTAAGTTCCATGTGGTCCTGGGAAATTTATACAGACACACACATACATATGTATGTATGTGTATATACGTATATATATATATATATATATACACACACACACATATATGTATATATGCATATATGTATGTATACACACATGTGTGAATATACATAGACACATACATATCTATGAATTTGTGTGTACGCCTGTGTCTATCTGTGTATATTCTTTTGCAGTCCCACTCAGAAGGTGCCACAAGTCTTTTAGCTCTTAGTCTTTTAGCCCCAGCAGCAATTTGTTCAGTTTAATATTTTCCCTTTTGTTTATCTTTCTGTTGGATGTAACCAAAACAAAGAGAAGACTATTGAAACTCCTGTCACTATTATGTTACTGCCAGTATCTTCTTGCAGTTCAGTTAATGTTTCCTTTATAAATTTGGATGCTAAGGCATTTTGAGTATATAAGGTTTTTTTGTTGTTGTTTTTGCAGGGGGAAAGGCAGGGCAATTGAGGTTAATTGACTTCCCCAAGGTCACACAGCTAGTATGTGTCAAGTGTCTGAGGTCAGATTTGAACTCAGGTCCTCCTGACTCCAGGGCCAGGGCTCTATTCATTGTGCCTTCTTGCTGCTCTTGAGTATATAGGTTTTTTCTGATATTGGTTGTTATCTATAGTTCCTTTCAGTATAATTGTTTATGGCCTCTTATTTTTTAAATACTTGCTTTTGCTTTATTAGATAATATGATTACAAGATCTGCTTTTTGAAATTTACTTGATGTACAATTTTTCCATCTTTTCATTTTTATTTTTTTAATGTCTATTCTTTTTTAATGTTTCTTGTAAGCAAGATTTTGATTTCTTATCCAATTGGCCATTCTTTTTCATTTTATTGGATTGTTTAATGCATTGACATTGAAACTGGTGTGTGTTTTTTTTTAATTTCCTATCTCTGCCTCTAATATGGGACTTTTCTAGTTAAGGTATTTTCCTTCTTTTGCTATAAATGGGAAATATGTTCCTTCTGTTACTTTAGCTTAAACTTTTTTAAGGCGGGTCTATTTTCACTGGCTCTCTTCCTCTAACCCCAACCCTCCTCTCCCATTTGTTATCCTTTGCACTTTCAGGTTTTTCTTGTTGTTTTTTTTATTTTCTGTTTTATCTGATTTTTTCTTTTCACTTTTTGTCTTCTCAAATAGGTTTGCCTTTTCTCTCCTCCCTTCAACTAGTCTTATTCATTTTTTACACTCTTTTCCAGAGAGGGGTTCTTTCACTTTCTTGATTTTCTATCTTCTCTTTCTGTTCACTCGGGACCCTCATTCTCTTGTTCCTGCCTCCCTCCACATAATGATCTAGCCTCTCTCTATTTCCTGCATGCTTCATAGAATAATAACATCCAACACATCTATTCCAGGTTCTAACCTCTTGGAAGTTTCTACCACTGTCTTGTAGAACTTGCCTCACACCCACAGTTCAGACAGCTGTCAAACTTGTGCTACAGCATTGGATTCTATAGTTCTCTAAGGCACTGGGATAGATTGAAATGGGCAGTGGAGTTGAGCTTTAAGGCCAGAAATGTGTTCTTCCCCTTTCCCTCTGTTTTGCCACCTTCCTGCAGAGATCTTTTGCAGTACAAAATGCTACAACCACTGGGATGGCTGTCTATCAGGGCTGCAGCAAGCTTCAGTAGCCGGTAGTACCACTTGACATGGGCTCTCTCTTGGACTGTGCAAAATTCTGCAGCCTGGTGCCCATAACTGTGCAGCACTAAAAAAGGGGGGACGGGAAGGTAGATCAGGATGTGGAGTTGAATTTTCTTGCAAGCCCATGCATTGGGTCCAAGGATTATACATCAGGTCCTTTGGTCAACCAGTGCAGCCTTTATACCAGAAATGTGATGGCAAATTGGGGACCATGTATTAAGTAAGGTAAGTAAAATCCAAATGAAGGTAAATGAACTGATGTTCATGGTTCTGTTTTACCTTCATTTGGATTTTACAAGTCCTAGGCCATGGAGACAGTTAAAGTTGCTTTCTCTTTGGGCAATAATTTTTTCATTGGAGAGGAGTGAGAGGTCATGAGGATCAGAGAAAATGCCTAGCCCCATCTCTTGTGGATCACATGACCTAAAAATCCAATTTCCAGGACTTTCAAAGAGAATCAGAGGATACTACATATAATTAAAACATTTTAAATAATGAGGGAGAGGGGCAGAGCCAAGACAGCAGCTGGAAAGTAGGGACTAGCATGAGCTCCCCTCTAAGTCCCTCCAAAAACCTATAAAAATGGCTCTGAACAAATTCTAGAACTGCAGAACCCACAAAACAGCAGAGGGAAGCAGCGCTTCAGCCCAGGACAGCCTGGATGGTCTCTGGGTGAGGTCTATCCTCCACGGAGCTGGAAGCAGAGAGGAACAGAGCAGAGCCCAACATGAGCGGCTGGACCAACCAGACCAGGAGCCGGGTGGAGTGTGCCCTAGCGCCCTGAATCAGTGAGCTGCAGCAGTTACCAGACTTCTCAACCCACAAACACCAAAGACAACAGAGAAGGTTAGTGGGAAAAGCTGCAGGAGTGGAAGGAGTTCCTGGTTCAGCTACCACCCCATGGGCAGCTACAGAAGTACAGCTGCAGTTGCTTCCGGCCCCAGGCCCACCTGGTGGGAGGAATTAAATGTTGGATCAGAGCAGGAGTGAAGAGCCTGCTGAAGATCTAAGTCCAGTCCGGGTTGGGGGTTCTTGGGGAAGGAGGAGTGCTGGTGTGGCAGAGCTGGCGCATCCCCCCCAGGCTCTACAAGCAGTCATACCCCGCTGAAAAACTCAAGGGTCAAGTTAGTTGGCTGGGAACATGGACAGGCAGCGAAAACGCACCCAGATTCAGTCTCAGACTTTGCATTCTTTATTTGGTGACAAAGAAGACCAAAACATACAGCCAGAAGAAATCAACAAAGTCAAAGAGCCTACAACAAAAGCCTCCAAGAAAAACATGAACTGGTCCCAGGCCATGGAAGAGCTCAAAAAGGACTTGGAAAAGCAAGTTAGAGAAGTAGAGGAAAAATTGGGAAGAGAAATGAGAAGGATATGAGAAAACCATGAAAAACAAGTCAATGACTTGCTAAAGGAGACCCAAAAAAATACTGAAAAATATACTGAAGAAAACAACACCTTAAAAATAGACTAACTCAAATGGCAAAAGAGCTCCAAAAAGCCAATGAGGAGAAGAATGCCTTGAAAGGCAGAATTACCCAAATGCAAAAGGAGGTCCAAAAGACCACTGAAGAAAATACTACCTTAAAAATGAGATTGGAGCAAGTGGAAGCTAGTGACTTTATGAGAAATCAAGATATTATAAATCAGAACCAAAGGAATGAAAAAATGGAAGACAATGTGAAATATCTCATTGGAAAAACCACTGACCTGGAAAATAGATCCAGGAGAGAGAATTTAAAAATTATTGGACTACCTGAAAAGCCATGATCAAAAAAAGAGCCTAGATCATCATCTTTCAAGAAATTATCAAGGAGAACTGCCCTGATATTCTAGAGCCACAGGGCAAAATAGAAATTGAAAGAATCCACCGATCACCTCCTCAAATAGATCCCAAAAAGAAATCTCCTAGGAATATTGTCGCCAAATTCCAGGGCTCCCTGATCAAGGAGAAAATACTGCAAGCAGCCAGAAAGAAACAATTTGAGTATTGTGGAAGCACAGTCAGAATAACCCAAGATCTGGCAGCTTCTACATTAAGAGATTGAAGGGCTTGGAATATGATATTCAGGAGGTCAATGGAGCTAAAATTAAAACCAAAAATCACCTACCCAGCAAAACTGAGTATCATGCTCCAAGGAAAAATATGGATTTTCAATAAAATAGAGGACTTTCAAGCTTTCTCAGTGAAAAGACCAGAGCTGAATAGAAAATTTGACTTTCAAACACAAGAATCAAGAGAAGCATGAAAAGGTAATCAAGAAAAAGAACAAGAAAAAGAAATTGCAAGGGACTTACTAAAGTTGAACTGTTTTGTTTACATTCCTACATGGAAAGATGATGTGTATGATTCTTGAGACCTCAGTATTAGGGTAGCTGAAGGGAATATGCATATATATATACATATATGTTTATGTGTATATATATAAGTGAATGCGTATGTATGTATGTATGTGTATATATATATGTATATATATATATATATATATATATATATATATATATATATATATATATATATATATATATATATATATGGAGAGAGAGAGAGAGGGCACAGGGTGAGTTGAAGATGAAGGGAAGATATCTAAAAGAAATAAAATTGAATTAAGGGATGAGAGAGGAATATATTGAGAGAGGGAGACAGGGAGAGATAGAATGGGGTAAATTATCTCGCATAAAGGTGGCAAGAAAAAGCAATTCTGTAGGAAGAGAAGAGAAGGCAGGTGAGGGGGGAATGAGTGAATCTTGCTCTAATCAGATTTGACCTGAGGAGGGTATCTTAGCCCACAGGAAAAAAGAAGGAAGAAGATAAAGGGGGGGAGATGATAGAAGGGAGGGCAGATGGGCGTGGAGGTAATTAAAAACAAACATTTTCGAAAGGGGACAGGGTCAAGGGAGAAAATTCAATAAAGGAGGATAGGTTAGGAAGGAGCAAAATATAGTTAGTCTTTCACAACATGAGTATTGTGGAAGGGTTATACATAATGATACACATGTGGCCTATGTTGAATTGCTTGACTTCTTAGGGAGGGTGGGTGGGGAGGGAAGAGGGGAGAGAATTTGGAACTCAAAGTTTTAAAAACAGATGTTCAAAAACAAAAAAAAAGTTTTTGCATGCAACTAGAAAATAAGATACACAGGCAATGGGGCGTAGAAATTTATCTTGCCCTACAAGAAAGGAAGGGAAAAGGGGATGGGAGGGGAGTGGGGTGACAGAAGGGAGGGCTGACTGGAGAACAGGGCAACCAGAATATACGCTATCTTGGAATGGGGGGGAGGGTAGAAATGGGGAGAAAATTTGTAATTCAATCTCTTGTGAAAATCAATGCTGAAAACTCAATATATTAAATAAAAAAAATAATGAGGGAGAATCTGGAGGCATATTATCTACTATACAAGTAAGAAAATATCTGAAGATCCATATCTTCAGAAGGAGCAGATAAAGATGCAGATAGACCACAACAGTTTGTCAATATGGTGTTCAACCACAATACAACTGTAGGCCTAGGTAAGGTCTTGATTTTTTTTGAGGAAAGGATTTTTCACTGTACAGGAAAATCTTGGGATATCTGGATCAGAAAAATAACCAAAGTAACTAAGTCTATACCAGATACCTGAAAAAATGATGTTTCAAAGGGGGCGGTTTAGCATAGAGGAATATTATAGCTTTCTTCAGGTAGTTCCAGGGTTGACCATAGAAAGACTGATTAGACCTGATCTATTTGCCCACAAAGAGAGCTAGAAGAAATGGATGAAAGATTAATATATTCTAAGTTATAATGAATAAACTCAAACTCATCCATTGCCTTGAGAAGTTGCATGTTCCCTCTCATTGCTCTTCAATCAAAGGCTGGACGTTCATTGGTCAATTTTTGGAGGGGATTTTTGTTCTGATACAATTTGATGTAAATGGCCTCCTAGAAATTTTTTTGCTCTGAGATGCTGTGCTGCTTCGATTTTGATCATGATATTCCTTCCCAAATGCTCTAATTTCTCTGTTCAGTTTGTCTGTTTTATAATTCCACTAGATTATCACTTGTGCTTCACTCTCCATCTCCAAGTCTTCTTTCTTCCTGTCCAAGTCTTCTAAACTATGTTTCTCACTCTCTTCCCCAATTTTCCTTATATAAGTACATGCTAATGATTACATATGCTGCTTCATTTGTCATGTCTTATAGTCTGATCATTTTAAAAAGGTATAACTTTTCAAAACAACAGGAAGTTCTTGACTATGCGTCCTAAGCAATTCCAATGATTCTTTGGTATTTCAAATCTCTAGCAAAAGGAACCATTTTTACCTAAAATATTAAGAATATACTGTGAATTCACATATGCCAGATTAGGTCCAATATTATCAGCTGCTAGTGTATGAAGCAAAGAAACATTGCAAATTATGCTAATCAATTAATGGTGTCTGAATTATCAGCTAGAATACCTGAATGGTATTCGATTCATTGTCAAGTACTTTCTTAAAACATCATCTGAACATATATCACTGTTGCTGCATAAATCACTAATTCGTTAGACATCATCAAGAGAGACTTCAGTAGGAGGGAAGTTGTAATGTAGAAAATTATTTTACTTTTCTGGTATGTATTAACATTTTCTACTCCAAATACTGCCACCCTGAAACAAAAGAGATTGAAAAGAGGCATGTTAGGGGGTTTGTTTTCTGTTCTTATATAGTCAAAAGAATCCATCGAAATAGCCCCATCTCACTCTGAAAGGATGTATAGTTTGAGAATGACTATGACTTATGTTCACCAAATCTTGATTGATTTGGACAATGTGGAAATGTATTCTTTCTTTGTGTTGCATACTGGTGGCACTATATCACATATTTCAGGAAGTTTCTATAGAGTCAGTAGAATTGATTTGATATGATGTAATGATTTTATTGGTCTGGGGCTAAGGTGAAATTATTAACTATAAGATATTGAGATACGCTTTGTTCCTTGCAGACATGGACCATTGCATGAAATGCCCAGAGGATAAGTATCCAAATGAAGAGAGAAATAACTGCCTCCCAAAGAATGTGGCCTTCTTCACTTTCAAAGAGTCCTTGGGAATGACTTTGACTTGTATAGCTCTTTCATTTTCTCTCCTCACAGTTCTGATTCTTGTGATATTTGTGAAGTTTCGAGATACTCCCATAGTCAAAGCCAATAACAGAAATCTCAGTTACACACTCCTCATATCCCTTACCTTGTGTTTCCTCTCCTCCATGTTCTTCATTGGCCAACCAACATCAGCAACCTGCCTCCTGCAACAAACTATATTTGCAATTGTGTTCACTGTGGCTGTTTCTTCTATTTTGGCCAAAACCATCACTGTGGTTCTGGCCTTCAAAGCCACAAGACCAGGAAGCAGGATGAAAAGATGGGTACAACCCAGAGTTTCTAATTTTATTGTCTTCATCTGCTCCATGATCCAAGTGACTCTCTGTGGCATCTGGCTGGCAACCTCTCCACCTTTTCCAGGCCTAGACTTACACTCAGAACCTGGTCATATAATTATTGTTTGCAAAATAGGTTCTGGCATTGCCTTTTATGGTGTCTTGGGTTACATGGGCTTCCTGGCCCTGGGGAGCTTCATAGTGGCTTTTTTGGCTAGAAACCTTCCAGACACCTTCAATGAAGCCAAGTTTATCACATTCAGCATGCTGATCTTCTGCAGTGTGTGGCTGTCTTTCATCCCTGCCTATCAGAACCCCAAAGGAAAGGCTATGATGAATGCGGAGATCTTCTGTATTTTGGCATCCAGTGGTGGATTATTAGGCTGCATCTTTCTTCCCAAGTGCTATGTGATCCTTCTGAGACCAGATAGAAACACCTTGGAATATCTAAAGCAGAAAGCAGATTCTAGGAGTCATTCTGAAATTTTACCTGGGAGGCAAAAGTTCAAAAAAAAATTTTGAATCACTTTGAGAAGTCTATAATTGGTGATATCTGAATCTTTTCTTAGTTTTTTTTTTTACTTTTAGTTTAAAACACTCAGTTCCACAAGTGTTTGAGTTCCAAATTTTCTCTCTCTCCCTCTCCTCCCCTGTCCCCCACAAGACAGCATGTAATCCAATATAGGTTTCACATATTCATTTGCATTAAACTTATTTCCATAATAGTCAAGTTGTAAAGAAGAATTAATATTAATGATATCTGATTCTTTACTAGGTTCTCCACTAAAGATGCCAACCTTTCATAACTATTGTTATTCTCAACTAGACCATCGTCTCTTGACTATTATAATAGTCTGTATTATATTTCATTCTATAATATTTCTTGTTTTCCACATTAAATTTATAATTCAAACCTGCCAATTCTTCCTATATTTGTTTGGGAATTCACTTTGCCACAACTCAATACCCCAAACATTAACAGGCCTACTATGTGCCATTAAATGTCATAAATGCTACAAGCAGAAACAGTGACACAACAAAGAACCTATCCTCAGAAAGCTTAAAATTTTCTAAGGGAAAATGTACACATTTTAAAAAGATACAAATCTGGGTGAAAAATTCCCAGGATAGTTCAAGATCAAAGTTAAGGTTACAGTGAGGGACTAGAGAGAAATCTCATTTTTGCCATATGGGTAAGTGAGATAGGGTTTCATAAAGCATTTGGCACAGGAGTTGTGTCAAAGTAGGGGACTTAATCTTATGCCAGTCTTAGTCTTGGGGTATGGAATGAGCAAAGATACAGTGAAAGGAAATGGCATGATGAGAAAAGCAAACAGCATATTAGCACAATTTAGCTGAAATGGAGAGCATGTGAAAGGGAATTATGTGAAATAAACCTAGAAGGCAGATTGGAACCATATTGCGGAGGGCATTATACACCAGTATAGGATTTATTGTGGTATTCAACAGGTTATGTAGAGTCACTGATTATTTCAGTAGAGGAAGGGAAAGTTTCCTAATGAACAGTGGTTCATTAGGAAGATTATTCAGGCTATTGTGAAAGGAATTAATTGGAGCAGTGATGAGCTAGGAAATAATGGAAAACAACTCAGTGACACATTATATATCTCAGGTGAACTACAGGGAAATGATGACTCAATTATCAGTCTAAGCAGATGGTAGGATGGCAATGCCATTATTAGAAACAGAAACATTAAAAGGATGGAAAAATTGTTGGGGCAAGATGAATTCAATTCTGGGCATATGAATTCCTATAGATATCATGTTGTTAATCCTTTGTTTTTGAAGAGGACTGATGACATCATAGACTATGTCCTGACTTATGAATGAACTGGATTTAAATAAGGTAGGGCTGCACAAAGTCATCAGCCTCACTCTCTCTTCCAGAGTCATTTAAGTCCAGTGGAAAGACAAAAATAAAGACAACTGGTGATATCCCAGGTTGACTGTGGTGTTTTTGATGTTTGATCAATCTCTAAATGCTCCAGAGCACCTGCTTCAGTGGCCTTCATGGCCTTTGCAACAAATTGTTCTCATCCACCCATTCCACTGGGGAATGTCTTCACATACTTGGGTCAGACATCTCTCTAACTCATCAACAGGTTTGAGGTCTGTCAGTTACTCAACCTGTCTTAACCGCAGTTTAGAACATGGGTTCTGTAAGCTGTAGCTGCAAGGCCACACAAGGCCTTCTAGGACCTTGGTTGTGGCCTTTTGACTGAGCCCATGTTTTGCAGAGCAAATCACTTCATTGAAGGGATTTGTTCTGTCAAGTTTGGATTCACCCAAAGGGCCATACTTGAAGACCCAGAGGAACACATATGGCCTTGAGGCTGCAGGTTCCCCAGACCCGGAGATGGTTTTACTGGGGTGTGGCTGTTGTAGAGGCAATAGAAAGCCACTGAATGTTAGGTAGATTATATTGACACTTCTGTGAGGGATGTATTGGAGAAAAGAAAGATTAAAAGGAGAGAATCAATGCGGTTCTTGTAATAATCCAAGTAAGGAGGTGATGAGGTCCTGAACTAAGGTAGAGGCTGAAGATGGAGAAGGGACAACCCCTCTTCATATTACAAAACTCAGACATAGACTAGTTGTTCCCTGACATCATCCTGCACTCTCCTTCTGAGCATTAAAATTTCCTCTACCCACATATCCACCTTTTAAAATCCTTCTCTTTCTTCAAGGTTACTTCTAGGTATACCCACATAATGGGTATTATCTAGTTTGGCTGCTACAGAATGTAAGTTGTTTGATCACCTGTGCTTTTCACAAATCAATCTCACCATCAAACTATTTCATATCTCTAGTCATCATCCCCATCTACTCCCCATCAGAAACTTGGATTCTGTCCTGGAATGATCCTAGGCTTTTCCTTTACCCATGAACTTTTCCTTTGTTTGTGGAACTAATCTTCTATCTCACTTCCTGTCCACCAGCTCCAAATCTTGCCCCAGAGACCTTAGTCCCCCCCCTCCTTTCCAGTTCTCTTTTATGTGTGGTCTCTCTGCATTAGAATATAAACTATTCCAAGGCAAGAACATTATCTATATTGTATTATGTTTTTGTTTATTTTATTAAATATTTCCCAATTATATATTCATCTGATTTCAGAGTTATGTGGTGATCCTGTGAGTTTGATACCTCTGTTCTAGAGTACAGGGTGGGGGAGTGTATCTAATAAGGTTAGAGAGTAGATTAGAGTCCATGTGAATGGCTTTATGAGCTAAACAAAGGATTTTGCATTTGGTCCTACAGGTAATAAATATAAGCCAACTGAACTTTACTGAACAGAAGAGTGATGTGGTCAGACCTAAGCTTCAGGAAAATCACTTTGACCACTGTGTGTAGGATAGTTTGGAGAGAAGAGAGACTTAAATAGAAAGATCAATTTAGAGACTTTCAGTAGAGTGAGAGGTATCAAGGTTTTCAGCTGGGATCATGGCTTTATGAGGACAGGAATGCAGACAGGTATGAGAGATGTTATGTAAGAACAATCTACAAGACTTGGTGGTGCCTGATTAGATATGAGTGGTAAGGGATACTCTCAGGTTGTGCAACTGGGTCACTGGAAGGCCCCTTGATTAAAACAGGAAAGCTCAGAAGATGGGATGGGTTTGGGGGAAAAAAATAAAGGTTTTGGACATGTTGATTTTGTTGTTGTTGTTCAGGCTGCATGCCTGACTCTTCATGACCTCATGGACTGTATCACACCACACCCTTCTATCCTCCATTATCCCTTGAACTCTGTCCAGGTTCATGTTCATCATTTCCATCATCCCACCTCTCCATCTGATCCTCTGCCATCCCCTTTTTCTTTTGCCTTCAATCTTTCCCAACATCAGGGTCTTTTTAAGCTTCATCTACAGTATTTGACTTCAAGATGCCTATTAAGCATCCAGGCTAAAATGTCTAATAGCAAAACTAGGGCTGCATATCTAGATCTGGGACTCATTTGTATACAGATAAAATAATTAAACCACAGGATCTGATGAGATAATGAAAAGAGAATCTAGATGGGGAACAGAGGATGGCCCAGGACTAAGAGTTGGAGTATCCTCAGAGTTTTGGTGTTGTTGAAACATTTCATTCATATTTGACGCTCCATGACCCCATTTTGGGTTTGTTTTGGGTTTTTTGTTGTTTTTGTGTTGCTGTTTTTTTTTCAAAGACACTGGAATGCCTTGCCATTTCCTTCTCCAGTTCATTTTACAGATGAGGAACTGAGGAAAATAGCGTTAAGTGGCTTACCCAGGATCACACAGCAAGTAAGTGTTGGAGGCTAAATTTGAATTCAGAGCTCCCTGACTCTAGGGTGGGCACTCCATTCCCCCATGCCACCTAGATGCCCCATACTCACAATTAGAGAGCATGATGTAAGGGTCACCCAACTAAGATCCTGAAAAAGAGTGGTCAGCGGTCAAAAAGAGAAGGGGGAGAACTAAGAGAAAGCATGAAAACTAGAGAAAAGAGAGTATCCGAGTAGAGAAGGTAGCCAGTAGTCTGCAATACTCCTCACAGGTCAAGAAGAATAAAGATCAAGAAAAAGCAATTACATTTGGCAATTAAGATATTATTGGTAACTTTGAGATAACACATAATTGTTATGTTCAGATGATATCTGCAGGTGGCTGTTGGAAATTTAGGAACAAAAATAAAGGGGATGATAATATATGTGTGTGTTTATAAATAATCTCTATACTGGAAAAATATCAATACAGGAAATGATAAAATCACCAAAGGGGAGAGCATAAAGATGTATTAACAAGGTCATCCTTAGCCTTCTATTTCAATTGTTACAATACTCAATCTCATTGCCCCAAGTTCTAGGGTAATCCAGAGGTATGTTTAGATATTTTGTCAATAATTGATACAATTGTAACTCTTTCTCATGAATTAGTTATTTAATAAATTTTTTATCATAAGCAATTGTTAACATCTCTCTATCAAAACTCCAGTCTCCTAGGATCAAAAATATGGGCTATTGGCTATACAATTTATTAATAATGTAATCAATATTACTACTAAGATATAAAAAATTATTTACAATATTTTAACTGGGAGAAAAATCTCAGCTGTTGTCACCTCTTATCCTCACTATAATTTGCAAGTGACTTTTCATTACCTCTGGAAGCAGAATTCTACCATTCATTTCATTCTTACAATACCAAGTAAGGTCTCATCTCAAGAATGCTCATCTTTTAAGCAGGATGCTCTCTGAAAAATGTGGAAAGACTTACATGAACTGATGCAAAGTGAAATGAGCAGAACCAGAACACTGTACATAGTAACAGCAATATTATATGTTGATTAACTTTAAATGACTTGGCTGTTCTCAGTAATACAATGATCCAAGACAGTTCTGCAGAACTTATGATGAAAGGTGCCATCCATCTCCAGAGAAAGAACTGGTAAAGCCTGAATGCAAATTAAAGATATCTTTTCTTTACTTTATTTTTCTTTTCTTTTTTGTCTGTTTTATTTCATATAATAATTTGCATGGAAATGTGTTTTGTATGACTACACTTGTATAACCTATGTCAAATTGCTTGCCTTCTCAATGAAGGGAGGAGGGAAATAATTTGGAACTCAAATTTAAAAAAAAAGAATGTTAAAATTGATCTTACATGTAATTGGGAAAAATAAAATATTAAATAGGAAAAAAGAATTCTCATCTTCTTCACAAGAGAAGAGCAAAATTGTTTCCATCAAGAAAGTTCTCATTATCTTTTTCTCTTTCTGTCTTCTTGAGTTTCTTTCAAACCATTTCTATACACCACAATCCACCCACAAACCTGGGTCATGGTCTCCACTAAGGCACATAGGGTCTTCTGATGTGTGTGGGGGGGGGGAGGTATGGGTGGGTGAGAGATAAAGAGAGAGAGACAGAGACAAAGAGACAGAGAAAGGGCATACTCTTATAGAAGCCTAGTAGGGAAGCACATGAGTGAGGAAATCCAGTGGATCAGGGCAAGTCAAAACTCTACACTACAGGCCTTCAAGTATGGTTGCTGTAGGAACAATCCACACTGTTTAAAACCACTTCACTGCTAGTTGCTCTTCCCTTATCCCATCCTCTGCACTTTTTTCCCTCATAACTCTGCTGTTGGGAAAATGTAACAATCTAATTATGTCAGATGAGATCTTTTAACTTACATCCACCCTTAGCATGGCTATAAGAGTCCTACTGTCATAGGAGGAGAGGTAGAAAGAGCATTTATTAACACTTATTAAGCATTGGGGCTTATAGTCATGAGCAGTGTGCTTAGGCCAGAGAATTGCAAAAGAGTACTAAGTATGATCAAGCAAGCTCATTACAATTCAAAACAAAGTGCGATTTGAGGTCTAACAGGAAAGTGCCAAAATAAATTCAAATGAAAGAATTGTATGAACAGGAGATGGAATAATTTTACATTGTCACATTTATGGAAAGGAGCAAACTTAGCTATTCAAAAATCAGAAGAAACCATAGCAGAAAACAGTGAATTTGATGTAATCATCAGGTTTTGAAATTATAACTTTTTTTAATGAATACTAAACAAACAGATTGAGGGAAATCCTGCTATCATAATTTCACGTCAAAGTCAGACATACAAAATCTAAAAGGAATGGGGACAAATTAAAAAGAGATGCTTATGAAGAGGCAGCTTTTCAATGAGGAAACAAATTCAGAAAAGTGACATGAAAAATAATTCAAAGTCGATAAAAATCACATAAATGAAAAACTAGGACAATTTTTGATTCAGCCGTAGAGAAGGGCTTTTTCCAGGCAAGTTTTTTTTTTAATTTTTGTTGAACTTATGAATTGATTGATCCTACATTTTTTGGAAAGGAAAATGTTATTATAAAATGATACTTATAAAAAATGTTCTTGCCATTGGAGTCAGTGTTTCCACTACTGATAATATCCTAAAAGAAAGAAATAATATTGCAAGTTACTTACAGCAATATGATTTTTAGGAGCAAAATTTGAAAATCTAACAAGAGTCTACATATCGGAAAACTTTGTCTCCTATTTGCCTTGTATATAGCTTGTTGATATGTATTTCTTTACTTGCTGTCTTATCCATTAGATTGTGAGTTCCTTCAGGTTGTGAATTGTCTTTTCCCTTTCCTTTAATCCCCACAGCTTTGCATGGGGATTCCTGGCCTGATGGGTCCAGATCACTACATGGGGGAGGGAGTGGAGTGGAAGAACCCCTCAGTAACACAGGTAGGGAGAAGAAATGCGTAGTGCCCCGAATCAGTCACCAGAATTATCAACCCACAGCCGCCAAAAGGAAACAGAGCAGGTTAGAGGAAAAGCTGCTAGATCAGAGTGAGAGGAGAGTGCAATCGGCCCCCAAACAGGGAGTGGAATGAGTCGCGCTGCACTGCAGATGCTTGGAGAGGTCCAACTGCAGTTGCTTCAAGCCCAAGACACATCCCATGGGAGGAATTAAGTTGTGGATCAGAGCCGAACTGCAGAAAAAGCTTGGATCTCGGTGGTAGTCCTGATTGGTGGAGGAGCACTGCTGCTACAGAAATTGCTGAGCAGAAGTACCTCTAAAAATAGCAACGCGGCCCCTAAAACATGAGACTAAGCACTCTCTACTCTACAATGGGTAAAGAGTGTGAAGCAACATGCTAATGGAAAGATCATAAAGCTTTGTCCTCCGCCTCCATTTTTGATGGCGGTGTCACCATGTCAGTATCTGGTCACCAAGGGAACCGTGGACGGGAAGTGACTTCTGATGAAGGACTCATCGCATCACCCCAGTTTGTCCCAGGACAATTGCAAGATCTGGAAGATGCCCTTCTCTGTCCAGAGCTCCCACCTGACTACCAGACATGGAACAAGAGGCATTCTCGTCGCTGCATGGGTGGTGCCAGAGCTCTGTCCCAGCTGAAGCGCCTTTCCTGACTTTGATCTCTGGGAGTGGAGCTAGGGGACATCAGCTCCCATTTTCCAATTTCCGCAGGAAACTCCAGACAGCCAATGTCCACTGACTCTAGAGCCTACCACCTGAGAAGCAGAGATGATGCTGAGGTCACTTTGGACATCCGCATGAAGGGCTTGCCTCAGATTCACTCCCTCTTTCTCTCCACCTTGTCTATTTCCCTAGTAGGGAGATGAATGGAGGCAAAGTCCGTAACAGTCGGGCAGCCAGCATCACCACAACTTCCTGCCTTGCCCCTTCCTCAGGCACTCTTTGAGGCCATGGAAAAGTCAAAGGCCTGCCAAGAACCTCCCTCCCACCCAAAACGAAAGGGCTCAGAAATGCCAATGTGGCTAGTTAATACAGAAAACTCCATTCCCCAAAGGAGAGAGAAGAGAAGGCATCCTGAACCTATGACTTTGCACAGGTGGAAGGCTCTTAGGAATTGTATTTTGCAGATTTTCTTCCTATGTCCATCAGTTCAACTGATTTTTCTCTTCAACTTTCATGCTTTAGAAAAACAAAACTTTTGTGATCTGAGATGGCTGTCTGGGAGAGAAGGGAAGTGGGGAAAGCTCGGGTGAAATTCTGCTGATGGACAAGAACAAGACCTCAATAAAATTTATTTCACAGAACACTACTGTCTTTGTGAAGAGCATTATTTCAGCGCATTCTTTGTATGTTTTTAACAGTGTTCTAAACACTTATGTGCATTGCCCTCCACACCATTATCTTTGTCTCTGTCTCTTTCTCTTTCTGTCTCTCTCTTTCTCTCTTTTTCTAAATCTCTCTCTCTGTCTCAGTCTCTCTGTCTCCGTCTTCCCCACCTCTCTCTCTCTCTCTCTCTCTCTCTCTCTCTCTCTCTCTCTCTCCCTCTCTCTCTCTCTCTCCCTCTCTCTCTCTCTCTTGCTCTCTCCTTCTCTCTCGAATGGATATAGATATATAGATATATATCTATATATACATATTCCATTGTGTTACGCAGGAATCTCATTTACTGCAGCTTAATATAATTTCAAATTGGTTGAGAAGTGACACACAATCTCAAGTTTGCTCTTCTAATACCAGCATTTATTAATAAACCAATAATATAGGTCTCAATCAGTACCTACCAAGAGAAACGATAATATAAGTCTCAATCAATAACTCCCCATTGTCGTACATTCTTACCCCAATTGATCAGCAGCAATGGGGGAAGCAGCTACATCTGGATCACGTGGCTGGGGAGTCCTAGGTTTGCCCCCAGAGTCCCGACCGAAGGTCCTAGTCTACCGCTCCATACCACTAGCGAGACTCCAAAGATGGCTCAGGATTACCCCCCTTTACCACTGCCTTCGAACAACGAAGACGCTTTGCCAAATGAGTGGGCGATTGATTGGTGGGAAAGGAGCTTTTCTCAAAGCATTCCTTGGAAACATTCCTCTTGAAGAATGCTTGATTCCGGCAAAGGGTGGCCAACCCTTCCTGTGAAACAGTTCTTCAACCTCTGCCTAAGAATAAGATTAGTTAGGATCACATTGCGGGCATACTGGGTGAGGTCAGAAAGTCCGTATGAATTTGCGCATCACATCTAGAGAAGAGCATACACAGGAGGATAGCAGTTTTTAATCATGAGTCCTTTTAGTCATGGACCATTGATCAGAGTGCTTCACTTCGTCATAGTTGATTACCTTCACCATATTGCCGTGGCCGTATATGTGTTGTATGTGCTCAATATAAGTGTCTGATCACATCTAGGCAAAGAACTAATAATGACGCTTTCCACGTATACTATCTGCCCTCCCCCAGGCACTGCATTAGGCACTTTACGCTCATTTCAAGCAAACTGAAGGCACTTGCTTAAAGTTTCCCAGTTAACAAATTTCAAATCCCTGCGTTTTCCCAGTTTATCTTAATGCCAAATACCATCATAAATTCTGACTTGTCCTAAGCATCAAATGAGGAATGACACATTTCTCCTAACGTGGGACCGGAATGAATTCAGTCATACCTGGATCTATGTTCCCAATGCCATTCCACAGCATGTGCGGTTATGATTTTAATACTGTTGCGCTATAGTGTACACAGTTCCCATTTATTCCAAACATTTCATATTATGGGGTTCTCTATTTAGAGCCAATGCACTGCCGACGATACTAAGATTGGCAGTCTCATATGAAGATTTGCTCTACCCGCATCGTCACACTGAAGAGCGTGTTTTAATGAGTTCAAATCGGGATTCCACAATCTCAAAAGGAACCCATAGCTTACGAATTCACTCACGACCCCCGATGATTTCTTAAAATGAAAAGGAGTCTCATATAATTTACAGTCAAGTCTCCCATTGTAAGACACACAGCAATTTTAAACCTTATTTGAATATTCCCCGGGACTTAACTTTAGCTCACAAGTCTCCCTAAATTCGAACTAGATGTTCCAATCACACTCAATTACTTTGTCTTTCTTTCCCGATTCATAGAACTCTTTTGGGAAGCCAGGAAAGGGTTAAGCGCGGGTCCTATTCGAAAGTCGTCTTCACCCTGACACTTTCAAGGACAGAGCCCCCGACCTGCCTCTGCATAAGCAGGCAAGTGCAGGTTGTCTCCTGCTGGAGCTTTACAGTCACAGTAAGCCTTTTCCCAAAAGGTTCCGAACTCTCCAAGCCTCTCTTCGCATTATCAGCGCAAACAGATTAGCACTTTCTCCCTGCCCAAGCACCTCCAAATCCTACATGTTTAAACTTTCTCACTTTTCTTCCTCTGTAGGTAGCCTTCCAGTCGACTTTGATTAAAGCTTCTTGAAAAGCGTGCATGCATGTCTTGTTTCTTACCTTTTCTGATGCCGACTCTGAGCCGAAAAGATTTCTCCTTCCGCTCCCCACCCCCCCGCCCCCACCTCGCTTTTTCTCTCGGTCTGTCCTTCTACGCTCCACAACCTGGCCACAGTTCAGGAATGTAGACGAAGGGAAAGCATCTTTTTGAAAACTGAGAGTGCTTCACATTAACGAGCAGGCAAAGAGAGATTGTTCGGCAAAGTTGGTGATTTGTTTTGTTTTGTCCTTATCCCACACTTCTCTTACTTTCTCCTACCTGCTTGTCGCAATCATATCCCCGATAATCTACACTGCTCTGAGTATATTTTCTTTTTCTCTCCCTCCCATCCACCCACTGAAGCTGCCGCAGTCAGCCAGGCAGGGCGGGAGAGAAAGGGAAAGAAACTTTTTCCTCTATACCATCCTCTATTGCTCCTCTTCTTCGGGAGCCCACGCCCCCAGAAGTCCCCCTCGTCTCTCGTCTTATCACCCTTTTGCCTACATTCTTAGCTACCGTCAGCCTAGCTAGGCAGGAAGCCAGCGTGTCTACACATTCTCCTCTTGCTCTACCGCATCCCCTAAATCCCCAGCAATGAGAGCAGTTGCTTTTCAAATCTCACTTTCTAACTCTACCTCCTCCTGCAGTTTGCGCTTCTGAGTCTAGGACTTGGATTGTGGCTTCCCTCAGCGCTAAGAGAAAGGGCCAACCCACCTCTTCCACTACCCTCTTCCCTTCTTTCCCAAACTGTATGCAACATAGGTCTTTGGCCCACAGGTCTCCAACACCCTTGCCACCTTGCCCTGCACATGCAGGTTACAGATGATCCCGGAATTCCCCCTGGTCTCCGCCCTACTCCCTTGGGCATTCCTCTGCTCTCCAGCCAACTATGTCAATTGTCACGTCCGAAATTACCCTAGCTGGCCATCTCTGTACCTTGCCAGAGGTGAATAGCCCCATGCACTGGGCTTTTCTCACCTTCCCCAATTAGAAGAGCTAATTTGCTACTGGAGAAAGGGGCTGAGAGGTCCGCATTGGTTATAAGAAACGGCAGTTGAATCCATCGAATTACTTGCATGAAACAGGGAAGTCTCGAGTGGCTCCCACACAAACAGTCGCACTAAGAGAGCCTAGCAAAACCGAGGGAGAATGATAGAAATCAGACAAATGGAGGAAGAGCTATAGAGTAGATCATTACTGATGGAGGAGTGTTGGGAGTTTCTGCTTAGTAATCACATCATGTCCAAGCTTGGGCATTAAGCAAAGGTGGATGGGTAAATGTCCAAACAAAAGACTGCATATTGGAAATATGGTGGTCAGGACTGGGCGTTGTGGCCACGTTACGGCTGCCATTGGTCACAGTATCTAACTTGGGACTCTGTCCGAATTATGAATTTTAACAGGTCACCATGGCCAGGTTTCCCTCTTTCATAGAAGTGAAGTTTATGGCTTGCATTTCTTGTTATGTTGGATGGTCTTTTCCCCCAATCTGGCCCCCAGGGATGGTCAAGGCACTTAGGAGAAGGCACACCCTCAGGTCCAGTCACATTGATTCTGCCAGTTGCCCTAGCTGCCTAGACTACTGGGGGATTCACTCCCTTAGACTGAATCCTTTAGTCTCTCCTAGAAACTCAGCCAGCTCCATTTGCAAAACGCTCAAGGATTATCTCTGAGCCTACGGAAGCCCCTTGCTTTCCCTTGGTCTCTCTACTAGCATGTTTCTTGGTGCCATGGCTGCAACGTGCGGACCATAAGACTTAGGAGCTCCAAGGCCTGGGGCGACTGAGGATGATTTGACTCCCTCTATCTAGAAACTCTTAACTGTCTAGTCCGAAGAGGGCAACAGCTAAAGCTGGTGCCTTAGCTCTATGTCGCAGGTGTATTGCTATGCTGCTGTCACACCTGCTGTCTCAACACTTGCTGTGAAAGCTGTCTCTACTGCAACACGACGGCAATCCTCCATTCAAGTGTTTAGCAGACTCCTAAGATTCGTGGAGAAAGATTGTTTCTGAGGAAGGCAGAGTTGGATGCCTTCAGGAAGTGTCTCAGGACTAAAGGTCATTCCATGGTGCTTCGGAGCTGAGTGGGGGGAGGGCAGTGGAAGGGAAGAGAGCACCTAGGTGTGAATCTTGCAGAAGGGCTGGAGGGAAGGAAAGGATTTTTCTCCTGTGGCATTCATCCTGTGGATGGGGGTTGACACCTTCCCAACATAGAGTGCACAGGGCAAGAGATCCTTGGGGGAAACCATATAAAAGGCCAGCCCCAGCTCACATTCAGCAACACCTGCTCAGAACAGAGATTACAATTACAGCTCTCTTCCCCCCTGTCTTCAGGAAGTACTCCAGCAAGGACATCAAAGGTAAGTTAGCTCCCAGGGAGATGAGTCTTTCTTTGACTTCTAGGAAAATGGAGAGGTAGTCTGCTTGAGGAACTGAGGACAGATAGTCTGCCTAGGGGACTTGCAGTCAATGGAGTTAGTGAGTTTGACTCAGTGCTTGGGACATGGTCCTAGGGCCCTGATGCCAAACCAATTCCTTGCCTGCCTAACCTTGCAACGCACCCTCTGCACCAACAGCACATTTCCTGCCTGCAATTTCCTCACTCTCTCACAGGCTTTTAACAAAAACCAAACAAAAACAAAACAAAACATAAAACCTAGAGCCTGGCAGTTAGTAGGCCAAGAGGGGAGGAGGGGGATGAGAGGAGACCAAGCCCTTTCAAGGGGAGCATGTATCTAGCTGGATGCCCTGCTAATGAGGTGTGCAGGATCTGGCCTGCCTAGAAACGGTAGTCACATGGAATGCATGTGGGGATCTCCTGAGCTAGGCTCCAGGAGAACTTCTGAAGGATGGGCAAAGTGAGAGGCCTGTTTGTAGAAAGAAGCTGAAGTGGCAGTAGGTTGGCGGAGGATAGCGATTAGAGGCAGTGGGGCTCATAGAAGTCACAATCTGCTGGAAAAGGAGGGAAGCCTTGGAATCCAGCATGCCTGTAGACGGCTTTGTCTTGGCAGGGAGAAGGGTTACTCTGGAGGAGAGAGAGGTGGGGGAGGCACCAAAATGATTTGAGAGGAAGAAAACAGCAGAGGGACTTGCGTTCAAGGACTCTGATGCCATCCACTTCCAAAGGAGGTAATGGCCTTGAGCTGAGGATACAGGGAGAGGACATGCTAAGAAAGGCTGCAGGGGAGGGAGGGAAATGTCTAGGCTAGCTGCTGTGGGGAGGCTGATGGTGAATCCAACAGAGACTGGTCAAAGGCCTGGTAAAAGCTTCCAAAAGACAATGCCATTCAAGAGTAATAATATTTGCCTTTCCTTTTCACCATCATATTTACCCTGTAATTTTCTTCACAGGTGCCACCATGTCAGTTCCAAGTCACCCAGAGTACAGTGGAAGTGAATTGAATTCTGATGAAGGACTCCATTCGCTTCCTTTGCCAACTTGGCCACCCCAGTTTATCCCTGGACATTTGGAAGACTTGGAAGATGCCCTCTTGTGTCCTGACCTGCAACCTGCCTACCAGACTGATGACGGTAACGACAAGAGCAGTGATGACAGTGATGGTGGCAATTCTGACGGCAGCAAGCATTATCACAGGGACAATCACAGCCATGATCATCGTGCCAGTCGTGTCTACAGCAATGGCTACGGTGAGTAGTGAGGAGGGGCTGCGGGGAGAGCCTTGAGGAGGGCTCAAAATGTTGGGAATATCTCGGAGAAGAAGGGGAAGGGGGAATCTTTTAGGAAGGGTTAAAAATTGGGCACTTTTCAAAACTCGCTGTAATTCCAAGCGGTGGATAATGACAACGTCCCCATCTTAAAAATATGATTGTCGCCACACGATTTTGCTCCCTTGTGGAGATTGCTTGAATGTAGCTTGCCATCAAACGATCCATCATCCCCTTTTTCTCTTTCACAGTCCAACTCCAGGAACCAAGAAAGGCCACTGCTGGCTGCCACCTTCACAACGTGCCAGCCAAGTTGGGACTCCACCACAGAAGAGCTGCAGAGAGAAGTGGAAAAGTTGTAGGAGTGAAACGGAAGGTGGTAGAAGTGCACAAAGAGTGGCAACCAAGATGCCATTGGAAAGATCCTGAAGCTTTGTTTTCAGGCTCCATTTTTGATGACGGTGTCACCATCTCAGTATCTGGTCATCCAGGGAACCGTGGACGGGAAGTGACTTCTGATGAAGGACTCATCGCATCACCCCAGTTTGTCCCAGGACAATTGCAAGATCTGGAAGATGCCCTTCTCTGTCCAGAGCTCCCACCTGGCTACCAGACATGGAACAAGAGGCATTCTCATCGCTGCATGGGTGGTGCCAGAGCTCTGTCCCAGCTGAAGCGCCTTTCCTGACTTTGATCTCTGGGAGCGGAGCTAGGGGACATCAGCTCCCATTTTCCAATTTCCTGCAGGAAACTCCAGACAGCCAATGTCCACTGACTCTAGAGCCTACCACCTGAGAAGCAGAGATGATGCTGAGGTCACTTTGGACATCCGCATGAAGGGCTTGCCTCAGATTCACTCCCTCTTTCTCTCCACCTTGTCTATTTCCCTAGTAGGGAGATGAATGGAGGCAAAGTCCGTAACAGTCGGGCAGCCAGCATCACCACAACTTCCTGCCTTGCCCCTTCCTCAGGCACTCTTTGAGGCCATGGAAAAGTCAAAGGCCTGCCAAGAACCTCCCTCCCACCCCAAATGAAAGGGCTCAGAAATGCCAATGTGGCTAGTTAATGCAGAAAACTCCATTCCCCAAAGGAGAGAGAAGAGAAGGCATCCTGAACCTATGACTTTGCACAGGTGGAAGGCTCTTAGGAATTGTATTTTGCAGATTTTCTTCCTATGTCCATCAGTTCAACTGATTTTTCTCTTCAACTTTCATGCTTTAGAAAAACAAAACTTTTGTGATCTGAGATGGCTGTCTGGGAGAGAAGGGAAGTGGGGAAAGCTCGGGTGAAATTCTGCTGATGGACAAGAACAAGACCTCAATAAAATTTATTTCACAGAACACTACTGTCTTTGTAAAGAGCATTATTTCAGCGCGTTCTTTGTATGTTTTTAACAGTGTTCTAAACACTTATGTGCATTGCCCTCCACACCATTATCTTTGTCTCTGTCTCTTTCTCTTTCTGTCTCTCTCTTTCTCTCTTTCTCTAAATCTCTCTCTCTGTCTCAGTCTCTCTGTCTCCGTCTTCTCTCTCTCTCTCTCTCTCTCTCTCTCTCTCTCTCTCTCTCTGTCTCTCTCTCTCCCTCCCCCTCCCTCCCTTCTTCTGCCTTCCTCTCCTACCCGTTATTTCTCTTTGCACTCTTCCTCTTCATTTGTTTCTCACTTTGGAAAAGCACCTCATTTCAGCGATTTCTTCGGTGGAGGAGCTGGAGTGGCAGTAGGTATTGGGGGCCAAGAAAGGTTTTTCTCCCTAGCCCCTTTCTTGCTGCCTCGCTCATGATTTCCAGTATTTTGAGGCGTCGGCCGCCATGGTTCTGAGGCCCGGGGCCTCGCCTCCGTGCTGGGCACTGTTGAGAGGAGAGTGGGGATCCGCTTGTTGAGCCGGCTTCTGTCCATACTCAACATCAGCCCCTTCGGAAGACCTCTGATTTTGGGAAAGGCCCGAGGAAAGTGTGCCCGTTGCTGGACAATGGCCAAGGTCTTGTCCTGTGGGCGCTTGCCCAGGCCCCAGTGCTTGTGTGCCCTGAGAGGAGGGGAGGCGTCAAGAGGCTCCGGCCAATCAGTTTGGCCGCGCCCTTCTGGCCCTGGGTCTGCATATGAGGGCTCCAGGTAAGGGCTGGACTACACCGTGGCAGGGTGACAGAAGAAAGAGAAGCTCCTCGGCTCCCGCCCTCTTCACCTTTCCTGGCCTCGCCTCCTTGCCTGGCTGGGTTTTGTTGGTTTGTCTTTCGTTTTCGCTGCCTGGCCTTAGGGCTCCACCGCCCCACCTTCCCCCAAAAGCCGGCTCGCTCCGCCTGCACCCCTGTCCGCCCTCAGGGCAATTCCAAGGCAGAGTCCCCAGAGCACTCTGCTTTCCCCAACCGCCCCCCTCTTCGCTCTCTTCCCCTGAAGGGGGAGCAGGGCCGAAGACAGGAGTGCCCTTTGCCCTTCGAGGTCCCCAAAGCCTCTGCCCAATCGGCCCCCGCCAGCGCTACCACCCCCCCCGCCCTCTCGCCCCCCCCCCCCCCCCCGCGAGCCGCGCCGCCCAAGGAGCCATCCTGCCCCAAACCTTGTTCGAAGAGCTGCTGGAAGCGCTGACGTCGCTCTGTGACTCGGGCTTCCTCCAACTCTGTGCCCAGCTAGCCGAGTTCCAGCTCGAGTTCCCCGACATGGACACTCAGGTGCTGCACGACATCTCGGCCTGGGAGGGTTGGCTGCAAGTGGGGGAGGGCCCCCAGCCCTGCAGCTTCTGCTCAATCTCTGGACCTCCGTCTTGGACCTGGACTTTGACCACATGCATGCCATCCCTGCTCAGCCTGTGCAGCAGCCTGGTCCAGGAGCCGCTGCCAGGGACCAGCGGCCACACGGCGCTCTGCCTACTGGCTCAGGCTCGAAGCTCGCTGGCCCAGGCCCAGCCGGGGCTCCTCGTCGGCCGCCGCCGGGAGGTCGACTACTAAGGGCTCTTGTTCCAGCTGCCGCCATGTGACGAGGACGCCCTCGCCGACCTTTACACTCACCCCTCCTTACTGCCTAGCCACCTGCTCGCCGGTCACAGCCTGGGCCACCTCTCCATCCTTGCCCACGTCCTTCGGGCCATGAGCCAACCACACATCCTGCACCCACTGCACTGCCTGCAAGGCTTTTTGGACTCGCTCCAAAACCCCCACTGCTGGGCCATTGTGCAAAGCCAAGTTCTCTCCTAGCCACGGCACACTCTTCCCTCACCTCCAAGCCTCCATCCACAGCCACGTTCCCAATTACCATTACACCCATCCACCACCACCTGCTTGCTTCTCAGCACTGCAGTCACTCCTTGATGCCTTCCTTCATTCCCAAACACTCCCTCCCAAACTCCACTAGCCCACTCGCACCTTTCACTTCACCTCAGCCTCAAGCTCTGCCCACAAAAAAGAAATACCGGCAAACTCAGCTGGCCTCGACTACCCTCGAAAACCAGGGCCGGATGTTTTACACAAAGTGCATGGAACTAGCCCGCCCACAACACACCCCCTACATACCGACACGCGAGAGCACACAAAGACACAAAGACACACACACACACACACACACACACAGGGAGAGAGAGAAATATTCGAAACCTGGTAATGGCCTTTCTCCAGCACCAAAGGCAAAGGTACCTCCTGCCAGCCACACCAAGCCTCTCTCACTTACACACTCCCTATCCGGCAATTAATTGCCTTTTCCAGGGATCTTTTCTCTCTTTTTCAGGCGATTTCCAGTCTTTCCTTGGACCACTCCGGTTACTCACTCTCTCTCTCTCTCTCTCCTCTTCTCCTCTCCTCTCATCCCCTGTCCCTCTGGTTATTTCTCCTTCACCCCACTCTTTTTTCTTTGTCATTTGTTTCTTTCTTGGGAAAAGCACCGCATTCTAGCGATTTCTTCTATCGAGGAGCTGAAGTGGCTGAGCAGGAGTTATTGGGGGCCAAGAAAGGTTTTCCTTCAGGAGCCCCTTTCTTCTCGCCTCTGGATAAGCAGGTAAATGCAGGCTGTTTCCTCCTGGAGCTTTAGAGTCACAGTAATCCTTTTAGCCTTTTCCCAAAAGTTTCCCAACTCTCCAATCTTCTGCTCAGATTGTCGGTGCAAACAGATTGGCACTTTCTTCCTGCCCAAGCACCTCGAATTTCTACATGTTTGAACTTTCTTGCTTTGCTTTTTCTTTAGCCTTGTAGTCGACTTCGATGAAAACCCCATGAAAACCGTGCATTTCTTGTTTTTACCTTTTCTCTTGCCGAATCTGAGGGGAAAAGATTTCTCCTTCCCCTCCCCTCCACTCGATTTTTCTCTCGGTCTGTCCTTCTGCACTCCAGAACCTGGCCACAGTTCAGGAATGTAGGAGAAGGGAAAGCATCTTTTTGAAAACTGATAGTGGTTCACATTAATGAACAGACAAAGAGAGATTTGTCAGGAAAGGTTTTTATTTGTTTTGTTTTTTCCTCATCCAACACTTCTCCTACTTTCTCCTACTTGCTTATGCCAATCATGTCCCCATACTCTTCACTTCTCCGAGTATATTTTCTTTTTCTCTCTCCCCCATCCACCCACTGAGGCTGCCACAGCCAGCCAGGCAGGGTGGAAGAGATGGGAAAGAAACTCTTTTTCCTTTATGCCATCCTCCATTTCTCTTCTTGGGGAGCCCATGCCCCCAGAAGTCCCCCTTGTCTCTCCCAATCACACATCTACCTTCAGCCTAGCTAGGCAGTAAGCCATCATTTCTACATACTTCTCCTCTTTCTGCATCACATCGCCTAATTCCCCAGCAAAGATAGCAGTTGCTTTTCAAATTTCACTTTCGAATTCTACCTCCTCCTGCAGTTTGCTGCTCTGCGCTTCTAAGTCTAGGACTTGGATAGTGGCTTCCCTCAATGCTAGGAGAAAGGGCCAACCCACCTCTACCACTACCCTCTTCCCTTCTTTCCCAAACCTTATGGAACACAGGCCTTTCGGCATATTTGGGGTATCCCCATACTCACTTGGTGGCTCACAGGTGTCCAACACCCTTGCCACCTTGCCCTCCATACGGAGGTCACAGATGTTCCCAGAATTCCCCCTGGTCTCTGCCCTATTCCCTTGGGCACTTCTCCGCTATCCAGCCAACTATGTCAATTGCAGGGTCCAAAATTACCCTAGCTGGAGAACTCTGTACCTTCCCATAGGTGAATGCCCCCACGCACTGGGCTACTCTCGCCTTCCTCAATTAGAAGAGCTAATTTGATACTGGAGAAAGATACTGAGAGGTCCACATTGTTTATAAGAAACGGCAGTTGAATCCATCGAATTACTTGCATGAAACAGGGAAGTCTCGAGTGGCTCCCACACAAACAGTCGCACTAAGAGAGCCCAGGAAAACCGAGGAACAATAATAGAAATCAGACAAATGGAGCTTTACAATTCTTAAATGTAACAACATTTAGATTATAAGAGAAATTGCTTTTCTGACAACACAGATGATACAATTGTTCACCAAATTACACAGTAAAAGAGATTTTAGAAATACAATACCATAAACAATTATCATGTTTTTAACTTTGAAATCAAAACCAATTAATTACCAGTCTGGTGACCTTAGTTTAGTCTGATGAGTTTCCAAATTGCTTTACACAGAAAATCATTCATCTCATCACCACTGACATAAAGTCCCCTTCTAAGAAGATCCACATAAAGTTAACAAATATGAAGCAATTATATTTTACTTAAACCATTTACATTCAGATAGCATTTGTTTTATGCCAAGTATCTTTACAATCATGTGATCCCCATAATATCCCTGGGAGTGAATTCCACCACCATCCCCTTACAGAACAGTAAACTAAGGTAAATAGAACTTCCTTGGGGCCATGCAGTTAGTAAATTTCTTAATGCCAAATAACAATATGTACTTTTTTAATTATATAAATATACATCTAAGTCTGATACTCTTGGGCTTTTAAAAAGAAAATCCACAAATTCATATATTCTCATAACATTTCAGTTCCCTATTCGTGTTCACATTTTCCTGGGAAAGTTTGACAAACAGTTTGAAATCACCTGTTATAATCAGGTCAGTTTGCAATGTGCTGGGTCAATATTCTAACTGCTTCTTTTGGCCCAGGCAAAAAGGAAACCACCCTCAGTGGTTTTGTTGAGGTTTAGTCTCTGTCCACCTATGGCCAAATACTGTTGTGGTTTCATAATGTGTTGTGGTGGAACCGTCTCAAGGAATTCAGAGTCAGACCACCTCTAATCCAAGTATAGGCATTTATTGAGAATGACCCCTCTCATGAAGCAAGCTAAGTTCCAAGAGGAACCAGCAACTTCAGAGAAAGCAAGATGGATTTTTATAGGGTGAAGATGCTGTTTACCCAATCAAAATTTACATAGAATGTAGGAATATGATTAATATTACAAAGGCAGAAGGAATTTGTTAAGGGATTAGGTAACGGAGGAGGGATCCCATCTACGGTTTGGTGGTTAAACATTCTGGTCATGCTGCCCTCTAGCTATTGTGCTATTGTCTGGTCAAGATAGATAGTTAGGTATTGTGGTCCCGTCTTAGGCTAGATAGATGATGTGATTGTGATTGAATACAAGAATGGGTCTGGGGACAGTAGCTAAGTAGAGGTAGTGTGGCTAGGTTCCCATCACACGGACATTCCTGATGCTTCTGTGGGAACTAAGAGTTCAGGGACACACGTGTTGTTCTCATGAGCAGTGAGGCATAAGTTCGGACATCGACAGAGGTGGGGCTGCCTAGATAGGTACAGTGGGGCCTATAATGAGGTTAGAATATTGGGGCTGGGGGCAGCTCTATTAGGATTCCACCAGTTATAGTTTCCACATATTAACAATGAGATAGCTGATTCTCTGGGCAAGGTGATTCAGAAATGCATTCGCCTAAATTGATATTGGGTTGTTTCAAGTTTTCAATATATAGTAATGTTTTAGTACATTGTTACATTTCTAAATTGTGTAATTTGTTAAAGTGTTGTATCAGTATATTGTTGAAAAAGCAATTTCTCTTATGATCTAAATGTTGTTAGGTTAAGAATTGTACTATCAGAGAAAAATGGTGAATGGTTTAAGAAGCTGTTAAGTCATTATATTTGACCACGTAAGAAATCATAAACTCCCAAATTTTGTCTCTATTTTTTTGTGGGTTTTTTTTTTGGAGGGGGAAGGCTGGGCAATTGGAGTTAAGTGACTTCCCCAAGGTCACACAGCTAGCGTGTCAAGTGTCTAAGGCCGGATTTGAACCCTGGTCCTCCTGACTCCAAGACTGGTGCTCTATTCACTGCACTACCTAGCTGCCCCTTTGCCTCTATTTAAAAGGAAGTTTCAGTTAAAATTGTTTTGCTATCACTTATGGAATTTGTGATATTGTTAACTAAGATTTTGTGAAGTCTCCTCTTGTAACTTTTGTCAAATGTGTGCAAGAGGTTTTTGTGACCAGGGAATTTAGGAATTTTGTGGTATTTAAGAATTAATAATATCAGGATACATTGTAAGCTGTTTTTAAGACAGGGAAATATTTTTATGAAGAAATGTTCTGCAAAATCTTTTGTATGATTTTTAGAAAGCCTACTAAATTTCTATCTGTAACCTAATTTATTGCGCTAATTTGATAGTGATGACAACTATATTCAAACCTACCATGAATTTTCTGAGTCTCTGGGTGAGACCCTGATATTTGAGCAGTTATGCTAGAGGTTTTATGGGGATTGAAGATGGATGACAGGATAGGAGATAAAAAATAGGAGAGACACGGAATTTTATGGTCCAGGGTAAGGGGGATGTTCTATGGTATTTCAAGGTAAAGGGAAGAGACTTTGGGATGCCTTCAGGTTAAAGAATAAACTAGGAAAAGGGACAGTTTTAACACTTGGAGCACTGTTTGTATCCTCATCAGTGTCCTTGGATCAGCCTTAAAGCGGTGCTTTCAGAGAAACAAAGTCATTAGTTCCTGCTTTAAGTACCCTAAGAAAGGACGCTAGTCTCATTCAAAGCCCCATTCTAAATTTTTGAGTAGAGGTGAAAATGCTGGGTTGGCTAAAGGCTTCTTAGCATTCTCTGGAAGTTTTGAGATTGAGTAAGGAGTTTTTGAAACACCATCACTACAATCTCCTCATTCCCTTTCCCCCATTCCCTCCTCTTTAGTCAAGATAAGAGAGAGAGCTTTACCTTCCCCCTCCAGGTGAAAGGAGGGAAGGGAGGGGAAGGAGCAACAGCTACCCTGGGGGCCCCATAGGTAATGACCCTGGGCCCCTGGGGCTGGAAAGCCTGGAAGCATTACCCAAGCAGTATGAAGTTAGAAAGCAGCTGGCCTTAAAACTTGGGTAAACTTGCTTTCCTAAAGTTGTAATAAAGAATAAAATCCCTGGAATAGAACATTCTTTCTGAATGTTACGGGAATAATTAAAGGGAAAAGTAATAAAGGTGTATGTCTGTATGGAATAAGGTCCTTAAATGTTTCAAAATGATGTAATAATAATTGGGTATTAGTACAAATGACTGAATTAATTACTTAAGCTAAATCAAAAACATCTTCAGTTTGGGGGAAAAGAATTTAAGGGCAATTTTCTTATAGGGAGGTAACTTGTGGAATACTTTTGCATTGATGGAAAAGTTAATTTTATTCAAAGTTTGTTACTATTGTGAAGCTGTGGTACCCGAAGACCTAGAAGGTTTCATGCAAAGAAATGGGAAATTTGATTTTATGTTGTTACTTAATCAGGACCTAAAACAAGTGTGGAAATGCCAGCTATTTAAGGCCCACTTTAAAGATGTTCCCTAACCAATGTGATATTATAGTCATATCTGAAACTGATTACTGGATCTTGCTATTCAAGACCTTATGGGACTGTTAACTGACTTATTCTGAGTCTGACTCCAGGTATGGATATCAAGAAATGCTTTTGGGCCACTGATCCATGATGTCAGCAGTCCTGAGGGGTATGAACTGCAGAGGGTGATCTCATAGGAAGGTTGGGGAAATTACCGTTCTGCATAAGCTGAGGTAGCATTCTCCTGACTCAATTTCCCCACTATGACACCTAGAAGACTTTAATCCCAGCTCAATGCAGTTGGCAGTCTACACAACTTCTGCCTGGAATTGACATGAAGTCAGGGAAATGTTGGTCCCTTGCTTTAGTTATATCCTTACTCTTTTTATGGAAAATTTCTATAATCAAAAGTTTTGTAAGTATAATACCGAATCTATTAAATAATAAATAAATTAAATTAAATAAATAATAGATTGGTATTAAAACATCTGAAGTTACTATAGTAAGGTGTAAGTATAAGATTGAGCTATTTGGCTTAGTATTTTAGCCCTAACAGCATCTAACTACTTAGACTTAATCTCTGTTATGTGTGTGTATGCGTGTGCGTGTGTGTGTGTATTCTTGTATAAGTCAAGGTCCTTTAATTCTTCATAATGGCATGGAGACAATTAGGTCAAGGGATTACAAAATCAGGATATTATTCTGTTACCTAGTTAATATCATACTTGTCTCAGTTTTGTTACAACTAATGTTAAAAAGAAGAATGGTTTGTGGTCTAAAAGAAGCATAACATGAGCAGAAGTTAGAATGTTTTATGACTTGATATGTACTATGTTAAAAATTGATTATTTAGTGTATTTATTCCTTAAGGGAATCTCAGTCCTCCTGAAGGGGAATGAATAATGGGTTAATGTAAAGTATAAAAAGTTGGTTCTAATGTATCTTGAATGTGACAACTGGCCAAGGTTCCAATTCTGATTTTATAAGAACAATAAGGGTATAAGGGTTGAATGGTAGTTTAAAATTGTGTCAAGATCAATTTTGTAGGAGAATGGACACAAGAAAGCAGATGACAAGTAGAGGCTGTGATGCTGTGATGTTGTGCTGGACCAGAAAACTTCATCAGATGATATTCCCCACCAGACAGCTGTATGAGAGAAGACTTCTGAATCTTAAAGGGACAACTGATTGTTAAATTATTGTGTTTTTTTTGGGTCTCTGTATCTGTATTTACAAAGGGGACTGCCTGCTTTGATTTGTCAATGTGTCAATCAACCTATCCCCCTTCTCCTTTCTCATATTTATTATCTCACTTAAAGGGGAGATAGGTGAGGGAAAGAATTCATATGAGAAAGTGGGTGGAGAAATTATTAACTAGATGTAAGAAAGATGTAGAAAGAGTTTGAATGAAAGAAAAGAGGAGGAATTGTGAGAAACAAAAGAAGGAATTCTGCTTCCACAAGATTAGAGCTACTCCCAGTTTTGAGTGATAACAGGATGTAAGTCAGAGGTAACTGGTTCTAACTGAAGCTGTGACCTAGCAGAACCAGGCTCCTGGTTAGGTAAAAGGTCAGAAGCTTGTACACATGCTTAACAAGCTGTTTAATATTTTCTAACATATTCCCAGGGCAGAGCAAGCTAATTTGAATGCACATGTAATACATGACTAAGGAGGGGGGAACATATCAAGGAGGAGAACATGAAGCGGGGGGGAGGGGGGGTTCAGGAGGTTGCATCTAGCTAATGGAGAGCAAAGGGGGAAATTCAAATTGGAAACATAAATAGCCATAGGGCATAAATGGCTTTGCATTTGTCTGGGCAAGTATACTCCACTAGGAAGTTACCCATTCACTAGGAATATAAAATAAGAGCTTTTCCTGGCTTCAGAACGTGTGTTGTTCTTTCTAGAGTGAGCACGCTTCTCACACACAATTAGTGTCTGAAGCCAGATCTGAACTCAGGAAGATGAGTCTTCCTGACTGCAGGCCTGGCATTCTACTCATTGAGCCACCTAGCTGCCCCATTTCTAAGCCTTGTTGTAACCTTAAAGAAGCACTGAAGGAGTATCTGTTTGCAAGCAGCAGACATATTCTTTTCCTTAACATCCATGACCCAGTTATTTGTGACTTCAGATGCCCTTCAATGAATCTTATTCTAGATATTTAAGATATGTGCCCTCAGCCAGCTTTCATTTTACTCAAGTGACCAACCAGAAAATCTTACCCATTAGACTGAGAGTTCCTTCAGGTTGTGGATTGTCTTTTGCCTCTCTTTTAATCCTCAGAACTGTGGATAGAGATTGCTGGCCTGATGGGTCTAGACCCCCACATGGGGGTGGAGGTGGGGTGGAAGAAGCCCTCAGTAACACAGGTAGGGAGATGAAAGGTGGTAGATAGTTTTAATTCACATCCTGTTCAAGGACTAGTACAGACAGGTCTCAGTTTACATAAGCAGACAATTCCACAGATCTCTACATAAGGCAAATTTACCTATGGATGTGGGTAAGGGAAGGAGGGACACAGGAAGAGGGTCACGTGCCAGTGGAGAGACGGGGTGGGCATGAGGTTCAAGGATACCTGGGGGCTGGGGACAGAGACGTGAGAGCAGAAGAAGGAACATGGAATGGGGTAGGGGAAGGCAGTATGGGAGAGGGGTTGGGCTATAGGGAATCTGGCCCAAACTGAGAGAGAGACCATGGTGGGGAGAAAGGAGAGGGAAGGGGCCAGATATGTGGAGGCCAGACACAGACAGGACAGAAGAGGACCAGTGCCACTTCCAGAGGATGGCAAAGGTCTCCTCTCAGCTGGAATTTAGGAAGTCTCAAGCCAAATCTCCAAGGGGACAGTGGTCTTTCCTTCAGTCTGTTCTTCTGATTTCACTTGGAGGGCTTTTTTAGGTTTGAGAGGGAGAGGCCATGGAAGGCCTAGCTATGGGGCAGGAGCAGAGAGAGTACAGTGCAGTAAAGTTAATATAGGTGGTTTTTTGGAATGTGGATTTCTTTCAGAATTCTTTACATAAAGTTGAATTTCTGTAATGTGAATTTATGTAAAACAAGAACTGTCTATAGTACTAATCTTATTGTTAAAATGATAAACAAAGGCACTGAAATGTTAATTTGCCAAAGGTCATGCAGCCTTTTTTTGGATTTGATCCCAGGCCTCTTTACTCATGCTTCTTTTGTGGTAAGATAGCCACTTGGGGAACCTAACGGCTCAACTGACTAAGGAGAGAGAGTTCAAGAAACAATGGTCTAAGATGCATGAAGGTAACCTTGAGTCAAGCGTCAAGTATCTCCAGGCAATATCAATCCCAGTCAATTCATGCTTAATATCAGAAACATCTATTATCTTTTTTTGCAGCACCTTGTGAGCACTGAATTGGAGCTGTTGTATGTTTGAGGGTGATCTCAGCAGCTTTAATAAAGATACTAGACTTAATTTGTAAGTCAAAATCTAACAGCACCACTTGTGCTGCTGTACCTTTGGTTGTCAGGAATTCCTTCAGGCAGTAGGTTTGTCTTCATCTAAGTGGATACTATGATGTTTTTCACTTAATTGGCTTCCTGCCAACCCTAGATGAAGCAGAAGAGTAAGATGCTGAAGGAGGAGTATGCAAATGGATCTCTTTGGTGCCACCTGGTGATCTCTTTAACCATTTATGTGTGTGGCCATTGAGCCTAAAGAGAATCATGTAACATTTGGGTACAAAGATGCATCCCAGTAGCCCAGCACTGGAGGCCAAAATGGAGAAGATTTCTACAGCCACCACAGCCTTCCCTTTGGTGCTCTGGTAGGTGGGGAGGAAGGAGATCCAAACACTGCAGAACACCAGCATGCTGAAGGTGATGAACCTGGCTTCATTGTAGGTGTCAGGAAGGTTCCTGGCCAAGAAGGCTACAATGAAGCTCCCAAGGGCCAGGAAGCCCAAGTAGCCCAGAACACAGTAGAAGGCAATGACAGAGCCCTCATTGCACTCAATGATGATGTACCCCAGCTGAGAATGGGTGTCTGCAGCTGGGAAAGGGGGAGATGTTCCCAGCCAAATAGCACAAATAGTAAGTTGGATGGAAGAAAACATAAAGACCAGAGAGTTCAATATTCGGGGTCTCATCCACCTCCTAATTGTGCTCCCTGGTCTTGTAGCCTGGAAGGCAAAAATCACAGTGATGGTTTTGGAAAAAATGGAGGAAACTGCCACTGTGAATACAAAGCCAAAAATGGTTTGTCGAAGGAGGCAGGTGACTTTAGTTGGATGACTTAGGAAGAGCAAGGAGGAGAGGAAGCAGAGAGCAAGGGAGATAAGAAGAATATAACTTAGAACTTCATTGTTGGCTCTGACTATAGGAGAGCTTCGGTGCTTTACAAAGACTCCAAGAATGAAAATGGTAAGAAGTGAGAAGGAAAGAGCAGCACATGTCATAGCCATGCCCATGGGCTCTTCATAGGCCAGGAAGACCTCGGCCTTGGGAACGCAGTGATTCCTGTGATTGTTTGAGTACTGATCCTCAGGGCACTTTTCACATTGCTCCATATCTAAGAAAGGAATCATTTCAGTGATTCATATACATAGTTGTCCAATATTTGCCATGGAATAATTACATCAGCTGGATTGGTGACACTATCAAGTCATTAGTCTCTTCCCCACAACCCCATCCCAGTTCTATCCCTGACAGTGCCATCCCTAAGTCCACAAGAAGTTACCCTTCTCCTTTGCCTGGAGTGTGACTCTAAGGGTAAGTTGTTGCCAGTAATTGTACAAATTTTAAAGCAGCCCAAAGAAAAATTGACCTTTACTGGGGATCTCAGTAAAGAGTTGGCATCCCACTTGGTTGAAAATTAATAAGATTTAGGACTGGAAGAGAACTCAGTTGCCACCAAGTCCAACTCATATCTTAAAAAGAGATTCCAACACTACAACATATCTGACAAGTGGTCACATAGTCTGTTTAAAGACTTCCAAGGAGGGAAGGACTCACTACCTCTACAAGTGTTCCATTCCATTTTTTGGGTGTTAGGGAATATTTTTCCCTAGACATCAAAATTAAATTTCCCTCTTTGCAACCACTATTCATTACCCATAACTCTGCCTTATGAGTCCAAAGAGAGCAAATCTAACCCATCCTCCATGAAACAGTACTTAAAATTCTTAAAGACAGTTATTAAGGCCTCTTATTCTCTCCTCTTAAGTAAGAATCCCTAGTCCTTTAAATGATTCTTACATAGCCTGGACTTAAATTTCTTCATCCTTCTGGTTGCCCTCCTCTTGATAGTCTCAAGCTCATCAATGACCTTCCTGAAATGTGGCACCTAAAACTGAACTAAGACTCCAAAGATGGTCTGATTGAGACAAAAGTACAGTGGGACTATTACCATCTTTTTGGTAATTGAAATTATGTTTCATTAGATTGTGATCCCCTCAAGAGCAGGGGCTGGGTTTTGCCTTTCTTTGTATCCCCAGATTTTAGCACAGTTCTTGACACATAGGAGGCACTTCATACATGATTATTTAGACTGAACGAAGGTTATCCAAGATTATATTATCTTTGGATGGCTATCATATCATACTGTTAACTCCTACTGAACTTATAGCACACTAAAGCACTCAAATAAATTTTAGACAAGTTGTTGTCAAACTATGCATCAGTCACTGGGGAATGTAAAAAGGCCCTGTCAGCTCACACTAATCTACCATGTGAGTACCGTGCAGTAACATTTTTCTCTTACATTGAAGGTTTGACTTTGTCCACTACATACAACTGATGAGGCTTCTACTATATACATTTGCTTTGGTAGAACATCATTCTTCTACCTCAAAAATGTTTAAGGACAAAAAAAATTTATGGACAGTGAGTTTTTCTCTAGCCAACATACAGCACAAAACCTGATAATAAAGGAATCTGGGCTTGGTTTTTGAACAGCAATGGTCTTGTCTCCTTAGACTTCATTTTGTTCTTCCTCAAATTCATTTGTAGCTGAGAAATAATTTCAAAAATATTTAAGAATGTCATAATCCTCAGATTAGTAGGTAAGTTATTGGTAGTGGAAATCTTTGATCTTCACTCTGAAAATGGCAGGTGTAACCTTCTTTTGGGGTGCACTGCCTGGCTTCTGGTAGGTAGATGTGACCAAAGAGCTGTCAACCAGCCAATTCCAGACAGGGGTCCCAAACTTTATGTCCTAGCAGACATTATTATGCCTTGAAATAGCTTGGATGATCCAGAAAACAGCAACAGGGAATAAAGTCAAGTAGAGACAACAAGACTAGGAAAGTAACACAGAGAAAATATGTAGGAAGCAGCACACCCAGGGGAGTAACCTAATCAGTGACACCATCCTCAGTGAGCATCAGGTCCAATCCAGTCAAGGTGTGGCACCCAGTGAGGAAGAGCATGATGACATCACCAGAAGACATCAGTGCAAATGCCCCTCTACATACATTCCTTATGTGTGAGCCCCTCACATGTGATTCCTATAAGCCTTCACTCTTCACACTGTTGGTGTTATGTATCTGAAGTGCTTAGTGACATGGGGGAGCTGTTCTATTACAAATCATCTTACTGAGATATTCAACTTAATATCTTTGAAATGCATAGATTTTTTGCTCAGACTGATTAGAGAAAAATAGACACTGAGGTGGAGGCTCATAACCTATTGTTTTGCTGACTGTGGGCCCACAGAACACTCTGGACTATTCTTAAATGACTATATTTTGGGGCAGGGGCATGCCACTAGCACTACAAATACACAAAGACACACACACATATAATTTGTGTGTATGTGTATACACACATATGTATATATGTATGTACAGTGCCTCAGTCATTATCTATGACGGAAGGGGATCCTCTACAAAGGAAAATGACAAGAGTGAATTTAACTGGATTTTACAGTTAATAGATGAGAGACAGATTCATCCCTGCAAATACCTCACCTCTCTTCTTTGCAATGTAACCCCTTGGACAGGGTATACAGTCAAAGCAGCAATGGGGCCAGCCTTGACGTGGAATCTGACTGGATCCAGGAAGGCAGCTCTCACTGCAGACAGAACGAGGAGCCTAAGAACACAAAGAGAAAATAGTGAAGAACAGAGCGCAGAGATCATTGTATCCTTCAATTTTGCTTTGGGAAAAAAATTTCTTCTGATTTAGTTTAATCAGAATAATGGTCCACAAGTGATGTCTGAATTATTTTTTCAGGGCATTTATTGCATTCATCTACAGAAATGTTACTGTACAAAGCAAGCAGAGTGGCCCCATGGAATGAGCATAAGTCTGAGCCTAGCATTAGCAGTTTTCACATATGTGTCCACTGAGGAGCTCACAGACAGAACTTAAAGCTAACTCAATATTCCAAAAACTTATATCCTGTAGATATTCTTATGTAATATGTAGGGAAATCTCTTAATTTCTCTGTTTTGAAAATGTCAATGGACATTTTCATGAGTTACAGGTTTTATATCCTGTGATTTACATGTAACACTGTCTCCCATTATTATGCCTTTGCATAGGTCATCTTAATGTCTGGAATGTTCTCCCTCCTCACCTTCACATCAAAGAATCCCACCATTCATTCAGGACAAAGTTCAGTCACCACCTTCTGCATGAAGCCTATCTTGATTCTAACTGCTTGGTCTCTATTCCTAACTACTTGGATTTTAACTTCTTGTGTATATTTGTATTTATTCCAGATATATACTTTCCTCCATTGGAATGTAGGCTCCTTGAAAGTAGGGATTGACTAATTCTTTGTGTCTGTGTCCCCAGGACCTAACACAATGTCTTAAACATAGTAGACACTCAAAACACTCTTACTCATTCTTGTTTACAGTTGTCAAGGTCATTCTTTCCACATGCAGTGCATCACCTGTGACTGGCCTCCTCTCCAAATGATGGAACTTTTATTGATACTCAGTTCTTTTCCTGATGGGCTTGTGGTATCAACAGCACCGATATTCACCAAGGAAAATGATTTTTGGGGAGTCTCTTGCCCATTTAGAATTTCATACACAGTGGGGGAATCTCCATTGGCATCGAAAACAACTTCTTTCTCATGATGGACCCAGAATCGAACCTTCTTGATATAGTACAAAAGCTAGTGACAAAAAAAATCATACATTACTTGATCTGCCAGGGGAAAGGTAGATCATTATTAGGCTTCAGCCTTCACCTACCCTAAGATATTAAGATGGAACTCTGGTCACTTTGCTCATCTTCCCTGAACTGAGCTTGATAATTAATACTTATGTTAGCTCTCTGACTTGGTCTTCTGTTGCTGTACATGCACAGAGGAAATATAATTTTCTCAGTTCATGCATCTTGGAGAATAAGAGGCAATCCATTTATCGATAAACATTGAAGTGGTTATGATGTGCCAGGTGAGAAACAGCTTGATGTAGGGACTGGAGAGTTGGCTCCAAAGCCAGGAAAACCTGGCTTCACACTCCACCTCTGATACATGCTAGCTATGTGACTTTAGACAAATCACTTAAATTTTCAATACCCCTCACGTAACCCACTATAATTGAAAGAGAAAGTGCCAGTCTGCAATGGTCTGGGAGATTCCTCATCTAGAAGTTCCCCATACCATTAAAATCATAGATCTAGTCCTATCACCGTGTACCTGGCACAGTATGTGATTCCAGGGATAAAAAGATAAAAATGAAAGTGTGCCCACCCTTATGGAGCTTCTATTCTGTAAGGGGAAACAGTGTAGATATAAATAAAGGAAAATATAAAATATATGCAAAATAAAAGCAAACTAATTTCAAGAGGGCACCAGCAGCTGGGAGATTGGGAAAAGCTTTAGTTAGGAGATGATGCTTGAGCTGAATCTAGAAAATAGCAGTGGGCTCTAAGGGCTGGGGATGAGACTAGATTGCATTCCAGGCATGGGAAACAACCTGTGTCAAAGGCACAGAATTGGAAAGGTATGTTATGTACAAAGAGCAATGAGCAAGTAGACCAATTTGGCTAACCCAAAGAATGTGTGAAGAAGAGGAGACTGGGATAAGCCTGGAAAGGTATGTGAGAGTCAGATTGTAAAAACAATTTAAGGCCAAATAGGCCAGTTTATATTTTATTATTGATATAATAGGGAGCCACTGGAGCTTCTTGAGTAGAAGAGTAACATAATCAAATCCACGCTTTGGGAATATCACTTAAGCAAGTAGTGAAGAGCATGAATTTAAGAAGGGAGATACTTGACAAGGAAAGCAATTAAAGGCTATTGCAATAGTCTAGGCAAGAAATTATATGGGTCTGGATTAAAATTGGAAGAAATGCAAAAGATGTACAGAAATGATAACATGTGACACTTCACTGGATATGAGAGATGGAAGGTGAAGGAGAGCGAAGAGTAGTGGGTATCTCCTAGGCTGCAAAGCTAGGTGGCTCAAAGCATATCAGTCCTCTTCAAGAGAAGCAGGGAATTTAAGAAGACACATTTCTTCAGATCAGTTGTACATAGCATCTGAGGTCAGCTGAATTCTACCCTTTTTATACAGATCTTCATAAGGCCTGGTTCATGAACTGAAGTTAAACTCCTTATTTCAGAAATACTGAATTTCCCATCCACACAAACTTTACATGGTGACTTGTATATGATGTTGCTGAGTCATATTTTAGTCATGTCCAACTCATGACTCCATTTGAGATTTTCTTGGCAAAGATACTGGAGTGGTTTGTCATTTCTTCTCCAGTTCATTTTACAGATAAGGAAACTGAGGCAAACAAGCTTAAGTGATTAGCCCATGGTCACACACTTAATAAGTGTCTGAGGCTGGATTTGAACTCAGGAAAATCAGTCTTCCTGACTTCAGGCCAATAAATCTTGGTTGAATTGAATAGAATCCCCTCTCTCAAAGTTATCATTCAATCTGAGCTTGTGAGCTCATTCTCACATCAAGAATTTGAGAGAGCCTTGGCTAACGCTGCCTTCCATATAAAAACTCTTAAAACCATTGGCTCTGAGCTTCAATTGTTTATTGCAGATTAGATAGATTGGGTTGAATATAAGAAATACCTTTCAGATCGTTAGTGATAATTGTCCCAAAATGAAAAGGGATTTTCTCCATGTTTGCCACATTGGAAATGCCAAGTAAGGGGTAAGATGGCCACTTGAGAATCATATTGTAGAAACGAAACCTTATGGGTTATGGAGTTGGATTCAATGATCTATGAAATGTCACACAACTTCCAGATTCTTTTAAAAATTGTGAATACGCTTAAGCCAAGGACTACATTTGAGAACAAAAGTACTTATTAGCTCTCCTGGCAGCCCATTCTCCTTAACCTGCTACTATATGTCAGTCAACAAAAATGTGTTAAAAGCTTACAGTGTGCCAGGCACTGTGTGCTAAACACCAGAGGCAAAAACAGTCCCTGTCCTCAAGGAATTTATGTTATAACCACGGAAAAGAACATGTATATAACTAAGTACCTATAAGACTATACTCATTATTCTTTGTGTCTATGTCATTGTAAATGTATTTAGCTTCTTTTTTTGCTTTTTGGCAGGGCAACTGGGGTTAAATGATTTGCCCAAGGTCACATAGCTAGTACATGTGTCAATTGTCTGAGTGAGGCCAGATTTAAACTCAGGTCCTCCTGACTCCAGGCCCAGTATTCTACTCACTGCACCACCTAGCTACCCCTGTGTTTGGCTTCTTACCTGCCATGGCTGGAAATCCCAGATCTCAGCACATGTCCCATTCCCAAAAGGCCCTTCTCTAACATCACAGGAGATCAGATCCTGGAGGGCATGAGCAATGCTGTACACAGCAACGTAGGCACCATAGGTCTCACTCAGGGTACTGGAGGTCAGCGAAGAGGTGGTCTGGCCTTGCAGATGCTCTTTACCTGTGCAGAATTTGGATCCTTCTAGTTCTGTCCTGTTACTCAGGCAAGCAAGTCCCCGAGTAGGCCATTTACAGTCAAATATTTTTTCCCAAAATGTTTTTATATAATCATTCTCTAGAGTCTCATCTACATGCACGTGGCCAAGAAATTCGGAAAACCCTGGAATCTTTCCCCTTTGTCTAGAAACGGCAAGAGTTTGGGAAATGTTTGGGCAGGCGAGGGCAATGTCACTCTCATCTATGTTTCTTCTTATCCATATCTTTCCTGTGACATCCCTTCTGGAGAGACACTTTAACATGAGGGAGAAGCTAAAACTATTCAGAACCACCACAATGGCTTTGGCTGAGACAGTTCCCATCATATGTACAACATACTGGAAATTTTCATGAAATTTTGGGGTGGCAATATTCATAAGGAACTCTCTGCAGATGCCAGCCTTCTTCAACTCATCACTCAGTAAGTAGCTGGCCTGGTTGCCAAAATCATCATCTTGAGCCACAATCCCCACCCAGGTCCAGCCAAAGTATTGCAACACTAAAGCCACACCATGAGACCAGGATCGATCATTGGGTATTATCCGTAAAAAGGAAGGAAACTGAGTTTTGTCACTGAGACTCACTACACTGGATGCATAGCTGACCTGAAAAAAGAAAATCTTTTTGTAGTTGAGCTAGTAAGTCACTCTCAGAAGAAGGCATTAATAATACTGAGATTAATGTAAATAGTTATTACAGACACCCTGGTAGGATTTACAATCTATACAGCAGGAGACCACTAGGTGGCACAGTGCGTTGCCGGTAGAATCAGCAAGACCTGAATTTAAACTGCTGTTTGACCCTGTGCAAGCGATTTAGACTTTTTGTCTCAATTTCCTAATCATAAACTGGATATAAGACTTACCTCCCAGGACTGTTGAAAGGATCAAATGAGAGAATATGTATAAAGTGCAGCTCCATAAAGCTGAGTAACCAGAATGAGAGAAACCAGATAAGTATTGCTGTATTCTTCATCCTTCAGATTTGATAGGGTATTCTTTAGTAGGGTTAAGACCCCCCTGACTTAACAAACCATGGATCAAAGAGCTGATCTATTCATTTCTAGTGACTGTTTCTCAAAGTTTCCCAGTCCTCTTTAATCTTAGTGACTTCTCTCTGAAACTACCCTTAATTTATTTTTATGTCAATCTTGTTAGTAAACAGTTGTTCCTATGTTGTCTTCCCCATTGGACTGTGAAGCCCTAGTTGTTTTTTACTTCTCTTTGAATTCTGTGCTCTATAGACACACAACAGATGCTTCACAAATGTGTATTGACTTAATGACAAATAAATTGAAATCCTTGCTGCCTTCTATAGGAAAGAATTAAATGGATTCCTACCACATCAAGCCATGACATTAAATCTTCTAGCAACTCTGCCTATAAAATGTAAGTGCTTACATTTTTGAAAGGACTCAGTGATGAATTTCATCACGCTTAAACTGTCCCCCCCCCAATTCGTTGTTTTACTTCATCCATACCTGCAAAATGTCAAAAAAAAAAAAAGTACATTTGGTTTAATGAATATCTACACACAAGATTAAAATTTAACATAATACAGTTCTGTAATAGTCTGTAGCCATGAAGCTTCTACAGGTCTATTTAATCATCTCTAGTTGTGATACTAAAAGTTCCTAGAACAGTAAGCTATCCTCAAAAAAAAAAATGAAATTGTGAGTTATGTTACAAGGATTACTTTCCACTTTCTAGAACATGGGTTCTTAACCTGTGAGTGTAGCTTGGGCTTTTTGTATTTAAGAAACATTTAACATAATTGGTTTCCTTTGTAATCGTATTTTATTTTGTGCATTTAAAAATATCATCCATATAAGGGGTCTACAGGTTTTCCTAGACTTCCAAAGGAATCCTCAATCTAAAGAAAGCTTAAGAATCTCTGTTTCCCAGCTAAAATAGAAGCTGTTTTCCTGAAGAAAATTAAGGAAATAAAATTTTATAAATATCTGATTTTGTTTTCTAGATGGAACCTCCTTCATCACATATCCTGCCAATATTTACCCAATGTTTAAGCTTAAGTGCTGCATTTTTCCCAAGACAAAGGTAGTATTAGTTCTATCTGTGCCTTCTAGTGTTTTTGGAAAATAGTTATTTCAATCACTGAATTAGCAAGTGATGAGCAGCTGAATTAGGATGACGACAGTAAGAAAGAGAAGGAACCAACAGATGTATGAAACATTACAAAGGAAGAGTTGAACTGTCAGGACTTCTTAAGTCATTGAATGTGAAAGGAGAGGGGAATAGTGAAAGATTTCCAGCCTAAAGGACTATGATAAATATGATAACACAGAAACATATAACTAAGTCTCTAGGTTAAAAAAAGTTTTAATGAGGAGATGATGAGTTAAGTTTTTAAAATATTGAATTTGATAGGATGGTATTCCCAAGAGCTGATGGCCAACTTGCAATTAGAGAGGTGCATATGGCTCTAGAGGCAGAGGATTTAGGATCAAATTCTATTTCTGATGTTTATCACCACTTTGGCCAAAATATTTCACCTGCCTATGCCTCGGTTTCTTCATCTGTAAAATAGAGAGAATTGGACTAAATCACCCCTGTGGTCCTTTCCAACTCTATACCTATAATTGTGTGGTTCCCATGAAGTTATACACTGCAAAACAATATTGTGAAGTTCTTTATATATACTATGTAAAAAATCCCATGAGAGCAACTAGAGAGAATGCCAAGGATTGAACCTTGGAGAACAATTAGAAATATAGAGAAAAGTGATGTAGAAAAGTGATCAAAAGAGAAACAGGAGGAAAACCAATAAAGTGCAGTGTCTCAGAAACCAAAGCAGGAGAGAGTGTTAAATGTTGCAGAGAATCTTGAAAACAGGGAGACACCTTTATCCCCACCCCATTCACGTTTCATATTGAATAAACACAAATAATGATTTTCTATGCTTTATAGGATGTATTTACCCTATTACTAGTCCTTTGAAAGGAAATTTAGGCAAAACATTTGATAAAGATTGTGTCTTTTGAGCTCATATTTCTAATGTCATGGAGATTATATTCAAAGATACCCTATTATCTGGAGGCTATTTGAATAGTTGTAATAGTCTCATTTTAATAGTTCAAAATAAGGGTGAATTATTATGATTAGAATATGTTTTTTAATGTTTGGGAGAATTTTGAAAGGCAAATTTTCAGTAATGATTATACTTCTTCGCCTTTGTATTTCACTATACTCAAAATACCATGGTGCAGTATCCATCCTGGATCTATAAAATAGGTTATCTGAATTAGGTATATGTAGATTATGAAATGACAACATGAATCTTTTCAAGAAAAAATACAATTTGATCCTGCTAATACTAAGAACCATAGGCATAAAAAATGAATTGGAAGGAATGGGTAGAGATGGTAGTGAGGCAGTTAGCTTCCACCTAACGAAAAAAACTTCCTTATTGTTAGAGATATGCAGAAGCAAAATGGAGAGACTTAGAAGGTAGTGAGTTACAGTGAAATCTTGCTATAGGTAACATCAGACCTACCAGTGAAATGAAATGTGGAACTATCAAGTCACACTGCCATATGCCCATCAGTATTTGACATTATCTTTAGCTACTTTCCTTCAGAAGTAAAAGGGGAGTGTTTTAAGCTGAGCCATGAACAATCATTGGAAAATGCAAGAAATCTTGCACTTGGACTTTTGTTAACACCTTGCAAATCAAAAATGTGCTCCTCTGTACAGTAAAGTACACTACCATTTAACAACAGGAAGCTGTGTTGCAACAAGTAACTGTATTCCCTTGGGAAAAAAAGAAGGTAGCAAGTTCCCGTAACTGGAGCTGGATGGCCACTTCTTGTCAAGTCTATTGTATTCATTGGAATGGATTGCCAATTATTGGAATTGGTGGACTCTGATTTCTCAACTGTGCCAATGGTTCTGTGGTCTAACTGATCAGGTATTCCCTCCAGTGGCATAAATGGTAATCAGTCCATGAGGGGCTCCTCTCAAGGAGGCTGGCCACTTGATAATAAATTCTTTGTCTATGGCGACCCATAAAACAAAGATTCTGATCTAATTTGAGAAAATCTGCTTTGTAAGTCAGGTCGCATGTGACTGAGGGTGTTTGACTCCTAGGTCAGAGATCAAAGAAGTCTCTTTAATAATATGGAGGCATGAGGTAACTCAATGTGTTGGGTAGTAGGTAATAGAAAATAGGAAAAGAGGCCAAGGTCACTCACCTGAGGAAATTTATAAAGGCCCAACCATCTGGCCATGGGGATGGAAAGAGAAGAATGGGCTTCTCCAACAAAAGCAGCCAGGGGAGGGTTGGACCGGCAGCTATAATTGGGAACTGGATCCCCTTGACCTTTAAGGAGGCCCCCAATCCCCTGAAGGACTTTGAATATAGAGTTCCCAGAATCCCAAATAGAGAATCCCAGGGTAAGGTTGGGCAACAGCTGCACATCTCTGTTGATCTCCTCAATAGCAAAGATGAACGCCCGAGCTACCTGATAACCCCATGTCGAAAATCTGAAAGGAAAAAGGAAGAGCACTGGTATTTACTCCTAACCAAGAATTATACCATGATGCAATGTGGGAACCAAGTGGGACACAACATACACAATTCACACGCCCTGCCTCCGACTGGGATAGGGACTGTACTTGTGAGTTCATGAATAAATGGAAGTCCCAGATGAAGAAATTCTCAACTCAAACAGATCATCCCCTTCTATGTAACTGATAGCCTTAGAGAGTTGTCTGGTCACTGGGAGGTTAAGTGACTTATCAAGAACCACACAGCCAGTTTCAATTAGAGGTCCTACTTGAGACCAGGTTTTCCCGGTTTCAAGGCCCACTTGCTATTTGCCACATAATGATGTCTCTTCTGGGCCAGAATTTCCATGTTGCCTTTGGAAAACACTCCTATCCAATCCATCTTCCTCCTGCCATCATCATTCAATAATCCCTCCTTGGAAGAATTTATGATCTCTTTTGTCCTCTTCTAATCCTCCTAATCCACTAGCACTGATGACATCTTGTCATTTTAGCATCTTTCTCTATGACTCTGGTACTTGGCTTACAAAATAGCTCTCTTCTTAACATCATCCTTAGAGATTTTAATATCCACATTCTGTCTTCATGATTCTATAGCCAGTGTTCTAACCATTATGTCACATAGTTGTCTCAAATTAAATTCCTGAATCCCATCTTATTTTGTTAATGCCTGCTGTGTTTTTTGCTTAGTATTTATTTTGTATATAGGAACAAATATCTAATTCATGTTACTTGTTAAATATCTTTTTTACTTCCCTCCCCCCAACTTGGGGAGAAATTTAATTGTGAACAATTAGCATGCTGGGATAATCTTTATTCCTGGTCCATTTTGAGCCTACTGAAAGAAATCACAGTATGTATCCTTCCTGAGAGGACACACACAAAAGTTTCTTCCATTATTAGAACCAAATTTCAACACGGTCCTCATGAAGGAGCATTTTCCATGGGTGCAGAATGGAAAGGATAAATCAACCCATTCAAAAGTCCACACTGGCTGCCTCTAGGTAAAGGACAAACATAAAACTACCTGCCCTGGATTTCTCCCTCCTTCCTCACAACTCAGAAAATGCAGAGGTGGTTGCATTTATTGCAGCAAGGACTGTCAATATTTTTTTGTGCAAGTGCCATCTGTCATATTAACTTGAGTTTCACTGAAAGACTTAGGTCCACTGTTGGAAGTATTTACACATTCTTGAGAAGCCAGGGCTGAAACATCTGAGCTCTTGAAATGAGTTGACTAGCTCATAAGCTATAAGAAAATCAAAGTGTCAAGTGGGTGTTTAATGAATCTGAGGATAGAGTGTTTAACCACCCCCCCTCCCCCATTCAAGGCCAAGTTTCCCCAGGCCCAAAAACGGTTCAAACAATATTCCTGGGTAGAGAACAGTGAAATGCTCCATACATCAGGCCCAGTGGCCTAGCATCAGTTCCTTAATGTTAGAACAGAATCTAATAGGAGAGATATGTAGAGAAACTACTTAATTATTAAAAGCACCAAAGAGAAAGAAATAGCATCAATATTCCGTACGTATGCACCAAATTGTAAAGCATCTAATACGTAAAGGAGAAATTAGATGAAGTACACTGAACAGTAGGCACAAAATTCTAAGAGTTGTGGATTGAAGCACATTTCAGAAAAAGAGATCTACCAAGCATAACAAAAAGCTAAATTAAGAAGTCAAACACCTGAACAGAACTTTAGAAAGGTTAGCTATTATCAGTTCCTGATAGTTCCTGAATCGAAATGAGAAGGAATAGCATGTTTCTCAGATGTGCATGGTGCATGTGTTAGGCCTTTAAAAACAAACAAATGCAGAAATATTTACCATATCACAAAACACATCACTTCAAAGCACTAATATTCAACATGTCTTTACTGACCACAACATAATAAAAAAATATAATCAATAAAGGGCCTTGAGAAAAAGATCCAAACTTAAATGGAGAATAAATAATTTAGTAATAATAGCCAACATCTATATAGTGCTTACTACGTGCCAGGTATTGTGCTAACACTTTTTAATTATTGTCACATTTGATCCTCACAACAGCCCTCGGAAGCATGTGCTACATTATCTCCAATTTACAAATTAGGAAAGTGAGGAAAACAGAAGTTAAGTGACTTTCCCAGAGCCATACAGCTAAACATCTAAGGCTGGATTTGAACTAAGGTTTTCATGACTCTAGGTCTGGCACTCTCTCCACCGCACTTAGAAAAAAATCTGAGAATCAGCAGATCATTTCATCCCAGAGAATGAGACAGCATCCCCAAACTTCGGCAATTTATCGAATGCAGTTCTTTGGAGCAAGATGATATTTCTAAACATGTTAATCTATAAAAGAGTCAATGAAGATAATGAATCCAGCCAATTAATTCAATATGAAGCCAAAACAAAGCAACTACAGAGAGAAACCTGGAAAAAACTTGTATGACCTGACCTTTAATAAAGGGAGCAGAACCAAGAAAATAATTGATACAAAAATATTTAAAGACAAAAAAGTTTGAATGACTTAAAGACTCTAATCAACGTAATGACCAGACGTGACTCCAGATGAGCAACGGATTACCCATCAAATTACCCGTCTCCTCATAGAGGGGTGATGCCCTTAAGGTGCAAAATGAGACACACATTTTTAGACATGGCAAAGGTATGTATTTGTTTTGATTTACTGTTCTTAATTTTTATAAGATTTGTGGGAATTTTCCTCATTTCGGGAAATTTGAGGGAAAGGGATCTAGCCATAGAAGGAAAGAAGGAAGGAAGGAAGAGGTCACTGATGCATATTTAACGCATAGAAAAATAGCAACGTGAGAAGGCACTGTAATTGTAATTTTAAATGTTTTTAAGGTTTAAAAATGTGTTTTTGAAGAGCACCAAATTTGGAGTCAGAAGACCTGGGTTCCAATCCCAGCTCTGCCACTTAGTGCCCGAGTGGCTTTAGCACTAACATTAAGAGGGATAGGGAAAGGCTTCTTGTATAAGGTAGAATTTTAGCTGGCACTTACCGGGAAGCCAAGAAAGCCAGGTGACACAAATACATTACGTACTAGGGACACCAGAAAAAACAAAACCGACCAGAAGTCTAAGATCAAAACCAACAGGTTCCACAGTAATGATAGAGTGGGAAGATATCTGTGGTGGGGTGTAGAAGAGAGCTCACAATTCTCTAGATCTCATTCCAAAATGCCTCCTGAAAATCCGAAGGTACTCACTGTGTAAGGTATGTCTCAGCAGGATTCGCAGTGACTGAGGGCAGAGATGAAAAACTGATGGTGTGAACAGGGAAGATGCCTCCAATTATTACATCCCCCATCCTTTCAAACCTCAGGTTTTTCGACTTCAGGCTTAGTCCCCGTGGCTCTGTCAGAACGCAAAAAAACAGAGATCCCAGAAGAAAGGAAATCAGAAAACAAAGAAACATTTTCAGAGTCCCTTTCCTGTGAACTCTGTCGGCAGGATGGATTGGAAGAAGACAATTGTCAGTACCTCTTTCAACACTTGTGTGGCAAAACTAGGGTGAGGCTACCAAGAATTTATCTCCATCCTCAGGGGCTTTTTTCATCCTAGCTCTAATGTATGGGTTCAGGGGTGTAGTGGGGGGCCCAGGAAGAGACATTTGGGAATATTAATTGCAAGCTGAAAGGCTCCTCTACTCCCTTCTCTGGAGGGAATACTGGGTTAAAGTTGATTTGGGACCTAGACCTTGAGTCTCAATATGTTTCATTCCCCTTGGCTATCACTACAGGGATTGGTTTCTTCCCACTCCCTTCCTTCTTGAAGCCTAGGGAATGGAGATGAGTGCAAAACCCAAGGGACCAGGGTTCACAAGGAAAAGTGTTCTTTGCACTTTCCAAATATGCTACCAGTGATGAGCATTCCCTGGGAGCTCTCTGAGACAAAGCAATGCCCCTCAGCCACCTGTGTCTTTCTGGTGACAGGGGCACCCGGCGCTTCCTCCAGAGAGGCCATTGAGGCAATTGCCACCACTTCACTTAATGATAGAATAATAGTCCAAGGGATTCCTCGTGGAAAGAAGGGACCTGGAAGGTGTGTGAAGCAGGGATCCCAAATGCTGCCAAGGCTAACAGATGTGACAGGAAGCCTCGGCCACTTCTGGGGGGGAGAGGGAGAGTGGGGGAGGGGGGAGGGGGGGAGAGACGGAGAGATCCGTTGCCATGAAGACTGATACATCTGAAAACTCCTACTGTTCTATTGGTGGATGTGGTTTCATCCCATCCTTGCCCCTTCCTTTCACTCCCCTCCCTCTCCTTTCCTCCTAAGCGAGTGCTAAGCCCAGGAGAATAGGTGCCCCAGATTAGCCAGCTTGAGCTGGCCAGGCCCCCCGGGCTCTCATGCTGGGAGATCCAATATTAGCCAAAGTCCAGGGGCACAGAAGCCTTGAAGGTAGCTGCTGACTTGGACCTGGGCATAGAACCCTGGGGCCAGGGAGAGTCCTGGGCTGGAGTCTGAGTACAGAGGTGGCATGAGAATGACCCTCCTTCTCCCCTAATAATGATAACTGAGGCAGCTGCTATTGCCCCTTTTCGCTGGCTCTTTAAGGCTGGCAGAGCCCTTTCCTAGCAAGAGCCAGGTGAGGTGGAGTATAAATATTCCTATTCCCACTTTACAGACTGGGAAACAGAAGCAATGAGTGGATGAGGTGCCTGAGAGTCACAGTATCATTGATCTTAAGGTATAAAGGGAAATTAAGGGTCATCAAGGAAAGACAGGGAAGCCCAGAGAGATGGAGGAGAGATTGCCCAAAGCCACACAGAAGAGATTCTTTACCATTTTGTGTCCTGGACCTCTCTGGCAAGTTGCTGAAGCCTAAGGACTTCTTCTCAACACAAGGTTTTTAAATGCATAAAATAAAACATATGAGATTACAAAGGAAATCAACTGTGTTGAAATACATTATCAAAATAAAATCTTTAAGTTCAGTCCCAGGTTAAGAAATCTAGTATAATGGATAGAGGCATTACTGGACTTAGAATCCAGAAGGTCAGCTTCAAGAAGTCTAACTGTGTTACCCTGGGCAAGTAACTTAAACTCCCTGTGTCTCCAGTTTCCCATCTGTAAAACGAGATTGGTCTTGTCAGCCTTCCATCTCTAAATCTACGATCCTACCCAGACCCCAAAACTAATACTCTAAGACCATACTAGATTACTTTCTTGATTGTCATTAAGAACAATTGCTGATGGTGCAAACATTAATAGGTTCTTTGTTTTTAAAAAGGAACTTTTAAAAAAAAAGCAGTTTGTGGACAGCTAATGAGGGCATCAGCTGTTTAATGTTTGTTTTTATTTCATCATTTTGTACAATTCCATCTCAGTCTCTCTCCCTGTTTCTCCCCCTCCCTGACCCCAACTCCCCACATGCATGCTTTTTTGGGTATATCTATCCCCAGGCAGAATTCCTGAATCTTAAAGTGAGAACTGAGGCCCACTATGTGTGTTTGTGTACATGCATGTGATTTTGGTTATCTACATTTAAATGTATTCCTAAATCAACTTCCAAGAACTATAGCTTCGTTACAAAGTAGTATTTCATTCATGCCCACTGTTCACCTTGTGCTCCATTTCTTTCTCTTTTTTTGTGAGGTATTCAGGGTTAAGTGACTTGCCCAGGGTCACACAGCTAGTGAGGGTCCAGTGTTTGTAAATCCCACAAGTTTAACGACTGTGGGAAAGCCTTCAGATGGTTCACGCAACTTTCTTTCCATCAGAAAAGTCATGCAGGAGAGAAACTCCATGAATGTAACAAATTTGGGAAAGACTTTTCCTGGAGCACAAAACTTATCAAACATCAGAGAATTCATACCGTATATGAGAAAGCCTTTGTTCACAACTCATATCTCCTGTCCCACAAGACAATTCGTGCTGGAGAGAAACCTTATGAATGTACTGGGGGGGGGGGGGAAGACCTTCAGATGAAGCACATAATTTGGTTCCCATCAAAGAATTCATATTGATAAGATGCCTTATAAATCCAGTGAGCGCGTCCTTTCTCATTCTGCTGGTCAAGATGCCAAAAGGGAAGAAGGCCAAGGAAAAGAAGATGGCTCTGGCCCCTACTGTGGTAAAGAAGCAGGAGGCCAAGAAAGTGGTCAATCCTTTCTTTGAGAAGCAGCCCGAGAACTTTGGCATTGGTCAGAACATCCAGCACAAAAGGGACCTTACTCGATTTGTCAAATGGTCTCAGTAAGTCAGACTGCAGCGTCAAAGGTCTATTCTTTATAAACATCTGAAAGTGCTACCAGCAATTAATCAGTTCACCCAGGCCTTGGATCTTCAGACAGCTGCTCAACCACTTAAACTGGCTCGCAAGTACTGAGGTGAAGCAGGAAAAGAAGCAAAGGCTGCTGGCTCAGGCTAAACACAAAGCTGCAGGCAAAGGAGATGGCCCAACTAAGAGACCACCTGTCTTTAGAGTAGGTGTTAACCCTATTACTACCCTGGTAGAAAACAAAAAAGCACACTTGCTAGTGATTGCACAAGACATGGACACAGGACATTGAGCTAGTGGTCTTCCTACCTGCCTTGTGCCAAAAAACAAAGGTTCCTTACTGTATTATCAAAGGTAAAGCTAGACTGGGTTGCTTAGTTCACAGAAAGACCCTCAACAAGCATTGCCTTCACACAGGTTAACTCTGCCGATAAGGGAGCTCTGGCTAAGCTGGTAGAAGCCATTAAAACCAACTACAATGACAGATATGATGAGATCCATCGTCACTGGGGTGGCAATGTTCTGGGGCCAAAATCAGTGACTTGTATTGCCAAGTAGGAAAAGGCAAAAGCTAAGGAACTTGTGATCAAAATGGGTTAAATGTATATTTGATTTTTCCCTATGTAAAAATAAAAATTTAAACAGAAAAAATGCAATGAGTGTGGAAAGGCCTGTAGGTGGAGCCCACAGCTTATGTCCCATCAGAAAACTCATACTTGAGAGATAGCTCACGAATACAAAGAGTGTGGGAAAGCCTTTATCTATGTCTCATCAAAGAATTTCCCATCAAAGAATTCATACTGGAGAGAAATCTTATAAATGTAATGGTTGTGGTAAGACCTTTCAGCAGAGCTCATCCCTTGTCTTTTATAAGATGATTCATACTGAAGAGAAACCTTATGAATGCAATGAATGCAGAAAGGTTTTCACTCATAACTCATCCCTCATTTCCCATCCAAGAACTCATGTTGGAGAAAAACCATATGAATGTAATGAATGTGGGAAAGCTTTTACCCTTACTTTGTCCCTTACTTGCCACAAAAAGGCAAAATGCAGAGAAGTCTTAAGATGTTAAAACATTATAAATATTATAAGAATTTCAGCCAGAGCAAAACATCTTACTGATCATACATATTAAAGAGAACCCTTAAAGACAAATTTGCCTTCCTATTTCATTTGCCACTGTGATTGTTTCAAACGTTTTTCTCTACTCTCAGTCCTTGAAACTCGGTATCTATACCTGCTATATGGCAGATATATCCTAATTCACTAAGATCAATTATAGCCTGATAAGTTCCTAGCCTTACGCAGAATTTCATGATGGACTACAGTCATGTTTATTTTACTTCTGACTCAGCTTTTTCTGACTTGTCCCTTTGGTCTATGTATAAAATGGAATATTATTGTTCTGTAAGAAATGAGGTTGAAATGAATGTTTCAAAGAGTACATATATGAAGTGATACAGAATGAAATTAGAAGAATCCAAACAACTTATACTATATATTCAATAGTTTAAAAACTAAGAATTTTGAAGTCATGTTTCAATGAAGAATGACACGAGCAGAACCAGGAGAAAAAGTCATACAACACTGTAAAAACAAAAAAAAAATTTGAAATCATGAGAACTTAATGAATACAATGAACCTCCTTGATTTCAGAATAATGATGACAAAGCCTGGTATTCATCTGCTAACAAAGAAATGATAGACTCAGGGTGCAATATTTCATTCCATTAGATTGTGAGATCCTCAAAGGCAGAGACTGTCTTTTACCGTTTTCTTCTGGTACCCTGAGTCCTTAGCACAGTCTCCGGAATATAGCAGGCACTTAATAAATGCTTATTAACTGAATGACTGAGACATATTTTGGACATGACCAGTAAGGGAGTTTGTTTTGGTTGACTATGAATATTGTTTGCAGTAATTTTATGTCTTTTCATTTGGGTAGAGGTAGGAGGAAGAGGAAATATATTTCTGCTAATTGCAAAATTATTTTTAAAATTTAACGATTCTTTAGTGATATTTTATGGGATATGATCTTGTTTCATTGTGTTCTAGAAAAGACGTATTTAATATTTATGCATTTCTGCATTTTGTGAGGTTTTAATTATTTAACATATGGTCAATTTTTTTTAAAAAGATGCCATGCCAATGAGAGAAACATGTATACTGCTTTCTATTCCCATTCAACAATTACCAGATGTCTATCATATCTAACTTTTCTAAAATTGTATTCAAGTCTTTGGCTTCTCTCTTGTTTGGATTTTTGTTAGATTTATCTAGATCTGAAAGGAATACATTAAGGTACTGCATTATAGTTTTACTGCATATTTCTTCCTGTGATTTAACTTTTCCTTTATATATTTAGATGTTATACCTTTCAGTGCATAGATGTTTAGTATTGATGTTAATTCATTGTCTATAATACTTTTCAATAAAATGAACTTTTTCTGTGTATCTTTTTTCAGCAAGTCTATTTTTTCTGTAGATTTGTCTGAGATTATGATTGCTACTCCTGCCTTTTTTGCTTCATCTGAAGAATAAAAGATTTTGTATCAATCCCTTATTCTAACTCTATGTAAATGTTTAGGTTCCTAGTATGCTTCTTATAAACAATATATTTTTGGACCATTTTCTAATATATTCTGCTACTCCATTTTATGGGACAGTTCATCTCACTTACATTCAAACTTTTGATCATCAATTATGTAGTCCTCTCTGTCTTATTTTCTTATACCTTTCCTTCTCTTTGGCTCCTGACCTCTCTTCATAAAGAAGAAGGTGGTAAGTAAGGAATATACTCAGAAACAGTGTTCTAGGTTTTATGCAAATTGTTTCTCCAGTGCCTCTCTTTTTTTTCCTCCCTTAGACTCCAATTCACAGGTTCTTACCCTTTCATTCATTTATTCAATCATTCAATTTATCCTATTTGTTGGCAATGATCTTAGATCTCTAAGAACACAACCATTACTAGCAGACTTGATGCTATGCTAAAGTGAGGTCATGGTGAATTCTAGGGATAATCAAAAATCAAAGGGTCAGATGGAGAAGAAAATCAAATTAGAATTTAGATAGTTGGTCATGTACTTGAAATTGGAATATGTTACACAGTAGGCTACAAAATCCCAGCAGCTAACTAAAGGGAGTTAAGACATAGTAAATAGTTTGGGGATGTGAGGAGGAACGTGCTAGTAAATGTTTAACAATTGACTCTCTGACACTTTTAAGTTTAATCTACAGTATTAATATTTCCTCCACAATTTTCTTGAATCCAGACAATCAATAAAACAATAAATCAAGCCCTTGTAGCATTTGACAATTTCAGGTATAAATGTTCAAACTGAGTATTTAACAATTGGTTCTCTGAATTGTACGCAGTAACAGTAATATTATATGATGAGCAGCTGTGAATGACTTAGATATTCTCAGCAATACAATGACCCAAAACAATCCCAAAGAACTCACGATGAAAAATACTGTCTCCAGAGAGAACTGATAGCACCTGAAAACCAAAGTATACTATTTTTCACTTCCCTCTTTCCTTCCTTTTTCTTTCTATTTAGTTCAAGTTTTCTTCCACAAAATGACTAATATGGGGATGTTTTACATGACTATACATGTATAACTTGTATCAGATTGCTTGGCATCTGTGGCTGAGAAGGAAGGAAGGAGAGAGGGATAGAATTTGGAACTTGAAACTTAAACAAATGTTAAAGAATTATTTTACATATAATTGGGGGAAAATAATATAGTCTAAAAGAAAAACTATTAGTTCTCTGGTATGAGCTGGCTCCAGCACACCCCGGAGGTGAGGGAAAATTTAGAAAGCCTTTTTTTTTTAAGTTCTTCAGCTTGTCAAGCATAGTTGAAAAAATGTTTCAGATGTATGGAAGAATTTAAAAAGTGAAGTTGTGACTTCAAGTCCGAGGTTCCCAAACCTTGTTATTTCATACAGCCTACTAGTATTTTTCCCTTATTGAGGAAATTGGTGGGGGATAGGATTTTCTCACAATAAAACCTGAACCCAGACATTTACCTTGAGTGGTTGGATGGGAGTTAAATTATAACTGCTGTGAGGGACTATCAGTACTCTCAGGAGGAGGAAAAATGGAAGCTGGCTGGGCAGTAAGGAGGAGGTAGAGTGGAGAAACTGGGCTATAATGGGTGAAGGGTAGGAGTTATGTTGGAGATGAGCCCCAAGATCATCTATCTGTCTCAGGATGACCCATCATCCAATTAGCTGATCACATATACCTTGAGGACAAGTCATGAATCTCTTTGTAGTCATGCCATGTCCCCTAAGTTGCATACTAATACCACTTGGGTTTTTTTTTTTTAAAAAGCAGGTGTTTATTTTTCTTCTTTCCAACTCCTCCCCATGATAAAAAAGAAATAAAAGAGGAACAAAACCCTTTTTAATAAATATGCCTAGTCAAGTAAAAAAATGCAAAAAGCCTGCCATATAGGCCAGGTCCAAAAATGTGTCTCATTTTTTGTCAGTCTTTCCTCTCTGACAAGAGGTAACATGTATTCTTCATCAGTTGTCTGGAATCATGGGTAATCATTGCAGTGATAAAAGTTAAGTCTTCCAGAATTGTTCCTTTTAACAGGATTGGAAAGGCTGTCTGCAGTAGGTGTGTCTAATCCCTCTCTTCTCACTCTTTTTCTAACTCCTTTTAGTCTGGCTTCTGACTTCATCATTTAATCAAAACTACTCTATCCAAAGTTATAACTTTTTCCTCAACCCTCATCCTTCTTGACCTCTCTTCAACCTCTGATACTCAAAATCACCCTCTTCTTGATACTCTCCTCTCTAAATTGTTATGACACTGCTAGCTCCTGGCTCTCCTCCAGTCTGCCCAAGATTTCACTCTGGATCTCATGGTTTGGACAACAATAGGTCCCTGCCCTGCCCAAGTACAACTTAATGGTTATCTTTTGGGCCCTCCTGGCTCAGAGTGAATGTAAATAGAAATTGTTTCTCTTTCAGCCAGCAACCCTGAGGGTCTTCCCCTCTCAATTTGATTTTTTTTAGTAAAGAGGCCATCCCTTGATTCACTTCTTAAAGAAGCCTATTCACTGAATGGGTGTTTGTCTCACTCAAAGTGAGAAGTTGAAAAGACCTTAACTTAAAAGGGCCAAGGTCTCACACAGCATCCTGGGCCATCGCCAGTCATCCTGATCAATATCTAGTCACTGGACCCAGGTGGTTCTGGAGGAGAAGATGAGGCTGATGACTTTGCACAGCCCTCCCTCATTCAAATCAAATTCAATTGCAAGTCGTGTCATCATCTTTCTGATGCCAAGGTCTTCAAGAAAGAAAGACAAACCACACAGCCTGGGCCCTCTTCTCGTCTCCCTCTATACTATTTCTCTTGGTGATCTCATCAGCTTTCATGGTTTCAATATCATTCTATGCAGATGATTCTCATTTCTGTTTTTCCATCACTAACCTCTTTTCTGACCTCCAATGTCTAACTGCCTGGCAAACATCTCAAACTACATGTCCCCTAAACATTTTAAGCTTAGCATGTCCAGAACTGACTCGTTATTTTTCCCAATGCTCTCCCCTCTTCCTAACAATGCTATCACAGTAGAAGGCACCACTATCCTTCCAGCCACCCAGGTTTACAATTTATGTATCATGTTTGACTCCTCACTCTCTACCCACCCTCCCTATCCAATCATTTCTATATTCATCACATGCTTTTCCTCCTCCTCCCTTCTCCGGCTGCTACCACACTGGTGAAGGCCTTCGTTATCTCTCGCCTGGACTGCTGCAATAGCCTTTTAGTTCATCTCCCTGCCACAAGTCTCTACCCATGCCAATATTCTGCTCAGCTTAGAAGTAAAATTGATCTTCTTAAAGGACAAATCTGATCATGTCACACCCTCTCCTCCCTCTTTCCTGCATTCAATAAACTTCACTAATTCCCTACTACCTCTAGAATCAAATAGAAAATCCTATACTTGGCTTTTAAAGTCTCTCCCTTTCTCTCCCACTCCCTTCCTACCTTTTCAATCTTTTACATCTTCTTACAAGTCTCACATCAGTCTTCTTACATCTTACAGCTGGGTGGCAAAGTGAATCCAGCCCCAGACACTTCTTATCTATATGGCCCTGGGCAAGTCACTTAACCTCAATTTTCTTGTCTGTAAAATGGAGATAATAACAGCCCCTACCTCCCAAGGTTATACTGTAAGGATCAAATGAGATGCTCATTGTAAAGTGCCTAGAACATAGCAAGCATTGTATAAATTAAATAAATTTAAAATTATTAATATTAATTTATTATTTGTTCTCTATAATATTAATAATTAATATTAATACATTAAAATTATTAAATAAATATGAATAAATAAAATTAACTATCCTTTTGATTCCACATGCTCTGTGATCCAATGATACTGGCCTCCTTCGCTTTTCCTTGACTATGACACGCCATCTTCTCACTCCAAGTATCTTCCCCAGCTGTTCCCCAAGCCTGGAGCTCTGTCTCCCAACTTCCTTTCCTTGGCTTCCTTCAAGCATCAGCTGAAGTCTCACCTTCTGCAACAAGCCTTTCCCAGACTTCTTTAATCTTAGTGCCTTCCTTCTGAGGCAACCCCCAATTAATCATGTATATATCTTGTTTGTACAGAGCAATTTGCATGTTGCATCCCTCATTAGACTGGGAGCTTCTTGAGAACAGGACCTTTTATTTATTTATTTTTGCTATTCTCTGTATCCCTGCACTTTAACACAATGTTTGGTGCAGAGCAGACACTTAATAAATATAACTTGACTAAGTGACAAACAATTTGCAAAAGAAGAACTACAAACTATTGATCATATAAAAAAAATCCTTCAAGTCATGAAAAATAAGAAAAATGCACATGAAACCAACCCTGAGGTTTCACCTCCCACCTAGCACATTGGCAAAGATGACAAAGGAAGAGAATGGTCAATGTTGGATGGGCTGGGTTTTGTTCTAAGATTCCACCCATAAAGTCCATTATTTAAAATAATGTAAAATACATAACTGAAGATTTCTGTTAAAAGAGAAATTTACAATTGAATAAAAATCACCACATACTATCTGTACAGGATGTCATTTCAAATGAGGGCTAAAAAGGTCACACCTGATAATGATTTTCTCCCCCAAAGCCTAACACAATGTTTGCCACATGGTAGGTGCTTAATAAATGTTTGTGGATTGACTGAAAGTTTGGGGAGTGAGTGGTATAGGTAGGGACAACATTACAGGAAAGGGATGGGATAAGGGCAGGAAGGAAGAGAGAATTGCTCAGGCCTCTAACTAAAATCTCCCAGGCCTCTATCTAGATGGGAGAAGGGAGGAGAATACATGTTTATATAGCACTTAGGAGTCAGACACTGAGCTAAGGGATTTAAAAATATGATCTCATTTGCTCTTCACAACAACCCTGAAAGGTAAATGCTGTTACGATCCCCATTTCACAGTGGAGGGAACTGAAGCAAACAGAAATTAAGTGACTTGTTCAGAGTCACAGACCTAAAGAGTATCCAAGGCCAAATGGGAACTTGAATCTTCCTGACTCAAGGTCCAGTGCCCTTTTCACTATGCCACCTAGCTGCCTCCTCAAGCACAGCTGACTGCAGGCTGGGTACGATGTGCACTATGTGCCCTCACACCAGCTCAAAACTTTCACTAGTAACATAACATCGATTCAAAACATTTTCTTAGGCACCTGGAATGCATGACTTTGACCTCATACTGGCCACTGTGGACTTCAGCCAGGTCCTAGTCTCCGGGGTTCTCTATGACAACAGGTTGCCTCCCAATTCCCCAGCCTCAACCTTCCTACCCCAGGTTTGCCTACAGGGGACTCATAAGATGGAGCAACACAGACTCCCTCCCCCACATTACCCAAACTCTATACCGGGGCTGAGACCCAAGAAGTCTTTCTGTTCACTTTCCTTCCTCCTTTCTTTGCCCTCCCCTTTCCCCTTTTCCTCTTCCTTCTCTCCCTCTTTCCCCCCTTCCCATCCTCCCTCTTTTCCCAATCTTCCCTCTTTCTCCCCCTCCTCCTGCTCACGTCCCTCCCTTATTTGTCTTCTCCCTGAACTCAGCTCCTAGAGCCTTCCCAACCCCTGCCCCCCTCCCCCATTGTAGTCCTAACTGAAATCAGCTCCTGGAGGCTTCCCGGCCCCCCTCCCCCATTGTAGTCCTAACTGAAATCAGCTCCTGGAGGCTTCCCGACCCCCCCTCCCCCACCCCACTCCAGTTCTAACTGAACTCAGCTCCTGGACCCTCCCCAACCCCTCCACCCACACTCTAGTTCCAACTGAACTCAGCTCCAGGAGCATCCCAACCCCCACCTGCCCTCCAAAATGCTCCTAGGCCTCCCAGTTCCGGCCCCAAACAAGTGCCACCCCTGAGATCCCAAGGCTGGGGTGGATCTGGGCGGGGCAGCTCTTTCATTTGCATCCCACCTGGCTGGCCAGGCCACACCTTTTGTGTGCTCTCCTAGGCACACCAGAATATTGCCCTTTCTCCAAAGAATCCTGGGAACAGAGCTCAGGCTCTGGGCATGCAGAAGCATCTTTCTGGGGGTCAGACAGACTAGCTCATGTCTGTAAAACTGAAGGCCTTCAAAAGGGCCCAGACAGCCCAGCCCAGCAGCAGGAATTCCTGGTGATTCTTTCTTGGCTATTATTGAGGGTCTTGCAGCCCCGGGTGTTTCCTCCAGGGAAGGGAAGCTTGCAGCCACTCCTCCTGGGCCAGGAAAGCACTTCTGAGGATTCCCCCATCTTACCTCAGAGGTGCTGCCCTGCACTTTACAGATCCTCTTCTCTGATGGAATCCTCGTCCAGCAGTCTTTGCCTCTGATCACCTTGACAGGCAGCCCCCACCTCTCTCCAGCTGCTCCTGTTCCAGTTTGTGGTGTTCTTAGCCCAGCATCCCAAATCTTCAGGTGCGGAAGCCCGTCCTCTGTCCAGGCCAGCTCAGCACTGGAGCTGCAAGACCACAGGGTAAGTAAGATACAACAAACACTCAGCATCCTGAGGTCTGAATTTAGGGCCAGTTTTGGGTTCCAATGGCACAGCATCAACCCAAACAGTAAACAAAGACACCCTGACTCTACCTGGCCCCTTTAACAGCATTCCTGGTGCCTGGTTCCCACTTCACTGAGGGACAGAGGGAGGGGGCTCTATTATCTGTTCACGGCTTGGGGGGGGGGGGTGGCGCAGAGCGGTCATTATGATTAACCCGAACTCAGATGCTTTTTACTCTTCCCCTTTATGTCACTTTGGTCATTGTACATATTCTTCTCCTGGGTCTGACCACCTCATAGACCTCATAGAGGTCTTTTTGTAATTCAGCTTTCTCATGTCTTAGAAATATTCCATTACATTCTCCTGCTACATGCAACACTTGCTTCAACCATTCCCCATTCAGCTTGCCATCTTTCTTTCCTTGTTCATTCTACTTTCACGTACAACATACATTCAAAGACATGTAATTGTGTACTTTTATGAATATTTGGACGTTTTAGGACCTTCCTCCCTGGCTTTGACCTGTTTGGGTGGGATTGATGGGCCAAAGGATAAGAACAGTTCAGTGGCTTTTCTCACATTCCTCCAACAAATTCTCTTAAAAGGTTTGGATCAAGTCAAAGCTTAACCCATAGTGCTCGGGTGTGCTTGTCTTCTAATAGACACTCCTGTGTTTAGCATGTCCATCTGCAGCATGGTGTATGTAGCATGATAGAAACCCAGGAGACCTGTATTAATTCCTGACTGACCCATACTGTCTCAGTGACCCAGGACAAGGCAATTTACCTCTCCATACTCTAGGCATCTAAGACTCGTTGCAGAGAAGCTGCCATGCTACCTTGCTAGAGGGAGGGAAGGGTCCCTATAACAGTGTAATCACAGGTCCACTCCCTGTCTCTATCATCTTTGCCAGTTTGATGAATGTTCAACCTCAGAGTTGTTTCATTTGTGTCTGTCTTATTCCCAACAGGAGTCATTCTTGTCATGTGGATCTATGTAGTTTGTCATTTTTCTTTTGGAAGATGAATGTTCATGTTCTTTGACCACTGATCTACTGGGAAAGGTCCATGGTCTGAAGAGGTGGATCTATTTCTTCTCTCTCTGATAACAATCTTGGATCAGAGGTATTTGATGCAAAAGTAAGTCCCCTACTCAAATTTCTCTTATCCTGGATCCATTGACCACATATGTGTGTATAAATGCATATGTGCAAAATCCTCTTAATTTCATGCCCTATTGCCTATTTTATCTTGTAATTATACAAGCAGTTATTACTTGTGTACCGTGTACCACATTCTTATTGGTGCTGGTTATACAAAGACAAAATGAAATTCTCTCCCCTGCACTCTCCCATTTTGTTTGTTTACATATTCAGAGTTGGGAAGATGTACCTCTGTTTTCCTCTACTCTTGAAAAAAGGAGGTTTTTGTACTTATTTCTAAAATATCTTGTATATGTCATTTGTTTATAATGGCTTACATGTTGTCTTCCCCAATTAGATGGTGAGTTCCTTGAAAGCGAGGACTGTCCTTTGCCTTTCTTTGTATTCTCAACACTTGACACAGCCCTTGGCATGTACTAGGGGCCTAATAAAAGCTTGCTGATTGTTTATTGACATGTTGAAGTTTTACACTGAATATGATAAATATGGCAAAGTGGATAAAGCCTAGGACTTGGGGTCATGAAGACTTGAGTTCAAATAGTCCCTCAGACATTTGCTAGTTTGTGACCTTGGGCAAGTCATTTAACCTGTTTGCCCTAGCTTCCTCATCTGTAAAAGGGTATAGAGTTGTTGGGAGGATAAGATGTTATTTGCAAAGCAATGTAATTTATCTTGTAATTATACAAGTAGTTATTACTTGTGTACCGTGTTCTATAGATCTTTAAGCATTCTATAAATGCCAGATGAGGAGAAGGGGGAGGAGGAAGAGGAGGAGGATGATGATGATGATGATGACGTCTATCTAAACTATGTTTCGATTTCTTGGTTGGTTTGTTAAATAAGGATCACCGCTCCCCAGTAGTTTTCCTTCTCGTACTGGTTGATCAAACACAGGGCTACTGCTCATGATTGCCTCTGGGTCTTGCTTCTCTCTCCTCTTCCGTAGGTGCACTTCTCTGTTTGCTTGCTTTTTCACCAAGTTTATTTCATGAGTTTCAGGAATGTCCAGTGTAGCCATGTTGCCAAAAGCAACTCACCTTAAACACATAGTTATAGAAAGTTTTGTGGAGCACTTACGGGTTATGTGACTTGTCTATGGCCATAGTGCTAATACATATCAGAGGCAAGACTGGAACCCAGATCTCTTTGACTCCCAAGTCCAGACCCCTAGTCAGCGATCTGCGACAACACTGTAACATTGATGATAATGTCCCGATTTTCTCTTGCTTTTCCACCAACCTTTCTGACTCTTCAGTTTCATCCATGTCATGTTGGTTAACTATGGGTGCTCTCTAGGGCTCTGTCCTGAGCCCTCTTCTCTTTTTCAATGCTCTCTTTCACTTGGTGAGTCTATCTCCCATAAGTTCAATGATATATCTATATAGGACACGATTAGCCGATTCATGTATCCAGTCCATCATTTTTCCTGAGTTTCAGCCCCACATCACTGACATCTTATTTGCCAATTCAAACCGTCCTGTAGGCATCTCCAATTCAATATGTCTAAAAGAGAAGTCATTATCTTTCCCCATTAACCCTCTCCCAGTCCAAACTTTCCTATTATTATCATTAGCAGCATCTTTCTAAGCACCCAGGCCCAAAACAACATTGTCATCCTCCACTCCTCTCAGTCATCCTGTAGATCAAAACATTTGCCTAGTCTTGTCATTTCTTCCTTTATAAAATCTCTAGTACATGTTCCCTTCATTCACAAAGAATAAACCATTTTTAGGCCTGCATTATCTCTTACCTGGACTATCGTTAAGTGCCTTCTAATTGACTCTGCTTTGAGTCTTCTCCCTGACCCAGTCCATCCTCCCCTCAGCTGCCAAGCTGATTTTCCTAAAGTGTAGTTCTGACTATATTACCCCCTAATAAACAAATTTCATTGCTTCCTTCTTACTTTTAAAATCAACTGTGAAGGTTTTTTTGGGTTTGTTTTTTGTTTGCCAAACAAATCTATTCATAATATAAAAACTTCCTAACTTTGCAATCTTCTTATACATTACTTCCCTCCATGCACTCCAGGATTCAACCTCTCTGGTCTACTTGCTGTCCCTCACAGAGGAACCAGCATCTTCCATCTCATCTCTATATCTCGGGACTGGCTGTGCCTCATGCCTGGAATGCTCTCCTTCTTCAGTAGAGTGTCTTAGAATCTCTCATGTTCTTCAAGACTCAGATGAAACACTACCATCTGATGTGTAAGGGACCTCTCCTGGTTCTCCCCAGCTGCCATGGCCTTCCCCTATAACTCAGTATGCATCTTGTATATACTTACATTTATATTTGTGTGTAAACACACACACACACACACACACACACACACACAATCTTCCCCATTAGAATGTATTTTGAGGTCAGGGACTACTTCTTGCTTTCCTTTGAATCCCCAAGTTTTAGCACAGTGAGTGGCATTCACTAACTACTTTAAAATGCTTAATGATCAATTGCTTGAATGTATTAATCACCCAGAGAAGTTTCTTTATATATTCTTCTGACTTTCATGTTCTTCTCAAATGGAAATACTTTGCTCATATTCATACCTTATTCCAAGTTATTGTTAAAGGCAACTTCTCTAGAACCATGCTAGCAACAGGAGTTATCTATTAATAATAGTAAATAAATGCCAGCAAGGAGAGGCTGTTGCTTTGCTCCTTGTTCTTGTTTGGAAAGTATCTAGGCTTTCTCCATCGAAATAATAATAATAGTGATTATGGTGGTGGTGATTAGGAGGAGGAGGAAGTCGGTGATGTTGATGATGATGATAAGTGTGGTGGATGCATATATGCACAGAGATAAGTTTGAGGTAATTAGGTTTAAAAGAAGAGCCTTTTCCTAACTACACTAGTTCTAGAGTTTTTTCATATAAATGAGGGCCAGTTCTGATGAAAATTCCTTTCCATGTCTATTGATAGAATCTTTTTGTACTGTGCTATGTGTTTTCCTCAAATCAAACCATTCTTGCATTGCCAATATGGGTCCAGATTATTCTCAGGAAATAATTTGTTGTCTATGTCACTTCAGTCTCTCTGCTAAGTTTTATTTTAAAATCTTGTGTCTTATTCATCAGCAAAACTGGTCTATAGTCTTCTTTCTTTGTCCCTCTCTGTTCTAGGGTATCAGGAATACAGAAGTAACTGGGTAGTATGATTTCTTTCTCAATAGTTCACGAAACCATTTGCAATGTGATTATTTCTCTTTGAATCTTTGTTCAACTACATTTGATCAGCAGCTACAATCTTTAGTTACCCCTCCTACCTGCCTCCTTCCAACACAAACCTTTGGCAGTTGTCTTCTGCCTTGCTGATTTTGGAGTGATATGCTAAAGACTGTGGTCACAGTTTGAGAGTTTTATAGGTTAGTAATCCACCTCACTGGAATTATCAGTCTTGTTAGTCTATACGTGTATCTAAAAATTTCTGATGATTCTTTTTATTCAATGTTCTTTGTGAATTTCATTTTGTTCCTTTTATTTTTTGTATTTTTATTTTCCCCTCTGTACATCTGTGTCTCTTGATCAAGGGAGCTCATTTGTCACTTTTCTTTAAACTTTCCAAAAAAAAAAAAAAAAACCAGCTCTTGGCCTATCATTTTGGTAGCCTTTTTTTTTTTTCCAATTATGCTTCTTTTTTTCTCTGATTTTTCTGATTTCTGTGATACTTTAGAGTATGGCTATTTGTTTACTCTGTGGCTTTTTAAAATTGCATGATCAGTTCATGAATCCTCTCTTTTAAACATTTATGAATAAATGTATTCCCCAAGTTCTATTCTGCTAGGTCATAATGATGGGAAGGTAGTTGTAGATCAATTCAGAGAGCAAGCTCTGGCTAGGTCTACCATGGTGAAATGGCTTTGAGTACATTTCAAGCAAGAATCTGAATGTGTTTTTTCATGTAATTTCTAGTTAAGGGGGTGGGGGGAAGAGATCCATCTCCCATTAGGTTGACCCCTTGATAAGGAATTATTTTGCTGTGTCAATACATAAGGCCAAAATACAAAATGTCTCTCAGGCCTATGTAGTTCCCTTCGTCTTCTAAAAAGGAGTCAAGAGTCTGCCAACAATGTGATTTATAGGTCATTTATGCTGCCTACTAGATGTTGTCAATATAAATGAAATCCTCAACCTAGGGCCAATGAGTGAACATCCTCCTAAGGGAATTGAGCTGTGTCCACTTCCGTGTTCTTCCTCTCAATGAAACCAAAAGACAGAGGGAAGGGACAGCTAAAAGGAAGTGTGTGGAGCTCATAGGTTCTCCTCGGATGGTCAAAATGGGCAGCAGAGTTGTCACCTTTGGCTATATTATTGCACCAAGAAGCAACATCTCGTGGGATATTTGGGCATCTTCTTTGCCAAGACGTGTGATAAGTACTTTTAAAACCAGGAAAATCCTTTCAGTCTAGGCAACAAGAGCTGAAGCTCAGTATTAAAACAGAGAAAGTCAGTGAAGAATTCAACTAAAATCTCACTTACATCAATATTGAATCTTATGTTTAGAGGCAATGTAGCATAATGGAGAGCTGGCTTGGAACCAAGAAGACTTGAGCTTCAGTTATGCCTTTGAAAGACCTGGGACATGTCTCTCCACCTCTTAGGGTTCTAGAAAACTCTCTAAGATTGGAAGTTTCAGAAAAAGTGTCAACGTGGGGTAGTAGAGAGAATATTTTCATCAGGGAGTTACCTATACCAATGAAATCATAGCTCTGTTCCCTAGCTGTACCAATATAATTTGATGCTCAGTGTTTCCAGTGAAAAGGTGGGAATAGTTGAGGACATTGGAAATACTTTGAAAAATATGCATCAAAAATAAGGATGGAGAGAAGCTAAAATAATGCAGACTACATGGTTTGGTTATTTGTTTTTACCTTGTGATTACTTTACTTTGTGATTACTTCACCTTGTGATTACTTCATTTAAAAATCTGAACAAAAATTACTAGAAATGGCGAGCATTGAATAGATCTCACAAAAAAATGAAATTGATTAAATGTTAACACACAAAAGCATTCATTATGGATGTCAGAGTCCTTTCTGAATTAGATTTTGGCCAAGGAGCAGTCAGACCACTAGCAAGTTGAAGCAAAGATTCAAATTAGTACAAAGCCAGAAGAATAAAAAATGTAGAATGCAACGAAACAACTTAATGCTGACCTGTCTAAACAAGTTATTTATAGGGGGAAATGGAAAATGAATAGAAAAAGATCTGATATTTTGTAGGAAATTAATACAATCATTGTCTAATAGGTTCCAAACAAATATCATTAAGGAGCAGGCCTCATGAGCCTCAAAAGTGCCCCTCCAAAGTCAGAAAACACTTAAATTACTTACCAAGAGGAGAAAGAGGTAACACAGGCTTAGAACATATATCTGTTGTAACACCACACACAAAAAAGAATTATTAAAGAATATGAGCAACTGATTGACATAAAGCAAAAGTTGAGAGTAAGCCTATTTAAAGATAGGTGCAGAGAAAAACCAACTCATCCAAGTCTTTCTAAGAGCATTTTAGGGCCAAACTGGAACTACAAACAGAAGACAGATGGGTAACATTTGCAAAGATTTTTAACCCAATTCTTTTAATAGCACAGAAAATGCCTATACCCAGTGGTGTACTGGAGATGACCCATACTGGCTCCAGAGAATTGATCGTCAAATTTTCAATGTGAGCATTTACATCTCAAATATTGACAAATGCTACAAATGAGGGCTTGATTTTTGTTCTGTGAATTGTCTATGCTTAAGGAAGTGATGGAGAAAATAAACTTAATAGACTTAAACACGAAAGTGTCATACATACACGTTTTTGCAGAGAGCCAGTTGTTAAACATTTATTAGCATACCTCTGCCTGTGCCCCAACTTGAGCTCAACTGGTCTTATGTGTGTTTTTAGAGGAAATAGAGTAAACCTGAAAGAGAAAAAACCATGAGGATAACAGCCAAATTAGATGAAGTGTCCATAAAAGGGATTCATTTTAGAAGAGACACAACTGTGAGGAATTTGAGGAATTGGTTTGGTATCTGAATGGGGATAAAAATCTAGAATTTCATTAACGTAGGACATGCTTTGAAGTAATTATCCCAAATTCCACTTGCACTGAGTCAGTGCCTCAAAGGATGTACACTATATCCTTTTATGAACTCCAGAAAGGCTGGGGGTGGGGTAGGAGTTGAGTGTCTTACCAGTACCATCTATCTCTAGTCCCTAGTAGATTCCCCAAAGATGATCTGTTAAGAATCTATCAGCAGGCCTTGAGCATATTTTTTTTTTTGAAAAAAGGTAAAGTGTTATGGAATTACTAATTACTAAATTCGTAAAGTATGGTACAAGAAAAAGCTGGTACAGAACATCTTCCCAAAAAAAGTGACACAATCTATCTCAAGTATACTCAGAGTCCAAGGGCTAGTGGGATCAAGCTTAGAGAGCACATGTAGCAAAGGATTAGCTCACAGCTCCTCACTGTTTGGTGTCCTTTCAGTTTTGTGAGGAGTAAAGAAGTTCCCCTTAGGCGTGGCATAGCTCCTTTAGTGGTCTCTTTGTAGAGCTGAGAATCTGTGTACAGTCTGTAACTCAGCATTTCCTCTTCTTCTGCCACCTGTATTTCCCAGGATATCATCATATTCCTACACAAAACCTCAATATGAATTCACCCTCCCACTAAAGCATGTACTTTTCTCTTTCATTTTTAATATCTTATTTTTCTCCAATTATACGTAAACACAATTTTTAATTTTTTTTTGTTTTGAGTTCCAAATTCTATCCCTTCCTTCCTTCCCTCCCCTCTCCCTGAGACAACAAGTAATGTGAAGTCATGTAAAACATATTTCCATATTATTCATTTTGTGGAAGAAAACTCGGGAGGGAGGGAGGGAGGAAGGAAAAAATAGTGTGCTTCTGTTTTGAGATGCCATCAGTTCTTTCTCTGGAGGAGGATAGCATTTTTCATTGTGAGTCCCTTGGAATTGCCTTGGCTTATCGTACTGCTGAGAATACCAGTCATTCACAGTTGTTTATCTTACCATATTGCTGTTTCTATGTACAGTGTTCTCCTGGTTCTGCTCACTTCACTTTGCATCAGTCTGTGGTTCAGGTTAAATGCATACTTCTCCACCAAATTGTTCCCATAATTTTGAGGAATTTTTCCATTCCAAATTTTCCAAATCAGTTTTTAAACTAAATGTCTTCATTTCAATACATTTCAGGGTTTAGTTTTTGCTATTTGCTAAGCATACTAGAAAATAAAGGAGATCAGGAAACTGGGACAAATTCAGCATGTGGTTTTTCCTTTGGGCACTTGAGAGCAAGGGAACAACTCAATGGTTTGCATCAATCACTTTCTTTTTTTTATTTTAATTTGTAATATGTCATTTCCAAAAAAACTATTTGAGACATTCTATGGAGCTTATATACATGTGCATTTGTTGCTGTTGTTCAGTCATGTCCAAGTCTTTGTGACCCCATTTGGGTTTTCTTGGCAAAGAGACAAGTGGTTTGCCATTTCCTTCTCTAGCTCATTTTACAGATGAGAACTGAGGCAAACAGGTTTAAGTGACTTGCCCAGGGTCACACAGCTAATATGTGTCTGAGGCTGGATCTGGATTCATGAAGAAAAATTTTCCTGACTCCAGGCCCAGCGCTTTATCCACTGTGCCACCTAGCAGCCCTATATGTACAGCTTATATGCAAATGTATATACGTGGGATTTCCATAAATAGCTACGGCCCTGCTGTTTAAATGATCCTAGCCAGCCTGTTCCTCCTCTTCTCAGGCTACAGCATAAGGAAATAAGCTTTCCTTTCACTCCTGGCATTACAAAGGTGAACCTGAGCATCCATTTATTTTATCCATTTGCTTGATATGAGCGAGGCACTGGGCTTGGCACTGGAACAACGAACGGCTCTTTCCTTGCTCGCAGAGCTTACCATCGACATGTGCTATGACATGTACCCAGATAAGTCTAGTACAATTAAAATTGAGAAGGCAGATAGGCCAAACAAAGAGGACCAGAAAAAGCTTCACGTGGGAGGGGCCACCTGAGCTGAGCCTTGAAGGAAGACTGGGAGATAAAATGGGGAAGCAGAGCCAAAACTAGGGTCTGTTTGTCCCTAGTCTAAGAACCACAAACTATCCTCAGGTCTAACAGCATGAAACACACCCATATTCTGGAGATTTAAGGGCAGTAGATATCAACCTGTGGAGACAGACAGATATCTCAGGACAGAAAAATGTCCCTGCTGGGGAGGATCGTTGGATATCTTCATCTTAGAACACCTAGTGATCTAGAATAATATTCTGTTTCTCCATATCTAGTATATAAGAAATGTATTCCTTGGGTGCTGGATGAAGAAATCACCTGTATAGCAAACTGAATCATGAATATTGGGAGGAACTAAAGGAGGGCTTTAAGGCAATTCCCCAACCCTTCTAAGAATCAAGCTATAGCTGAAAGGGGCCTTAGGGACTATCTCCTTCAAATCCTTGATTTCATCAAGAGGGTAGTTGAGGCCTCAGGGAAGGAATATCACTTGCCCAAAGTCATGGAGAAAGTCTCATTCAGCTGTTTCTGAAATTGAGGCTGAACTGAGGCACCACCGCATTTCCATCCCCTAAAAAATCAGAGCTGGAAGAAGCCACGGAGACCATCACCTTGGAAAAAGACCCCTTCTCAGTCAACAAAGACTTGGTAAAGGAGAAGGGAATTGGGTATAACATCAAGTGGTTTTGAGATGTAGTATAGATTCTTTCCTTGGTTTATCCAATTATACATGCTCATACAAATGATTTTGTATTACGACCATTTCTTTCCTACAGTGACCATAACCAGGCATATAACATATTAACTATTGCTAATTTTATAAAACTAAGTGGTGAAAAGTCCTCATTATTACTGTCTTAGGCTATTGTCTTTGTCCAATACTAGATCTTCCTTTTGTCCATTATACCCATACTATGCATGATAATTTCCTTAGTTTTATTCAAGAACACATCTGATGATGTCATTGATCTGTCCCCTTCACTGGCTCCAACCATTTAAAGTCTGAGCTCTTTTATGTTGTTGTATTTCTCTTAGAACTAAGCACTGTCCTTTGGTCATTTTAGGTACATAATAGATTGTTGTTGAATCTGATCAATTTGAATTGGTTTAGTGTTAATATTGCCTTTCTTCCTATGGTACTCATCCAAATAGGCTTTTTGGAAGTTTCAGAATAAAATCATTCCAAGTTTATCATATGAATTGTTTCTTTATGATTTCAGGAGACTGGCACGAAGAATACAAGACAAACTATACAGGAGCAGTCAACTATATGGAAATCCAAAGATATCCCCACAGTCAAAGCTAGGAAATGACAACCACTTTTGCTTCCAAAAGAAATAACATCATGAATCTTCAAGAGAAATTTTCTAGGGACCTTGAAGAAATAAACCTTTCCTTGCATCACCTCAGTTTTAAGCACAAAGTGCTGAATCCTCAATATAAAATTACTGGGAACACTAAACATACTAAGCATGTCCCTTGGCAAGACTTGGAAAAGGGGGCCCCTCAGGACACTTGGAGGGAAATTCATATTAGGGAGGCACAGCCATCTAGAATAAATAAAGGTGATTTTTCAATGCAGAAACAAATGACATATAACATAAAAGGAATACAACCTCATCCCATGCCAAATGATTCACAGAGGCTACTAGATCCACATTTGTCTGACAAAGCCCAACAAGCTGCTTCTTTATCCAAAGAAAAGAAAATCTTTGAGGATGGCCAGGTGAAAGATCTTAGGGAAAAAGAAGACACAGACATCAGGCCTCTCAGCAGTTACCAATGTCAAAATTATGACAGTTTACCTGCCAAAGAAATCAGGTGGGAGAAAAATCCTAGCAAGGACATCTCTGAAGGAAATAATTATTCAAGCACTCACTCTATAAATAACAATGGCCTTATAGTGGAGAACCTCTACATAAGTGAAGACCATAGTACGCAATTTAGAGACAGTTCAAGCTTTCAAGTTCATCAGAGAGTCTGCATGGAAGACAAACTGAACCAAGAAAAAGAGTATGACAAAAGATTCAGTGATACTTCAAAGCCTCATATTAATCAGAGGGTCCATACAAGAGAGAAACCCAATAATAGTGAAGCAGTGAAAATTTTTCATCCAGGTTCATACATTCCAGTTGTTCAGAGGGCACACACAGGAAAGAAACTCTATCAATGCAAAGTGTGTGACAAAAGATTCATTTCCAGCTCTAGCTTACGTGTTCATCACAGACTCCATACAGGAGAGAAACCCTATCAGTGTACTGAATGTGGAAAATGTTTTTCTCAGCTGTCACATCTTCATGACCATCAGAGAGTCCACACAGGAGAGAAACCCTATCAATGTGAAGAGTGTGGGAAAACATTCAGGGTCAGCTCTACCTTTCATGTACATCAGAGAATCCACACAGGAGAGAAACCCTATCAATGTAATGCATGTGGAAAATGTTTTTGTCAACTATCACAACTAAAAGCCCATCTGAAAATTCGCAAAGGAGAGAAATCCTTTCAATGTATGGAGAGCAAGAAAAGATTCAGAAACAAACCAAGCTTACATGGTCGTCCAAGAATCCACACAGAAGAGAAACCTCATCAATGCAAAGAATGTGGGAAAAGATTTAGGTACAATTCAAACTTACAGGTTCATCAGAGAGTCCACACAAGTGAGAAACCTTTTGAATGCAAAGAGTGTGGGAAAAGATTCAAGAATGATTCAAGTCTTCATGCTCATCAGAGAGTCCACACAGGTGAGGAACCTTATCAATGCAAAGAGTGTGGGAAAAGATTCAGAAACAACTCAAGCATTCATGCCCATAGGAAAGTCCACACAGGAGAGAAACCTTTTCAATGCAAAGAGTGTGGGAAAAGATTTGTAAACAACTCAAACTTAAAGGTTCATCAGAGAGTTCACACAGGAGAGAAACCTTTTCAATGCAAAAAATGTGGGAAAAGTTTCAGGTTCAACTCCAGTTTTCATACCCATCAGAAAGTCCACACAGGAGAGAAACCTTATCAGTGCAAAGAGTGTGGGAAAAGTTTCAGGTTCAACTCCAGCTTTCATACCCATCAGAAACTCCATGCAGGAGAGAAACCCTATCAATGCAAAGAGTGTAACAAAAGATTCAGGGATAACTCAAGTTTGCAGGTTCATCAGAGAGTCCACACAGGAGCAAAACCTTATCATTGTAAAGACTGTGACAAAAGATTCAGTACCAAGTCAAGCCTTCTTGTCCATCAGAGAGTCCACACAAGAGAAAAACCCCATCAATGTGTCACATGTGGGAAATATTTTGGTCAACTGTCACATCTTCATACTCATCAGAGAATCCACACAGGAGAAAAACCCTATCAATGCAAAGTGTGTGACAAAAGGTTCAATTCCAAATTTAGTTTACGTATTCATGACAGACTACATACAGGAGAGAAACCCTATCAGTGTACTGAATGTGGAAAATGTTTTTCTCGGCTGTCACATCTTCATGACCATCAGAGAGTCCACACAGGAGAGAAACCCTATCAATGTGAAGAATGTGGGAAAACATTCAGTGTGAGCTCTACCTTTCATGTCCATCACAGAATCCACACAGGAGAGAAACCCTATCAATGTAATGCATGTGGAAAACGTTTTTGTCAACTATCACAACTAAAAGCTCATCTGAAAATTCGCAAAGGAGAGAAATCCTTTCAATGTATGGAGAGCAAGAAAAGATTCAGAAACAAACCAAGCTTACATGGTCGTCCAAGAATCCACACAGAAGAGAAACCTCATCAATGCAAAGAATGTGGGAAAAGATTTAGGTACAATTCAAACTTACAGGTTCATCAGAGAGTCCACACAAGTGAGAAACCTTTTGAATGCAAAGAGTGTGGGAAAAGATTCAAGAATGATTCAAGTCTTCATGCTCATCAGAGAGTCCACACAGGTGAGGAACCTTATCAATGCAAAGAGTGTGGGAAAAGATTCAGAAACAACTCAAGCTTTCATGCCCATAGGAAAGTCCACACAGGAGAGAAACCTTTTCAGTGCAAAGAGTGTGGGAAAAGATTTGCAAACAATTCAAACCTAAAGGCTCATCAGAGAGTCCACACAGGAGAAAAACCTTTTCAATGCAAAGAATGTGGGAAAAGACTCAAGAATGACTCAAGTCTTCATGCTCATCAGAGAGTCCACACAGGAGAGAAACCTTATCAATGCAAAGAGTGTGGGAAAAGTTTCAGGTTCGACTCCAGCTTTCGCACCCATCAGAAAGTCCACACAGGAGAGAAACTCTATCAATGCAAAGAGTGCAACAAAAGATTCGGGAATAACTCAAGTTTGCAGGTTCATCAGAGAGTCCACACAGGAGAGAAACCCTATCACTGCAAAGACTGTGATAAAAGATTCAGTACCAAGTCAAACCTTCATGTCCATCAGAGAGTCCACACAGGAGAGAAACCCTATCAATGTGATGCATGTAAGAAATGTTTTTCTCAGCAGTCACATCTTCATGCTCATCAAAGACTCCACATAGGAAAGAGAAACCTATAAATCATAGAAGTATGGGAAAGAATTCAGTCAAAAATCAAAACTTCATATCCCTACATAATTAAAAATATTTCAAATGAGGTTTATGGGGAAAGCTATATTCAAAGTAGATGCTTCTAAGATCCTTAGAGAGGCAACGTAACTTAGTGGACTGAGAATTGGTCTCCAATTCCAGAAGACTTCCTCTCAAGTCTCACCTCTAACACAAAATGTCTGTGAGTCACTTTACATCTCAATGACTCCAGTCACCTCTCAAAGATCCTAAGTTGTTGAACAGGTGCCTAAGGGAGTTCCTCCCCAGGAGATCTCTATTAACGTAAAATGACATAAGTGGTTATACACACTGAAACAAAATAACCATCAAGAAGTTCACCTTGGAAAAGAAATTTTCTAAATTTCTTGAGTCACACAAACAATTACTGAGAGTTTCCAAACACACATAATTTCTTGAAATTCTTACTCCCACTTCCCTGGCCTCCAACGTGAAACTTACCTTTCTATAGACACTCTTAACTTGGTCTCAGAATTTGTTGCTCAGATACTTATCCTAACCTAGGAAATCACAAGAGGAAAAAGACCTTTGCTGCCACCCTGATCCAACTCATATCCATATCTTCAATATATTACATATGTGTGTATGTTTGTGTATGTATATATGTATCTCCTAGTAGATGATTACCAGTTTTCTGCCTCCTTCAGTCATGCTGCTTATTCCAAAACTTCCTTCTTCATCCTATGCAGACTCTGTGATTTTTCAAAGATTCTAATTTGCTCCAGCTTTCTTTACCTGCTTGCTATATGCGCCTCCTTTCTTTCAAACTTTTAGCAGATCAGATATAGCCTTGGCTCTCCTTGTTATTTCCTGCGTAGGAGATGTCAGGTATTTCTAAGTGACTCATTAGATTTTTCTGTGTGAGAAGAAATTGAATTTTTGTGTCCCTTTATTACGATCCCTGACTTTCTCCCAAAGGTATCTATGTGTGGAAAATACATATGTCTGTCTTTATACATGTAAAGGCATACATACACACTCTTCAACTGAAGCCCATTTTAACTATGTTGTTTCTTTCACCTCCCAATAACTTCCAGCATGATAACTACAGCTATTTCCTCAAACCACATTTTCCCCTGAGTTGCATCTTCAGTCATGACACAGAAAGTACAATCTGAGTTGTCTTTCCATTCTGTGGATAATGAGAGGAATTACTTATGATACGGAGCTAATCATGAATAATGGTTTGTCTTCCTAAAATCATATCTAATGGCCTTGACTCATCTCATAGGCTTCAGTTTGTGGGGGTTTTTTAAACTAGATAACTTGCATATGCGTAATCATCCAGGGAGAGGGGTGGGCTAGCCACAAAACCTCCTGTGATTTGTAGCTTTGGAAGAGAGGAGACTACAGGCAGCATCATCCCTGGAAGGAGGTGGGAAGCAGAGCTTTGACAGCAAGAGAGGATCCTGGGGGATGTGAAGGGAGAGGAGGAAGGGAGTGGGAAGGGAATAAGCAGTTAGACAGCACCTACTATGTGCCAGGCACTGTGCTAAGTGCTTTACAAACATGGCATTTGGATGAGCAGGATGCCCTCAGAAAAACCTGGAAAGACTTACATGAGCTGATGCAAAGCAAAATATACTGGGTACAAAGTAACAGCAGTATTGTAAGATGATCAGCCATACAAGGATCCAAGACAACTCTGAAGGACTTAATAATGGAAACTGCTACCCATACCCACAGAAAGAACTGATGGTGTCTGAATATAGATTGAAGCATGTCTTTTTTTACTTTACATTTTTGAGGGGGTTTTTTTGGTTTATGTTTTCTTTCACAACATGACTATTATGGAAATGTTTTTGCATGACTACGCATGTATAACCTATATCTAATTGCTTGCCTTCTCAATGAAGGGGGAGAGTGGGGAGGGAGGGAGAGAATTTGGAACTCAGTGTTTTAAAAATGAATGTTAAAAACTGTTTTTATGTGTAACTGGGGAAAAATAAAATACTAAATAAAAAAATTTTTAAAATATATCATTTCACCCTCACAACAACCTTGTGAGTTAAGTGCTGTTATCATCCCCACTTTACAGTTGAGGAAACTAAGGAAACAGAAGTTAAGTGATTTGCCCAGAGTCACACAGCTAGTAAGTGTCTGAGAGAGGAGGAGAAGAGGGTGCATGATGAAAGCAGTGAAACCACCATGGGAGCTGGTGACACCTGCAGTTCCCTTTTGTTGAGCTCTAAAAAATGAGTACTGTGTCAACAAGTGGAGATGTCTATGACTGTGGATTGTTGTTGTGTGCCAGTTGGGATTTTTTGGTCAGATGCTTATTCCAGTAGCAAGACTGATGAGGGAAAAACTGATAGGAACAAAGGACAGTCCTTACACAATCCCTGACTTATTTCCACTTAAGTGTGTGGTTTTAATTTTTTGTTAGAAGATGACATTTGCCATATTTTTACTATTAATCTTCAAAATACCTATAACCAACCTTGTCTTTAACTTGCCTCATGTCCTTTCTTTGTGACCAGAGGGTGGGAAAGCAGTGAGAACCCCCTTCAAAGACAGGCTTTCCTTAGTATAGGGCTAACAGATAAAACCCCAGCCCACAATTGGAGAGTTCTGCTCTTTTAAAGGGGACATAAGCAAAAGGTTACACTGTGGGGTTCTTATCAGGAACAATTTTTTTTCCTAAGAACTCAAAATATCAATATTACCAGGATTTATTTTTTCTCATCTTGACATTTTAAAGCTATTTGGTTGTTTAAATTTTAAAATCATTATGATGGCGTCTCATCACTTGAGTGGAGTGTAATGTAAGCCAAATAGTGGCTAATTCTGAGGAAAATTTCACATATCACTTGTCACGAATGCTCCGCTCCTTGGGTTTTTCTTCTGAGACAGGATGCTCCTGGTTTCGGAACTGATTAGTTTTTAAATGTTATCTAGTAGCACCCTTAGGTACCACCTAAGCACGTATGAATGTTTGGCATTTGGTGCCACAAATAAGAATGCTCCCGGTTTTGTGACTGCTTTTACTCTTATATCCATTGCTCAACTGTTGTTTGAGCATGCTTAAGTTTAATATTTGTTATTGCTGCTGAGCTATATCATATTTGACTAAATAACTTGGTCAATTGTGTATGATTATTTGGTAACTAAATATTGCTATGATGGGACAACATTGTGATTCTTCAATAGTATTATTAGCAAAAAAAATTGCCACCTTGCAAATATTGGTGCACGTAAAGATTGGTACTTGGAATAGATTCTGCATATGGGAATGGAAGTGTTCCAAAAGTTTTTGGACAATGGGATAGTCTACTTAGAAAAGAGTTCAGGAAAAACCAATAAGGATGTGTTATATGAATTGTCAGAGTCATGCAATCATAACAAGTTAGCAAAAACAAAATTTGAACAGGGAGCAATTACCAGACACTGGTTTATCACACCACCACTCCATGTGAGGTAGAGAATACCTTTGATAAAATTGTGATTCTAATGAGTGAAGGAACAACAAAGTACTACAATCTGATGATCAAGCACGGAAATACATTCTGAGTTTTCACTCATTCAAGAGGTTAAGGAAAAACCTTGGCCAACTATAACATGCTAGTGTTCTAGCAAGGCAATAACCACAATATAGATAATTGTGATTATGCCTATGTACTTCTGTATCACAACATATGAGAATGTATAGGAGGCAATCACTCAGACACCAGAGAACCAGATCCCCAAACCAATAAGCCCAATCCATCGTTGCAGCAAAGGATCACTCCATCTCCAAGCCATTCACCCCACCCCACCCCACCGCTGGGACCTCGCCACCAAAAATCACAGCAGAGCCACCATGTCTGCTCACTTTCTCTCTCAATTCTGACTGCTCTCTCTGCAGTTTCTGTGACACACTTTCCTTTTCCTCTCAGCAAGCTCCCCCAACCACATGTGACAGGCTTCCATTTGACACAAGCAGGTCACATGGCCTATTAATGGGTGGGAAAGATTTTCAAATCTAAATTTTCATCACAGCTAGTGATGGTGAGGCTATATATAGTTCACCAGACAAAAAGTTTGCCTCCTTTTGAGTCTAGAAGTCCAAAGGGAGCTGTCTTCCTAAAGCAAGAGATCAGTCATAAATTATGTCAATACGTCATCAAGGGGACAACCCAATGCCAAGTCTGTCAGGTCACTAGAAGATCACTGCAATCACATAGATGTTGTGATTGGATCAGACCTAGTTCCCCTGAGTCACACAGTAAAAGTTCTTCTAAATGTGAAAAGGGGGAGAAACCTGGTAGATGTAGCAGAAAAATTCCACCTGTTGGCAAATATAGGATTAGGTATATTATGTTGGAGAAATGCCACTGGCCCAAGTTTGGAATTTTCTCAGGAGAGGATCTACATGGAGGACAAACACAGGAAACCTGAATTACATGGCACTTTTGTCCACTACATAGGACCTTGAACAGAAGTGTCTGTAAAAATTGGAAATGTGGATTGTACTTCTGTCTTGTACAGTGGAATACAGGTCACCATTGTGTTCCAGGCATTCTTTGAGAGACATCTGGAGAAAAAACCTAGATAGCTTCTTGTAAGTTTTGGAGTAGGAGGACAAAATATTGCTGATATCAACAAAGTAATGCACACTCTTGCCTTAGGTTGTCCAGCCTCTCGGTGTTGACAGAGTTTCAGCACTAATGGAAACTAATTCTAGTTTGTTCAGAATACTAACTGAATATTAAAAGCAATAAGCTGGAATCGTACATGGGCATCTGGCAATCTATATAGCTTGTACAGATGCATACAGGTGCACAAGTCAAGTGAAAATGATCGTCATAAGGGTGTGCTTCGCAGAAGCAGACTAAGTTGTTTGACTTTAGAGATTTCCCAGTGCCAGTTCCCAGGAGTGGCTGACGTAGGAGTAAAGTAACAGAGCAAGTGTGTTCTCACTGCATGACTGGGATATGGAATGTACACAGGGAACAACCCAAAAAATCCACATCACTGACTCTTGATCATTTGGGGAAAGATCCATAAACGTTCCTTTCACTACTGTGAATGACAGAGAATATCTTGAGAACTTGCTGATAAATAGGGATAGAGTCCATTAGACCCTATGCATCACCGATGGTGGTGGTCCTGAAGAAGAATGGAAAGATTCACATGTGTTCATACCACCAGACTTCGAAGAAAAGAACAAAAGTGAACCAATACACTATGCAAGGGGTCCCAGTTGCCCTGGATCATCTGTTAGGTAGTCAATGGTTTTTTTGTAGTGCATTTGTGCAGTGGATATTACCAGATTCCTTTGGCAGAACAAAATAAAGACATTGCTGCTTTTATCTCTCCAAATGAATTTTACCAGTTTAAACATACACCCCACAAGGCTTCTTAGTGGCACCTGCCACTTTTGGAAGTCAGGTGGAGAAAGCAGTCAGTGACATGAATTACTTCCAAGGGTTAGTTTTTGCACTTTAATGACAACATTGTCTTTGGAAAGACTCTAGAAGAATATGAGAAGAAACTGATGAAAGTGTTGGTTCTGCTAAAGAAAAATGGTCTTAAACTTTCGATTAACAAACGCCAGATTTTGTCACGGGGGCAGACCCAAGATGGCTGCTTGAAAACAGGGATTCGCACTCTCCCCCAAACACCTCTAAAAGTGACTCTAAACAAATTCTAGAGCTACAGAACCCACAAAATAACAGGGAAACAAGTCTCCAGCACAAGATGGCCTGGATGGTCTCTGGGAAGGGTCTATCACACTGTGCAGGGAGCAGAGTGCAGCCTGGTGTGGGCCACCTCAGGACAGACCAGGGGTGGAATAGACCATGCACAGCAGGCCTCGGGGCCCTGAATCACTGAGCTGTGGCATTTACCAGACTTCTCAACCCACAAACACCAAAGACAACAGAGCAGATCAGTGGGGAAAACTGCTGGATCTGGGTGACAGAAGCATACAGTCTGGCCCCAGCCCCAGGAGAAGTGGATGGCAGCAGCGGGAAGCTCAGGCAGCTCCTTCTAGAGCCTCTGGTCCACATGGCGGGAGGAATCAAGGATTGGATCAGAGCAGGAGGGCAGGGAGTGCTTTGCTGATGCAGAAGCAAGATTCTCTTGCTTTGCCCTGCTTGGATCTGTGTTGCAGTCCTGGTTGGCAGTTCTTGGGGGAGGAGGAACATTGGTATGGCAGAACTTGCAGTGACTGGAGAGGGAGTCCTCCTCGTGGTTATATGGCAGAAAGGAGTGCCTACATTCACAGACCAGAGCACAGGCCAGGAGAGGAGCATCATACCACATCACTACAGAAGTAGCTCAAAAAACAGCAGTGCAAAACCCCCAAAGCTTGGGACAAAGCACTCTCCACCCTGAAAGCAGTCATACCATGACAAAGAGCTCAAAAGTCAAGTAAAAAGGACTCAGATTCAGACTACAGAATCTTTTTTTGGTGACAAAGAAGATCAAAACATACAGCCAGAAGAAGTCAACAAAGTCAAAGATCCTATTATCAAAAGCCTCCAAGAAAAATATGAATTGGTCTCAGGCCATGGAAGAGGCACTGCTTCTCTCTGCAGAGAGACAGCTGTATCTCCCAGGGGATTCACTGAGGAGGGAGTGTGTGGGTACCCCAACATTGCCTCTATCTGCTGAGGAACAGCTGTGCCTGGTGAGAGCTGAACAGGGAAGGGGGTGCATGGGTACCCCAGCAGGCTCTGTCTCTCTCTACAGAGAAAGCTATGTCTCCCTGGGGATCCACTGAAGAGGGGATGCGTGGGTACCCTGGCAGCCCCTGTCTCTCTCCAAAGATACACCTGTGTCTCCTGCAGGATCCACTGAGAAGGGGTGTGTGGGTACCTCAGCAGGCACTGCTTCTCTCTGCAGAGGAAGCTGTGTCTGCCAGGGGGTCCCCTGAAGACAGGGTGCATGGGTACCCTGGCAGGAACTGTGTCTCTCCTGTGGAGGGACAGCTGTGTCTGGCAGGGGATCCCATCTAGACGGGGCGTGTGGGTACCCCAGCAGGCTCTGTGTCACTCTACAGACAAAGCTGTGTCTCCCTGGGGATACACTGAGGAGGGGGTGCATGGGCATCCTGGCAGGCACTGCATCTCTCCTACAGAGGACCAGTTGTGTCTCCTGGGGATCCTCTGTGGAAGGGGTTTATGGGTATCCCAGCAGGCACTGCTTCTCTCTGCAGAGACAGCTGTGTCTCCAGGGGGCTCCACTGAAGAGTAGTGTAATGCTAACTAACACAGCACCCTTGAAGGCTGCTGTGAACTTCACAGTGGAATTTCACACTATAATGAACTCTCTATTTAAAACTAAACCTTGTGAATGTTATAACATTCACAGCAACGTCCTTAAAGAAAATACATCATCCTACACACACACATCATAACGCTCGGTCCGTAACACGGCACACAGCAGGTATCGCTGCATTCCCCAAAATACTTCTTTATACAATCGGGGTTCCAGGCCAGGGTCTTCCCTAGCACAACACGTCCTTAGAGGGTAGCAGAAAATACCACGCCGTCCACCCCTAAGGCACAGTAAGGTACCAGAATGTCCAAGTGAAGCCCTCTCTCATCCTGCCTGGAGCCCTGGGGCCGCAGGGGGCCCAATGCCCCCAGCTCTTACCTGGGTCCTGAGGCAAACTGCTTTCCACTCCTACTCCATTTCTTGACTCCCGCCTCCGCTCCCTGCTCTCTCTGCTTTGTCTGACGGCAGGCTCCGGGGACTCCCGCCCCCAGCTTCTTTCTCTGGGAAAACAAAGCTCAACAGGACACCCACAACAGTCACACACGCCTCCGGCGCCCGCGTCCTAATTCATTTTCAAAGCCAAACCCGGAGGCTCTGTGATGGCAGTTCTTAAAGGAGGCTTTTTCTTCGCACCAGACAGCCCTGTGCTGAATGCTCGTCTTCTTCTCTTCTGGGTTCACATTCGTTGCCGGGGGCCTTCTAACAACAGCTACCCAGAGTCTCATCTTCTTCTCAACAGGTCTCGGGGGAACCCCTCTTGCTGTAAGCCCCAAGGCGACAGCGAGCTTCCAGTTTATATAGTTTTACTCAGCATCTGATTGGCTGGGCCCATTTCGTAGCCCTTGTGGGTGGTCTGATTGGCTGAGCCCATGTTCGTAGCCCACGTGCGTTACCCGATTGACTGGCGGAGCGCGGGGGTTCGTAACCCACGTGAATTACCTGATTGGCTCCTCGGAGAGAGCTGCGGCATTTCGCACACTTACACCTCAACACTTATGTGAGTAGCTTAGTGGCCAAAGACATAAAAGTCGGGCTCGGCGCATAATGTGTTACAGCTGTGGATTACCAGGGTTCAACGGGCAAGAGCCCCGAATCAGATCGGACCCCCCCCCCAACCAGGGAAGGGCAGATAGGACACATCAGCCTCGGCTGGCAGTAAGCGCGGAGACCACCTCGGCGGAGTAGAACTCTCACAGGGGAGCCAAGACAGGCGCCTGGGAAAGGACTGGACTGGGAAGAGGAAAGACAGACAGACAGACAGACAGCGCTAGCCCAGCGCCCAGTGCCCAGTGGTTGTCAAGGGCAGTGATAGAAGCGGAGGAGTTAAGACGGTCTCGCCAATCAGCTTTGGCCCCTCCCTTCCAAGCCTGGTCTGGATAGAAGAGCGCCAAATAGGGGCTGGACTACACCGTCCCAGGGTGACAGAAGAAACAGAAGTGGCTCCACTCCCTCCCTCTCTCCATCTGGGGATCCCACGTCGCCTCATCTGGCCGCGCTCCTTCACTGGGGACCAAGCTTTCGGGCCCTTGCCCTCATGCCTTCCCAGCCCCTCTGTGGTTCTGGTGGATGCCAGCCATACTCCCCTTACCCTGGCCAATTTCAGAGCTCAGAGCCCCAGAGGGCTCTGCACAGCCACCTGGCTAGGCTTTGCCATCCCTCTCGCGTGTCCGCCTTGTGTTCCTGAACGCCAAGGAGAGGAGACCACCTTCCCCTTCCCTGGGCAGAAGGCTCCGCCATTTCCCCGGCTCACCGCTGTCCCACCCTCCCCTTCCCACCACCTACACCCTTGGCCAGAGCGGGTAACCAAAGAGCCGCGCCACTGGAAACCTTGTTGGAAGCCCCTCGCCCCTTTCTCTTAACCTCTTCCCCTCATTCTTTCCTGTATGGTAACATAGCCACCTGGTCGCCAGACACAGCTCGGCGCAGCTCTCCATCCCAACCTAGTCAACAAAATCAAAAAGAATAAAAAAATAGAAGAAAATGAGAGGTATATCATTGGATACATCTCACCTGGAAAATAGCTTGAGGAAAGATAATTTAAGAATTATTGGACTACCTGACAGCCACCACCAATAAAATAAGCCTAGACATAGTCTTTAAAGTAACCATCAGATAAAACTCCCCTTATATTCTGGAACCAGAGGTAAAATACAAATTGAAAGAATCATTCAATCACCTCCTGAAAGACATCCCAGAATTAAAATTCCGAGGAATATTGTAGCCAAATTCTAGAGTTCCCAGATCAAGGGGAAAATATTGAAAGCAGTCAGAAAGAGACAATTCAAGGGTTGTGTAACCACAGTCAGGATAACACGAAATTTAGCAATTTCTACGTTAAAAGATCATAGCTTGAAATATGATATTCCAGAGGGCTTAAGAGCTAGTATTACACCAAGAATCACCTACCCAGCAAAAGTGAGTATAATCCTTCGGGAGAAAAAAAAATATTCAATGAAATAGAGAACTTTTGAACATTCCTGATGAAAAGTCCAGAGCCAAATAGAAAATCTGACTTTCAAATACAAGACTCAAGAGAAGCATGAAAAGTCAAACAGGAAAGGGAAATCACAAGGGGCTTGAGGTTAAATTATATTCCTACATAGGAAGGTAATATTCAGAACTTAAGGGGCTTGAGGTTAAATTATATTCCTACATAGGAAGGTAATATTCAGAACTTTCTCATTATTAAGGCAGCTAGAAGGAGTATATATAGACAGAGAACAAGTTAGTTGAAACAATAATTTTATCAAAGTAGCAGGATATAAAATAATGGCAAATAAATTATCACCATTTTTCACCAACAAAGTCCTACAAGAAGAGAGAGTAAGAGATATTTTATTTAAAATAACCATAGACAATATAAAATTCTTGGGAATATACCTGCTAAGACAAACGCAGGAACTATCTGAGCATAAGTATAAAACATTTCTATACAAATAAAAATCATATTTAAATCATTGGAAAAATATTAATTGCTCATGGGTAGGCCAAGCCAATATAATATATAGAAATTGTTCTCCTAGAGTAATCATATTTACGGGAGGCAGATAAATATAACTATAGCCAGATACCCTTTCTCTGGGGAGGACAGGGTAGCTACCCTCTGACAGCAACCTCCTGCATTCCTTCCTGGCAGGAGTCTAGAGATATCTGTTCATGCCTCCCTACCAGCCCTACCTCTCTGTATGTGGACACACATAACCTGCATGGGTGAAACTCAATACACACATTCTTCACATTAAGAAAAATTGATTTTTTTTTAAATCTGAAAGAATACATGTGAAAATCTTGTTAATTCAATGCCAAATCATGTAAAAACAGGGATTTGTAGCAAAAAGAGGACCCATCAAAATTTTTTGTCGTCTTTGCCAAGATGATGGGTGGGAAGCCGAAGCTGAGAGTTGGCATTTCTCTAACAGCAATTTGGAGCTTGGAGGCCTTTTTCTGAAAATCGCATGTTCACCCCCTGTGACCATTCATCAACTGGAGAATGGCTCTTAGTTTGTTCCTTGAGCATCTGAAGATTTCCAACCTATTTATTCAACTTTATCTCACGTTATTTTCCATGCAGTCTGTGTTCCAATCAAGGCTTAGTTCCTATTTCCTCCCCTATTCTTGTTCTGCCTTCTCTTGTCTACAGGTCGTTGCTCACACCATAGGCTATAATTTGAGTAAACTCTCCACTACCCCCACCACCATCGACAGCAGCAACAACCAGGTTCTTCTGTTAACATACCCTCTCTTTTGGCCACTCTTTGGTAATAACCAGTTCAGAGACTAAGTGAAATCTTCCCTGACTCCACCCTTTCTGACCTCCCTGTGAGTGAAAGTGATTTCTCTTCTTCAATGACCCGGCATCCCACTTAATTGCTACAAATGTCTGTCTGTCTGTCTCTGCCGCTCTTTCTGACTTGAATGAATGAGTGAATGGAAGAGGGTTTATTTAGCGCTTACAATGTGCGGGGAGGTGAGGGGTGGGACAGAATGCTAGGCTGTGGGGGTACAGGCACCTGCAGGTCACATGAGTACGTGGTGGTAAGTGGTCTGAGAAGTTATGAGGATGGTGCTGGAGGTAGAAAGGGGGGGCGAGGGGGAGACGGCCTGAGCCCCACCTGGGGATAGGCCCCTGTAGATAAGGTGAACTCTCAGCAATCACAAGTCCTGGAATCCAGGACTGTCCTGAAAGCGGTGGGAGGGTGGAGCCCAGCCTGGGAGCCGCCTGGTGAAGGCATGCCCCACAGACCCCTTCTGAGAAGAACACGGGGTGACAAAGGAAACAACTATATTTAAATATAGTTATCAAAATGTTTTTTAAAACAAGTTCCCAGACCCCAGATGAGGAAGAGGGAGGGCTCTCTTGCCCCCTCCCCCCAGCCCCCCTGGAGCCTGAAGGTGGCCTTTCTCCCTTCTCCCTCTAGCTCCCAGAGCTGGAAGTGACCTCGGAGCATATGGGGGAGGGGCAGGGAGAGGGCACAGCAAGACTCCCAGCACACCCAGGCTGGGAGGAAGCTGCTGCTGGTCCTGGAGGTCTGGAGGGTGAGTTCTGGCAGCCTAAGCCCTGCACAAGGCTGCCCCAGCCTGTGACCCAGCACTGGCCTCTTCCCCTGCTGGCAGATCCCCCGCTGACTCCTGTCCCCTCCACCTGCATGCTCGCTGGCCTCCATGATGCCCCCCTGGCCTCCTCCTGGCCTTCTCCCTGCCCCGCCCCCAATCTCTGACCTCCTTCCTTGCCCCTCTGGCCTCTTCCTGGACTCTTTCCTGCCCCCCTGGCCTTCTCCCTGCCCCCCCCCCCAATCTCTGACCTCCCTCCTTGCCCCTCTGACCTCTTCCCTAACCCCCTGGCCTCTTCCTGGTCTCTTCCCTGCCCCCCACCCCCACCCCAGCCTCTTCCTGGCCTTCTCCCTGCCTCCCCGGCCTGCCTCTCTGAATCTCTGACCTCCCTCCTTGCCCCTCTGGCCTCTTGCCTGCCCCGCTGGTCTCCTCCCTGCCTCCCTGGCCTCTACCCTGCCTCCCCGGCCTGCCTCTCTGAATCTCTGACCTCCCTCCTTGCCCCTCTGGCTTCCTCCCTGCCTCATCCCTGCCCTCCTGGCCTCCTCCCTGACCTCCACCCTGGCCGCCCTGCCCCCACCTCCCCTCCTCTCTGCCCCTCCCCCCAGCCTCCTGCCTGCTTTCCTGGCCTCCTCCTTGCCCCCCAAGGTGGTGCTTCTCTGACCCCCTTCCCTTTCCCAACCACTCTAGCTCAGGCCCTCATTATCCCTCCCCTGTGTTTTTGTCCTCATATCCTGCTTCCAGTCTCTCCCCTCCCCAGTGTACCTCTTCTCCTGGGGTAGCTGTTTTACCTTGCTACCCTAGCCCAGTGCCTTGGCTGTAATCAATGTTTGTTTGTTTTTTTTTTTAATTTTTTTTTTTGCTTTTTTTTTTTTTTGGAAAGGCAATTGGGGTTAAGTGACTTGCCCAAGGTCACACAGCTAGTACATGTGTCAAGTGTCTGAGGCCGGATTTGAACTCAGGTCCTCCTGACTCCAGGGCCGGTGCTCTACTCACTGCGCCACCTAGCTGCCCCTCAATGTTTGTTTTTACTGTTGGCAAAATAATCTTACTGAGTTACTGGTTGTGCCCTGCCATCCTCCCCTCAACAACCTCCAGTGGCTCCCTAGGGCCTCAGAGGTTAAATGCACAGCCCTCCTGCTGACATTCAAGGTCCACCTCAGACCAGCTCTAACCAAGCCCTCCAGACGTTTCAAATGACTCCCTGCATGTGGATACAGACGGTGCCCTACGGGCTAAAAGCAATAGTAAGGGCTACTTTCCCCGGCTCCCGAGGGGGGTTTGAGGCTCATTCTGTAGCCCATCCTGTAATTTGAGATCCTGTAACTTGAGGGTATCTTAATGTCCTTTCTCCCTTATCCTGAAATACCACCCAACTTACACCAAAAGAACTGCTTTTGTCCCCCTCATCCTGCATTCCCTCTCCTGTCCTTCATCTTCCTCACCCTGTGTCACGACAACGTTTCCTTATCTTGCAAGCAGCCACCTTCCTCCCCTTGTTTGTACTTATCCTGTCCCTCCATAAGATGCCCCATCCCATAGGCTGTGTGGCCTCTGTCTATAGAAGTCTGGGTTTTTTGGTTTAGCTCCTTGCTAAATCTCAGGTCTGTGTGCTTCACATACAAAGCTCCCAGTTAGGGCTAAGAGAACATCGTCCTTGTGAATTCTGTCATACCTGCACCCGCTCTCCCAGCTGGCCCCTCCAGGTTCCTCACAGAGTCCACATTTCAGTACACAAAGAGTTTGGGCGGCCCTTGGGCAGCCCACTGAGCTTGGCCTCTCTCTCCCTGCCACCTCCCAGGCCAAGAATGAGCTGCTCCCTCTTCATCCACTATCTCCCTTCTACAGCATAGGGGCCACCTCCTCCAGGAAGTTTTCTCTGATCTTCCCAGTTGTCAGTGTTCTCCTTTCCTGCATTTACCTGGTGTTTACTTATCTCCTGAGGTGTGTGCTAACTCCAAAGGACAGAGTGACTACACTTGTTATTTTTGTCTCCGGATCTCTCGTTGCATAGCATTGGTAAGATTTGCTGGAATCCCATTGAAATCCCTGGGCTCACCCTCCTCTGACTCTCCATAGCTACCCTTCTCCTTCCAGGTCTTTCCAGCCAGCACCCTCTGTTCCCTCCTGACTTCCTTTCTCCTGTTTCTTCCCTTCCATCTATGAGACACTGTCCTTGCCCCCCAGATGTGAGCCCTTAGGAAGGGACTCCCCCCCACCTTCATGGGACCACCCCCCATTGCTCCCTCCCAGCACACCCCCTTGATAATCACCAGCAAGGACCACCACCCCAGCACCCATGGGCCATGAGTCTGCATCTCCTCTGGAAGAGTCCACAAGGAGTGGGGAGTGGAGAGACCTGGACCAGCTTTCCGGGCTGTCCAGCCTTCTGATGCCTTGCTCCTCTCACCCACTCTGCATGTCCTGACCCAGTGCCTCTTCCCCGGCTGCCTCCCCAGACTTGGAAGTATCTCCCCCTTTGCCTCCCCTCAAATCCCATCTTCTGTGGGAGGCCTTTCCCAGTCCCCCCCTTTCAGATGCCCTTTATCTCCTCTCTGTGCTTGAAGGTGCTTCATTTTCCACCTGTGACCCCCATGAGACTGAGCCCCCGGAGGGGAGGGACCGTTTTTACCCCTTCTGGTGTCCCCAGTGCTTAGCACAGTGCCTGGAATGGATGGGTGGATTGACTGTCCTCTCCTCCCTACAGGGGACATGACAGGAGTCTGGGATTCCTCTTTCCCCTTCCACATTCTGTTCTTCTTCTTCATGGTTTCCACCATCTTCTACATGGAATGGTGGAACTTGTGGAAGTTTCCAGAACTTCCAGCCCCCAGAGTCGAGCTGCCTCCCAGCAGCTGGACAGTGAACACCAAAGGCCGCTTGGGGAACCAGATGGGGCAGTACGCCACTCTCTATGCCCTGGCTAAGTTGAACAGGAAACGGGCTGTGATCTCACCCAAGATGCAGAAGACCCTGGGCCGCCTCTTCCATATCACGCTGCCTGTGCTCACAGACACAGAGGACCTGCAGATCCCCTGGGTCAGCTACCAGCTGGAAGACAGGATGAAGCATGAATACCGCCACATCCCTTGGAAATATATCTTCTTCAAAGGCTTCCCCTGCTCCTGGACTTTCTACCACCATCTACGGGACGAAATCCTCAGGGAGTTCTCCCTGCATGTCAAGGTCCGGGAAGAGGCCCAGGCCTTCCTGCACCAGGTGCGCAAGGGCCGAGGCCACAGCCTCACCTTTGTGGGGGTCCACGTACGTCGGGGAGACTACGTCCATGTCATGCCTGAGAGGTGGGAGGGGGTGGTGGCTGACAGGGGCTACCTGGAGCAGGCATTGGACTGGTTCCGGGCCCGCTACACCAATGTTGTCTTTGTGGTCACCAGCGATGGGATGGCCTGGTGCCGGAGAAACATTGACACCTCAAAGGGGGATGTGGTGTTTGCCAGGGGATGGATGAGGAAGTCTGCTGAGAAAGACTTTGCCCTGCTGACGCAGTGCAACCACACAGTCATGACCATTGGGACTTTCGGCTTCTGGGCTGCCTACATGGCAGGAGGAAACACCGTCTACTTGGCCAACTACACCCTACCCAATTCCAAGTTCTTGAAGATCTTCAAACCGGAGGCTGCCTTCCTGCCGGAGTGGGTGGGGATCCCTGCTGACTTGTCGCCTCTACTCAGGGACCAACCTTAGTGTTCTCCCAGCCTAGCCCTGGGTCTGGATCTCGTCACTAATAGGGGACTAAGAAGAGAATACAAGATCACTTCTCTTCTCTGGCCCCATCCTCTGGACAGCTGCCTTTCCTCACTGTTCCGCACAAAATCTCAGGTGGGGCTCATGTTCACTGAATTTCCACTGGGGCTCTCCTTTCCCCAAGGAGGCTGAGCTCCCACAGGTTTGAGTCTTCTCTGGGCCTTCTCCCAGCATGGGGCACTTGATTGAATAAAGGTTTGTACAATTCACTTAGCCTCTGAATTGGGTGGTGGGGTTGTGGATGGGAGGGTGGGACCGTAGATTCTCATCCCCTCATTTTGTCAATAGTAGTAATAATAATAGCTAACATACCACACTTTAAGGTTTGCAAGGTGCTTTTGACAGATATATGTATATTACATATACGGATATATGTTTTTATCATATATATTTTAAGTGTTGATATAGGACCAGAACTGGTGATGTCATTGGCTTAGGAAGCTCCTAGGGGAAGAAAGTGGCTCTGCACTGCAGATAAGCATCTTTTCTGCCATTTATGGTCTCAAAGAGTCACCTGGAGCAGCTGTCAAGGATCTCTACAAGCCATGTACCGACTTCAAAAACCACAAACTAACATCATCTATGTTTTATTGTGTTTTTCTTTATTTTGTCGAACACTCTACAAACATTTTCATCTGGTTCAGGCTGCACTCAGAGTAGGAATTGCCAAGTCCAGACACTCTGTGGTCAGCTCTCCACTCACTGCTCCACACTGCCTTGGCGCTTTATTATATTACTCACTTAATTCTCCCAGCAATCCTTTGAGGTTGGTACTAGTATTCTCATTTTACAGCTGAGGAAACTGAGACTGAGACGAGCTAATTGACTTGCCAAGGGTCACACACACACACACACACACACACACACACACACACGTCTGAGGCAGAATTCCCACTCTGGTCCTCCTAACTCCAGGTCCAGTGTCCTGTCTCCTGGTCCTCTTCCACCTAGCCGGGACAAAGAAGCCGAAGGACCAAAGGGTCGGCGCCAGACCAGGTTTGTCTCTGTCTCAGGTGTGTTCTCCTCCACTGTTTTTGTCCCCGAGCGTGTCCCTGAGAGAGACACAGCGCCATATAGCAGACAGAGTGAAAAGCTTGGTGTTGGGAAAGCCTGGGTGTAACTTCCATTTCTGACTCTGGGATCCTTAGCCTCCTCACTTGTAAAACGGGAAGGTTGGGCCAGCTGGCCTCCATGGTCCCTTCCATCTCCAAATCTAAACCAGGCCGCCTTGTGAATCAAGAATCCCTTGGGCTGGAGGAGGAGCCTGAGACGGCCGCTTAGGCACTGTGCTACATGCTCTGTACAACCTCATTAGATCCTCACAACAACTTGGCAAGGGCAGGTGCTGCTTTATTTCCACTTCACAGCTGAGAAGACTGAGGATAAGTGATTTGCTTGGGGTCCCAGAAGTAGAGCCTCCTCATCCAGTTCCACACCCACCTTTCTTTCTGCCACACCAAGAGAGTCTTCTGTGCACCTGGGTTAGAGAAGAGCGGAACAAGTCCCTTAATGTCCCTGCGCCTTGCAAATGAGGAGGTTGGATTAAGTGACCTTTAAGTCCAATTCTAAGTCCTCTGACTCTGTGCCACTGTCTTGGGTCTCCCCCTCCCCACCAGGTGTCTAAGGCCTAGAGCTCTGAGGCAGGGCACCTTAGCGGTCCCTGGCCGGCCCACAGGTCCCAGAGTCAGCGCCCATTAGGGTCTTCCAAGTTAACAGTCAACACTGGCCGGGACTGAAACTAGCAGTTCAGCAGCAGTCAGAAGTGGGAGTGAGAGGATAGGGGCAGAAAGAGAAAACAAACACAACCCTCTGACTCTGAGGAACAGGAAAATAAGCGTATTGAAGGAGTCTGGCAGCATTAGAACATCCATGATAATATTATTGAAAGGAAATGGAGAGCCTCATTATGGAGGTCATAGCCTCCACCCCTTTACAGAGTCAAAAAATCTCTCAAGCAATCAGTAAGTACTTAACAGCACCTACTACGTGGTGAGCACTGCACCAGCTCTTATTTCCTATCCAGATTCCCCCCTGACCATACCTTCTGATCCAGCCCATTCTAAGTCTAGTCTCCTGGGCTCCAGAGGACTTAGGACATGGGCTACAGAGCTGGAGAGTAAGAAGAGGCCTTCAGGGGCAGCTAGGTGGTGCTGTGAGTAGAGCCCTGGCCCTGGAGTCAGGAGGACCTGAGTTCAAATCCGACCTCAAATACCTGACACAATTACTAGCTGTGCAACCTTGGGCAAGTCACTTAACCCCAAGTGCCCTGCCTTCCCCCCTCCAAAAAAAATAAAAGAAAGGAGGAGAGGCCTTCGGTATTCGAATTACTTCTCTCCAGCCAAAGATAGTCTGCCTGAATCCATTTGCCTGAGGTCAGCCTACTCCCATGCTGCCACACTCTTCTTTCAACAGTAATGTGGAACCCTCCCCCGCTTCTGCTGTGCTCTCTAGAATGGGTTCCAAAGGTAATAACCTTTTTTCACTGGCCAGCGCTGCCGGCTTCAACTGTGCTTTCACTCATTCTCCCCTCCTGCTCCCCCATACTCATTGGTCATTGTGGGGGAGTCGTTGCCACTTCTAGACTCTCTGTCGCTGCTGCTAAATAAGTTCTCCTCTGAAGGTCATTCAGTCCCTATTCACCACACCATTCTCCACCCCTCCCCCCCATCTAGATTCTGGTGGCTCTTAGCTACCCACTCCCAAGACACTTACTTCCTTGGTGAATTCAGTTCCTGGCTCACAGTCTTCACCCTCATGCGAAGAAACTTCAGCATAGACATTGATAACACCTCACACACCTTAACCTCCTCATTCCTCAAGCTACTCACTTCCCATGGCCTACTCCTGCACACCACCTTAGCGGCACACAAAGATGGCATACCCTTGATCTTGCTATCATCCATGAGGGTTCCCCTTCCATCTTTGTAAACTCTGAAATACCTTTACTTTATCAAACTCTTTTATCATTCTAATTTTTTTTCTGTCTTATAACTCTGAACCCTACTCTCTGACTTCACCATAACTTCTAGTACCTCTAGTTCTTTCCCAGGCAATTACCCTACACCACCTACACTCTCCTCCCTTGCCCATCTTGACCCTCTAGAACCAGTTCAACTCCACTGTTATTTAGCATTGAAATTTGCTATCTGCTTTGGAGTTTCGAGCATCAAGTTTTCCTCAGATAGCAATCTATAGATTCAATCAATCGTACTTTGTCATCTGTATTTAAATTTCCTAGTTTTCTTGCATTACTTCCTATAGCATGGTATTCAAATATTTAAATTCAACTCTTTTTTTTTCTGGGAGACCTACAGTGTTTACATCATCTCCCCAAATACTGTCTTCAAGTCAGTTCATTTTGCGTATGTAGAATTCATGTACTTTCCAAAAAGTTGTCTTTTGCTCCTCTTCTAGCAAATTTTCTTCCACTTCTGGTATTTTTAAACTCTATTTATTTTTTAACTGCTACTTTGGAAAGACTCTCTATTCTGATTTCTAAATTATCTATTCTGTCATCTTTTTTTCCCCCTGATTTCCAATCAATTTCCATTCTCTCATTAGCTTGGAATATAAAGTTCTTGCCCGCAAAGAGCTTATATTATAAGCAGAGACTGCACATATAGGGGAATAATAGCCAGACAGAGCAGTTTCAGTGTCAGAAGTTGCAGGAATGGCAAGTTGATCCATGGGGTAGCTGATTAATTCCCCTTTTCTAGAAACTCAAGCATTATTGATTTGATTACTGTACCCAGAACACTGGGTAGAAATCTGGGGTTGGAAGATACATGTACGGTGATAGGTCAGATGGCAAGAAGGTGTGTGCAGAGAACTGGATGGGAGGTGAAGAGTGGCCTGAGCTAGGGCTGGCAAGTTATAGTGGACCTAACGAAGTGAATTTGCATTCACTCACCAATAAAGACAGCTCAGGGCTGAAGGGGGGAGAGTGAATGGGAGCTAGAAGTACGTCAGCTCTGCAATGTTATTTCATAAGGATTTCACATTGTATTGTGTCTCCCCTATCCTGATGATCTAATTTAAACTTCAATAAGTTTGGGCACATTTCTCTTTGTTTTGAGGTTTTTAGGTTGAAGGAGTTGTACTGAAAACAAAGGATCTGCCATCTTGGTGATCACACCACCTGCATTTTGTATCTTCAGAATTCTTTTATTGAGACTTTCCCTACTTTAAAATATAGGGTCCTACCTATCATTTCTCCAGCCTCTTTTAAATCTGCTTTCCCCAAGTCTAGGGTGCCTGACTTCCCTCTTTTCTCTCATGAGCCAAAGCTCAGAGAGTTAAGTGACTTGTCCGCTGGTCACACATCAAATAAGTATCCCAGAAGGGATATGAACACAGGTTTCTCTGGACCTGCTGCTGTACTGCTTTCCCACCCCTCCCCTAGACCATGTTGATTCTTCCAATCCAAATCCTATTCTCAGCCATCCTGTTAAACCAGCTGCTTATTTCTCAAATCTGCCTATCTCTTCTAAAGCTCTCGCCTTTAATCAGTAATTATAAAGAAAATACAATCTGTGCCCCTAAAGTCTTCACAATCTTACCGCATTTAAAAAAAAAGATCTGGGCATTTTAGTGAACTAGAATTCAATATAGGGGCAGCTAAGTGGCATCATAGACGGAGCACTGAGCCTGGAGTCAGAAAGACCTAAGTTCAAATCTGGCCAAAGATACTAACTAGCTGTGTGACCCTGGGCAAGTCGCTTAACTCTGCTTCATTGGCCTCATCTGTAAAATGAGCTGGGGAAAGAAATGGCAAATGACTCTAGTATCTTTGCCAAGAAAACCCCAAATGTGGTCATGAAGAATTGGATATGACTGAACAACAAAAAAATTCAACATGAGCTAGCAATGTGATAGGACAATGAAAAAACTAGTAGTCTTTGGTTTCATCAAATGAGGTAGAGCTAAAAGAAATGCAAACCTAAACTTGAGGCTTCACCTCACTCCAAGAAAACTTAAAAAGATGACCAAAGATGGGAACAGTCAACATGCATGCCAATTCAATGTTGGTGGAGCTGTGAATTGGTTAAAAACCATTCTGGAAAGCTATTTTGAATTATGATAGTAAAGTGACTAATGTCCACACCCTTTGGCCCAGAGATTCCGCTGCTATCACTGAAGAAAAGAAAGGTCTCAGTGTATGTTGTTCAGTCATGTCTAACTCTTGGTTGTCTTCCTGACTTCAGGCCCAGGGCTCTATCCCCTGCACACCCCAATATGTGCCAAAATATTTATAGTGGCATTTTCTATAGCAGCAAAGCACTAGGAACAAAGTATAGGCTATGCGTTGGGGAAATGGATAAACAAACAAAATATTACTGTGCTGTAAGAAATGATGGATGTGATGAATATGAGGCAGCATTGAAACACATGAACCAATGTAAGCAGAGCCAAGAAAACATAATACAGAGTAACTACAACAAAGGAATTGGGGAAAAAAAATCACCACAAAACCATCAAAAGTTAATATTGCAAAATTAGAACTGACTGGGTCCCAAGGAAGAGCTGTAAGAATACACCTCCGTCACTCTTTTGCAGAAGGGGGAGGTTGGGGTTGGGGAGGAAGGAGGGGTGGTCCATAGATACGCAATGTATATGGCATATATTTTAGATTTTTTCAATGTATTGATCAGTTTTGATAATTTTCCTGTTTTTTTTCTTTTCAAAAAATCTTTGTTCAAAGGGACATTTGGCTCTCTGGGAAGGAGAAGAGGGAGGGATACAGGCAAATAGGCTACGTATTTTACAAACAAGCTATCAATGAAAACATTTTTAAAGCTTGGCCCCAAAGAAGAGATAAGAGAAAACGTCTCCTTCCCTTCCTCTTTTCCCCTTCCCCCGTCCTTTGCAGAGTTCAGGATCCATGAGTGTGAAACATTGCTAATATTGGACTTTCTTTTTGTTTGGTCTAATAATTTTGCTGAGTATTTTTCTTCTTTCTCTTTTAAAAAAATTCTTTGTGATAAGGGACACCTGTCAGAGAGGACTGGGAAAGAGAAGGGAGAAATCTAGGTGATATCAAAATAGAAGATACAACCATAAAAATCTTATTTTTAAAAAATGAAGCCTAGCTTCCAGGAACAGAGGTGACATTCCCACTCTACTCTGCCCATGTCAGACTTCAGTGGGAGTACTGTGTTCAGTTCTGGGCATCAAGGTTTAAGAAGAGCGTTGATAAACTGTTGGGTTTCTGAAGGAAAGCACCTAGGACAGTGGAGAGCCTTGAGTCCATGTCACAGGAGGATGAGCAGGAAGGCAGAACCAAAAGCAATGGGTGCAAGTCACAGAAAGGCTAACTGAGTTTGACATCAGGAAAAACTCCCTAACGATTACAACTGCCCAAGAGGGGAATAGTTGGGCTGCCCTTCCTTGGAGGTCCTCAAACAGAGGCCCACCTGAGCACTTGATGGGGATTTTTTTTGAATGAGTTGAACGAGATGGCTGCTGAGCCCCTTTCCAACTCTCAAATTCTTAGATTCTATAACACTTTAGAACAAACAAGTTTAAAATCTGAATGCTGGAGTCTCAAGAGGAAACATGCAGATTAAATTAATTCAGCGATTTCTTCTCAGACCTCCCAACACCAAGGAACTTCACGCTTATATCCAATATGGTTGGACTCTGGTTATGCGTTTTTCTGCCACCATCTCACAACACTGCATTCTGACCATTTCTTATGCCAGGTACACGTGCATATTTTTACAGCACTTCTTAAACTGTGGGTCAAGACCCCATATGAGTTTGAGACCCCCAGTTTAAGATTCGCTGGAAGGATCTCCAGTACAAAAACCTTAAGCAGCCCTGGCCTAAGAAACTTGCTTGAGTGCATAGGCAGATACAGCACTTTGTACTCTAGTACAGAAGTTTCCTCTAGCCCTGAGGTCAAATAATTTATGTAAAAATGTATCCTCTTCCCTTCATTCTATGGCAGTGTAGTGCAGAATTTGAAAGAGTACTGGCTCCTGAGTTGGGGTCCGAGTTCAAATTCGACCTCTGGGCCATGCCAGTCTGCTCTTCCCATGGGTGAATCCTTCCCAGAGTCTCTTTTGGGGAGGGGCCAAGGCCAGCCAAACTTCATTCACCTCCTGGGTTCTGCTTCTGACCCTCCACACCAAGCCCCCGCATCTTCCCCCTCCACTTCCTTCCGCTTTTGGATCCTTTTTGTTGTCTTCCCCCATTAAAATAAGTTATTCGAAGGCAGGATCTATCTGGTCTTTCCTCCTGTTTGTATCCCCAGGGCTTAGCACCTAGCAAGCACTTATTTACTGCCTGGTTTGCCTTGCCTACAGAGTGGTCTTGGGCAAGCCAATTAACCTTTCTAGGGCTCAGTTTTCTTAACCATAAAATAAGTGTTGGGCTGGATGGCCTCCAAGGTCCCTGAATACCTTGTTAGACAAAGATGCCAGAAAGATTAGCAAGTAAGACCTAAGTAATGAAAAGTCATTTAAGTTTATTGACATAAATAGGGTGATAAAAATATGACTTAGTCCCTGACAACAGGGTTGACATATCACACAACTGAAATCATTGGGAAAGGGAAACAAGCTGCTGTCTGGTTCAGATCCAAGAATAGCAGTGACCTTCCCCCACTGCCCAGGGATCCACTTCACAGAATGAGGTTATTAATTCATTAAAAGCAGCTCGAGGCAGACAATCTCAGAATGGTGAGCTTTAAACAACAGAAAGTCAAGCGAACACCCATCATCAGCATTGACTTAGTGGCATTCTCTATCATTGGGAACAGCCAGGAAGCACAGGCTCTGGACAGGAAAGGGACCACAGTAACCCTGTCCTCTCTGAGTCTTCAGCACTTGGAAGGTCTACCTGACTCCTCAAGCCTAAAGCAGGGTTCCAGATAGTGTTGAGTCACTAACATCCTGACGATGCTTCGCTTCTTCTTCCCCCTTCTACATATGCTCTGAACTGGGTCGATCTCTCCTGGTGGTTGCTCACCTGAAGCCACTCTTCCTCCTCGCTAAACAGCATGCCCACTGGACTGCCAGAGTGCCTACAAGGCCACCACTGGAGGTTCATTTCTTTGGCTTCAACACTGCCTGTTTTAAGGTCCTCTCTTCAGATGCAACATGTATTCCACCAATAATTATCAAGCAAGTGCTGCTGCAGGGTACTGATTAAAATAAATCCTCACTTGAGTATCCAATTCTCTAAGTATAATCAAGTGCCCACTATGTGTGTGACACTCTGGTAAGGATACAAAAATAGGAGAAAAAAAAACTCCCTTCCCCCCACCCCACCTTGAAACTTCCATTCCATTGGGAATTCAATATTTAGCTAGGTAAGTAACTAAGGAGAGAGGGGGATGAGCAAAGGCTTCCCATACAAAGTGTCCCCTGAGATGAGCCTTGAAGTGATGGATGGAAAACAAAGAAATGCTCAGAGGAAAGAAAAAGATGATCGCATGAAGCAGGAAAGGCCCTTAGAGGCTGCTAAGTCAGTCCAACCAAACTGGTTCCAGGAAGTCACAAGGTCACCGGGAGTCCTCAGGCTGGGACTTCACTTGGCCAGGCCACACTGCTTCCCTGGAAGAACGAAGGGGGAAAAAAAGAAAGGATGGGGACAGCAAAGGCGGATCAGCGTCACCGTGGCAAACTCCTTCAGGGTCTCCAGTTTGGCCCAAGGTTCCAAAACCTGGACTCTCCACTAGAAGCAGCTAATACTTAAAAGGGAAGCCAAGAACACAAGGGGACCCTGGAAAAGGCAGAGGGAGAGAGTAGGGGGGGACCCCAAAGTCCTGCACAGAGAGCGCGCAGCATGCCCTAACAGGAAGAAAATGGGGCTGACAGTGAGAGAATCCGCATTTGAGTCTTGCTGGAGCCAATCACTGGGCTCCGATTACTAAGAAGCCTCTCCCTTCAGGGTCAGGGTAAGGAAAACGGACTGTTAATTGTAAAAATACTACCGTTATTATTGCCATCTTCTGTTCCTTTTGAGAGGTTTAAGGCAAAACTGCAGTTATCAAGAGGGGCCTCCTCCTACCCCGTCCTCTCCTCCCCCACAGGGAGAGAGAGGAACAATAGTCTGTATTTGCCCACTTAATATACATTTATTCAAAACCATGCCCTTCTGAGATGGTCACTGAGTAACATCTAGGTAACAAATATTGGCATCCAAAAGAGTGGGGCTTTTTAATGTCAGCTAAGGAAAAAATCTTGTTTTAGGGTGGAAAGAAACACAAGGTCTCCATTTCTGAGATGCTCAGTCAGGATACTGTCTAAATGACTACCCTGAAAGACCACTGATGGCCCAGGTACTGTCTAGTAAGGCAGGTACGGCACCATGAAGCTTTCCCTTTATTTTGGACTGATACTGAACAGGTCGGTCCAGACCGCCCAGGTCTCTTGGTCCACTGTTAATTAGCAGGGCCCATGGATCCTGTTAATTAAGAGACTACTCTTTGGGCTTGTTGCTGCTGCTCTAAACAGTGGTATAATTAGGAAATATCAACTGAATGAGCAGAACTAGGAAAAAAACATGGCACCTACCCACTCAACTCAGACTAAGACACTCCCAAGTTCCATCACCAACCTCAAAGCAAAGAGCTGTCCTTCTACAACAAAAGGGGAATCTACTGTTTAACTCAAAGTACATCAAAGAGACAATTTAGGTCAGACAGCTGCCTGGTCCCAGAAGCCAACCAGATCACGGTCACAGAGCAGAGGTTACTGGGGGGAATGGGACAAGAAAGAGTTCCATAACAGTTGCAATGCTAAGTAACTACAGATGCTCCTGCACCTTTGGGTGAGGGAGGACTCATTTGGCAGGAGTGGTCTCTGGCCCTGTGGCTTCTGTGGCCAAGGATGCTGAGGCACTGGGAAGGGTATCTGCCAGGGGGGCTGCTGGTGGGCTAGGGGCTAGGGCAGGGGCTACGGGAACTGGGTGCTGCTGCAGGTATTCCAGATACTCCTGCATCCAGGGATACTGCTGTGACTGCTCGTGAAGCTGGCGAAGGTACTCGAGCCAAAGCCGTCTCTCCGGCTGCTGTCCTCTCTTCAGGGTCTGGAGCCGGGAGGGTGTGCTCTGGGAGGAGCTTGCCCAGGTCGGGGACTTTAAACAGGCATGAGACTCCACAGTCAGGCCAGGAGGCTGCAGCCAGGCTCCTGGGCTCGTGGAAGCCTCCTTGGTCAGTGCTGAGGCTGTAGCCACTGTCTCTGGAAAGCCAGAACCTTCCCCAAGGGTCACCTTGGTCATCTTAGATGAGGGAAACCTGGATCTATTTGGCCAAGCTAACTGGGTCTCTGGGAGACTTTCCTGTGGAACTTGGCTAGGAGTTGAAGTCTGAGGATTTTTGGAGCCATGAACCAAGGAGCTCTGTTCGCCCTGGTCCTGGGGCTGTCCAGATAAATTCAAACTTTCCTTTTCTTTCAGCTGTCTTGATTGTTTAGCTCTTCGGTTTTGAAACCAATTCTAAACGGGGAGAAAAAGAAATCATATGAAGTCCACTAAGTTATATATTTTTTTTCTCATAAGAATGGCAGGTTTCAGGGAAGGAGGGGAGGAAGAAGGGTGAAGAGTGAGAGGGAGGAAGGAGGGGAGGGCAGGAAAGGGAAGGAAAAGAAAGGGAAGAGAAGGGAAGGGAAAGAGGGAGGGAATGGGAAAGAAGATGGAGAGGAAAGAGGAGGGAGAGGAGAGAGGGAAGAAAGGAATTATATGGTGCTAAGTACTTTCCAAATATCATCTCTTGATTTGATTTAAACTGGTCTGATTAACAGTGACCACTCTAGCACAAATTCTTTAAAGGCCACATCAAAAACACTTGATCTCTTAAGCACAACACCCTACCTTCTTTATATTCTTGGACAGAGGTTCTTGATCTGGGATTTGTGAACTTAAAAAATACACATATTTTGATAGCTGCATTTGTGTACAATTTTTCGGTGCTTGTTTTTTTGTAATCCCATCTATTTTATTTTCTACATTTAAACATGATTCTGAGTCAGGATCCATAGGCTTCACCAGCAAAAGGGTCCCAGACACCCAAAGGGTAAAGAAGCCCTGCTCTGGAAAGAGAGGCCATACACAGATTTGGGTGTTTTACAGGCATTCACAGGTTTATTGCACAATGCCTTGCATGCAGCAGATGCTAAATAAATGCTTCTTGAAAAGAAAAATGACCCGCACAGCTGGAGAGGTGGCATGGTGTGCTGAAGAGGGTGCCAGGCTTGGAGTTCAGAAAACCAGGGCTCCTATCCTATATCAGACCCATTCACTAGTTATGTGACCCTGGGCGAGTCACTTGGACTCTCTTGTGCCCCAGTTTACTCCCCTGTAAAATGGAGCGGCTGACCTATCATCCTAGATCCTAAAGCCCTGCATCAATGTGAGGTCACAGTATGTGTAAAGCAATGGTGGTGCTATGTTCAGCATACGCAGAATCACAGGAAGTATCTGGGAGGGAGCCACCGGGTAGGGATCAGAAAAGGCTCTGTGGAGAAGGTGGAACTGACCCCAAAGGAAGCTAGGGGGTCTTAGCAGCCGGGCCCGAGGACAGAGCACTTCCCAGACAGCAAAGAACAGTATCAGCCCACCCCACTCCAGCTTGGGTAACTGTTCATAAAGGCAGAGGAGGGTGGACGGCTGAACCACTTTTCTTCTCACACATCACTTGTCTTTCCTAGAGGCCCAAGTCCTAACTTTAAAACCTGCACTGTTCTTTACAGGTAAAAGGCGGCAGGTGACTGATGACACTGAACAGGGCCCACACACAGAGACGGGCTGCATGACACTTTGGTGAATGTCCACTCAGGGAGGCCTTGAGAACTCAGCTAGTTTGGCTGTTTCCTCTCCCACTCCCAGCTCAGCCTTTGGCCAGCCTGGACGGCAGCCTCCGGAGAGCCCTCGTTCTTCTGACAATGGCACCGGGCACTTAGCACTTCACAGATATTAACTGACCGACTTTCCCTCCTCATCCTGGCTACTCTCCTCTCTCCACACTGCTGTCTCCTGCTCCTCGGCAGCTCTGGCTCAGTGGACAGACTGCTGGGCCTGGAGTCAGGGAGAGCTGAGTTCAAATCCAGCCTCCAACACTTACTGGCTCCGTGACCCCCACACAAGTCACTTCACCTGTTTGCTTCAGTTTCTTCATATGTGAAATGGGGGTAATAATAACGCCCCCCGCCTATAACATGTGAAAGTGCCTGGCACACAGTAGGCACACTTAATGTCTATTCCCTTCCTGGTCTTCCTAACTGGCGGGCTTCCTGCCACATCATCCGTGTCACACCCTGGACTGTCGGCGGCTGTCTCCTAAGGCCTCTCCCAGGCTCTTCTTTCCCGACCTGGTTACCTTATAAGCTACCGTGGGTTTGATGATCATTGCTATACAGACAGCTCCCAGATCTGATTCCCTTTCCTGTATTCCATCCTTCATCACCACTACTCACTGGACGTTTTTAACTGGGTAGTTAGTCCACAGCTATCTCAAATCACTCAAAAGTCCAAAACGGAACTAATTCCATTCCCTTAAGAACCCACCTTCCTTCTCAACTTCCTTATTACTCCCAAAGACACCACCAGGCTTCCTCAGGTTCACAGCCCCAGGACCACCCTTACCTTCACGCTCCCTCGCCCCACAAATCCACACAGCCCCGACATCTGTTGATTTTAGCTCTAAACATCTCTTGCATTATGTTTTTAAAAGGTGAAGGCAACAGTACATTTTTGTCTGAGGTGAGTGAAAATATAGTGTCATTCATAGAGCCCCTGAAATCAATTCCCAGACTCATGTTAAGAAGCCCCAAGCTGGGCGATCGGGGGCTCCTGGGATTTGTAGTATTTTGTCATCCGCTCTACTAAAGAGGATAAGTGATCCAGCCTTGTGTGCCAAGAGAAAGGCAAAGGCTGAAAACAGATTAATAAAATAAGACCATTTATTTGTTCATACTTGATGGAAAGAAATCTATTCTCCTCCCTTACACTCACAACGGCAATTTTTGGCTAAAAGGATTCCAAAACCTAGCAATGGAGTGAGTGAGTGAGTGTGTATGTATGTGTGTGTTGGGGGGGGGGGGCACTGTACACATGTGAGTGTGAACTAAGGACCAACCCAGTCAAGTTTGGAGTCTTGCTACCAAAGTGATCAAGTGACGTTCTGTTTTGCAGTTTTGGTTTGTTTTTTTCGGGGGGGGGGGGGAGGGGTGGGAGGGGAGGCAGCATCAACTCATGAAATCATCTAGTGAGTTTAAGTTAAATTATCTACTAAGCTGTGAGTTGAGGCTGTTATAATCTGGATCCATGGAAGGAGTTCCAGCACAGATTAAAAACCATGGACCCACCAAAGAATTCAAGAATCTGGGTTCAAATCCCAGGGCTGCTACTTACTACCTGCATGACCTTGAGTAGGCCATTTTATTTTTCGCAGGCTTCCTCATTTATAAGACGAGGGGATATACTAAAATAATCCCTCAGGTTCCTTCTCGCTCCCAGAATATGTACCCAACGTTAGGGGGAATTCTATAGTTTGACCAATATGTTATCCTCAGGGGGATTGTCTTCAAAAGGTGTATTTGTAGTATTTCTGTGAGTAACCGTTTTCAGATGCAATCCAAATCGGTCCTGTCTTACAGTGAATTCTACTTTAAATTCCAAACCTTGTATAGTTGTTAACCTGTAGGTTCTCCCATCAGTGACTCACTCACCACTGACAAAGCTTCCACAAACTGAGTCAGTAGTAAACTGGCGACGATTTTTTAAAAATGCAAACACAGGCATATTCACCCACTGTCTTTGGAGCTAGGAATTGGTCCAACCATTCTGGAAAACTAGACCCTACGCTGACAAAGGGACTAAATTGTTCACCCTCTTTGTCCTCAAGCTACCACTACTGGATGGTTAACCAGGAGGTTAAAGACAGAGGCCAAGGTCCCAGGCAAACCAAATATTTACAGGAGCACTTTTTGTAGTGGTAAGAAAGTGGAAACAAAGCAGACACCCACTGATTGGGGAATGACTAAAAAAAAAAAAAACTATGGCCTACTAATATAAAGGAATATTATTGAACCATAAGAAACTACAAAGAATTTAGAGAAATTTAGGAAGACATATAAACAGTTTACTCATCTGGAAAATAGAAAAAGCAGCACGTAATTTGCAGGGTTACTATGAAGGTCAAACGAGATAAAGCAGGTAAACACTACCACATTAATGCCAGCTATTATTACTAGTCAGTCAACAAGTCAACAAATGTTTATTAAACACCTACTATGTGCCAGGCACACTGTGCTAAGAACTAGGAACACAAAAGAGGCAAAGGATGATCGATGCCCTCCAGGAGCTCACGTTAGTCTAATGGGAAACAACATGAAAATAAATACAAACAAGCTATAGATAAGAAAGATAGGAAATAATTCAAAAGGGAAGGCACTACAGGTTAAGGGTTGACAGAGACTTCCTGCAGAAAGCAGGATTTGGGCTGGGACCTGAAGGGAGCCAGGGAGGCCAGGAGAAAAAAAAACGAGTGGGGGAACATTCTTGGCCTTGCCTTGGGGCGAGCCAGGAAAAAAGCCTTGTCCTTGTTGGAGGAGATGTGGCAAACTCCACATGCAGCCTTCTTCATGCCTTAGGTGCCAGGCATGGCTTCCGTGGCTAAGCCCTGAACTTCTTCTTTACAAGGGAGGATTCTATTAGGACGGGATGAATGTGGAAACGGCAGCCATGCATCTGCACCCCAAGAAGAGGAAAAGGGGCTGGATTTCAATGGTGACACTCAGGCATCATTACAGAATTAGAATGTGACCTCCAGGAGGGCAGAGGCTGTCTTTTTGCCTTTCTTCACTATTTAGTATCTAGGCAACTCCCATTTATTAAATGCTTACTGTGTGCCAGGCGTTGTGCCAGGTGCTCCGAGTGCTGACTAAATGCTTGTTTCAGCTTAGTGCACAGCCAGGAAAATACACACAGGACCCTCCCACGCTAAGGCGTGAACTCTTAACTTACCTGTATTCTAGACTCGGGAACATCGAGGCGGTTGGCGAGCTCACTTCTGACGGAGTAGTTAGGATATGGGTTCTTATGAAATTCACCCAGAAGGATGTCCAGCTGAACTTCATTGAACATGGTACGCTCCCTCTTAGCCCCTTTTTTACTGCTTGTAGATGAGTCAGAGGTCAAGCCAGGTTCTAAGGGAAGGGGAAAAGTTGAGGAGTCTTTAAAACAAGAATTCAAGTATTTCTCTCTATCTACTCAGCATAGAACTCATATGAACCATTTCTTGACATGCTGAATAACCTGTTAGAATGTGCACTCCCCGAAGGCAGGGGCTGGTTTTGCCTTTTCTTTTTAATCCTTCCCCAATACCTGGTAGAGTAAACGTCTGCTGACTGAATGACTGATCGCATTTGGGATACAAGAGAATTTGGGGGCTGGATGATTCAAAGGTCTCAGACAGAACTGTCAGCTTAGAAGCAAACTAGGGATTCTTAAGAGGTGACAGGAAAGGGGGTAGATTCCAGACCCAAGGGCCAAATGGTGCGAAAGCATCATCATGGGTGTGATGCATGAGAAACAGCAAGGCGGCCAGTTTGAGGGAGCCTCAGAATCCCTAGCATCCTGCCAAACCAAGGGGCCACCTCTTCCACACAGGAAGTCTTTCCTCACTCTCCAGAAGGCACCCAGGTAGTACTCCCTCCCTCTGAAGTGACTTTTCCTTAAATGTGGACATACTGCTCCATCCCCACCTCACCTCCAGCCCTTAGTAGAATCCGAGTTCCTTTAGAGCCAGAGATATTTCATTTTCAATCTTTACATCCTGATACATTTGCAAATTATGGTAAACTGAGAGACAAGTTTCCACGCATGATCAATTACTAGGTACACTGGCAGCAACCAATAAATTTTAGGCAGCTAGGAGGGGCAGTGAATAGAGCATTGGGCCTGGAGTCAGGAAGACCTGAATTCCAATCCAGTCTCAGACACTTACTACATGTGATGCAGGACAAGTCACTTAACTTCTCTCTGCCTCAGTTTCCTCAACTGTAAAGTGAAGATAATAATAGGGCCCAACTTCCAGAGCTATTAGGAGGGTCAATGAGATAAAGAAGTAGCACAATGCTCTGTATAAAGCAGATGCTTAATAAATACTTCTTCCTTCTTTCTTATCCTACTGCAACCTGTTAACTATAAATTTTAACTATAAATCAACTGTTTTGTTGATTTAAAAGCACCAGTTCAAATGCTACCAAGATGAGGTCTGGCTGGATCGCCACAAGTAGGCACACTCCCTTCTTTACTCTGGAATGTCAAAACCCATCTAATAGAAACAACACTTTTATTTCCTTTGCCTGATTTTATATACTCTGGATGGCTTATTCTCAGGGCTCACAGTCTGAGAAATGCAATGAGACCTCAAAGGCCAGCCCATAACAGAGGTCAAACCTCCTCTCTACCCCAACTAAAGAGTAAGGTTCTGGCAGGGAGTTTGAGTCCCCTTCAACCTCTGAGCAGAACTTCTCATGGTGGTTTGCAAGACATAAACTACTTCAGACTGGTAAGAGCCAGAGAAAACACACTGCACAAGATAGGAAAGGTGATGTAAATAGCTGGAGACAGGCGTCACAACTATCCCCCTGAAAATCAGATAGAAGACTCATTTTCACATGGACTTCTCACTGCCGTGAGGAGATGGGAAGAGAAAGAAAGCAAGCACTGGGGGTTATGTGGGGGGTGGGGGGGAATAATGATGATAATGATGATGAAGATGAGAACTGGCATTTACAAAGTACTTTAAGGTTTGCAACAGGCTTTACATATTTCAACTCATTTGATAAACATGAAAAATAAGCACCGATAAAACATTTAAAGGCCCAGAAGAAGAAATGCAGAAGGGGTCACAAACAGAGCAATTTTGCTACTACATTATTGAATGTTAAGAAAAAAACCCTGTACATAAGCAAAGTGCAGGATCTCAAACAATCTTTGTATTTTTAAATGTTCCTATTTATTGATGTTTATAATTGTTTATTACTAAATGATTTAATTAAGTTTAATTAAAGTTTACAATTTAAAAGAGAGGAAACAAGTAAACCTTTTGATCAAATTTGGACTTAGTGGCAGAAGATGAGCAAAGTAGCTTTCTAGTCTTAAGCTCCCCTCCTTAGAAAGCTATTTATTTACGAAGAAATAAGTCTGGTACCCTGCATCTCTCAGAATTTACCTTCAGTTATTTATAAAATCACCAAAACCAATCCAGGCCCATGGCAAGAGATGGCAGTAGGGAAACAATCTCCTTGTATGTGCAGCAGCAAAGAAAAAGTCCCCATTCCTAACACAGACCCCTTTCTCACATCCAGGGGAGGAGGAATTTGGGGGCAGCTATGGTCTTGTAAGCTACACCAAAACTGTCAATCAAACCCGACTTTTCTACATACACAAGAAAAAGGCTTGTACAAAAAACAGTGAATCTCTGTGATCTACAATTTGTTTTATAAGCATTTATTAAGCTCCTACTTGTTCCAGGTAGATAATCTTATTTGAGAGGAAGGACTATTTCAATGAGCATGTTTGCTTGTTTTTGAGTGGCCTACTGGAGAAAGTGATGAATCTGGAGTCAGAAAGACTTGAATTCAAAACCGACCTTAGCTACAAGCCGTGAGACCCTAGGGAAGTCATGTAAAAGCTGTCTGCCTCAGTTTCTTCATCTGTAAAATGGAGATAATTATAGCACCCACCGGTTTAAATGAGAAGATATTTGTAAAGTACTTTAGAAATCTTAAAGCAGCAATATAAAAAGCTAGCTATTCTTATTCTTGAGGCAACTAGTGCTTTTCAGTTTCCATTATCATGTAAGTGCCCATTATTATTATTCAGGTGCCAGAACAAGAGCTTAAGCAACAAGAATTCCAGGCCTGCCCCCCCCTCCCCACCCCCACCCTCGCCCCAGGAGCCAACATTCCATGCAGTGGGAAGTAGCTGGGGAAGGGAGAGAACACAGGGCACCCACTTTAAGCTGTAATTTCATCATCAGTGGGATCAGAAAATAAAAAAAAACAGAAGAAAGAGGCCGAAGAGTTGAGGGGGCAAGAGGAGGGAGCAGTCAGATCCAAGCCCCCCCCCATAAAAGGGCAGTGAGGACAGAGCAGTCAGATCCAAGCCCCTCCAATTCCTGGTGAAGGGGATGATGCCACAACAAACCGCCAAGGCTAGGAAAAACCCCAGCCAGTGACAGCTGGTTCATTGGTTTATTCCACAGGCGGTTAGTGAAGGTTGTGGAGAGGCATGGCTCCACTCAGGAGGCTGGACAGAAGTAAGCACAGTGCTCACCACTATGCAGACTCTGGCATCCAATTCAAGAGGGAGAAGGTCGCACAAACTCTAGAAATCCAGGCCCCCAGACTATGGGGACACCAACACCATAGAAAAATGGGAGGAAAGTCACTGGGTCTAGGATGGGAAGGGCAAGTTAGTACTCACCAAGCTTGGAGGGCTTCATGGTGGCAGGCCGGCTACGTGAGTAGGAAGTCTTTCTGGGCCTATAATGAAAGAAACAGGAAGTTGCCACACCTTAGTCAATTGGGGGGTGGGAAGCAGGGAGTTAGAGGTAAGTATTCTTTTCCCTTCAAGTGCCTGAGTTCCTTTTTTTCCAGAGGCTCATCCTTGCTTTTACTCAATAAACCTGCTTATGATGGCATCTTTCCCTTTAAATCAGAGTTCTTAAAACCGGTTTATGTGTCTTTTTGTGACCTCCAGCCTATAGACCCATGCTAGGAATAATGTATTTAAATGCTTAAAATTAAATGCCTAGGACTGCAAAGGAAACTAATTATCTTGAGTTACCAAAATATCTTTTTGTAAGTTCACAGACCCCAGCTTAAGCATCCCCGATTTAAATGAGCCTACCTCTGTGCCCAACTGAGCAAAGACTAGGCACACAGCCTGTTTCCCTATGCTTCCATTTCACCACTCTCCTATTTTCGTTATCTATCCAATGAAAAGGTGCTCCAGAGGGCCGCCTCTCTGGCATTAGAACTTAGCCGAGTCTGGAATACAGTAAGCACTTAATAAATGCTTTTTCAATCATTCCTTGCAGGTGGCCAGTTAGGGCTTTTCCCTCTGCCTCTCTCCTGTCTTTCTACTAAATCATATCTGATGGTAAGATAAAGGTGCCTGGGCAATGGCAAATCCAATTACTTCTATTAATCATTAATATGGCCCAAACCTTCAGATGTCATCTTCATGGCTGGGGGCATTTCCTCTGCAAAGAAAATGGAGGGAATTTTTAGCCACTTAATATATAATATATATTATATAGCACATACATTCTGTATAATGTGGTTAATATATTTATATATAATATTTAATATATAATATGATATAATGTATAATACATATACTATACTATAATATAAAGTATTAGGTGTTAAAGTGGGGTTTAAATCACTGCCACTCGGTGTTTAAATTGTCAGCCCCAGAATATTCAAGGTTCTCTTTGTACCAGACGAAAGTCTTTTCTATTGTGTGTGGAAGCATCGATTTTTTTTCTCTTTTCAGACAGTTCAACATTCCAGTAGGATGCCAGAATTTCAAGTGCATTTTTCAATTACTCGGGGGTTCCTTTCAGCTGAAGTCTGGGTGATTTGTGCCTTATAAAGGCCCAGGTGAAGCTTCGCTCAATCATTAGGGAATTAAGCAGACTTGATACTCCAAGAAACACTGTTTTTACAAGGCTGAAGATGTAATCAAGACAGTTAGTCCCAAATAGTAGAGGAAAAGGCATGAGCTGTGAGCGACTGAACACAGCACACATGCTATCTCTGCCCCGCTGCTGTTAACACCACCTGCCCAGATGGTAAGGGTTCTCTCCTGCCTGAAATTACTTTGGATTTCCTGCTCTGGGCACTGTGGCTTCAGAAAGAAGAATTTAAATCCATCCAGGGCACGGAGTGTTTCCTTTCTTAATTCAACAAACTTTATTAAACACCTTTTCTTTTGTGGAAGGGCCTAGTACTATTTGCTGAGCATACAAAGACCAAAGCAGAATGACTTCCCAGCACTGGATAGCTGTTATCTGGTCCAGGCTACTCCATTCCGTCAGTCAGAAAATATATATTAAGCACCTACTATGTGCTTAGTCTTGTGCCAAGTGCTGAGGGTACCAAGAAATGTCCCTACTCTGGAGGAGCTCAGAGTCTAATGGGAAAATAACACACAAAGATCTACATTCTACATTCAGGATCAATTAGACATAATCAATAGAAGGAAGGCCCTAGAATTAAGGGGCCTGAGAAAGGCTTTCTGAGGAGGTGGGATTTTAGCTGGGACTTGAAGGAAGCCAGGAAAGCCAGGAGGCAGAGTATTTCAGGTCTGGGGGAGAGTCCATGAAAAGAAGCCAGTAATCCTGGTTCACAGAGTGAGAGTATTCCAGGCCTGGGGGACAGTCTATGAAAGGAAGCCAGTGATCCTGGTTCACAGAGTGAGCTGTAAGCTGATGGGTGGGAGGGGGTAAGGTCTAAGAAGCCTGGAAAGGTAGTGGGGAAGGTTAGGTTATGAATGGCTTTGAACAGCAAATAGAGGATTTTGTAGTTGCTCCTGGAGGTGATAGGAATGGGAATAACATGTAACCAATGTGATGATCTAAATTGGCGAGAAATCATGAAAAGCTTTATCTGAGTCCAGAGACAGTATGGTTAGACCTGAGCTTTAGGAAAACCAATCTGGCTGCTGTGTGGAAGATAAATTAGGGAAGGCAGAGGCCAGGAGGTGAATTAGGAAGCTACTGTAATAGTCCAGGCCAAGAAATGATGAAGGCTTGAGTTAGACTGACATTGCTATGTGAGTAGAGATGGATGCAAGCAGGGGTGTCCTGGTAAATGTTTAACAACCAGCTTGGGGGGAGGGCAGGATACATTTAAAGTTTTATCTTCATTATTAACACTTTCTCCCTCAGTTTCTTAAATCTAGACAGTCAACAAAACAATAAATCAAGCCAATTTCAGAGGGGTGAATGCTTAAGTTTTAACATTCAGCTCTCCCAAACTGGTATGAGCTGGATCCTGCACACCCCTGGATGCAAGAGACTTTGTAATTGAAGAAATGACAATTTTTGACCACTGACCAGATAAGTAGGTTGAGAGAAAAGTCAAGGATGATTTTGAAGTTGTGAACCCAGGTGATCAGAAGAATGATGGCAACCTGGATAGAAAGAGAAATTGGGAAGAGAGAAGGACTTGGGGGGGGAAGGTAATGAATTTTATTTTGGACATGCTGAGTTTCAGATGTCTACAGAACACTGCATTTGAAATGTCCAAAAGGCAGCTAGAGGTGCATACCCATCAGTCAGGAGAACGACCAGGGCTAAATCTATAGACCTGAGAGTCATTCGTATGGACACGACAACTGAAGCCACAAAAGCTGTGCCAGGCGCTGTGTCAAGTGCTGAGATACAAAGAAAGGCAAAAGCACAGTCCCTGCCCTCAAGGAGGTCACATTTGGAGAGGGGAGACAAAACATAAAGAATTATGTACAGTGTGACTAGGAGGTCATCTCAGAGCGGAGGTACTAGCAGTGTGAGTGTGTATGTGTGTGGGGGTGGGGTGGGGGGAAGGTCTCTTGCAAAAGGTGGGCTGTGAAGAAAGGCCAGGGAAACCTGCAGTAGGAGTGAGGAGGGAGAGCTTAGGAAGCATGGGAGACAGACTGTGAAAAAGCACAAAGATTGGCCAGAGAATGCTTAGCACAGCACCTGGAACCCAAGCACTAACTGGATGCTTTTTGCCAGACTGAGGGATGGAGTGTCACATAGGAGGAACAGCAAGAAGACCAGTATTGCTGGGTCACAGGAAGGAAATAAAGTATAAGAAGATTGTAAAGGTGGTAAGGGGCCAGACTGCAAAGGGCTTTAAAAGCCAAACAGAGGATTTTTATATTGATCTTGGCAGAAAGAGGGAGCCACCAGAATTCACTGAGGGCAACATGGTCAGACTTTCAAGTCAGGAAGATCACTTTGGCATCTGAGTGGAGGATGGACACAGGGGAAGGGCCTGAAGCGGGGAGACCAATCAGAGCTCTTGAAAAAATCCAGGCTTGAGGAGATGAAGGCCAGTACCAAAGTGTCAATTGTGTGAATAGAGAGAAGAGGACAGATGATGGGAAAGCACAAATGACAAGACTAAGCAACAAACTGGAGTGGGAGGGAAGAGTTGAGGATGACACCCAGGATGACTTGGAGGAGAGAAGTACCCTCAAAAGTAATAGGCAAAGGGAGCTGGAAGAGCAGAAGGTTTGTGGGAAAGAAAAAGAAAAAGCTTTGTTTTAAATAGTCAAGTTTAGAATGCCTATGAGAGATCCAGCTTGACATGTTCATCGGGCAGGTGGGAGACTGAAGGTCAGGAGAGATGTTAAAGCTGGATAAACAGATCTGAAAATCATCTGCATAGATGATAACTGAATCCATAAATACTGATAAAATCACCGAGCAAGAAGATATCGAGGGAGGAGAGAAGAGGACCAGAGATGGAAATGACCTGGATGAAGATTCAGAAAAGAAACAGAGAAGAAACAATCAGACAGGCAGGAGGGGTGTCTCAAAAACCTAGTGAGCACAAAGTATCCAAAAGAAAAGGGTGATCAGCAGTGTCAAGGGCTGCAGAGAGGCCAACAAAGGTGAGGATTAAGAAGAGAACATTAGATTTAGCAATTAAGAGATCACTGGCAACTTCGGAGAGAGCAGTGTCAGTTGAATGATGAGGTAGGAAGAACGAGACAAGGGATGATTGTGGGGGCAATCTATCAGAGAAGACAGGAGGGGAGGGGACCAAGAGAACTTGGAAAAGCCCTTGCTCAGCATGGTATAGTGAACAAGTCAACAAACATTGATTATCTACTATGTGCTAAGCCTGGTGCCGAGCACTGGAGACATGAAGAAAGGCAAGAAGCTCACAGAAGACAACAAACCACTATAGACAAATAAGATAGATAAATTGGAGATGCTCAAAAGAGGGAAGGTACTAGCTTCAGGGGGATGAGGAGGCTGCCTACACAAGTGGGTTTTGAGCTGGTACACAAAGGAGGCCAGGGAAGCCTGGAAGCCAAGATGAGGGGAGGGAATTCCAGGCACAGAAAAAGTACAGCGAGAGACAGGGTCCTGTTCAGGGACCAGCAAGGGCACCAGTGTCACTAGATGGAAGAGGATGGAGAGCAGAGTAACACTTACTGAGACTGGAAGGTCAGCTTAGGGAAAGCTCTATGAGCCAAACAGGTTTTTATACTGGATTCTGGAAGTGATGGATGGGAGTGACATGGTCAGACCTAAACTTTAGGAAGATCAGTTTGACAGCCAAGTAAAGGATGGTGCTGGCCTTGTTCAGCTCCTGCCTCTGACTAGTGACCCTGGACAAGTCACGTAACTTCCCTGAGTCTGTTTCTTCATCCGTAAAATGAGGGGGTGAAGTAGACTAGACAGTCTCTGAGGTTGCTTTCAGCTCTATGTTTATGGACCTATAACATCTACCAGGGACTGAAGTAAAGAAGAAATAGTGGGGAATGAAGTCAACGTATTGTGAGATATGGAGAAAAGGAGAAGAGGGAGCTCGCACCAAATGACTAGATTTTCCCTATTAAATGTAAGAGTGGGGGAGGGGTGTTGGGGGACACTTGAAGAGTTTTGGAACTGAGGCTGTGGGGGAAGGGTAACAGAATCAATTAGGGAAGGAGTAAAAAGGCTTAGTTGAAAATAGACCACAGATAGCAAAGAACTGCAAACAAAATTGATGCCCATCAACTGGGGAACGGTTAACAAATACATGAATGAACACCAACCCTGGAGTCAGGAGGACCTGAGTTCGAATCCAGCCTCAAGACACTTGACACACTTACTAGCTGTGTGACCTTGGGCAAGTCACTTAACCCTGATTGCCCTGCCTTCTCCCCGCCCCTCCCCCAAAAAAACAAATACATGAATGTAATAGAATATGGCTGTGCTGTAAGAAATGATGTGTGTGACAAGTACAGAGAAGCCTGGAAAGAGCTATATGGACTAATACTGAGTTCTGAGTAAGTAAAGCCAAGAAAAAAAATATGCATAGTGACTACAACAATGTAAATGGAAAAAAAATAACCACACACACACACCCCCAATCCAAAGCAAATGAAATAAAATTATAAAGACCAAGCATGCCTAGACTGAAGAGATATGAGAAGAGAGCCTCAACGGTCCACAGGTATTACATGTGGCACATCTTTGCATGTTTTTAACGTGCTGATCAGTTGTGCTGATTTCTTTTCCTCTTTAAAAAATAATATCTGTTAAATGAGATGGCTCTCAGGAAGCGAAGGGAAAGAATATTGGGGATAGCTATGACAAGGTGAGAAACAGAAGACCAATAAAAACTGTCATGGCTTAGAATGGCTTCATGGCTTCTTCCACCTCCACTCAGCATCATGTGAGAAGGAGCAGAGTTCATCAGTGGTGGCAGTAAGCTAGGGTTGGAGGTTGACTAGGCATGAATAGGAAAGAGAGCTTGCTTAACTCAAGGGTTTTGATTGGGAAGGGAGAAGACTGTAGCCAGAACAGGGGTCATGGTCTGGGAAAATACTGACAGGAGACTGGAAGTCGCAGTGAGGATAAAGCAGGTTTAGAAGGCCTAGGGAGAACAGAAATGATAGGAGATGAGAATCCGATAGAGGGCTTTCTGAATTCTTAACCATGAAAGCAGAACCCTTACGGGCAATGGCAAGGACAAGGATCTGACCATCCTTAAGTGGCTGAGATGGGACGGATGAGCAGCTCCTGGGAGTCGAGTGAGGAATTGTGGCTGCGCTACAATTTCCACATGCACATGTGTTGTTCCTGAGTCTTTCCTCAAGACAAGCCAAATAAGTCTAATCCATATGACAATTCTGCAAATATCTGAATCTTTTAAGTCTCATCTTCCTCGGGCTAAACATCCCTTATTCCTTCAACTGATCCTCATGTGAAATAGACTCAAGTCCCTTCACCTTTGAAAACAATGGACCAACAACCAACTCTATACTGAAAACTCTCCAACTTAGCAATGTGGGTCTTAAACCGTGGTGCCCAGAATCGTACACAGCCTGCCAGAGGCAGAGTACAATGGGATTGTCACCTTCTTCCTTCTGAAATCTATTCCTCTTAATGCCACCTGAGATGCCAGTCACTGTTTTGACTGTTACATCACACTACTGACTCATATGGAGCTTAAATATCACTGAAACTTCCCAGATTTTTTTTCAGAAAAACTACCACCTACCCATGCCTCCTCCATCCTGTCCTCATGAAGCTGATTTTTGTGAACCCAAGTGTAAGAATTTGCTTGTCACCTATTAAATTTCATTGTATCAGATTCAGCCCAATGCTCTGGCTCATCCATCTCTTTTGATCCTGATTCTGTCATCCAGTGTGTTACCCATGCTTCAAGCTTGGTGTCACTCATATGCAAATTGGCTCAGTATGCTACCTCAGCCTTTATCCAAGTCATAGACGTAAATGTTAAAGAGAATTAAGCCAACCACAGATCCCTAAGGCATTCCACTGGTGACTCCCTGACTAATGGAACTACTTTGGACTGTTCCTTGACCTCAAAGCTCTTACATTCTTCTGAGGAAATACAACCTATACATAAGCAATGGTAAGAACAAAGCCTATTCAGGGTGATCTCAAGAAGGGAAGAATTTCACTTGTTTATTTTGGCCATTGGAATAATCAGCACATAGTAGGTATTTCAGTTTAATGCAAGCATTTACTGGTGTGTACTAGGCACTATGCTAGATGCTAGGAATACAAAGACAAAAGTTAAATAGTCCCTTACTCAAAAAGAGTGGAGAGGAGATGATGGGAACAACATGTATGTTGATAAATACCCAAAAGAAATACAAATGATTGTACTAACAACTGGGGGAGGGGGAGGAGGAGAGGGATAGAGATCAAGAAAGTCTTCTTAAAGGAGACGTTACTTGAGCTGAGCCTTGAATAAGGTTAGGGGCTGTGAGGTGAAGAGGGAGGACATTCCTGGCGTGGAAAACTGCTTATGCAAAGAGCCCTGTCTGCTAAGTTTGGGGGAAAACAGTAGATAGGGAGATCCTAGATGATGCTGGATAGGGTATGCTCCTGGTTCTCACTTCCTCACAATCTAAAAAGAAAACTCAGAGGCTTAATTGATTCCTTGGGTTTTAGAGGGCCCACATTGCCCACCCGAGTATCTTAATGGCTCCTATTTATTGAATCACCCACAAATGCACCTCTTTTGAGTGAGGCCCAGAACAGGCTGCCATACTGGAAGAGCTAAAGCTGGCCACCTGTCAGTCTCTCCCACTGGACCCTTCTGCCCCAGAAGCCCATGTTTTTGGAGGCCTCTGTCCATAAAAGTCAGGCTGAGTGGAGACTTTGGCAGGGCCCAGGATGGCCAGACCAAATACGCCAGAGGAGCACAGGATCATGGGCAGCTAAAAAAAAATTAACTCTGAACTTAATACCAAATAAAATTAGCATTTCCATATACAAAGTAGAACTGAAAATAGATTAATAAGTGAAACTGCAAATCTCCATCAGGTACAGCTTTCTTTTCATTTCATATATATAAATACGGATATGAGAACTGATTGGCATCTCAGGATATGTAGTTCATAGAGACAGGCGTTCCTACTTGGGACTACCAGAATATTTGAGCCAGGAGGTGGAATTGGCTCATATCCCAGAGTTCTTAAAGAAAAACACAGTTTGAGAGATACAACACGAGAGGAAGTGATAAGGACTCCAAGAGCTGAGCAGCAGCACCAACAATTAAGTGAGCCTCCCCAGGCCTTCCCAAAACTCAATGAGCTCAGCTGAAAAGGAGAAGCAGAGGGGCAACAGGAATAAGGAGAAAGAAATATTAGGTCTGAGTTGCAGAGAAGGCAGAGACCAAGGGGGTCCATTGGCCAGCCATACGGGCATCTCGGAGGGGGAGATCAGGCGGAAGCCACCATTTACCCACCTCTTCAAGGACTGAAGGAAAGTCCTAAGAAAAGCCTCGTTCTCTTCCCAGTGCCTATCCATATGTTCACTTCCTTACCCCAACCTCAATTCTATCTCAGCCATAAAAAGGTAAGGGGGTAGAGAGGGAGAAACATCCCTTTACATTAAGAGAGAAAGCCAAACTTCAGCCCAAATGTTAAGAATCGTCCCAACCTCAGCAGAGGTTTGGTTCCCTGCCTTAACTTAAATTAACATTTAGCCCTAGACCTTTAACCAACCAGAACCTGAAGATGGTGTCTTTGACCCTGTAGGGGGAAGCCAATCCAACCTGTATAAAACAGACACTGACTGCTAATGCCACAATCTGCTTATCCTGTTGTCTGAGAATATTTATCAATCCTTTTAGTTCTTTTTGACAAGGAAATGCTCATTTTTTTGGTAACTCGTTTGTGATGACAGATTCTGTTACATTAACATCGTACAGGCTTTTGTCTGCAAACTTACTAGGATCACTGTTGTCTGTTTTACTATGCCAAATGTACACTTTCGGATGGATATTCAAACTGGCATCGTGTAGATGTCATTTGCCGTGAACACATTCTTCCCCTTAAGTTTTTAACTTGGGGGTGACAATAAATTTCGTGCTATATGCAACTAGTTTTCTTGATAACTCTACCATCACATAACTAATCACTTAACTCCTGCCTAAAGGATCAGTTCTAAAGGGACCACAAAGTAAAAAACAAAAAGCAAATCTTATATTGTTAGCAGCATGAAATACAAGAATCTTAACTGTGGTTTTATTAAGGTGTAGAATGAGGAAAATGTATTGTGTATGTGTGTGTTTGAATTTCCTCCTATGATTTAAGGATAACTACTAACAATTCTAATGCTAAATGCAAATGTCTCTTCAAATTTTTTAAAAGGTTTGATGAAAATCATTCAATATCACATTATAATAGTTCTACTCAGGAAATATATGTAATGTAGAAAAATATTTAACAATGACTAAAAATGAAAACTCATCACAAATTTTTCATGCTAGAATCTGCTGAAGAAAACTGAAAGTGGAAGTACTGGTTATAACGCTAATATTGGATAAAGTCAAATTTAAACAGACTGGAAACAAACATACTCCGGTAAATCAATCTGACAAATAAGGCAACTTTATGAGTTCTGGAACTTGTGTCTATATGTCAGAGTAATATTCACCCTTTAAAGGCAAGGATAACATTATGTGAGACATACATAAGAGAAAAGCAATGTACTGAGAATCAGAAAAACTATGTTCATACTTGCTACCTATGACCCATTTGATCTCAGAGATTTCCAGGCAGTGATTAGAATTTAAGTAACTTGACTCAGTTTCATCTGTAAAATTAAAGGGATAGAATAAAGGACTTTTTAAATTGTTCAGTTTTATTTTAATTTTTACTAAAAAGTTTAAGTATTTGAAAAATGGAAAAAAAACAAAAAGAAATATTAAGAAAAATACCTAAGCATGAATTAAAGATATAAGGGTAAGCTACCTACATGAACTATCTTTTCCATTAATTTCAACATGCATTCTCCGCTAGTCCTACAGATATCAGAAAATATAAAAGCAAAAGGCATCAATAACATTTCAAAAAATTACACCAAAGCCCTGAAGGATAAATAATAAAACACACTTCTCTTCACGGGCTAGCGGCAGGGGACAAGGGATGTGAGATATTCCACATACAGTTAAGATACAACCACTGTGTAAAGTTGGCTAACTTTACATTTTTGCTAAAGCATTTTTCTTTGTTCCAAAGAATCATAAATGTGGGGAGAGGTGGGCAGAGGACTTCTGAAAAAAAATTAAAAATCAAAAAACATGGAGGAGGAAGAGCCAAGATGACAGAGTAAAGGCAGGAACTTGCCTGAGCTCTCCCAAATTCCCCTTCAAACAAGTAGAGCAGAGGAACAAACAACAGGTTGTGGTGAAACAATTTTCCAGCCCAGGACAATTTAGGACATTGGCAGAAAAGGTCTGTCTTAGCAGAGTGGTGATCAGACCAGGAGCCCAGTACAGAACTCGCAACACAGGCCACAATGGGGAGAAAGCAGCAGGCCTTGAAGGCAATTCATGAGCAGAGGCAGTAGCAGCTTTGGGAGCTATCAACCCACAGATGGTAGGGGTTGGACAACTGGTCCAAAGGAGACTGCAGAAGACCCTTTGCTAGCACTGGGTGTAGGACTCTATCACATTGCCCAGAAGCAGTTCCAGGTCACAGTCCCAAAGTTCAGAACAACACTAGCACACTAGCACTTGCAGGTGCAGGGGTACATGGGCCATGGTGACAGAGACAGAGAAGAGTGCTTACGGTTGCTCACAGACCAAAACATAGGCCAGAAGGGTAATGACTACACTTCTCCTTAGATTGTACCATGTGGGAAGCACCAAAAAACTATATACCTCCAGAACTAGCTCTGAAAACAGCAGCAAGAAAGGCCTGACCCTTGGGACGGTGACCCTCTTCACCCCAAGAACAGAACCCAACTTTAAATGAGCAAACAACAAAATCAGAATCTGACCACAGAAATTTACTACGGTGACAGGGAAGCTCAAAACACAAACTCAGAAGAAGAAAATGAAATCAAAACACCTACATGCAAAAGTTCAAAGAAAAATGTGAATTGGTCACAAGCCCAAAAAGAATTCCTGGGAGAGGCCCCAAAAGGATTTTAAAAATCAAATAAGAGAGGTAGAAGAAAAATTGGGAAAATAAATGAGAATTATGCAAGAAAATTATGAAAAGAGTCAACAGCTTGGTAAAGGAGACAAAAAATACTCAATTACATCCTAAAAAACAAAATGGGCCAAATCCACTCAAGAGAACTTCATCTGACCAAACAGAAAAAGAAGTAGAAAAATTGACTGAAGAAAAGAACTCCTTAAAAATCTGAATTGGCCAAATGAAAAGAAAATAATTCCATAAAAATTCAAATTGGGCAAGTGGAAGCTAATGACTCCATGAGACATCAAGAAATGATTAAACAAAATCAAAAGAATGACAAAGTAGAAAAAACTGTGAACTATTTCATTGGAAAAACAACTGACCAGGAAAACAGATCAAGGAGAGGTAATTTAAGAATTACTGGACTACCTGAAAGCCATGATTAAAAACAAAAAAAGAATCTAGACATCATCTTTCAAAAAGTTATCAAAGTAAACTGCCCTGATATTCTAGAACCAGAAGGTAAAACAGAAATAGAAAAAATCCACCAAACACCTCCTGAAAGAGATCCCAAAATGAAAACTCCAAGAAACATTAAAGCCAAATTCCAGAGCTCCCAGGACAAGGAGAAAATACTGCAAGACAGAAAGAAACAATTCAAATATGGAGCCATGGTCAGGATCACACAAGATTTCTATGTTAAAGGAAAAGAGAACTTGGAATATGATATTCCAAAAAGCAAAGGGGCTAGAATTACAACCAAGTTACCTATCCAGCAAAATTGAAAAAAAAAATCTCTTTCTCTTAGGGGAAAAAATGGATATTTAATGAAATAGAAGACTTTTGAGCACTCCAGAGCTGAATAGAGAAAATTACATTCAAATACAAGACTCAAGAGAAGAACAAAAAAGGTAAACATGAAGGAGAAATCACAAGGGACTCAATAAAATTTAACCATTTACATTCCTATATGGAAAAATGATTCATCTAACTCCTAAAAACATCATCACTATTAGGAAATTTAGAAGGAATACACATAAAGGGAACAGGTGTGAGTTTACTATGATGGGATGATTTCAAAAAATAAAATTAAGGGTGAAAAAGAGGAATACATTGAGAGAAGGGGGAGGGGAGAGGTAGAATGGGGCAAATTATCTCACATAAAAGTGGTATGAAAGGATAAGCTTTTACGGTGGAAAAGAAGATGGGGAGGGGGGAGGTGGTGGGTAATGCTTCCACCTTACTTTCATTGGAACTGGTTCAGAGGGAATAATATACACAGTTGGGTATAGAAATCTATCTTGCCGTACAGGAAAGTAGGAGGGGAGGACGATAAGAAAAAGGGGGGTGGTGTGTGAACACAAAAGGAAGGGCAGATGGGGAAGGAGGTAGTCAGAAGTGAAACAGACTTTTAAGGCGAGGGTAAAAGGGGGAAGAGAGAGAGAGAGAGAAATAAAAGGCAGGGATAGAGGGGATAATAGGATGGAGGGAAATACACATTAATCATAGCTGTGAGAATGGGATAAACTCACTCATAAAACGGAAGCAATTAGCAGAGTGAATTAAATACCAGAATCCAACAATATGTGGTTTACAAAAAACACATTTGAAGCAGAGACACATACAAAGTAAAGGTAAGGAGCTGGAGCAAAATCTCTTGTGCCTGAGCTGATGTGTGTGTGTGTGCATATATATGCTATATATAAACTATATATAGTAGATATATATGTGCATATACATCTACCATACATAAACTACATTTTGCTAAATGGTACCATAGAAAATGAAGCAAGATCAATACTAAACATATATGCACTAAATGGTAGAGCATTCAAATTCTTAAAGGAAAAGTTAAATGAGTTCCAGGAGGAAATAGACAGTAAAGCTATAAGGAGAGAACCTCAGCTTTCCCCTCTCAGAACTATAAAAATCTAACCATAAAAAAATAAACCAGAAAGAAGCTAAGGAGATGAATAGAATTTTAGAAAATTAGATATGACAGACCTCTGGAGAAAAATGAATGGGAACAGAAATGAATACACCTTTTTTTCCCAGCAATACATGGTACCTACACAAAAAGTGACCATGTATTAGGGCATAAAAACTCACAAACAAATGAAGAAAAGCAGAAATATTAAATGCATCTTTTCCAGATTGTAATGCAATGAAAATTATATTCAATAAAGGACCATAGAAACATAGATAAAAAATTAATTGGAAGCTAATCTAATCCTAAAGAACGTGTAGGTCACCGATACTGAGTGAAGTGAGCAGAACCAGGAGAACATTGTACACAGTAACAGACACATTGTGTAATGACTAACTTTGATAGACTTAGCTTTTCTTAGCAGTGCAAGGATCTAAGACAACTCCAAAGGACTCATGATGGAAAATGCTGTCTACATCCAGAAAAAGAACTATGGAGTCTGAATGCAGATTGAAATATATTATTTGCTCTCTTTCTCTTTTTTGTTTCTTCTTTCTCATGGTTTCTCCCATTGCTTCTAATTCTTCTTTACAACATGAATAATGTGAAAATAGGTTTAATATGAATGCAAATGCAGACTCTATATCAAATTGCATGCCGTCTTGGGGTTGGGAGAAGGGAGAGATGGGGAGAAAATCTGTTACTCAAAATCTTACGGAAGTGAATGTTGAAAACTAAAAATAAATAAGTAAATTTTTAAAAAAGAATGAGTGAATCAAAGAATAAATCATAGGAACAATAATTTCATTTTTAAAGAGAATGATAATGAGACAACATACCAAAATTTATGGGATACAGCCAAAGTACTACTTAAAGGAAATTTTATGTCTCTAAATGCTTACATGAATAAAATAGAGAAAGAGAAGATCAGTGAACTGGGCATGCAACTAAAACAATTAGAAAAAGGACAAATTAAAAATCTCTAAAAATCAAATTAAAAATCCTAAAAATCTAAGTAAAGATTAAAAAATTGAAAGAAAACCATTCAACTAATAAATAAAACTAGGAACTAGTATTATGAAAAAAATAAAAGGTATAAACCACTGGAAACCAAATTACCAGTATGAAAAATGTAAAGGGTGAATTTGACATCAATGAAGAGGAAATTAAAGCAATTATTCAGAGCTATTTTGCCCAATTATATGCCAGTAAATCTCACAATCTAAGAGAAAGGGAGGAATATTTACAAAAATATAAATTGCCCAGATTGACAGAAAAGGAAATGGAATACTTAAAGAACTCTATCTTAGAAAAAGAAATTGAAATTGTCATAAATTAGCTCCCTAAGAAAAAATCCCCAGGACCAGATGGATTCAGAAGTGAATTCTACCAAATATTTATATTGCTTCTTCTACCATGTGAACACTTGCCCTGTGTGAGTTCTCCATAAAACAGTCTTTTTGGCAAGCATCCATTTTGCATTCGAACAATGTGCTCTCTGAAACAGAGTTTGAATGCTTGGCAGTTTAGTTTGAGTAAGGATCTCCATGTCTGATACCTTATCCTGCCAGGGGATCTTCAGAATCTTCCTACGACAATTCAAATGGAAGTGATTCAGTTTTCTGGCAGGGCATTCGTAGACTGTCCAGGTTTCACAGGCATGCAACAATGAGGTCAGCACCATGGCTCTTTGGCTCTTCAGCATGATAATCAGTCTAATACCTCTTCTCTCCCATACTTTCCTTCAGAGACTCCCAAACATTGAGCTAGCTGAGCTAATTCTCTCAAGAACTTTAGAATTGATTGTGTGACATGAGAGACATTGTCACAGGACTGCTCAGCATGGTGTTCCCACATCAGAGAAGGTGCTGTGCTCTATAAGAAAAGCAGAATTGAAACAGCTCAAAGGAAATGAAGGATGTGCAGGTTTGGAGTATCCACTCCAAATGTTCACATCGACTATTTGTGCCCGACCTGTGGTAGAGCATTCCCAGCTCACATTGGTCTAATCAGCCACAGTTGGACACACTGAATCTTGAGTCAAGCATACTGATGTCATTTTGGTCCTCTTCAAGAATGAAGGACAACAACCAAACCAACCAAATACTTAAGGAACAATTGATTCCAATACTACATAAAATATTTGTAAAACAGGCAAAGCAGGAGCTCCACCAAATTTCTTTTATGGCACAAATATGGTACTGATACCTAAACCAGGAAGAACAAAAAATAGAGAAAGAAAACTATAGACCAATTTCCCTAATGAATATTGAAGCAAATTTTTAAATAAGATACTAGCAAGGAGATTACAGCAATACATGGCAAAGAATATACACTATGACCAGACAGAATTTACATCAGGAATGCAGGACTGGTTCAATAGTAGGAAAACTATCAGCATAATAAGCCATATCAATAACAAAAACAACATAAATCATGATTATTTCAATCGATGCAGAAAAAGGCTGACAAAATACAACATTCATTCTTACTAAAAACATTGGAAGGCATAGGAATAAATGAAGCTTTCCTTAAAATAATAAGTGATATCTATCTAAAACCATTAGCAAGCATTATCTGTAATAGGGATAATCTAGAAGAAGCCTTCCCAATAAGATCAGGAATGAAACAAGGATGGCCATTATCACCATTATTATCCAATGTTGCACTAGAAATCCTAGCTATAAGCAATAAGAGAAGAAAAAGAAATTATAGGAATTTGACAAGGCAGTAAGGAAACAAAACTATTACTCTTTGCACATGATATGATGGCATACTTAGAGAATCAACTAAAAAGCTAACTGAAATAATGAACAACTTCAGCAAAGTTGCAGGATATACAACAAGCCCACATAAATCATCAGTATTTCTATATATTACCAACAAAGTCCAGCAAGAAAAGATAGAAAGAGGGGGCGGAGCCAAGATGGCAGCTAGAAAGCAGGGACTCACTTAAGTTCTCCCCCAAATCCCTCCAAACACCTGCAAAAAATGACTCTGAACAAATTCTAGAGCTGTGGAAGCCACAAAATGGCAGAGGGAAGCAGGTCTCCAGCCCAGGACAGCCTGGATGGTTGCTGGGAAGGGTCTATCGCACAGTGCTGGGAGCAGAGCGCAGCCCAGAGTGGGCCACGCCAGGACAGACCAGACCAGGAGGCAGGCAGGGCAGGCCTTAGGGCCCTGAACCACTGAGCTGTGGCAGTTATCAGACTTCTCAACCCACAAATGCCAAAGACCACGGAGGAGGTTAGTGGGAAAACTGAGGGATCTGGGTGAGAGTGATCAGGTTTCAGCCCCATGGGTGGCTGCTTCCTGCCCCAGGCTCACACAGTGGGAGGAAGCAAGTGCCAGATCAGAGTGGGAGTGCAGGGATTGCTTTGCTGGAGCAGAGGCAGTGTTTTCTTGCTTTACCCTACTTGGATCTGGATTGCGGTCCTGGTTAGTGGTTCTTGGGGGAGGAAGAGTGCTGCTGTGCCAGAGCTCCCAGTGACGGTGGAGTAGAAGTAGCTCTGAAAATAGCAGTGTAGCCCCTAAAGCTTGGGACAAAGTACTCTCTACTCTACAAGCAGTCATACCCCAATGAAAAGCTCGAGTCAAGTAGTTGGCTGGGAATGAGAACAGGCAACAAAAAAGGACACAGACTACTGAATCTTTTTCTGGTGACAAAGAAGATCAAAACATACACAGCCAGAAGAAGTCAACAAAGTCAAAGAGCCTACATCAAGAGCCTCCAAGAAAAATATGAATTGGTATCAGGCCATGGAAGAGCTCAAAAAGGATTTGGAAAAGCAAGTAAGAGAAGTTGAGAAAAATTGAGAAGAGAAATGAGAGTGATGCAAGAAAAAGATGAAAAACAAGTCAACAACTTGCTAAAGGAGACCCAAAAAAATACTGGAGAAAATAACACCTTAAAAAATAGACTAACCTAAATGTCAAAAGAGCTCCAAAAAGCCAATGAGGAGAAGAATGCCTTGAAAGGCAGAACTAGTCAAATGGAAAAGGAGGCCCAAAAGACCACTGAAGAAAATACTACCTTAAAAATTAGAATGGAGCAAGTAGAAGCTAGTGACTTTATAAGAATTAAAGAAATTATAAAACAGAACCAAAGGAATGAAAAAAATGGAAGACAATGTGAAATATCTCATTGGAAAAACCACTGACCTGGAAAATAGATCCAGGAGAGATAAAGCCAAGATCAAAAAAAGGGCCTAGACATCATCTTCCAAGAAATTATCAAGAAAAAGTTCCCTGATAGTCTAAAACCAGAGGATAAAATAGAAATTAAAAGAATCCACTGCTTCCCTCTTGGAAAAGATCCCAAAAAGAAAACTCCTAGGAATATTGTAGCCAAATTCCAGAGTTTCCAGATCAAGGAAAAAATACTATAAGCATCCAGAAAGAAACAATTTGAGTATTGTGGAAACACAATCAGGATAACACAAGATCTAGCAGCTTCTACATTAAGGGATCAAAGGGCTTGGGATATGATATTGTGGAGGTCAATGGAGCTAGGATTAAAACCAAGAATCACCTACCCAGCAAAACTGAGTATCATGCTCCAAGGCAAAAATATGGAGTTTCAATAAAATAGAGGACTTTCAAGCTTTCTCGATGGAAAGACCAGAGCTGAATAGAAAATTTGACTTTGAAATACAAGAATCAAGAGAAGCATGAAAAGGTAAACAAGAAAGAGCAATCATAAGGGACTTACTAAAGTTGAACTGTCTTATTTACATTCCTACATGGAAAGATGATGTATATAATTCATGAGACCTTTCTCAGTCTTAGGGTAGTTGAAGGGAATATATACATACATAAACAGAGGGCACAGGGTGAGTTGACTATGAAGGGACGATATTTAAAAAATAAAATAAAATTAAGGGGTGGGAGAGGAATATATTGAGAGAGGGAGAAAGGGAGAGATAGAATGTAGTAAATTATCTCACATAAAAGTGGCAAGAAAAAGTAGTTCTGTTGGACGGGAAGAGGGGGCGGGGGGGGGATTAGTGAATCTTGCTCTCATCGGATTTTACTTGCGGAGGGAATGACATAAACACTCAATTGGGTATCTTACCCCACAGGAAACTAGGGGGAAGGGGATAAAAAGTGGGGGATGATAAAAGGGAGGGCAGATAGAGGGAGAAGGTAATCAAAAGAAAAGATAGAGAAAATTATATTTCAAATAACTGTAAATAGTATAAAATACTTAGAAGTCTGCCTGCCAAAACAAACTCAGGAACTATATTAACACAATTACAAGGCACTTTTTATACAAAAAAAAAGTCATATCTAAAGAATTTGAAAAATATTAATTAATCATGAGTACACCTAGCAAATAAAATCAGGATGACAATTCTACCTAAATTAATTTACTTTTTCAGTGCCATGCCAATCAAACTACCAACAATTTCTTTGATAGAGCTGGAAAAAAAAATAACAGAATTCATCTGGAAGAACAAAAGTTTAAAAATGGCAAAGGAATCAATAAAAAAAAATGTGAAGGTGCCTTAGCCATAACAGATCTCAAACTGTATTACAAAACAGTAAACAGCAAAAGAATCTGGTACTAGCTAAGAAACAGAATGTTGGTTTATTGGAACAGATTAGGCACACAATACACAGTAGTAAATGACCATAGTAATCTAATGTTTTATGAATGCAAAGATCCAAGCTTTTGGGACAAAATTTCACTATTTGACAAAAATCACTGGGAAAACTGGAAAGAAATTTTGCAGAAACTAGGTATTGACCAACATCCCACACCCTATACCAAGATACAGTCAAAATAGGTACATAATTTAGACATAAAGAGTGCTATCATTAACAAATTAGGGGAGCGTAGAATATCTTACCAGTCAGACCAGAGAAGAATTTATGACCAAAAAAGGGCATTATAGGAAGTAAAAAGGATAATCTTGAAGACATTAAATTTAAAAGGTTTTGCATGAGCAAAAATCCAATGCAGCCAAGATTAGAAGGAAAGCAGAAAGGGAAAAAATTTATAGCAAGTTTCTCTGATAAAGCCTCATGTCTCAAATATGTAGAGAACTTAGTCAAATCTATAAGAATGTAAGTCATTCCTCAATTGATAAATGGTTAAAGTATATGAATAGTCAGCTTTCAGAAGAAAAAAATAAAAGCTATCTATAGACATATGAAAAAATGCTCTATACTACTAATGTTTAGAGAAATGCAAATTAAAACAACTCTGAGGTATCACACCATAACTATCAGATTGGCTAATACAATGAAAAAAGAAAATGACAAATGTTGGAGGGGATATGAGAAAACTGGGACGCTAGTGCACTATTAGTGAAGTCGTGGACTGATCCAACCATTCTGGAGAGCAATTTGGAACTATGCCCAAAGGGCTAGAAAACTGCAAACCCTTTGACCCAACAATACCAATACTAGGTCTGGATTCCAGAAAGATTTTTTAAAAAGGAAAAAGAAAATGACCTATATGTACAAAAATATTTATAGCACCTCTTTTTGTGGTGGCAAAGAATGGTAAATTGAGGGACTGCCTATCAACTGGGGAATGGCTGAACAAATTGAGGCATATGACTGTGATAAAATACTATTGTGCTATGACAAATGATAAGCAGGGTATTTTCTGAAAAACCTGGAAAGACTTACATGAACTGATGCAAAGTAAAGTGACCAGAACCAAGAGAACATTGTACATAGTACCAGTGACACTGTACAATGACCGTGAATGACTTAGCTAGTTTCAGCAATTCCAAAGGACTTATGATGAAAAATGCTATCCATCTCTAGAGAAAGAATTGATGGAGTCTAAATACAGAATAAAACACACTTTTTTTAAAAACTTTATTTTTCTTGGGGTTATTTTTGGGGGGTGGAGGTGGGCTGTGTTTCCTTTCACAACATAACTAATATGGAAATGTTCTGCACGATTACACATATATAACCTATATCAAATTGCTTGCTTTCCCAGGAAGGGGGAAGGTGAGAGAGGAAGAGAGAATTTAGAACTCAAAATTTTCAAAAGTGAATGTGGAGAATGATGGAGAAGACGTGAGAAAATTGGAACACTAATTCATTGCTGGTGGAGTTGTGAACTAATCCAACCATTTTTGAGAACAATTTGGAACTATGCCCAAAGGACTACAAAAATGTGCACACCCTTCAATCCAGCAATGTCACTTCTAGGTCTGTATCCCAAAGAGATCATAAAAATGGAAAAAGGACCCACATGTACAAAAGCATTTTTGTGGTGGCAAAGAATTGGAAATGGAGGGGATGCCCATCAGTGAGGGAATGGCTGAACAAGTTGCGGTATATGAATGTAATGGAATACTATCGTGCTATAAGAAATGAAGAGCAGGCAGACTTCAGAAAAACCTGGGAAGACTTGAATGAACTGATGCTGACTGAAGTGAGCAGAACCAGGAGAACATTGTACACAGTAACAACCACAATGTGCAATGACTAACTCTGATAGACTTATCAATTCTTAGCAATGCAAGGATCTAAGACTATTCCAAAGGACATGTGATGGAAAATGCTGTTTACATCCAGAAAAAGAACTATGGAGTCTAAATGCAGATTGAAGCATATTATTTCCTCTTTTTTTTGTTTGTTTCTTCTTTCTCATGGTTTCTCCCTTCTCGTGGTTTCTCCCATTGCTTCTAATTCTTCTTTACATGACTAACGTGAAAATAGGTTCAGTATGAATGTACATGTAGAGTCTATATCAAATTACATGCCATCTTGGGGTGGGGGGCATGGAGAGAGATGGGGAGAAAATTTAGAACTCAAAATCTTATGGAAGCAAATGTTAAAAACTAAAAATAATTTTTAAAAAAGTCTTTACATATAATTGGAATAAAAATTTTAAAAAACACTCCTCATTCACCCCACATTAGCAATCCATTGTCCAATCTTATCATTTCTACCTTGATAACATCTCTCCTATACGACCTCCTCTCTTCACTCACAAATGAACAGTATAGTTGAGTCCCTCCCGTTTCTTTCTTCCAGACTATTCCAGTAGCCCCTTAAGTGGTATCTCTGCTTCAAGTCTCTCTCCCTCTGTAATCCATATTCCACTTAGGTGCCAAAGTAATTTCATAAAGTATTAAGTCTGACCATGCTACCCTTCTACTCAAACTGCAGTGGCTCCCCCATTACCTTCAAGATCAAACCTAGGAAGTGGAGTCAAGATGGCAGGATAAAGGCAGAAACCCAGCCAAACTCTCCTAACATTCCCCTCCAAGCAACTTCAAAACAATGTGTAAAATCAAATTCTAGAGTGGCAGAGCCAAGAAAAGGTCAGGGAAAGACATTTTTCTAGCCTAAGACAACTTAGGAGGGGGAGGTCTTAGCAGGAGAGGTTTATGACATTGGGGCTCGCCTACATCATGTGTTGTGGTGGTACCAGTAGTGAGCCTTAGAAGCAGCTGGGACAGATACAACAGCAGCTTCAGGAGCTCTCAGCCCAAAGATGGTAAAGAGTTTTGCCAACTAGTCAGAAAGAGAGTAAAGACACACATAGAGAGTTAAAATAAGGGGTCAGAATAGAATCTATTATGCTTCAGCTGAAGTAATAAAGGCAGGAGTAGCAATCATGATCTCAGAAAAAGCAAATATAAAAATGGACCTAATTAAAAGAGATAATCAGGCAGTAAGGTGGCATAATGGATAGAGCCCAGGACCTAGAGTCAGGAAGACTCATCTTCCTGAGTTCAAATCCAGCCTCAGACACTTACTAGTTGAATGACCCTGGGTTAGTCACTTAAACCTGTTTCCCTCAGTTCCTCATCTATAAAATGATCAGAAAGGAAATGGCGAACCACTCCACTATCTCCACCAAAAAAACCCCAAATGGGGTCACAAAGAGTTGGACACAACTGAAATGATTGAATAACAACAAAAAAAGAAATAATCAGGGAAACTACATTTTGCTAAAAGGTAACACAGACAATGAAGTAATATCCAAAAAATTTATTGCAAGTTTCTATGATAAAGGCCTCATTTCTCAAATTTATAGGGAAATGAGTGAAATTTATAAAAATAAGAGCCATTCCCCAAATGATATCAAAGGATATAAACAGGTAGTTTTCAGAAGAAATCAAAGCTATTTAGTCATATGAAAAAAATGCTCTAAGTCACTATTACAGAAATGTAAATTAAAACAACTCTGAGATACTGCCATTTCTACCAGAAATGACAAATGCTGGAGGGGATTAGGGAAAATAGATATACTAATACACTGTTGGTGGCATTGTGAACTGGTTCAACCATTCTGGAGAACAATTTGGAACTACGCCCAAAGGGGAATGCATACCCTTTAACCCAGTTTGTACCCCACTAGGTTTGTACCCCAAAGAGATTAAAGAAAGAGGAAAAGGATATATATGTACAAAACTATTCATACCAACTTTTTCTTGGTGGCAAAGAACTGGAAATTAAAATTCCCATTAATTGGGGAATGGCTGAAAAAATTATAGTATATGATTGTAATGGAATACTATTATGCTATAAGAAATAACAAGCAGGATGATTTCAGAAAAACCTGGGCTTAAATGAATTGATGCATAGTGAAGTGAACAGAACCAGGAGAATGTTGTACATAGTAACAGCAATATCGTGATGATGATCAACTGTGAAAGACTTAGCTACTGTGATATAGTGATCCAAGACAATTCCAAAGGATGAAAAATGCTATCCACCTCCAGATAACAAATGAACTGAGTATAAATTGAAGTAGAATTTTCTCATTTTCTTTTTTTTTTGCGACATAGCTAATAGGGAAATGTTTTGCATGATTTCACATATATAAATGGTATCATCTTGCTAGCTTTCCCACTAGCTGTCTCAGTGAGTGGGGGAGGGACAGGTGGAAGGGAATTTGGAACTTTATTTTAAAAGAATGTTAAAAATAAAATAAAAATAATTATTAAAAAGATCAAGTCTCAAGTCCTCTGTTTGTAATCTGTTTTCTTTCTACCTTTCCCATCTTCATACCCCTCACTCCCCTATACATCCTCTATACTGGCCTACTTTCTGTTCCTTACACACTCCATCTCCCACTTAGTTGTCCCCCATTCCAGGAATGTTCTACCCCCTCATTTCTGCCTCTTAACATCCCTGTCACCATCCAAGACTTAGCTCAAATCTCACCTTCTATGAGAGGCCATTTCTGGTACCTCTACCTGCTTAGTGCTATCCCTCTGAGACGACATTCCATCTATTCTGTCTCCTGTACATACTTATTTACATATTGTCTTCATGGGACTATAAGCTCCTCGAGGGCAGGGATTTTTTTTGTCTTTGTATCCTCAGCACTGTACATAGCACCTGTGAGTATTTAATCAATGCTTATGACTGACCACCAGGCAACAAAAGCTGGCAGAAGGAAAGTGGACAGAATTCTTTGTTAATTACTGAAGAAATTTTTAAGCCTCTTCCCAAGCATCTTTTTAAGGAAGGAAGCACAAGTAGGACAGTTTTGAAAGCAATGCACGTAATTTATCATACACTTTTTTTAAGCAAGTAGTATAAAACAGAGATTTACAATTTCACATAGAATCCACTTCTGCGTGCTGCTGTGTGTATGGAATTTTTTTTTTTTGGTCTTAAGTCAGGATAAAAAATTTAAATTACAATTTTTTTAAAGAAATAAAGAACTTAAATGATGTTAGAAATAATCTAGTCACAGTATATCAATCTCCAAACTGGAAGGCCATATAGTTGCTATATCTCTAAACAAGAATGCTCTCTATCATATACCACTAGTCATCCAGGAACCCAACCCCACATAAGGAAGATTGCTCCAGTTTTGGATAGTGCTAATTATTAAGACATCTTCCCTTACATCAAGCCTAAATTTGTCTCTTGCAATGTCCCCCCCTTGTTTCTAGCTTTTCTTTCTGGTCAAGCTGAGCATGTCTACTCCCTCCCTCTGAAACATGACAGCTAGTACGGCCACTCTAAAGTTCACCAGGAAGAAAGTCCTAATTCTTTTCACTAATGCTCATATGATACAATCATAAGGCACTTTTACAGCTTGCCTTTCTCTGGAAAGTCTTCAGTTCACTGATGCTTTTCTTAAAATAGAGAGCCCAGAACAAACATAATATTCAAGACATGAATATTATGAGAATAATCGAGAGAATAGAATGGACCTATCAACTCTCTTCTCCACTACACATCTTTAATTCAACCTTAGATTGCACTGCTTTTCTAGATAAATATATCACAATACTGACCCTGAATCCATCCTCCAGGAAACCTCTGGGATCAAACAGCTGTTATGTCCAATACAAGTCTTCCCCTAGAAGTTCTCTAAGATGAAAATCCTAAGATCCTTCAGCAATCCTCCTGAGCTCAAAGTACCTCAAAGTCATGTTTGCAGTCTTCTGCACACTCAAGCTTTCCTACATTCATTATGGTGTTTTCTGTCAAAGAGAATGACATTTGTATTGAAAATTGGTGAGGCGGGGCGGGGAGGTGGCGGGGAGATTACTAACAGGAAGTTAACAGATGAAATTAAATAAGACAGAAAGAAGTAGACCTAATTGCCCTTTCTGAATTCAGGTCACCTGGTCCATATTACAGACTACATCTATGGACAATGAAAGACTTAACTGATATACTTGGGAAGACAATGTCCGTAATATTAGAAAGAGCTAGTAAAACAGGAAGGGTACTACAAAATTAAAGAAGAGCAAATGTTATTCCAATTTGCAAAAAAACAGAAGAGTCTGCAACCTTTAAGTCAGAGAATTTGACTTTTAGTTCCTAATAAAATCCTAGAATTAATAAAGTGATGGTTGGTATATGGAAAGAAATCAAAACAAGTCGACATGACTTGATCAATTTCCTACCACACAAGGGTGTTGTGAGGATCAAACCAGATGAGTTAACATACATAAAGTTCTTTGAACACCTTAAAGCACCATATAAATGCTAGGTAATATTATTATTCACCAAATTACGAAACTAATTACCATAATGGGGATATTGTGGATACATTTTACCTAGATTTTAATGAAAATTTTCATCAACTATTTCATCCTTTTTCTTCTGCAGAATATGGTGAAATATGTATTAGAGTATAAAATAAGTGGATTATTCAGAACTGGTTGAATGGTTGGACTGACAAGTAGTTCCAATGGCAACATGGTAAGATGTCCTGTGGAGCACCCCAGAGATCTATGCTTTGCTCTGTGCTGTTAGTTTTTATTAATGACTTAAAGGCATGGGTGATATGCTCTTTAAACATACAGATGAGACAAAGCTGGGGAAGGATAACTAATTCACTGGATTACAGAGTCAAGATTGAAAATGATGTCATGCTAGAGCACTGGACTAAATCTACTTAGAAAAAAAGCAGTGGGCATAAATCAAAGTCTTATACTTGAGTACAAAACTACCCCTAATTTCATAAGTACAGGAAGGAGAAGAAAAGTTTAAAAGTAGCTGTTACGAAAAAGATTTAGACATTTTGGTGGATTGTAAGGTCAATTCAAATTAATAGTGTGCTGCGGCAGCCAAAAAAACTAATGCAATCTTGGGCTACATTTGAAGAGGTTTGGCTTCCAGGAATGAGGTGACAGTCTGGCTGTATTCTGTGAACATCAGATTTCACAGGGAAAAATATGTTCAGCTCTGGGCACAGTAATTTAAGAAACTTGATAAATGTGAGTGCCCTAAGGAAGGCAATGAGGATGGTGAAGGGGCCCAGAGTTCATGGCATATGTGGATCAACTGAAGTAAATGGGCACATTTGTCCTGGTTAAAAGAAGATTCATGGGAACATGATAGCCAGCTCCAAATATCTGAAGGGCTGTTATGAGGATAAGGAATAGGCTTGTTTTGTTTGGCCTCAAAGACAAAATAAGGAGCAATGACTGGAAGTTGCAAAGAGGCTAATTTAGTCTTGAGGTCAGGAAAAGCTTCCTAACACTTGGAGTCATCCCCAATATGGAATGGGTTGCCTCAAGAGGTGACAGATTCACCCTTCCTGAGGATCTTCAAGCAGAGGAAAGATAACCACTTGTACAAATTAGAGTGGAGATTCCTTTTATGAACTGGTCAGACTAGAGCAAGGGTGGGGCCTCAAGGCCCCAGGTTCCCTACCGCTATACTAGGGTACTCTACACATCCCTTCCAAGTCTCAAATTCTGTGATTCTGTAATTACATTAAAAATTTTCACCTGTTCACTCTTGTGCTCAAAAAGATGTATACTCAGCTGAATAAGGTTAGAACTTTGGATGAAGGATTTCCCACATTGGTTACATTCAAAAGGTTTCTCTCCAGTATGACTTCTCTTATGTTTAGTAAGATGTTTGTCCCTGTGAAAGTACTTCCTATATTCATTCCATTCCAAGGGTTTCTTTCCAAAGTGAATTCTCTCCACTATGTATTCTCTTATGCTCAGTAAACTAGGTATACCAGGTAAAGAATTCCCCACATTCATTACACACAAATGGTTTCATTCCAGTATGAATTCTCTGATGCAAAATAAGGGAGCTTCTCTAGCCAAAGGTTTTTTCACATTCATTACCATCAGAGTTTCTTTGCTCTAGAGTGAACTCTCTTATGTTCAGTAAGCTGTGTATGCCATGTAAAGGATTCCTCACATTCATTACATTCAAATGGTTTCTTTCCAGTATGAATTCTCTGATGCATAGTACCAGAGCTTCTCTAGCCAAAGGAATTTTCCCATTCATCACATTCAAAGAGTTTCTTTGCTCCAGTATGAATTTCCATATGTTCAGTACGCTGTGTATGCCAAGTAAAGGATTCCTCACATTTATCACAGTCAAAAGTTTTCTCTTCAGTACATACAATAAGTGAGCTGTGCCAGCTAAAAGATTTTCCACATTCCTTACATGCATAAGATTTCTCTCCTGTATCAATTCTCTTATGTTCAGTAAGGTTTCCTTTTTTGGGTGAATGATATCCCACAGTGATTACATTCAAAGGGTTTATCTTCTGTATTAATTCTCTGATGTACAGTAAGGTACAAACGTGCACTCAAAGTTCTCACACACCAATTATTTACAAAGGAATTCTTTGTTCCTACATGAACTCTCTTATGTTCAACAATGTTTACCTTACGAGTAAATGAGTTCCCATGTCCATTAAATTCAAAGGATTTCTATGCAGTATGAATTCTCTTATATTCAATAAGATTTCCTTTCTGGATGAAAGATTTCCACATCGATTACATTCAAAGGGTTTCTCTCCAGTATGAATTCTCTGTTGTGCAGTAAGTTAAGAATTTTGTCTGAAGGTTTTTCCACATTCATTATATTTAAACGATTTCTCTCCAGTATAAATTTTCTGATGTATAATACAGTAAGAACTTTGTCTGAAGGTTTTCACCCATTCACTACAAACAGTTTTTCTCATGTATGTATTCTCTGATGTACAGTAAGAGTAAAACTTTGACTGAAGACTTTGCCACATTCATTAGATCCAAAGAGTTTTCTCTTGTATCTATTATTTTATATTGTGTAAGAGATTTCCTCCTGCTAACACACTTTCCAGATTGATGCCTATCAAGAGATTTCTCTCCAGTATGGATTCTATGATGATTTTTATAGGCTGTTCTATCTCTGAAGAGTTTACCACAATTATTACAGTCATATGGTTTTTCTTCAGTGTTCATTCTATGAGACTGAATAAGGTCCTCTGAAGAATAACTGACTTCCTGCTTATATTACATTTACAAATCTTCCTTCTGGAAAAAAATCTATCATGTTTCTAAAAACTGTTTAAAGTTCTTTTCATATGAACCATATTCCTGTAGATTTTTTCCCATGTGAACACCCTGTTGTAGAAAAAGGATTGACCCCAAACTGAAACTTCTTCCAAACATATTACATTCATGAGCACTAAACTTAGTAGAAATTTTCCTGTCCATGACTGTCTCTTGCCTGGATCGTCTTTCCTGGTTGTACTTCTTTTGCTCTACTCTGATATCATATTCCCAAGCTTCTCCCAAACTGCAATCCCAAGGATCATCTGTCTCAGCTCTTTCCTTGGATGATTTGTCCAGAGAAATGCCCTGCTTTGGAGTTGACTCCATTATTTCACAGCTGGTCTCCTGACTAAGGAATTCTGAAAGAAAGAAAAAAATATCAATCTCTACTGTTCTCTGTCTTGGGAAAAAGGAAACTGCTTTATATTACGCTTTACACTAACTTTTTTATTCTACTTTCTCTCCCAAGGAAAGAGAAGAATAATTTTGAAAAGGTAGACCAAATACTATTAACAGTGCAATGTGATGTCTAACATATACAGGGACATGATAAAAACTTCATCTTGCTTCTTAAAATGGGATTAAAGATCTAGTGCTAAATGTAATTACATTCCAGGACACTGAAGTCCCTACAGATACTTACAGAAATATTAGTTATCATCTTTATGTAACGAGGCTAAAACAATGATTACATTTTTTGAAAAAGAAGCCTGATTCCAGAAATTAAAGATGGATAACCCCGATGTCAATCTTTGGCAAAAATCTACAATCTTATCAAACATATTTTTTATAAGCAATGATAAAACAAAAGACTGGATTTCCAAGTTAAGAAGGCAATATGAAAGGGCATAGAAAAGTCTCATTCTTCCACTTATCTGAACTGATAACAAACCCCAAAAGATAAATGATAAACTGAGAGAGATAGAGACAAAGACACAGAGACAAAGAGAAAGAGAGGGGGAGAGAGAGAGAATTAAATGACTCCATCCAGTCCAGAACTGTAAAAAAAAAATGGTCAGAAGTTGGCAGAGTGGTGAAGAAGGGGGTCATATGGGAAGTCAGCATGAGTATAGGTAAACTTGGAAGATAATGGAGGTGAGGAGAAGAACCTTGTCAAGGAAAGCAGTAAGACTGAAAGGCCAGATGCCAGCAGAGCTAGAGAAAAGGGCTGTACTAGGGAAAAGAATTCAACTTCCCACAAATGGCCCTGAACCTAGTCAGCCATCATTCTGAGTAGGAGGGTCAAAAGCTTGATTCTTTCAGGAACTTGAAGCCAGTTCTGACCCTGCCCTGTCAAAAGAGAGGCAGAGGCAGAACCACTCCACACACATCACAGTATTGGGAGGTAGTCATGGGAGCTTCTTAGGACACTTTGAACCACGGCAATAAACAGGACCAACTTAGCACCTTAGTGCCAGTGCCCCAGGAACTGTGGAGGGTAAAGGAGGTAGAGCCAAAATAAACTCCCAAATGAGAGTTCACACAAGGAAATGAACCCAGAATCCAGTATATTACAAAGCAGCAATCATAAAAATGACTTGGTGCTGGGAACTAGGGAAAAGTAAAGACAAAAATTGCTAGGAAAACTGGAAAGTAGATGGGCAGAAATTAGGTTTAGACCAACACCTCATATAACATACCAGGTTAAGCTCCAAATAAATATGTCTTAGATACAAAAGGTTACATCCTAAACAAATCAAAGGAACAAGGAAGAAATTTCTATGGATAGGAAAAGAGTCCATAAACAAAGGAGAGAGAGGATCAGAGAAGATAAAATGGATAAAATACTGACTGATTATATAAAATTAAGAAGATTTTGCACAAACAAAACCAATGCAGTTAAAATTAGAAGGGAAATAGTTAATTGAAAAACACATCTTTGCAAAAAATTTCTCTTATAAAGATCTCATTCAAGATATATAAGCCAGATGAAAAAAATGCTCCAAATGACTAATAATTAGAGAAATGCAAGTTAAAGCAACTTTGAGCTTCCATATAACACCCACCAAAGGCAGCCAAATGGCACACTGGATGGAACATTGAATATGGAGTCAAGAAAAATTGAGTTAAAATCCAGCTTCCAGGGGGGCGGAGCCAAGATGGCGGCTGGTAAGCACGGACTACAGTGAGCTCCGTACCCGAGTCCCTCCAAAAACCTATAAAAATGGCTCTGAACCAATTCTAGAACAGAACCCACAGAACAGCAGAGGGAAGCAGGGCTCCAGCCCAGGACAGCCCGGATGGTCTCTGGGTGAGCTCTATTCCACACGGAGCTGGGAGCTGGGAACGGAGTGGAGCAGAGCCCAGCCTGAGCGGCATGGACGATCCAGACCAGAAGCCAGGCGGAGGGGGCCCTAGCACCCTGAATATGTGAGCTGCGGCAGTTACCAGACCCCTCGACCCACAAACACCAAAGACTGCGGAGAAGGTTAGTGGGAAAAGCTGCGGGAGTGGAAGGAGTTCGCGGTTCGGCTTCCAGCCCCGGGGGCAGCGGAGGTGGGACAGCTACAGCTGTTGTTACTTCCGGCTCCAGGCCCACCTGGTGGGAGGAATTAAGTGGCGGATCACAGCAGGGGTGCACAGCCTGCCGAAGATCTGAGCCCAGCCTGGACTGGGGGTCCTTGGGGAAGGAGGAGTGCGGCTCTGACAGAGCTGGCACCTCCCCCCCAAACGTAGAACATAGAACTCTGTAATCTACAAGCAGTCATACCCCACTGAAAAACTCAAGAGTCAAGTTAGTTGGTTGGGAATATGGCCAGGCAGCGAAAACGCGCCCAGATTCAGTCTCAGACTTTGGATTCTTTCTTTGGTGACAAAGAAGACCAAAACATACAGCCTAAAGAAGACAACAAAGTCATAGAGCCTACAACCAAAGCCTCCAAGAAAAACATGAACTGGCCCCAGGCCATAGAAGAACTCAAAAAGGATTTGGAAAAGCAAGTTAGAGAAGTAGAGGAAAAATTGGGAAGAGAAATAAGAAGGATGCGAGAAAACCATGAAAAACAAGTCAATGACTTGCTAAAGGAGACCCAAAAAAATACTGAAAAATACACTGAAGAAAACAACACCTTAAAAAATAGACTAACTCAAATGGCAAAAGAGCTCCAAAAAGCCAATGAGGAGAAGAATGCCTTGAAAGGCAGAATTAGCCAAATGGAAAAGGAGGTCCAAAAGACCACTGAAGAAAATACTACTTTAAAAATTAGATTGGAGCAAGTGGAAGCTAGTGACTTTATGAGAAATCAGGATATTATAAAACAGAACCAGAGGAATGAAAAAATGGAAGACAATGTGAAATATCTCATTGGAAAAACCACTGACCTGGAAAATAGATCCAGGAGAGATAATTGAAAAATTATTGGACTACCTGAAAGCCATGATCAAAAAAAGAGCCTAGATACCATCTTTCAGGAAATTATCAAGGAGAACTGCCCTGATATTCTAGAGCCACAGGGCAAAATAGAAATTGAAAGAATCCATCGATCGCCTCCTCAAATAGATCCCAAAAAGAAATCTCCTAGGAATATTGTTGCCAAATTCCAGAGCTCCCAGATCAAGGAGAAAATACTGCAAGCAGCCAGAAAGAAACAATTTGAGTATTGTGGAAACCCAATCAGAATAACCCAAGATCTGGCAGCTTCTACATTAAGAGATCGAAGGGCTTGGAATGGGATATTCCGGAGGTCAATGGAGCTAGGATTAAAACCTAGAATCACCTACCCAGCAAAACTGAGTATCATGTTCCAAGGCAAAATATGGACTTTCAATAAAATAGAGGACTTTCAAGCTTTCTCAGTGAAAAGACCAGAACTGAATAGAAAATTTGACTTTCAAACACAAGAATCAAGAGAAGCATGAAAAGGTAATCAAGAAACGGAAATTGCAAGGGACTTACTAAAGTTGAACTGTTTTGTTTACATTCCTACATGGAAAGATGATGAGTATGATTCATGAGACCTCAGTATTAGGGTAGTTGAAGGGAATATGCATATATATATATATATATATATATATATATATATATATATATATATATATATATATATATATATATGCATATATATATGTTTATGTATATATATAAGTGAATGTGTATGTATGTATGTATCTATGTGTATATGTATGTATGTGTATGTATGTGCATATATATATATGTAAAAGAGAGAGAGCAGACACAGGGTGAGTTGAGGATGAAGGGAAGATAGCTAAAAGAAATAAAATGAAATTAAGGGATGAGAGAGTAACATACTGAGAGAGGGAGATAGGGAGAGATAGAATGGGGTGGATTATCTCGCATAAAGGTGGCAAGAGGAAGCAGTTCTGTGGGAGGAGGGGAGAGGGCAGGTGAGGGGGGAATGAGTGAACCTTGCTCTCATCAGATTTGGCCTGAGGGGGAATACCATACATACTCAGTTGGGTATCTTACCCCACAGGAAAGAAGAGGGAGGAAGATAAAAAAAAAAATAAAAGGCGGGGGGACGATGGAGTGGAGGGCAGATGGGGGTGGAGGTAATCAAAACAAACACTTTGGAAAGGGGACAGGGTCAAGGGAGAAAATTCAATAAAGCGGGATGGGTTGGGAAGGAGCAAAATGTAGTTAGCCTTTCACAACATGAGTATTGTGGAAGGGTTATACATAATAATACATGTGTGGCCTAGGTTGAATTGCTCAACTTCTTAGGGAGGGTGGGTGGGAAGGGAAGAGGGAAGGGAATTTGGAACTCAAAGTTTTAAAATCAGATGTTCAAAAACAAAAAAAGTTTTTGTATGCAACTAAAAAATAAGATACACAGGCAATGGGGCGTAGAAATTTATCTTGCCCTACAAGAAAGGAAGGGAAAAGGGGATGAGAGGGGAGGGGGGTGATAGAGGGGAGGGCTGACTGGGGAACAGGGCAACCAGAATATAAGCCATCTTGGAGTGGGGGGGGAGGGCAGAAATGGGGAGAAAATTTGTAATTAAAACTGTTGTGAAAATCAATGTTGAAAACCAAATATGTTAAATAAATAAATTGCATTTAAAAAAAAAAAATCCAGCTTCCAGCTTTCCTAGTGACCCTGGGCAAGTCATTTAGCCTCTGTCTGACTCAGTTTTTCCATCTGTAAAATGGGACTATACCCCAAATGTCACCAAATTATGAATACCACATGGCTCATCAATACCACTAACATTGTATCCCAAAGAAATCAAAGAAAGAACAAAAGGACCCATATGTATAAAAATATTTATAGATAGCTCTCTTTGTGGTGGCAAAGAACTACAGGATGACCACTTAATGGGGAATGGCTAAACACAATATGATACACAAGTGTAACAGAATATTGTTATTTTGTGTTATAAGAAATGTTGAAAGGCACAGTTTTCAGAGAATCTTGTGAAGACTTGTATAAACTGATAAATAGTGAGCAAGATAAGGATAATAATTCATATAATAACAATAACACTGTATAGACAAACTATGAAAGACTTAAGAATTTTCATAATTCAAGAACTAATCATAATTCCAGAGGAAAAATAATGAATTGTAGAGTGAGGTAATAAGACTTACGGTGAAGAATGAGGAATATTTTCAAACATGGGAGATGTTAGAATTTGTTTTGCTTAAGTATGAATATTTGTCACAAGGGTTTTGGTTTTCTTTTTTTTTTTTTTCCAGTAAGGGGAGGTAGAACCGAAAGAAAATAAACATTCGTTAACTGGAAAAAAGTAAAAGAAAAGTTACATTTTAAAAAAACATTTTTAAAAACAGAGTTCAATGTAACCAGAACCCACAATGGTCTACTAGGAGAAGATAGAAGCCAGGAATTGAGGCAGATGGGGCGACCTAACATCATAAAGCTCTGCATCAATCTCAGATCCAGAACATCTGCTTGTCACCTTTGTCTTCACCCTTAAAACTTCCCAGAGAGACCCTGCTTAAGGCTTAGACCAGGCTACCCTCCTGCGGTCTCTATCTTTTACCCCCTCAGATTTCCCATGGAGCCCAATGTCAAACCCAGACCCAGACCCCCAAAATGAGACCCTTAGCCCTTAGCTTTAGGTATTTCCCAGGAAGCTTTGCATTAGCCCTGCACCCAGGCCACCCGTAATGTGGCCTCTTCACTCCAGAAACCTCCCAGGGAGTACAATTAATTCCAATTTTACATAAATTGTTTGCAAAAAGAAGAGAAAGGTAGCATTCTATTAAACTCTGTCCATGAGAACAATATGGTCCTGATACCTAAACCAGGAAGAGATAAAGCAGAGAAAGAAAACTTTGCAACAACAATGAATCTAATACTAGTAAAGAATTTACATTATACATTATGTCCTGGTAGGACTTCTACCAGGATTTATTCCATGCTAGGAAATTATAAATAAAATAGAATAAATAATTAACAAACTTTAAAATTACATGATTATGTGAACAGAGAAAGAAAAAACTTATGAGAAATATAACATGCTTTTATGTTTAAAATATTAAAGGAAATAGGAATAAATGAACTATTCCTTATTAAAGTAAACAGTTTCTATCCCAAAGCTAAGATTATCTGTAACAGTGAAACACTGGGAATGTTTCCAATAAGACCAAAGATAAAAAGCAAAGATGCACATTGTCACCATCATTATTTAACAGTTAAGAAATGCCATCTATAATAAGACAAGAAGAAATTGAGGGAAGAAAGACCAAAAGGAAAAAAAATTACTCTTTACATTTTAGCCTCTCTACATATTTCCAACAAAACCCAAAAGAAAGAAACTGAAAAAGAAATTACATTCAATGAATAAAATACCTGGTTATCCACCTATCAAATCATGCATAGAAGCTATATGAATACAACTAAAAGAGCACTCTACAGAAACTTAAATAATTAGAGAGAGAATAAACACTTATGGTTAGGTTGTCCCAATGTAATAAAAGTGACAATACTACCTAAGTTAATGTACATATTAAGTGCCATACCAATATAACTTGCAAAGAGTGGATTGAACTAGAAACACTAGAATGGACCAAACAAAAAACAATGAATCAAAGAAACACTAAAAGTATTAAAACAAAATCAAAATACAGAAAAACAAGAAGAAAATTTAAGGTGTGTGTGTGTGTGTGTGTGTGTGTGTACACATACATACACATTTCTACCTTACATTCATATATTTTACATGCACACATATATATCCATGTATGGCATGTGTAAATATTCATACATATGTCTATGTATGTACATGTCTGTGTATACATGTGTGTATGTACACACACACACACACACACACGCATATGAGCTTCCACAGAGAAAGAGAATCAACACCTGTTACCTTCTGAAACCCCCAAATGAAAACTCCCAGGAATGTCATAGCCAAAATCCAGAGTTTCCAGGCCAAAGAAAAAATACTGCAAGGAGACAGAGAGAAAAAAATTCAAGTACAAAAGAACCACAGTCGAAACACACAAGACTTGGTAGCTACCACTTAGAAGAACAAAAGAACTCGGAATATGATACTCTAAGTGTAAAACATAAATAAAGACTTACACCTAAAGAAAACTTACCCTGAAAAACAGTAAAATCCTACAGGTAAAAAATTTGGAACAGTGAACTTTATTTAAAGCATTCCTGTTAAAAGAAGAGAACTGAGTAGAAACAATGAAACAAAAACACAGGAATTAAAGAACAAATTAGAAAGGTAAATGCATTTGAGTATTTGGAAGGGCCTATATGATGAATTACTTACATTCTAATGGGGAAAAATAAATAGGTGTCCTTTCATAACCCTAAGGTAATCAGAGTTTACATAAGGAATTAAAATTAGACAAATGAGTACGGGGGTGGGGGGGCAGGGACTGTAGTATTTTGAAGAAGCAAAACAGTAGGGAAGAATGAAAGGAAAGAATGTATTATTCTCACATAATCAAGGTATGGGAGATAAAGAATATATTAACAAAGATGAAGGGGTGGGGAGAAGAGGCATTACGTGAACCTCACTTTTATCAGAAATAGACAAACACACACATTGTTTGGCATAGAAATATGTAAACTCAACAGGGAAACAGGAATGGACAAGTGTAGGAAAGGTGGGGATTTAAGACAGAAGGATAGGCTTGGTGAGGCATTAGTCTTAAAGCATACAAACTCCATGGTAGGAGAGTAGATCATGACAGGAGGAATTAAAAGGAAATAACTCCAATGACAAAAAAGAAATCCTGTAAGCAATTAGGAGGAAGACAATCAAATATAAAGGAAAGGAAATTTGAATAACACACAACTATTCTGCACCCATCAAAAAACACAGAAGGAATGAATAATATCTCCTGAAGAGCAAAGGAGCTCAAGATATAGCTCCAAGTGACCTGAAAAATCTGAGCCTAACCATAAATGAAAATGGATGTACTTTCAATAAAAGGAGACATCCAAAACATTCCTAGAAAGAAAATGAGATCTCAAGAAATTATTTGCTTCTTACATAACCCAAACAACAGAAATACAAATGGAGCAACTAAGGATAGCAACGCTACAACAACAGGGGAACCTTTAAGATCTATCTTTCCAAATGTACATGAGTAGATATGAGACATCACACAGACATCAAACAGAAGTTATGGTGGCCCGTAACATGATGAACTAAACCTCACAACACCCTATCTAAAGGGAAAGAAAAGAAATGTAATTCAGTGCTGAGAAGGGGTAGCATTAATGAATGCTCATATGAGAGAAGAAAGACATTCTATACAGGGAAATGGAGATGTTACAATGGATATCATCTGCAGGGGGAACACTCATCCTGCCTCAGGAGAAAGGGAATCATAGCTTCTGAGGGAAACTGATAACTCAGAAGAATGGGAGGGTATGGACCCAGGAAAAGACTTCAAGATTTGGGGAAAACGAGACAAAAAAAAAAAGACTTGTACTTGGCTCCAGAGGGTAAATCCAGGAACAATCAGTGGAAGTTGTAGACAGGAATATTTCCATTTAGCACGAACAAAATTTTCCAACAATTAGAGCTATTCAAAAGAGGAATGATCAGCCTTAAGCAGTAATGGCCTTCCAATAAAAAGATATCTTCAAGTGAAAGTTGGCTTACTATTTGTGGGATGTTATAGACAGTATTCTTCTTCAGGTACAGTTAGACAAATGATCTCTAAGATCTCTTCCAACTCTCACATCTTGTAGTTTTAAAAAGTAAAATGCCTTCTAAAATTCAAAGTAGGCTACTATTGTTATACAGTCAAAGATGATCTTAAAAAACATTTTCCACTCTTTCACTCTTCTCCTGATGCTGGGTTCCTTTCTCCACCATTCCCTAGAAGGTTTCTCACCCTGGAAGATCCCTCCACTCCTACAATCTCTTCCTCCAACTGGTCAGTTCCTCCCACAACCACCATTTTAAGGAAGTATTCAGCTGACCACGTTCACTGCTTTATTCTTCTCCTGGTTTCATTGATGACTTTCCAGACTTCTTTCTCCACCATTCCCCCATGCAGAACTTTCTCCTGTACTCCTTTTTATAGCTTTCTTTTATGTGCTGTCTTCCCCAATTAGAATACAAGCTCCTTAGCTTGGGGGCCTCAGATGACTCATTTCACAAAATGTCAGATCTGAAAGATACTTAGATGTCACCTAGTCCAACTCCCTCATTTTAGAGATGAGGAAACAGATCAGAAAGGTGAAATGAGTTTCTTGAGGTGAAGATGAATACAGAGGAGTAGAGTGAAGTACACGGGGGAGAATCTCAACTCAACCTCCATGAGCACTGAACAACACTCCTGGTCCAATATTGCCCCTTAAACGCGGGGGCTCAGTTGTGACTTCCATCTGCCTGGTTTTCACCTACTCACCCAGACAGGTGTCTCTGGAGTTTTTTCTGTTTGGCATCCATGGTGTATCTCCCCTCTTCAACTGGAAGGTCCCATCTGGTTTGGAAACTGGAAGCCCTGCTCATGGAAAATGATGTAGGAAAGTATTTTGTACGGTTATCTCAGAATTCCAGTCTATGCCCTCCTGATAACTAGCATTTCTATATGGCTCTGAGGTTTGCACAGCTCTTTACACAGGCGGTTTCATTTGATCCTCACAACAACCTGGGAGGTAGATGCTATTATTCCTGTTTTACAGATAAGGAAACTAAGGTTAAGAGAGGTCAAGTAACTTGCCCAGGATCACACAACTTGTAAGTGTCTGAGGCAGGATTTGAACTCAAGTCATCCTGATTTCCAGTCCAGCACTCCACTTGATCTGCTACCTAGCTGCCAAGAAAAAGAAGCACATGTGATAAAGAAGAAGTCAGGAAAGACCAGTTTCAAATCCCATCTGACACTTACTAGCTATGAGACTTCAGGCAAGTCACTTAACCTCTCAAAGCCTTGGTTTATTTATCTGCAAAATGGGGATAAGAAGATCTAGAGAACTCACCCTACAGGACTGTTGTGATATCAAATCAGACAATGCACAAAAAGCACTTTGCAAACCTTAGAGCTCTTCAGAAAGGTCAGTTTTCATTACAAGTATTGCTACTTTCCCTTATCAGGAAAAAGGTGTGCTAAGAAGATCCAGAGGGTTGCAGTAAGATTATCTGTGTCTTATTGATTCTGTGATGACTAGCTTTGATAGACTTGGCTCTCCTCAGCAATACAAGGGTCAAAGACAGCTCCAAAGGACTCACGATGGAAAAAGCAAGCTACATCCAGAGAAAGAACTGTGGAGTCTGAATGCGGATTGAGGCAAACTATTTGCTCTCTCTTTTTTTTTCCTTTTTCCTCTTTTTTTTGGTTTTATTTCTTCTCTCTCATGATTCACTCCATTGGTCATAATTCTTCTTTGCAACTTGACTATTGTGTAAATAAGTTTAATGCGAAGGTCTATGTAGAATCTATATCGGACTGCATGCCGTCTTGGGGGGCAGGGGGAAGGGGAGGGAAGGGAAGGGAAGAAAATTTGAAACTCAAGAACATATAAAACTAAGTGTTGTAAACTAAAAATAAAAAATCTAATTAAAAAAAGACTATCTGTGTCTTATATTCACAACAAGTATGTCAACGTGGAATACACCACAATCTTCAGCAATCTGCTGTGGTGCATTAGGGGACAAACTCTGAGCTAGTGGAACAAAGAATACGGAAGGTACAGCCACAGAGGCAGAACTGTGAAGCTCATGAAACGTATCCGCAGTACAAAACACTTTTCACCTGGGAACAGGGAGTATCTCTTGGTCCTAAGGGATTAGAGATCTCCTCATATCATACAGTTTATGGAATATGCCTGAATACCAATGAGTCAGCCAAGAACTGGAGAAACTTCCAAGTTGAGAATGGAAACATTATTCCTCCCTCCCTATCCCATAATGTGCAGATGCTGAGTTACAGAGAAAAGTCGTCCTTACCCAGGGAGATGAGGTTCCTATAAATGTCCAGCATCACTTCCTTGTATAAGTCCCTCTGAGCAGGGCCCAGTTGCCCCAACTCTTCCCTGGTGAAGTCCACTGCCACATCCTTGAATGCCACTGATTCCTAAAACATCCAACACAATCCTGCTCAACCAAGGATATCTCTAATTACAGAACTCCTTGGTGGTGGCAAGAGGTTGGTCATATTTAGAAGGAGTGGCTTCGAAATGCTCGACTACTTTAAGGTTACTGAACACACATCTAACTGAATGGAGTATATACTGGAGAGTATTGTGTACTAATCAAAAACACTATCTCCCCAAGTAAGCTACAAATGTATCATGGCCTTCATGCTTAGCTTTGGACCTAGGTAAAAACTGTAGGTAGTCAAGAAAACTAAGCAATTCCATTTTGTCTGTAGTTCCTCTATTTTGTGCCTGACCCTGTTTATTCTGCAGCGGTGGTCACATCTGCACCCTTCCTTTATGCTGAAACAGCAAGTGTTCCGAGCAGTCCCACTTTTTAGGATGGGTTACAAGAAACTGCTAACCTAAGGAACAGGCATTCCTATTACAGGTCCCCAGTCTAAGCCCCAAGCAACAAGCTCTATCTAATCAAGAAGTACCCCATACCTAATCTACCTCCTGCCTAATTAAAACCTATTTAAGCCTTGTCCTTTTGTCCCTTCAGGGAGTTTCTGCCCACACTGGTGGATCTCCCTTGCTGGTGAACTCAATAAACTTTTATTGCTTCCTAAACTTTCTGGTTCTGGTTTTGGTTTGTTCCAGCACCAACAATTTTACCAACAAAACCTACATCTGTAATAAAGTCATTTGGCTCACTTCAAACTACAGAAAAAAACAAAAGTAGGAAGTCCCTACTAACCAGTCCCCAAAATACTATTACAATAACACAACTCACTGCTCTCATTGGCCCTGGGACTCCAAGAATATGGAGGAAGAGAAGAATCTGACCTAAGCACAAAGACCTAATACAGAAAATGAATCTAGTAAAATGAATTAACAGAACAAAACACAATTAAAAAAAAATCCTACAGATGGAGAGAATCCCAAAAGTTAAGTCCAGAAGATGAAAATAAATAAAACAAATACGCAAGTACAAGGAGAGCCTAAGAGAAAAAAAAAACAGGTACTATAAGAATACAAGGAAGAAAGGAAACAAGAAATGCAAAATTTAAAAGAGCTCTGGAGACAAAAAAAAAATCAACTAAAAAGTGAATAAATAGTTTAGAAGAGGTAGAAATCCTTAGGAAAGTAGTAGACACCCTGAAAAATCCTAAGAAAGAAGCAACAAGAACTCAATTTCATTAGACAATAAGAAATATTAAAACAAAGTAAAAAGAGTGGAAAAAAAAACTGAAGAAAATGTAAGGTATCTACTATCAAAAACAAGTGACTTGGAAAACAGGTTAGGGAGAGCTAAATTAAGAATCACTACAATCCCGGAAAACCATGACCAAAACCAAAACAAAACAAAAACACAAAACCCTGGACGCTATAGCTTCAAGAAATCATTAAAGAAGACTGCCCAAAACTAAGAGAATCAGAGGGCAAAGTGAAAATAGAAATAATACTTTAGCCACCTCCTGAAAGAAACCCCAAACTGAATACATCCAGGAATGTCTTAACTAAAATCCAGAGCTTAGAGATCAAAGAAAAAAAATACTGCAAACCTGCAGAAAGAAAAAAACTGAAGTGCTAAAGAACCACAGACAGGATCACACAAGACAAAGATGCAACTACTACAAAGGAAAGAAAACATCAGAATATTTCAAAAGCAAAAAATAACAGCTTATAATTGCATGGTAAAAACAATATTTATCAGGTACCCTGCTACTTAGCACAAAGGACAAAGAAGCTGTCCTCAAAACTTGAGTGATCCAAAGGACAACAGCTCAGGTCTCGTCATGGCTGACAAGGCTTAATAGTCACCCAAGTGCACAATTTAGGCCTGGCCACATGAATTCAGTGCCCTTCAGACTTGGCAGATATCACAGAGCCATAAAAATCACAGTACACCTCTCCACTGACCAGACTTATTTCCATATAGAGATGTGAAGGAGCCTTTTCAAGGGCCCACATCTGGTGGCCCTATTGCATTTTTTGCTGGGTGACTTTTTCATGTAAGGGCTTTTTGTTACATGTTGTATGTCCAAATAATGGGGTACAGGCTCTGGGAACCCCCTTAAACTCTCCTTGAATCTTCCCACTCGATCTGGCCTTCACCTGAGCCCATAAGCATTCCATTATTGCTATGCCCAAATCTGTTACCCTTAACCTAGCCTAGCCCTTTATTGTTTGTAACCTTCAGCTGCTTCCCACCCTTAATCCCATTCTTTTGGTTCTGGGAGTCTGACCTCTAGTCACCTCAATCCCATCAAGCTCTTCCTTAGACCCCTCCTCCCATCACCCCAGACTACTTAGCCAACACTAGATCCCTCCTACAATCTTTCTGTATATAAGATCCATCTTGCTTCCATGAAGGTGCTCAGATTCCTTAAGAGTCCAGCCAATGCTGAGATTTCTTAGGAGTCTGGCCAATGTGGTGAATCTTTAATAAACTTTTTCTTTGGCTGAAAGGTGGCTTGGGTCAAATTCATTTGACCAGGACCCAATGTGTCACTATTTCAGGGTCCTAGCACCCCTAAACCTCAACATTTTGGTTCTCTGAGACCAGGAAAACTGCTAACCTCGCTCTTCTCCAGCCAGGACTGGAAGGTATATAAGCCTCTCTCTCTATCCCCTTCTCACCCTCCAAGCAGCTTGAATGTGCTTTTCATGCCTGACCAGACAGCTATAAGGCTGTCTTAAACTCAGCCTGACACTCTCTCGCAGGTTCTTTGTCCAGTGGTTATGATGGGGTTTAGACTGTGGGAGCCCCCTTGAACTCTCCCTGAATCTTCCCATTTGATCTGGCCTTTGCCATAAGCCTTTCATTATCTCCAGGCCCAAATCTCTACTTAGCCTACCCCTCAATTGCCCAGCTACTTCCCACTCTTGATCCTATCCCAGGTAGCCTTCAGCTATTTCCCACCCTTAATCCCATTCCAAGAGTCTGACCTCTAGTTACCTGGTCCCATCAAGATCCTCCTTGCCTCCATGAAGGTGCTCAGATTCAACTGAGCCTAGATTCCATCTGGCCCACTTGTCAGACAAGCGTCACAAATGAAGAGATTCCTTAAGACTCTACCCAACATGGCAAACCTTTAATAAACGTTGTTTTATCTTTGGCTGAAAGAAGGCTTGAGTCGAATTCATTCGAGCAGGACCCAATATGTTGGATTTTGGGGTCCTGAGCACCCCTAAACCTCATCATTTTGGTTCCCTGCTCAGGAAAAACTACTAATCTCAAGTTCTTCTCCAGCCAATACTAGAAGTTATGTAAGCCTCCCCCTCTCCCTATCCCCTTCTGGCCCTACAGTTGGGGTCACTCTCCAAATATCTTGGGGGTACTTTTTCGAGCCTGACCTCTCAGGTCCCAGTAGGTCAGACAGCTAGGAGGCTGTCTCCTACTCAGCCTGATGCTCTCAGGTTCTGGGTCCAGTGGACCTGGGCACATGTTCTGAAGCATGGAGGACAAGGATAGATGCCCCATCTGGAAGTGTATGCCCGATTCTTTCAATTCTCTCAACACTACAGAACTGAGAAAACTTCAGGTACCTCTTTGTGGGTTTTTTTTGTTTTGTTTTGTTTGTTTTTCGATGCTTACTCCTATATTCTCCTTTACAGAGGAAGGGACTTCCAGCCTCCATGCTGGAATAATGTGTCAACCCAATTCAATTCCCAAAAGTTCACCTTTAGTTTGTCTTTTGCAAAATTAGGAAAAATTTAGTTTCTCTAAAGAACTTAAAAAGAAAAGGCTGGTGTTCTTTTGCCTCAGTATCACCTAGAGGGCCACAAAGTGTGGCCCGTATGGGGGACTTTAAAACACAATACTCTCTTGCAGGTAGAGTTATACTGTCAAGGAGAAGGAAAATAGATAGAAGTTACCTACATGATGGCCTTCATCAAGCTCTCTCAGAATCCTGTCGTCAGAAAAGACTGTAAGATGCTCGTAGCTAGAGCCACCTCACAAAGGGGCAATGGGACAGGACATTTTGAATGACCCCCTTCTTATGGCCCCCAGGGCTTCAGTATCTCCCCCAAGGTGACCAACCCCTCCTCAGGTTCTGGTCTCGGGACCTGCCCCCATGGCAGTACCTCCTCCCCTGGCCCCTCTCTCTGAGGTGGCACCCACTCAGGTCTCTTTGGTTTCTCCCCCTCTGACCCCTGCCCCTCCTCAGGTGCCAGATGATCTTTCCCCTTGCTTGCCAGATCCCCCGGCTGTCCAATACAGATCAGCCGGTACTCCCCAGCCCCTCCACTACAAGAAGTGGGACTTCTCATCTCCTTCCCCAAGCCTTGGTCCCCATAGAGACTTCCCGCCCCCCACTCCTTCCCCCCCAGGGAAGTGCCTGCCTCACCTAGCAAGATGATTAGAGTGCATATTCTGTTCTCCACTTTGGACCTCATTTAAGTTTAAAGAGAAACTGGGGAGATACTTGGAAGACCCCACTAAGTTTACTGAGGGTTTTAGGGATCTGTCTCTAAAATTCGAGCTCTCTTGGTGTGATTTGCGTATTCTTTTTCCACCTGTTGTACCACCGAGAAGAGGAGAATCTGGGAACAAGCCCCAAAATTTAGGGATCATTTGGCTAGTGATGACCCCATGAAATACCTCACAGCAACAGCTGCTGTTCCCACTAGTGACCTGGGATGGGATTACCAAAAGAGCAGGAATAGGGGAAAGACAGACCATATGGTAATTTGCCTTTTATAAGGCCTAAGAGCTAAGAACAGTATTTCAAAAGCAAATAAATTTTCAAAAAATTAGGGAAGTTACTCAGGGAGAAAAGGAAAACCCTGCCCTTTTCCAAGCCTGGCTAGTAGAAGCTATTAAGAAATATACAAATTTAGATCCTGAGTCTATTGAAGGGGTGGCAATCCTTAATGTAGTTCATTAATCAGTCTGTCCCAGATATCAGGACGAAACTGCAGAAATTGGCAAAGGGACCCCAAACACCTCAGGCCCAATTACTGGACACGGTCTTAGGAGTCTTTAACAACAGAGCCGTAGTTGCAGCAGAGGAAAGAGAAAGCAGGGAAAGAGCTAGGGACAGAGAACATGCTCAATTCTTGGCTGCTGCCATGGCCAGGAAAAGACCCAAGGAGTGCCCCTCCCGGGTGTCCCCTTGGAGGAGGCCCAGCCACTTGAGCAGTGGGGAAACCTGCTCTCCATGCCACAAGGAGAGTCACTGGTCCAAGGAGTGCCCCTCTAGGGCACCCCCCCAGGAAGTCCCCAAGACCTACACATCCAACATGACCCAAGACCGGGATGGGCACTGGAGAAAGGATTATCGCTTTCAGCCTCCTCCTCAAAACCCTCTCTAAAGCCCTCCTCCCACAACCCCTAGATCCCTCCCACACAGTCTTTCTGTATGTAAGACCCATCTTGCCTCCATGAAGGTGCTCAGACTAAGGGTCCTAGAGATGCGGGATTGCCAGCATCCCTGACACCTAGACACCTAGACACCTGGCTTGTGCTCTTAGCACGTGCCCAGAAGCATGCTGGAAAGGGCGAGCTGCAAGTAATGTCGGCATGACCTGAGGGACCTATTGGAGTCCGAGTGGGCTGAAGGTCGGGGTGGGGACCACAGTGTGTGACCCAGAGAAAGCCCATTTGAAAATGGGCTAAATCTCGGAGATGAAGCGATTAAAGAGGACGAGGCAGCGGAGTGTGAGGGGCCGCCGGCTTTCCCCGAGAACAAAAGGCTTAAACAACTACCTAAGAGTTTTTAGGAAAATGGCGCCCCTTCCTCTCCGTTATGCTCCGTCAAACTACAACTCCCACAGGCAGAAGGGGCAGAGGCCGCGGAAACGGCTTGACGCAGAACGGTTGCGCGTGAGGCCACCCAATGGCCACGCGCCAGTTCTAGCATCTTCCCTGCCCGGCTACCCAGTGGCTCAAGGCGGGTGACGATTGAAGGAGGCAGGTGACTGAGCAATCCTGAGACTAGGGCGGATACCGCGTAGCCTCAGAAGGTAACAGCTCCTCCTAGCGGGCAGGAGGAACAAACACCAAAGGGAGGAAGATGCCCGTCCCCCCACCGGGCACACCCTGGCTCCCTTGGCTCGCCCCCTGGCTGGCGCTAGGAGGCGCTTCAGAAGCAATGGCGGAAAGGCAGGGGGAGGACCGGTGGGTGGGTGTGGCTGGGTGAGCATTGTTTAGGAGCCGGAGCCGCATCTAGACCGGAGCCGCATCTAGACCGCTTTTGTGCAGTTACCCGCCTCAGTGACAAAGTCCTTAAACACAATTCCTTCACTGTATTGAAAATAGGATTTTGATTTACAAAAATTCAACATAAACCCTTCGAGGGATAGCTGCTGCAAAAAGGGGGCTATGTCTGCACATTATAAATTGAAGACCACATTCAACTGCTTGAGAACAAGATGGCGGAAAGCTCGCCGGCACGCTTGGGCTCCTCCCAGCTGCCCTCTCCCCGCGTGGGGTCACACTGGGATTGCGCTAGGTTCCCGTCCACGTCCACAGGGAACTCTTCATCTTTCACTCTAGCAAACGGCTCCCTCCCGCCGGCCTCCAGCCAAGAGAACAGGAGGGAAAATGTGCCCTGGGGCGAGCGGCAGAGCCCCCGCAGCGGGCTGGCACCAACGCCGGTCTCACTGCGGCGGGCGGCTTCCCACAAAGGGATTTCTTTTGACTTGATGTTACTTTGCACCCCCAGAATAAAGCCTTACATCACCAGCGCATCTGTTGGTGCCGGTGCCTGCGCCCGCGCTCTGGCCCTGGGCCCCGCCCCCGCCCGGGACCCTGAGCACTTCCCCACGGCTGGCCTGTCCCTGGTTACCCCTGTGCTTAAAAGGGCTGACTCTCCCTGTTAATGGTCACTTCCTCAGAGGCAGGGAATGTCTCCCTTTGCTTCTATTCGTCCTACCAGCCCTTATCATTTTTTCTTTAATTATGTCTTTCCCAACTTCAAAGGTGTCAACTATGAAAGGAGGTGGAATATGAGCTCATTATAGAAGGAAGTAGCATTTTAGCTTTTAAAGGATGGGTAGGAATTCAGTAGGCATGCTGGGGTAGGAGAACGGGAAGAGGTCACTGGGGGTGAAAAAAGCATAGAAACAGCCCTAACAGGGGAGAGAGACTGTACAGAGTTAGGCGGTGGTGAGTTCTCATGTTTAACTAGATTTGGGGCTTCTTATCCTGGGGTTTCTAAATTTGCTTTCTTAATTTTTTTTTTTGTCGAGGCAACTGGAGTTAAGTGACTCGCCCAAGGGCACAGCTGCATAGTAGGCTGGATTTGAATTCAGGTCCTCCTGACTCCCGGGCCAGTGCTCTATCCATTGTGCCACCTATCTGCCCCCCACTTTCTTAATATTTTGATAGCTATTTCAACATGATTGTTCCCTTTGTAATCCTAAGTACTTTATGCATTTAAAAACACCATTCTGGAAAAAGGTTCACAGGCTTTGGCAGTGCGGTACACAAAAAAGGTTAAGAACCTCTGGACTAGAGCAGAGCATGTGGAAAGGAGTAAAAGGAGTATGAGCTTTGCTTAGTGGGCACCAGGTAGTCACTGAAAGGGTTTGTGCAGGAGAGTGATAAAAACAATTTCTACATGGGGCAGACAAATGTGCCGGCGGGTGGACTGGAGTGAGGAGCTGGCAAGGCAAAGAAATATTAGAATGACAAGAATCCAAACAGGGTCCTTAAGGGCCTGCGAGTAGTGAGATTAGAGGAGCAGATGAAAAAATAAACTGGTTTTGGGAACTGTCTGGATATGAGAGAAAAAAGTCAAAGATAACACAAGGCTTCAAACACGGAAGACGAGGTGAGTTACAACACTGTCAACCAACGATGAAATCAAGAGGGGCAGTTTTTCAGAAAATATTGAGCTTGTCTTTTTGTGGTGACAACTGAAATTTGAGGGGATGGATGCCCATCAATTTGAGAAAGGCTGAACAAGCTGTGCAATGCGAATGTAATGGGATACTACCCTGCTCTAAGAAAGACAAGCGGAAAGATTTCAGAAAAACTTGGAAAGACTTCTATTAATTGATGCTGAGTGAAGTGAGCATTGTACACCGTAACAGTAACATTGTTTGATGTTCAACTGATCGATTTAGCTCTTCTCAGCAATACGGTGATCTAAAATAATTCCAAAGAACTCATAGTGGAAAATATCCACATCCAGAGAAAGAATTGATGAAGTCTTAATGCCAATTGAACCATACTATATTTACATCTTTTTCATGGATTTTTCCTTTTGTTCTGTTTCTTCTTTCACAACATGACCAATGTGGAAATATGTTTCACATGATTGCACATATATAACCTATATCAGATTGCTTGTCATCTCGAGTAAGGGGGAGAGGAGGGGGGCAGAGGAAAAATTTGGAACACAAAATCTTTCCAAAAAATGAATGTTGAAAACTGTCTTTACATGTATTGGAAAAAATAAAATACTATTAAATCTGTTTAAAAAAGAAAAATAGCTAATGCAGGTGTGGCCTAACAGAGCTAACTTGAAGATCCTCTTTGCAAGTAGAGTTCCATGATGATGGAGAAATCACAAAAGACTTACTTTTGCAAATCAGTTAGATCAGTTAAGACGGCTGTCCTGTCTCTTTTTTAAGAGACTAAGATGAAATGTTGCATTCACTTGGCCCCATGTAGATGGTTCCCCAATGGGAGTCTGCAAGGGAAATTCCCAAGAGAGATATGTCACTGTCCAGCCCCTCCCCAACACCACACCCAGCATATTCATACCTTATGAGCAGCCTGCTTCAGAGGCAGTGGGATCCAGCTGAAGAGTCAGGAACAGAGCCTAGAATGAGCTAGGGCAGAGGGAAATGAAATCCTTTCCCAGAGGGAGCTTTGGGTTTGGCACTTAGAATATGAGTTTGATAAAAAGGTAATCAATCCATCACCAGCCTAGAAGGATGCAGGTAAACCTGCCATAAATCTAGGCTCAAGCAGGGTAAGGGTCCTTCAATAGTACTTTCTGAGCTGGATAAATGTTTGACATTGGGAGTCAGGCTACTATTACACCAGGAGATGTACTCCCGTTACCACAAGGATTTTTAAGAAACAGACCATCAAGCGAAAGGGCATCATGAACCCATAGAAACCAGAACCCGTACAGTTCTTTTGGTAACCTCTATGACAGCTATTGTGAGAAGGGCCAAATGGAAAACCTTGGAGTCACTTGAACCATCCTGTGAAGTGTAAAACACGTCTTGTTGCAGTGAAGGCCCAGTTGGTTACATGACATCACTTTTTGGTGGCCCCAGTCAGCAGTGTTTCGTCATCTTCTCTAGCTCTCATATTCAGCAGCATGTAAATGGGAGCAAGGGTGGCAAATGAGAATAATCCAAGGTTTAGGTTTGGCAAGGCACAAAGGGATCTGAGAGTAGAGAATAGTGTGGAGGTGAATTGTTTACTAGGACAAAGAAGGGAGGAGCATACAACCAGTTTAGGCATAGTGGTCTAGGAAAGAAATCAGGGGGTAGAGGGACTGGAAGTCACAGTAAGAATGACAAACAGGGAATAATAGAAAGCAGAGGAAAAGATGGAATGATAAAAGAATATGATCAGATCAAAAAATTGAGGAGTTCCTCAACATGGATATGGAACAATTAGAGGTGATGAGTGACAGCCTCTGTGTGGAAGTGAGATGAAGTGGAGGGAGAGGCTGCTGAGCGGTGGTGGCAGGGTCTGGAAGTAGCAATGGAAATCAAAAAGGATTCCAACTCCCCCACTATGACTAATGAGTTAGGAGCTGTGAGTGAACGTGCAACTACTCCTGAATAGGGTGGCTATGGTTGCAGTATCCTCAGAAGTGGGTCAAACCTAAGTGAGTGCTAGATGATATAAGGAGTGAGAAAGGAAACGATTTAAGATCAAAGTACGTTTGTTAATGGGGCAGCTGGGTGGCACAGTGCATAAAGTGCCAGCCCTGGAGTCAAAAGGACCCAAGTTCAAATCCAGTTTCAGACATTTACTAGCTATATGACCCTAGGCAAGTCACTTAACCCTGTTTGCCTCAGTTCCTCATTTGTAAATAAGCTGGAGAAGAAACACAGGACACAGAACGCCTCTACCATTAAATATAGTGCATTCAAAATCACACTCACCTAGATCACTCAAACATTAGTGCCCTTTACAAGCAATTGTGACTTTGCCAATGATCAAACACTCCAGCTTTCCCCCTAAAACAACATGTCTTGCCTATGAAGACTTGGCTCTTAAGGAATGCTTTTTTCCTGGTTTACTAATGACTCTGCCTACTAGAAGATTTCAAAGGCCATCAATCTGGCAACAGGGGATACCCTGAGGAGTGGAGGAGAAGGGGAGTCCCTGATAGGACTGAGAGGTCCTATCAATCCTCCGACTGAACTAACCTTCAAGCTGTATGCCTGGTTTACAGAAGAGCCTTGTTAAGGGAAAGGCAGGATAAGATAAGCTTGCCATCTGCAATGATTCCTTGGCAGTGGCCATAGGTTTGACCAAGTGATCTGGGGCCTGAAGAAAACACAACTGGACAATCGAAGGTCCGCCCCTTTGGGGTCAGGACCAATGGAAGAATTTTGTCAGTGCTTCCCAGCACATCACTGTTTGTGGTGCATGTCATTACCTATTACAGACATTAAATTTTCAAAGTGAAGCTGCTACAAGAATAGCAGAGGTGGACAAGTGAATAGATGACTATCTGGACATGAAGTCATAATGCCAAAGGTGCTGGGCATGGGACCATATGACTCTCTAAGGATGAGGCAGGAAGCAGCTACTCAAATGGGGCTCCTGATTCCAGTCCGAGATCCCATCTCTATTTCATAAGGTCCTCAATCTATCCCCAACAGAAAAATGGCTCTCTTACCTCATTTCAGGACAAGAGGCCAGCCCCTGCCAATCAACAGCTTGGTCACCATGCCCTTGACACCAGCATCATGGGTCCCACCTGCCAGAAGATATGCCTGAGATAAATCAATGCCACCTTAGGAAGGAGAATTTTCTACTCCCAACATCTTTTCAGCCCCAGCTTCCAGGAACATTTACTGGATAAGGATGAACTACTTTTGGTCAGAGCTCCATCTGGCCTTCTCCAACTCTTCCTTCTTCTGTTTCCAATCCATTCACCTGGGCCTTAAAGTCCCTGCCCCCTCAGATGGCTCCATCCCCCACCAAGAGAAAAAATTCAGATTCCCCTCAACTGGAAAATGTCTTTTCCTTTAGGATTATTCAAACAACTCCTTCCCGGAAAGGGTTTGGGGGACCAAGAGGTGATATTGTTGGAAGATGCTCTGCTTTCTAAAAGGATGGGGGAGGTGAAACTACTATTACATAAATACAATAAATGTTTCTGGAAGAAAGAATCACCTAGGTGGCTTAGTAATCCTTTGTACCTGGATCAAGATAAGGAAAAGAGCTTACCCAAACTGTGACCGAAGGAGAAAGGCCCTCTGCAGAGAACTCTAAATGGACAGAGACTGTGTTCTATCCTCAATACCATGAAGGTCTGTTGGCTAGTGGACCAAGGAATACTGAAGGGATGATAGTACAGTGTAAGTGGATGCAACAAGGTGGCACAACAGAGTGCTGGGCATCTCAGACACTAGCTGCATCCTTGGGCAAGTCACTTAATGTCTGTCTGAGTTTTTTTCACTGTAAAATGAAGATATAAATAGCACCTACTTCCCAGGGTTGTTGTGAGAATCAAAAGAGATAATATTTGTAAAGCACAGCACCGTGTCTGACAAATAACAGGTGCTATTTAAATGCTAGCTATCACCTTAATCATCATGCACCAGTATCAACAGCAGCATTCCGATGGGCTGCATTGCCAGAGGGGAATGACCGCTCAGTTACCTTGTTACAGATGACTGACCCAACATTAACAACTGGTGATTCTGCTAGTGTCACCATCTGTGTTGTGGCCCTGAGGCCACCTTGTGATGCTCATCATCACCACTTTACATTAGGAGACTTCTGTGAACTGCACAGATCCATCATCACCAATCAGATAGACTCAATCACTGACATTTAAGGCCAGGTCCATACAAAGGGGAAAGGAAAAACCTGGGATTTCTGGTCTTTCTTCTCTTCTCTATACATTCAGTCACTCCTTCAGGAAAGCACTGAATTTTTAAGATTTGGTTTTTGATATCTTTCTATTGTAGTGTTATTTTCCTCCTCCAGTGCTTCTCGCAAGGTTCTCACAAGATTAGGGTTGTCCAGCAAAGGCACCCTAAAATTAATTAAATCGGTGACAAGGCCTTAAAGATCTTCTAGAGGTATGAGATGTGGTAGGAGCAATATCTACACCAGGGTCCCCCACCATGTAGACTAAGCTAGCTCCATCCCTAACAAGTAGGGAAGATGTCACCAAGACTTGATTGGTGCAGGGCCCTAAGGCTCAAGTCACATCAGTATTGACAAGACTTCCTGGTCACCTAAGGCATGCCCTTTATACTAAGCAAATGTCCGAAAGTCATATAAGTTACTACATACTGTCCTGCTGATCAGGCTCATTTCTGTGTGAAGATAAGGGACTGCCACATCTATTCAAGTCAAGTCCTCCATTCTTATTGAGTATCCTCTCTGCATAATAGCTAAATTAATCTCCTTCTGTTAACTACTTAATGTTCGAGTATCTTATTTTATTCCAATCTTGAACCTGAACTTATAGACTAGCTCGTTCCAGGGTTGTCCTACTACAAACCAAAAATAACTTACCTTTCAAAGCAGAGTATAATCCTACAGGTTAAAAATAAAATAGCTCTATAACAGAATAGAGGACTTTCAAGGATTCCTAATGAAAAGACAAGATGTGAGCAGAATATCTGAAAAACAAACACACAAGAAAAGAGAAACCTAAAAAGGTAAATACTTAAATGGGAAAGGGCTAAATTATAATGAAGTGCTGACATTGGAATAGTGGGAAAAGTAACAAGTGTCCCTTCAGAATACCACTAAATTCTAGTGTTACAGAGGAGTAAAGAAAGGAAAAAAATTGTCTCCATAAAGTTGGTTTTAAGAAAGGAAAGAAAAGGGAGGAGGAAAGGAGATAAGATATATTGAAGCTATATGAAAGAGGCGATACTTGCTATTTCAAATAACCAGGAGACATGAGAAAGGAAGACAAACACGGATGGAGGAAGGATAGGGAAAGAAGCCATCTCATGAATCTAATTCTTCTCTAAACTGGGCGAAGCAAAAATTAACACACAAAAACATATCTTGGTGTAGAAACACAGTAAATTCAGTGGGGAAATCGGCAAGGAAGTAAAAGGGGAAATTTAAGAGGGAAGGTAGGAATGGGGAGGGAATAGTCATAAGCAAAACAAATTTTAATCATAGAGAGTAGATTGTAAAAAGTGATCAAAATTTAAAAAATAAAGTATAAGAACCAGTGATAAGGATCTGTATTAGGTGCAGAGATGAAGGGTGGAGGAGTGGAATCAGATAACTTTACATATTACAAAAATATATCATATTCTTTTTCTTTTGCCGCATTCTTGTTGTAAAGAAAGGGTTAGAGAGGTCAAAGAAAGGAAAAAAATGTAGAATGATGGAAAATAGTTATTAAATCATAACCATTAATATGAATGTTAAGAACTCACACAAAATAAACAAGAGAAGCAAAATAGTTTAGAGAGCAGAATCCAACAATATATTGTTTACAACAAACATCTTAAAAACAAAGATTCACAGACAGTTCAATAAGTATCTCAAGCAAAACCTATTATATTACAGATGAGCTCATAACAATCATCATCTCAGACAAAGCACGCTTTAAAAATGGACACAGCTAAGAGACATAAATAAGAGAATTATGTTACGCTTAAAGGCACCGCAGGCAATGAAATGATATCAATACGGCTTGAAATCAGTTAGACCTGAGTTCAAAACCTGCCAAAGGCACTTACCAACCAGGCAAGTCATTTAGCCTCACTTTCCTAATCTCTAAAATGAAGAGGTTTAATTCAATGGACTTAAAGATCCCTTCCAGCTACAAATCTATAAACCTCTGATCCTGTGTGTGCATCAAATGACATTATCTAAACACATAAAGAAAAGGTCAATCAATTTATAGAGAAAAACAGTAAAACTATAATAGTTCAGGATCTCAATGTATCTCTTTCGGACTTGGATAAATATAAGGGGAAAAATGAATAAGAAGGAAGGTAAAGGCCTGAACACAAGTTTAGAAAAGTTGGATATGATAGTTTTCTGGCAATTACTAAATAGGATTGCAAAGGAATATGCTTATTCTCAGCTGGGTATGGCACCTTTACCAAAATTGACCATTTGATGCAGCTGATGGCACAGTACAGAGAGAGCTAGACTTGGAGTCTGGAAAGCCTGAGTTCAAATCTAGCCTCAGACACTTACACTAATTGTGTGATCCCTGGTAAATCACTTAACCTCTCTTGGCCTCAGTTTCTTCAACTTTAAAATGGTTATATTGATTGTACCTACTTCCTAGGATTATTGTGAAGATCAGATGAAGTAATATTTCCAGCAGAGTCTGGCATACAGTAGATGCTATGTAAATGCTTATTCACTTCCCTTCCCTATTCATTAGAACAGTAAAAACCTTACAAATAAATGCAGAAAAGCTCTTTCACTGATAATTCAATAAAAATTATATTTAATAAAGAGCTTTTGAAGAAAGGATTAAAAATTATCTGGAGAAAAAAAATCACAGAAATAATAGAAAATTTCATCAAAGAAAATGACAATGAGATAATATACCACATTTGCTTCCATACTATGTAAAACCTGGAGCCAACATGCCCAGGTTTAAGAATCCCTGAGCTATTTTCTCAGTAAAATATAAGCTCTTTGAAAGCAGGGGCTATTCCTTTTTATCTCAGCATCCTTTCTAGAGCACTGTAACTACTTGATAAATGCTCAGTGAATTGAAGGGAAGCACACTGTCATCCTTGTCATGTTATAAGGAAGGAAAGGAGCACTTCATCTTCCTAGAGACCAAGGCTCTGCTCTCAGATATGGACGTGAATTCTCTTGGGCCAATAAACAATGCTTCCTGTCTCAGTTGGAGTCAAGTCTGCTACAAACCAATAAATTCTCTTTAACCATCAGATTGTTCTGCCTAAGGGGTGGAAATAAGTACTCATATATTCATGGCCCTATGAACACCTTCTAAAGTGGTCAGAGCATAGGGACACAGTTCTCAAAGAAAGAATTCCTAACTATTAACCACCATATGAGAGAGTGCTCTAAATCACCAATGATAATAGGCATACAACTCAAAATAACTCTGAACAAAGTAGCAAAGATGGCATGAAATGAAAATAGTCAATGTCAGATAGGCTGTGAGAAAATCAGCTCACTAACACTTGTGGGTGGAGATTCTCATTGGTATAGCCACTGTGGAGAGCATTTTGGAATTCCACAAAAGTAACTGAACTGTCCATAATCTTTGACTCAGGGATCCCATGGCTTAGCACATGCCCAGTAAAGTTACAGACACCAAAATAAACATAGCAACCTATTTTGTGGTACCAAAAACCTGAAGCAAAACAGGTGTGTATCAAATGGAAAATGGCTAAACACACTACGTGGTACATGGCTCTAACAGAATATTGTAGTCATAAGAAATGATGACAAGGAAGAAGGCAAAGAAGTATGGGAAAGACACATACGAACATATGCAGAGAGAAGTAAGCAGAACTAGAAAAGGATATGTACAATGATAAAAATATAAGAACAGTTATCCCTTCCACATTGCAACTGTCCCCATCATGGTTTCAATATTTCACGGGTCAGCATAAGAAATTAATTGAAAATTTGGGGGGAGTTTTGGGAATGCACAGACTACATGTGAAAGCCAGCAGATGACAGAGAAAAAGTTTAGAAACTCAGAAATGCATAAAACACATGTATAGTAAATGACATCAACATATTTTATCTTTCAATACCATAATAATTCGGACTTCTTCTCTGGTACGAAGGGAGGGCCAAAAAATTTTACGTGGATTTTCCAGATTGCAGGGGTGCCATGCCCCTAAGCCCCTCGATGTGGAAGTAATAACTGTAGAAAGAACAAAAAACAACCTAAACAGAATGCTGCAAAATCAAAATGTCTAGCTCATCCCAGAAAAGTGAGAAAATGTCGCTCTGCCCCTTAAATGCAAAGGTGGGGAAATCTGGCTACGGAGAGTTTCGTGTGCTGTTGCATGGGTGATGTATTGATTAGGTTTTTTTGGTTGTTCAGTTCCTGTCTCTGACCCTTCATGACTCCCTCTTTTTTTGGGTAGCAGGGAGAGCAGGGGGGAACAGGGAAGGTTTCCTGGCAAAGACACTGGAGTGGTTTGCCATTTCCTTCTCCAGCTCATTTTACAGAAGAGGAAATTAAGGCAAACACGGTGAAGGGACTTGCCCAGTTAAGTATCTGAGGCCAGATTTAAACTCGTCTTCCTGGCTCCAGGCCTGGCACTCTGTCCACTGTGTCTCCCAGCTACCCTGCTTAGTTTTACTAAACTGCTTTTCCTTTCTGTGCTTTAATATTTGCTATAACAGAAATTTAGCTAGGAGAGGGCTATAATTCTAAAACGCAAAAACAAAATGTATCAATAAGAATGTAGTGTAAAACATAAGAGTAACAAAACTCCTTGAAGCCAACCCAATCTTGGTTTTGTCTGTGCATTTCTAGTGCTTGGTACAGGGCTATGCGCACCCACAGGCACTTGCTTCACTTTTTTTAGTTGGACTTTCTTTCTTTTTCTTTCTTTGCTTCATTGTCTCTAGTCTCCCAAGTACCACGTGTATTTTAAGACCATGCCACATGCCTCACACCTCACTAATGCCTTTAAAAGAAATGATGTCTGGCTTCACTGACTTTTCCTCTTCCTTGGTCTTCCAGGCCTCTCCCATTTTCAAAATGAGGGAACTAAGCCTCAGAAGCCTAAAGGATCTGCCTAAGATTGTACACTAGTCAAAGGCAGGATGCAAAAGCAATTATGGTAGGTGCAGGAGGTTAAAAGAAAAAAAATAAAAGTCATGGTATACAAGGAACTTGAATGGGGGGAGGGGGAGGGATGAAGTAGGTTTGCAGATACGTCAATACAAGGGAATTTGAGGGGAGAGAGAGAGCAGCTAACAACACAGGGAAAGAGGAAAGGCTTGTCCAAGAGACAGAATCTGGCCTGTGCCTTGAGTGAAGAGGGAAGGGTAAGGAGGAACTCCATTTTAGAAAGCACGGAGAGCCAATGGGAAGAGAAAGTACCACCAGTGAAAGTACCATCAAGGTAGGGAGGAGCCCATTTATGGACATACTTCAATGCCAAGTGCAGGAGTTTTTATTTTACTTTGGAAGGAACAGGGAGTCAATGACACTTTCTGAGTAGGGGACTGATCCCATGAGACATTTGCATTTGGAATGTCTGGACACTAATGTGCTAAGATAGATTAGGGAGGCCTGAGATGACTGGGAAAGAGGAAGAACAATGAGGAGGCTGAAGCCGTCACCCAAGTTAAAGGTGATGGGGTCTGATGCCAGGAATGCTGGAAGAACTGACAACATCTGGCAACTAACAATCCAATACTGGGAGTGAAGGAGTGGGAAGAAACAGACAACTCTAAGGCTGAGAATATTAGTGAACTTTAGAATAGTGGGCCCCCAACAGAAATGCGGCAGGGGAAGGAGGGAAGGGAAGAAGTCCTTGTTAAGTGCCTGTGATGTGCCACCTCACAAATATCATTTCATTGGCTCCTCACAACAACCCTGGGAGGCAGGTGTTATTATTATCCCCATATTACAGCTGGGGAAACTGAGGCACATGAGAATAAGTGGCCTGCCCAGGATCACCCAGCTAGTAAATGTCTGAGGCTACATTTGAACTCAGTTCTTAAATACAGGCCCAGCACTCTACCTACTGCACCAGCTACCCAACTAGCTGTCAGGAAATTGGAAAAGGGTCAGTTATAGAGGGAAAAAACAAGTTACATTTAGGCCACATTGAATTTGAGAGAAGATGCTACATCTAAGGGGATATGTCCAGCAGGCAGTTGGAAATGTGTGCCTTCAGTTAAGAGGACACATGAGGGCTGAATATTTAGAACTGGGAGTCATCTGTCCGGAGATGCTGATGCAACTGAAGAGATTATTGTGGAGAGAGGACAGGACCTAGGGCAGAGGCTGGAACAAGCAGGAGAAAGAAGCAGCACAAAATGGGGGGGGGGGGGGAGTTGGAGAGCGGTGGCGGGGACAGAAAGAAGGCAAGGGAGGAAAGAATATTGAGGAGGTGGTAGTGGTCAACAATATTAAACACTACAGACAGATTGGGATGATCACTGAGAGTCACTGCGGTGAACAGTGAAAAGCTCACTGGTACCTTGGAAAGGGCAATTTCAGGTACATCATAGTGTCTTCTCTTTGGGGCCTGCACAACCCAATAACCGCCTACCCTTTCTCTCCCCTCGTCTATCTTTTCTCTCCTCCAGCAATCCCTAGTTTGAGGTCTTAGTTGAACTGCTTCCATTTCTCTCTTTCTGCCTCTTTCCCTCTCTCCCCTCCTTTTTTCCCCTCTTCTACATAATACACAATTTGGCAATATATCCCCCAGGCAAAATGTGCATATTAAATGCCAGGCATGGTGGTACACACCAGGGAAAAGGAGGCTGCTGGATCTCTCAAGTTCCAGAGCTCTGAGCTTCAGTGGGCTAAGCCAATGAATAGATCCAGGGTCCAAATTAAATTCAGCTTTACTATGTGAGCCCATGAGAGCAGACAGAGGGGCTACCAGGTTGCCTAAGGAGGGGCAAACCAGCCCAGGTCAAAGGGCAAAGTCCCTGGGCCATCAGAGTAGGACCAGGCCCTTGAGTAGTCTCTGGACTTCCAGCCTGAAAAAAGATAGGGAGATCTAGTCTTTAAAAAAAATCTACTATATGCAAAGTCCTGAGCTAAGCAACGGGGGAGACAAAAAACTAAAGAAGGCATGGTCTCTTTGTTCCTGGAGCTCACATCAAGTGGAAAGATATGCCAAAAGATACAGGGTGAGTCATAAAAGAGACAGAGGCCAAATGTGATGTGAGGAGCAAGAAGAGAGAAATCTCATCTCTGGCTGCAGGATATGAAGAGGGGAAGGGAAAGAGAAACATTTATATTGTGGCTACCACGGGCCAGGCCCTGTGCTAAGTGCTCTTAGAAATCTCATGTGAGTAGTGAGGACAGGTTTCCTGGGTGGTTCACCTGTGCCTTACAGAATTTCAACAGGTAGGTAAAAGGATGGAGGTCAATGTAGTACCAGGCAAAACAGCATGAGCAGAAGGGGCTATTCATGAGGGAGACATTTATAGATGAGAGACATTAAACCAGGGCCACATGTAGGCTGCAACGCTCCTGTGTGTGCCAGAACCGGATTAAAATGTAACTGGTAAACATTTAACAAAATCAGTAAAAATACAATCAGACACAGATAACATTACGTTGAAAACTAAGTCTCTCTGTGCCCACGGGGATCATACATACAGTTTAGGGGTCCTCATTACTATTCATTTGACACCACTGTTCTAGAGCATGGGCACAAGGAAGAAAATTCTCTCAGATAAGAGGAGAAAAGGGGAGGGAAGGGTAGAATGGGACTTGTGATGCACAGGTGAATTCACTGAAGTACCTCCAACAAATGATATAATCAGGCGTCTGCCTAAGGAAGCTGAATCTGGCAACAGTGGGATAGATGGATGGATAGGTGGATGGATGGAAAGACAGACAGATGGATAGATGGATGGAGGGATGAATGGATGGACAGAATGGGGAAAGAGAACAGAGAAGTGAAAGACAGGTAGGAGGCTACTGTAGTCATCTAAATGGATCTGTATAAGGCTACAAAGAGAGCAATGAGGATTGAGACTGGTAAGGAGAAGCCACACTAAGGTAAGAGAACTCTCAACTATGTACAGCTGAGGCTTCCATCAAGCTCTGCCTACTCCATGCTACAGAGAAAATGACTATTTCAAACTGGCTCATTTTTAAGCTCTCTATAAGGCTCCAGCACATTCATCACTTTGTCTATTCTTTCTTCTCAAATGGCCAACTCCAATTCTACCCAAGGCATGCTCTTCTACTGGACTTTCTAGGCCCACAGCATCCTTTTCTTTACCTTTTTTCTTTCAGCGCCTCTTTAATGCACTGAAATCTGATTTTCAGCACAGTCCTATATAGAGAACTCCTTGAATTTCTCTTCAGTGAAAGGCCACATACACATTCATCTCAACCTTCTAAGCCCCTGAAATGTAGCCTTTCACACCTCTCCAAATGCAGCATTTGTTTTCCATGCCCAGATTTGTTCACTACCACAGCAGGAATGAGTCACTTGAGAATGGTGCTCAAGGCTTACTACAATGGGCACCATCCCAATTCATCTCATCATGCTCCCCTAACAGGACCTGCCTTCCACAAGAGAGTATGGCTTGGGACTATTCACCACTTTCCACAAGTAACAGGTTAATTCCTTTCTTCCCCAACAAACCACGTGCTACCTGTATCAAATAAAAATGTGCTTCAGGAATCCTTCATTCCTCATCTGAACCCACATCAACATCTTTTTTTACCTGAGCTTCTAAAAACTTGAAGTCTGTACCTACTCATTTTGGTCCTTTTAAAAACAATGCTAGAAAATGCATCATTAATACATATAAAATAGCTGGTGTTGCCTCAAGGAAATTGAAATCGCCCTAAGAAGTTGGACTGTCAATTATATGTCTTTTGAATTCACAGCACCAAGCTCAGTACTGAGCACACAGCAGTACTAAATTCCTGGGCAGTTTCATTAATTGGGGTCACAGGAAAGGGACACTAGTGCCTCCCTCCTCAGATTATCTCCAATCTATCCTGTATACATCTTATTTTTAGGTTGCCTCAAGGTTTGCAAAGTGCTTTATAAATATTATCTCATTTGATCTTCACAACACCCCTGGGAGGATCCCCATTTTACAGATGAGCAACTGAGGCAGGTGAACACTTTTGCTCCAGGTCCCATAGTGTCCCATAAGTGTCTAAGGCTGGATGTGAACTCAGGTCTTCCTGACACCAGGTCCAGCTTTCCACCCACTCCCCCACCAAGCTGCCTCAATTCTTTCCATGTTATACAGTGTGAGTTCTATGAGGGCAGGGTCTTGACTTTGCCCTTCTGTGTACCCCCATGCTTAGCCCAGTGCCTGGCACAGAGGAAGCACTAAATTGATGCTTATTGACTTGACCAGCAATTGCTGGGAAGTGTTTCTCAAGGATTGAGGACTGCACCCACCACAATGGACTCAGTTTCCTAAGTTCTGGCACATGGATCAGAAATGTTTCCAAACTCGGAGAATCTAGGTATCGTTTCAGCAAAGAAGAAAATCCAACTAACCTGGCACCTGGCTGTTGGGATCACAGGGACCATCCTCTCCTGAATGCTTCCCCTTTGGGGAAGAGCAGAATCCTCAGAGGCAGAGCTGGGAAGCAGAGAGGAAAGGTGAGAGGCTGGCATTTCCTTGGCCCCAGAGAAAACAAATCCCCTACTTCCAGAAAGGGCTTGAGGTTAGAAGGAAAAGATGGCAAAACCCTTGCTCCCCTGCTCCCAGGAGAAGGGAAATGGGCCCCAGTCTTTGCTGCCTGGGGGACAAATTCTCATACATATAACTGAAGGGCCTCCTGAGAACAAATAAATAGTATTTCCTTCAAACCCCCATGGATATGACTGGAAAACCTCACACTTCTACAGAAGAGGAGGTTGTAGAATCAAAGATTGAGGGCTTAAGGGGAATTTCAGAGATTAACTCATCTCAAGTTTGACAAGGATCCTGAAACGCAGAGAATTTCCAATGTTTGTACCACATATAAGTAATAAATGGCACAGCCAGGATTCAAAACTGAGCTTCCTAAATCCAAAGTTCTTACCAGTGAATGCCCCAGGCAGCACAAGTGAGAAGTTCTACACCCCTAGTTCCCAAGATGTGAGGAAAGGGTTAAGAGCTTTGCTATCTAAGGGAAATGAAGGCACCACACAAGTCCCTGAACGGGGACCACAGACATCCAACACCACCCCCTCCTTCTCTTCCCCTGACTAAATTCTGGGGCCCAGGTTTAGCCCAAGGTAGCAGTAGGGACAGACACCACAAGACCTGCAAATGACTGATTCAATGAATTAATGAATGAATGAATGAATGAATGCCACTGAATGCCCTTTGTCCCCTAAGCTCAGGCTCAGAGGCTGGGTGCAGGCGCCACTAGGTTCATCCCAGGAGGTTCAGCTCCTGGGAGAATCCTCCCAATCCATAGGGCCCTAACTGAAATATAGAATCCAAAGAGGAGGGAGAGAACCTGAACAGTCTGGAAAAGGCAGAAAGGGAGGAAGAGAAGAAAGAGGAAAAGGGTGGGGGAAGGGAGAGAGAAGGAGATGGAGAGGAGGAGAGAGGGAGAGAGGAGATGGAGAGGGATGGGGGGAGGGGATAGAAAGAGAAGAGGGAGGGCAGGAGGAAAGAGGGGCGTCAAGGGGAGAAGGGGAGAGAAAGAATGGAAGAGGGGAAGAGGGAAGAGAGTTAAGGGGACAAGGGGGAAGAGGGGAGGAAAAGAGAACGGAAGGGGGAGGGGAAGGAAATGGAGAGGGGCAGTGGGGGGAATGAGGAGAGGTGAGAGAAGAGAGAAGTGGGAAGGAGAGGAGCGGTAAAGGGGGAGAGTAAAGAAAGAAAGATGGGGAGGAAAGGGAAGGAGGAAACGGAGGAGAAGGGTGAGAAAGGGAGAGCAAAGGGAAAGGTAGAAAGGAGAGGGGGGGGGCAAAGGGGAGAAAGAAAAAGAGGAAGGGGGGAAGGAAAGAGGGAGGCAGTGTGCAAGGAGGGAGAGGAGGGAAGAGAGGAGGAGGAGGAAGAAGGGAAGGGAAGTTGATGAACGGGGAGAGCGGGAGCCGGGACAGGGCAGCGCGAGGGGAGGTGGGGAGGGACGGGGGGCTGAGGCGGCCTCTCTCACCAGGCGAGGAAAAGAGGACAACGAGGAAGCGGAAGTCCCCCTCGGGTGGACTGGGCCCCTGCTCCGACATTTCCGGCCCTCCCCCATTTCTCGTTAGTGACAGTTTCCATGGCAACTGAGAGCGGTCCAGGGACTGAAAAGGAGGCAGCGTCACGCACAGTGCCTTCTGGGAAAAGTAGTCAGGCGGCCCGTAGTAGCTCCTGCGCCTGCGCCAAAGACGGGAGAGCGCCTCTGGTCTAGGCTGAGCCCACGTGGTATAGGATACAAAGGAGTACTCCCCTCCCCCCTCGCCTTCACCACGCCACCCCCATCCCTTCCCATCCCCCACCTTTCCGTACAGCCTCGGGTTTATTTCTCCCAGACTCTGGGCTACTTCCATTTGTCAGCCTTCAGTTTCTCCTGCTCTGTATAGTCCGGAAGCCCCATGAGGTGGTCCCCAAGAACCCCTAGGGCTTCTTTGGGGAGTACTGGTGAAGAAATAACGAATTTTTCATGTTCAGAGGGTTTAGCACAATGTCTGGACATAGGCACTTAATAAACGCTAGTTGAATATGGTCAGTTCAAATAGCAAGTCAACAAGCCAACAAGCACTTATTAAGCACCAAATGTGTGCCAGGTGCTGTGCCAAGCACTTGGAATACAAAAATAAAAATAAAAAAACAGTCCCTGCACTCATGGACCAGCTCATTTTATGAGGGTGAGAGATGATGGGCAGCCTCCCCAGCAATGACCTCTGGCCTTCAGAGTCTCCCTGCATCCAGGAGGGTGTCTCCCTGCAGCTTGTCCTGTACAGTGTTTGTGGGGCTAGCTCCTGGACAAACGTTGCTATTTACAATTCTCCATTCATCGATGAGAATTTATTAAGGGAGTCTTGTGTGCTTAGCACTGTGCTAAGTGCTGGGGATACAAAGAAACAGTTAAAAACAAGTCCTCAGGAAACCAGACAGAGATGAGAAGGGTTGAAGCAGAAGGGTAGCACAGTGGAAAGAGTGTAGACTTTTTGGGGTCTTTTTTTTTTCCAATTTAAGACTTCTTTATTTGGTTGTTTATTCATTCATTCATTTAATTATTTTTGGAAACTAAACTCCGTATCTGGCCCAGGCTGGAAGTGTTGTGGTCACTCACAGACCTGATCCCACTATAGATCAGCACAAAAGATTTAAATTGTTCAGTTTTCCCACATGAGGCAGGTTGCCACTCCTTGGGCATCCTAGTGAACTTCCTCCACTTTGGGGCTGGACTTCATGCAGCACCTGGCATACATGATTGGCTTTAGCCCCCTAGAAATCAGAACTATGGGATTCAAGGTGTCCCTTCAGCAAGAGCGCAGACTTAAAATCAGGTCAGGAAGAGGTGAGTGTGAATTCTCCATTCCTAGCTGTGTGTCTCTCAGGCTTAGTTTCCTCCTCTACAAAACAATAGCATCTACCTCCCAGGGATGTCATGAGTCGAATGAGATAACCTATCTACAACACTTACAAACCTTAAGCACTATCTTAATACCAGCTGCTATTATTCCAGGTATATATAGCAGATGTGAACAGCTCCCCAAACCATCTTGAACCTCCATCACCTGAGAAAAGCCTAAAGCCTGGATTGGCCAGTCAAGAGAAAGGCATTTTTGGCCCACTCTGAGCTTAGTCTACCATAATGCCTTGCGTGCTCTGGCGTAATAGACATGCTTTGCTTTGCTCTCTGAGCAAACCCAAAATGCCCCTTCCTGTGTCAACAACTACAAGGCTGGATGAAGCTGACCAGGAGCATTCTTCTGCCAAGGACAAGATGCCTTGACCCAGACACTCTTGAATAATGGGACCTTTCTTATCTTGGTATTCTATAAAAACCTCATGTTATATTATGTTATGTCATGTTAATGATAGAAGAAACACAGATGTCCTGGGTCTATGATATTAATTGACACCTCTCCTATCTTATTTATTTACAACCTATTCAATTAAGAAATTCCTTTCTCATATCATGATTAAAACCTATGGAGACTATAATTTTGGCTGACCCCGGCATTCTGAGTCAGGGAAGGAGGGAGGGGTGAGGGGGAATTACTCTGAAGACATAAAATTGCCTTTGTCTATCTGTCCTTGGGCTCATTTGCACAATGAGCTCCCATTGGTATCTCTATATGCATGTTCTGCAAGCTTTGAGAGAAATAAATTCTCACATGTAGCCTAATCTTGTTTATTTTTCTTAAAACAAACTCAGTAATGGTTGACAGGGACAACCAGTGCAAAAAGAGAAATAGATGTGGGTACTCCCTTCAAGGAACCAAACACAACCTACCTATGCGCTCTTGTCCGCTACAACTCTTGTCCATGTCCTGTCAATCTTCCAGGGAGAGGGACCTCAACATGCTGGGACTCTACCTCTGAATATCTTGACAATAATAAAATCTATTGGCATACATGGGATATCCATCCCACCCAGTTATGACTTGCTCTCACCTAAGATTAACCCACTTCCTTCTCCAGGCAGACATCACTCTGATAACATCCCCCCCCCAACCCCGCCTCTCCCCCAGGGAATATAAGCTCCTTGAGAACACAGACTGCCTTACTTTTGTATTTGTATCCTGAGTGATTATCAATATTTAGTGCTTAATCATCGCTTGTGGATTGAGATCTTTTACACACCATTTCTACACTGCCTTTTATAGGTTGCAACTTGCTCATGCCTACCATGTTCCCTTCCATTTTCCTGGAGGAAGCCTATAACCTTAATTCCTTGGAAATTGTGCTATTCTATGACTCACAGTCATTCCCCAGGACCAGAAGAATATTGATGCTGAGAAGATATGTATTGGTTTCATGGAGGTGCTTGGGCCCACCAAAAGCATTGCCCATCTTTCTAAAGTCAATCCCAATTACTCTCTTCTTCCTATTCAATTCAGGACCCAGTTCATAATCCTTGTGCCATGTTGCTTTGGGTTGGTGAGAAGTCATTGCACTAATTTGGAACTATGCCCAGAGAACAATCTAACTGTGCATATCCTTTGATCCAGCAATACCACTTCTAGGTCTGTGTCCCAAAGAGATCATACAAATGGAAAAAGGACCCACATGTACAAAAACATTTATAGCAGCTCTTTTTGTGCTGGCAAAGAATTGGAAATGGAGGGGATGCCCATCAGTGGAGGAATGGCTGAACAAGTTGTGGTATATGAATGTAATGGAATACTACTGTTTTATAAGAAGGACTGAATAACAACAATTAAAACAAGGAATCCACCTAACTATGAGTTAAATGTTTTTGAAAAATGAAATTTTTCATATGTGCAAAACATTGTGCTGAACGCTAAGGACACAAATAGGAAAGGAAGACTGTGCAGTTACCTGTTTCACAATTGTTGGGAAGACTGTACTTATATCAATCAGCCAGTCAATAAACATTTATTCAATGCCTATTATGTGCCAGGCATTGTGCTAAGCACTGACGATACAAAAAAAAAAAAGCAAAAACTAGTACCTGATCTTGAGAAACTCATAATCTAATGAGGGAGAAAACATGTAAACAACTATATTCAAACAAGTTATATACTTGGTTGTTGTTGAGTTGTGTCACACTCTTTATGACCTCATGAACCATCCCTTGACTATACTGTCTATGTGGGTTTCTTGGCAAGGATACTGGAGTGGTTTGCTATTTCCTGCAAACAGAATGAAAAAATAGAAGAGATTGTGAAACATCTCATCAGAAAAACAATGGAGTTGGAGAACAGATAGAGGAGAGACAATATAAGAATTGTAGGACTACTGGAAAGTTACTTGCTATATTATTACAAGAAATTAAGGAAAATTGCCCTGAAGTTCTAGAACAAGAAGGTAAAGCAGAAATAGAAAAAAGTCCAACAATCACCACGTAAAAGAGATCCCAGGAGGAAAACTTAGAGGAATATCATAGCCAGGTTCTGAAGCTCCCAGGTTAAGGAGAAAATACTACAAAGCAATGAGAAAAAAATTAAATATCATGGACCTAAAATCAGGATTATACAAGACCTAGCAGCTTCTATATTGAATGATCATAGGTCTTGGAACACTAAATTTCATAGAGCAAAAGAGCTGGGGTTATGAACAAGGGTAACTTAGCCAGCAAAGTTAAGTATAATCTTGAAAGGAAAAAAAAAAAGGATATTTAATGAATTGAAAAACTTTTGGATATTTGTAACAAAAAGAGCAGAACAATGAAAAACTCAATAAATAAGATCTAGGAGAAATATAAGGTAAACATTAAAGACCAATTATAAGGGACTCAATAAGGTCAAACTGTTTATTTCTTATATGTGAAACTGTTATCAGTTATGACTATCATCATTATTTAGGTAGTTTGAACAAAAGGCTTGGGATACGCTGTGTATGATGGGCTGATTCTAAAAAGTAAAACTACATAGGGAAAGATAAAAAGGAGTAATTATCTCATACAAATGAGGCATGAAAGGGAGAACTGATGCAGAAGAAGCAAGTTGTGGGGAGGGCTGATAGGGCCGGAACTTTACTCTCATCAGGAATGGGTTAAAGAGGGAACAACATAGACATCTAGAAGGGTATTTTAAAAAGTCTTCTAAATATAGAAAGAAATAATAGAATGAGGGGATAAGATAAGGGAGGAATTTTTAGAAGGGTATATAGATTAAGAATTAGGATGGGGAGGGGATAGGGGAGAATCTTAGGTAGATTAAGGTGGAAGGTGGGAGGATAAGGGAGGGACTCTTAGAGGGTTGGGTAGATTAAGGAATAGGAGAGCAAGTTAACTTCTAGAAGTAAATTGGACCACTGAGGAGAGATAGAGTAAATGGGGCAAGAAGAATAGTGATGTAAAAATAGGATGAAGGGAAATGGATATCAAGTAATTATAACTTAGAATGTGAATGGGATGAATTTATCCATAAAATGGAAATGGATAGCAGAACTATCTGGCACTGGCTAAGAAATGGAGAGGTGGATTAAGGGAACAGAGCAGACATCCAATATGCAGTAATAAAGGACTATAGTAACTATAGCAATTTGACAAATGTAAAGATTTAAGTTTTGGGGATAAGAATTCATTGTTTGGTAAAGATTGTTGGGAAAGCTAGAAAGCAGTCTGGCAGGAATTGGGCATAGACTAACATTAAACCATGTACCAAGATAAGGTCAAAATGGGTGCATGATCTAGATATAAAGGGAGAAATCAGAAGAACATGGAACATATTACCTATCAGACTCATGAATAGGAGAATACTATGTGAAGAAACAAGAAATGGAGAAAATTGTTGAGATGTAAAATGGAGAATTTCCATTATTTTAAATTAAACAGTTCTTGTATGAATAAAACCAATATAGACAAGAGTAGAAAGAAAGCAGAAAATTGGGGGGGAAGCTTTCATAGACAATCTCTGAGGGGTCTCATTTCTCAAACACATGGAGAACTTGGTCAAATTTTTAAAAATTCAAGTCACACCCTAATTGATGAATAGTCAAAGAATATGAACAGGCAGTTCCTTGATGAAGAAATCAAAACTATATCAATATATGAGAAAATGCTCTAAATCATTATTGATTAGAGAAATACAAATTAAAGTAACTTTGAGATATCATCTTACACCTATCAGATTGGCTAAAGTGATAGACGCTCTTCAACTGGGAAATGGCTAAGTAACATGTGGTATATGATTGTGATGGAATACTGCTGTGATCTTGAACCTGTGGGAAGATGCTCTCCACCTCCAGAGAAAGAACTGACAAAGAGAAATATGCATAATATGGTCTCATTCGTATGTATGTGTGTGTGTATACACATATGTGTGTATATGTGTATGTGTTTACGCATATGTGCATATATGTATATAGTTGAAAGTATCCCCACCCCCAGCTTTAGCAGAATGTAAGTCAGGTGACTGATTAGAACCAGTTCTAATGAGAGCTGTGATCTAGCAGAGATCAGGCTTCTGGTCCAGTGAAAAGTTAGAGGCTTGTATACATGCTTAAATAAGCCATTTGAGGAGGGCATGACGTAGGCAGTCACGGGGTTACATCTGGTCAATGAAGAGCCTGGTGCTAGATTTGAATTGGGAGTCAATAAAAGAACTGGCATCTGAGTCCTTTGTACTCCCTTGTATTCTGTTCAAGATTTATTCAGAATGAATAAATGTAAAATATAATTAAAACCTTCCTGGATTCCCATTAGGTATCGTTTATTCCTAGACAATATGAGTGTATTTATAACAATATATACATACACACATAAATATGTATATGATGTATATATGTGTGTGTATGTATGTGTGTGTGTGTGCGTGCGTGTGTGTGTGCGTGTGTGTGTGTGTGTGTGTGTGTGCCTTCTGTGGGGGGAGAGGAAGGAGGAAAAAAATTTTTTTTAATTTTCTGCACAGCAGAAAACAAAAGAAAACCTAGAAGGAAGCACAGAAAAGCTGGGTTGCTTTGAAAACAATGTCTCGGATTTATTATATAGGTTTCTGTGAAATGGAAATTTATTGTTCTTTAATGAATCCTCTCTTGTGTTCCTCTGTGCACATGGAATTTTTTTTTCTTTTTGCATTTTGTATTTAAGTTTTAAATGAATAGAAAAAAAATTTTTAATTTTTTGAGCAACAACCTCCTAACATATGTATTTTATAAAATAAATTCTATTCTACTAATAATTGCATACATAACAAAACAGACACAAAGATAAATTTTAAAAGCATGAGATTTTAAAATAACTTGCTAATAGTGCAGAACCATTGTTTGCCCTCTTAATCATAATGTTTTTGTGAGAATGAATATACTGGATTTAACATTTTGTGATATAGTGATTCAAAGTACTGTTGAGGTTTGGGGTGCTGGAAACCCCAAAATGCAAGGGTACAGGGGGTCTGCCTTGAAAGAATTCAACCACTCAAACCTTCTTTCAGTCAAAGGTTTATTATAACTAGTTTAGTTGACTCACCAGGCAGGCAGGGTTCGTAGTGAACCTGCTGTAATGTAACACCAATAGGAGTGGGCAAGATTCCTAGTAAATCTGCAAATATGATGAGGATGGGACTGATACTTATACACAAAAAAGACAGTGAGAAGATCTAGATGGGATTAAGGAGTATCAAGTAAGCTAATTAAGTAATCAAGGTGGGCTAGGTTGGGCCAGATGCCTTGGGCACCAGTGATCTGGGCTACTCAAATGTATGGGAAAATTCAGGGTCCAGGTCCCATCACCCCATCAAGTTCAGTTTATTTTAATACTTTGCTCTAATAGTTGTCATAGCTTAAATGGAAAGGTTTCAGACTATAATTAACAAAACCCAATAAAATATCATTTCTAAGAAGCAATAAGGATGATTAGGATATGAAAATAAAGTTTTATTCTCTACCTCATTACACTCATGTTTTCTGCTCTAATCCTCAAATAACAACAACAACAACCTTGCTACTCAAGGGGAAGAAATGTCCCTAGTTCCTGGAAGTGCCACCTCCTACAAGAAGCCTTTTTGCACTTCTCATTTTTTGTACTCTGCCTCTAGATCCCCTCTACCAAATTACTTTGTAATAATTTTGTATATATTGTGTGTGTATATATTTGTCCTCCTAGCATAATGGAAACTCCTTAATGGGAGCCCCATTTTGCTTTTATCTTCGTGTCTATCCACAGTTCCAGGGCCTAAAACTCATTGACTGGAGGTCACACGTATGCTTAATAAATGCTTTCTGAAGTATCTCTTTTTGTGTACCTCTTTCTGTTATGCCATGCCTATCTGCAATGACAGAATGAGGAACAAGAGACCATCAAGGAATGATCATCTATTTCTAACTTGTTTATAAAAGACACTCTGTAAGAATCTTACCTGCATGACCAGATAAGCCAAAATGCCTCTTTCTCTAAAGTCTGTTCCATGGAATGTCTTACTTTTTAAACTGCACACCTTAAAGCACGCCAATGTTGAGGATTCTACTACTCTGCCACACCTAATATCTGACATCAGGGCGATGCGTTTAAAACTGCACAATAAGGTGTTTTTTTTTTGCTTCAAGGCACACTTTGATCAAGGTTTCTCTATATGGACTTAAATGCAATGACTTTAGAATTTCAATAGCTTATGTGTTGAAAGTTTAGTTGACTCACCATCCCATTGTTCCCAGCTCTGCTTGTCAATCAATGTTGGGAGAGGCTCTGGTGGGGAAGGAGACAGAAAGTCCGCAGCTTTTTGTATTACCTATTCTTTGTTGTATTCCCCTGCCGCAAACTGTCACTCTTCCTACCTTGGGGAGGAATTGAGAGGCAAGGACCCAGCCTCTTCTGCTGAAGCGGACCTATCTGGATTGTCATAAAGTTACCTATAAAAGCTGTCCCCATCTTCTTTTTTTTGTGACAGTTTTTAATTTCCCACAATTTTATCCTTACTACTACATTCATAGAAGTCAACATTTCCTATGTTTCCCTTTCGTCCAAAAAGCTTTGGCCCTTTTGATCCCTTCATGAGTGACAAGGCCCCGTTTCCTTCTCTCTACCAGATGGCTCCCAGAGACTCCTCCTTGCCCAGAAGTATGGTACAGTTACTGGTACATTTTAAATGGACTTGGGTAGGTCTGGTAACGACAGATGATCTCAGGGGCAAGGAATTCCTTCGGGAAGTGACAGGGGAGATGGCAAAGTATGACGTCTGTGCATCCTTGAGAGAGATCCCTGTCAGTGAGAGAAGACATGAGGAATCAGAAGAAAAATTCGTGTCCAGGATAATAGCATCTTCATCCAGAGTAGTTGTCATTCATGGTTATACAGATTCATTAGTGGTTCTGAGACACTCACAATTGCCCTTTTTCCCAATGTGTAAGATGTAGATCGCCACTTCTCACTGGGACATCACCATGAAGCCCAACTCTGTTATAGTTACAATTTCTGTGGAGCTCTCACATTTACATACCTGACCAATGAGGTTCCTGGTTTTAAGTTTTTCCTCAAGTCAATCAATCCTAGTAAAGACCCAAAGGACATTGCACTTAAGGAGTTCTGATGGTCAGCTTTCTGGTGCCAAGAGGAATCTAGAGCAGTGTAAATCTGTCCCCATCTTGAAGCCATTGCTAATCTTCAGTAATCAGACAGTCAATATGTGGCTACCTTGATGTGCTTATAATAAAATCCTTTTAATTCTCTTTGTCTTGAGTTTTGCCTCGTTAGTCAGGGTGAAAACCCAAATGAAGAATTTTCCTTTCAGCATATGTTTAAAAATGTATGTGAGTATCGTAAAGGCTGTTTGAAGAAGAAATGTTGTAAGAATGGAAAAATTCAATTCTCTTAAGTTATGAATTACAAAGTATTAACTCTCTCCAGATTCTGAAAAGTGAAGAGTAAGTAAGCAGAAAAGAGAAGAGAATGAGTCTGATTTAATTTGGAAAATTGAGTTGAGTTGATCTTTGTAGACAACATAACAGATCCTGATTGTTAACTGGCAATCAAGCCCGATAAGCTATTAATAGGGCTGAGAGAACCCAGAACCCTCTTCCTGTGCTTGGACAGGAGCATAAGTCACTGCAGACCTCCTAGAGTTTTGTAGTTACTAAAAACATATTAATAGATTTTAAAGTGATTGGTCCCACACGTTTCTTCAAATACTGGGATTAGGAATAGGCAGTGCAGGTTTCTGTCTCCTTTCAAGAGGATGAGAGAGGTTTGGAACTGTGTGGTCTCCTAGAAAACACCTGAATTGTAACTAAGCAAGCAACAGAGTATAATTGTGATAGGTAAATTAATGAAGACAATCACCTGAGTTGAAATTAACTGTACAGCTTGGGAAAGTAAAGTTGTAGTAAGTAATTGGGTTTAATAATGCTATCAATATTATGAAGGAAATATTCAGTGGAATTCAGTTTGGGATATGGTTGAAATGTAGGATTTGAATAAGCAAAGGAAAGTTGTGTAGTCTGAATAAAGGGTTTTGGAGATTTGGAAAGAGAGAAATAGGAAAGGTTTGAGGGAAGAATATGAAAGGTAATGGTTTGGGTTTTCAAACCACAAGAAAGATATACAAAAATGAAAAGAACATTAAGCATCTTGAGAAGGTTTGAGGAAGTTTGACTTTGTTTAAGGAAAAAGGTTGTAAACTATGATAGTAAAAAAAATTGCAGCTTGATTTGAAACCCAATAGAGGAAGTTATAGAGGGCTAGGGGAAAACTGTTAAACAATGGGTTCTTTCTGAGATCGCAGAACCCAGATTTGAACTAAATTATGATGTATTCTTAAGTGTGATAATCAGGGTAGATTACTGCCATTTTTAAAATCTTTAGCAGTGGATTGGCTGGAAATAGTGAGCCTCATAATATTAAACACTTAGAATAAATAGCCCCTGTGTAAAACATAATACTAAATAATTGAAATTATAAATTGAGATATTTTTTTTCCATTTGGAAAATAAAACCAGGTGTCATTGAGTCTTTTCTGGTCTCATTTTAAGTGAAATGTGGCTCTCTTAGAATTTATTATGCTGTTTGGCATTAACAAAAATTAGAAAAGCTTTTTCTGCATCTATTGATATAATCATATGGTTTCTGCTAGTTTTGTTGTTGATATGATCAATTATGCTGATAGTTTTTGTAATACTGAACCAGCCTTGCATTCCTGGAATAAATCCTACCTGGTCATGGTGTATTAATCTCATGATAACTTGCTGCAATCTTTTTGCTAATGTTTTATTTAAAATTTTTGCATCTATATTCATTAGGGAAATTGGTCTATAATTTTCTTTCTCTGTTTTGGCCCTTCCTGGTTTAGAAATTAGTACAATATTTGTGTTATAAAAAGAATTTGGTAGGACTCCTTCTTCACGTATTTTCCCAAATAGTCTATAAAGTATTGGGATTAATTGTTGTTTGAATGTTTGTTAGAATTCACTTGTAAATACATCTAGCCCTGGAGATTTTTTCCCAGGGAGTTCATTGATGGCTTGGTCAATTTCTTTTTCTGAGGTGGAATTATTTAAGTATTTTATTTCCTCTTCTGTTAATCTGGGCAGTTTACATTTTTGTAAATATTCATCCATTTCCCTAAGATTATCAAATTCCTAGGCATACAATTGGGCAAAATAATTCCTAATTATTGTTTTAATTTCTCCTTCATTGGAGCTGAACTCACCATTTTCATTTTTGATACTGGTAATTTGGTTTTCTTCTTTTTTTTAAGCAAATTGACCAAAGGTTTATCAATTTTATTGGTTTTTTCATAAAACCAGCTCTTAGTTTTATTTATTACTTCAGTAGTCCTCTTGATTTCAATTTTATTAATCTCCCCTTTGGTTTTCAGTATTTCTAATTTGGAATTTGATTGGGGATTTTCAATTTGTTCCTTTCCTAGTTTTTTCAGTTGCATGCCCAATCCGTTGATCTCCTTCTTATTTTATTCACGTAAACATTCAGAGATATAAAACTTCCCCAAGAACTGCTTTCACTGCATCCCGTAAGTTTTGGTATGTTGTCTCATTATTGTCATTCTCTTGAATGAAGTTATTAATTGTTTCTATGATTTGTTCTTTGGCCCACTCATTCTTTAAGATTAGATTATTTAGTTTCCAATTAATTTTCAGTCTATCTTTCCATGATCCTTTATTACAAATAATTTTTAGTGCATCATGATCTGAAAAGGATGCATTGACTATTTTTGCCTTTCTACACTGGATTGTGAGGATTTTATGCCCCAGTACATGGTCAATTTTTGTGTATGTGCCATATACCGCTGACAAAAAGGTATATTCCTTTCAATCCCTATTCAGTTTTCTCCAGAGGTCTATCATATCTACCATTTCTGAAATTCTATTCACCCCCTGTTGGGGTCCTCTGCCCCAACACCCAACTTGTTGGGGTCTGTTATCCCCCAGCACCCAGGCCTTTGTCCAGCAAAGGACCTGATCTCGTGGACAATGAATGGGGCAGGAGCCGAAGGTGCTGAGTAACTCCGTTTTATTCAGGTTAAAAGCAAACTTTTATATCTTTGGTTACGTAGGCATTAGGGCTGCCCTGGTTCCGCCTACTCTCCTCCCCTTCTCTTCCCATGCTAACCCGAAGCTCCTTGCGGTCAGGCAGTCCAGACAACAAACCGGAAGTTCCATGTGCTCTGGCAAGCCTAGACAGAGAACCGGAAGTGCCATGTGGTCAAGCAAGTCGGGCAAAGACCTGGAATTGCTATGGAGGCAACAAAGGCGAGACCCCTCCTCCTGGCTCCACCCATATCGCAGAGCCCTGAGTTTACCTCAGCAGGCCCTGGGCGTGGAGGTCTGAGGAGGGTAGGGGTCGGCTCTAACTCGCCCCGTAACAACCTCCTTAACTTCTTTCTTGTTTATTTTGAGGTTAAGTTTATCAAGTTCAGAGAGGGGGGAGGTTGAGGTCCCCCACTAGTATAGTTTTGCTGTCTATTTTTTCCTGTAACTCCTTTAACTACTCCTCTAAGAAATGGGTTGCTATATGACTTGGCGCATATATGTTAAGTAATGATATTACTTCACTGTCTATGGCGCCTTTAGGAGGATATAGTTTCCTTCCTTATCTCTTTTTATTAGATCCATCTTTACTTTTGCTTTGTCTGAGACTAGCATTACTACCCTGGCTTTTTCTACTTTAGCTGAAGTATAATATATTCTACTCCAGCCTTTTACCTTTACCTTGTGTGTATCCCTCGGTTTCAAATGTGTGTCTTGTAAACACGATATTGTAGGATTACGGTTTTTAATCCATTCTGCTATCCACCTCCATTTTATGGGAGAGTTCATCCCATTCATATTACAGTTATGATTACTACCTTTGTCTTTTTTCCAATCTATTTCCCCCACCCTGTTTATGTTTTTATTTCTCCCTTCTCCCTTCCTCTCCTCAAAAGAGTTTTGCTTTTGACCACCACCTCCCTCCATATTCCTTCCCTTTCAGTCCCCCCTTTATCTTATACTTTTCCCCTTACCACTTCTTCCCTCCCTTCTAATCACCCCCCTTTTCTTTCCTCTTTCCTCTCCTACTGCCTGTAGGACAAGTTTGATTTCTATACTTATCAAAGTGTTATTCCCTCCTTGAACCAAGTCCAATGAGAGTAAAGCTCAAACACTGCTCTTTGCTCTTCTCTCTCCCTTCTTTCCCTCTACTATATGTTTTTGTGCTTCTTCATGTGATGTAATTTATCCCTTTCTACCTCCTCCTTACCTCTTCTCCCAAAACAATCCCTTTGCACCCCTTAATTATGTTTTTTTTATTATCACATCAGTTTATTTATACCCACATCCTCTATGTATATCCCTTTTGATTGTCGTAATAACTATACCATTCTCAAGATTAACATATATATGACATATATAAAACAATATAATCCTATATAAGGATGTAAACAATTTGTCCTTATTGAATAACAAGGTTTTTTTTTTTCTCCCTGTTTATCCTTGTATGACTCTCTTGGGTTTTGTATTTGAAGATCAAATTTTCCATTGATCTCTGGCCTTTTCATTAGGAAGGTCTGGAATGCCCTTATTTCATTGAATGTCCATCTCCTTGCCTGAAAAATTATGCTCAGTTTTGCTGTGTAGTTGATCCTTGGTTGTAGACCAAGCTCCTTTGCTTTTCAGAATTTCATACTACAATCACTCCTGTCTTTTAATGTACAAGCTGCAAAGTCCTGTGTGATCCTGACTATAGTTCCACAATGTTTGAATTGTTTCCTTCTGACTGCTTGTAGTATTTTCTCCTTGACCTGATAATTCTGGAATTTGTCTACAATATTCCTTGGAGTTTTCAATTTGGGATCTCTTTCAGGGGGTGATCAGTGGATTCTTTCAATGACTATTTTATCCTCTGGTTCTATGACCTTAGGGGAATTTTTGTTGATGATTTCTTGGAAGATACTGTCCAGGATCTTTTATTCATCATGGCTTTCACGTAGTCCAATAATTCTTAAATTATCTCTCCTGGATCTATTTTCCAGGTCAGTTGTTTTTCTGATGAGATATTTTATGTTCCATTTTTTCATTCTTTAAATTTTGTTTGACTGATTCTTGATGCCTCATAGAGTTATCAGCTTCTACTTCCCCAATTCTAATTTTTAATGAATTGTTTTCTTCATTTAGCTTCCGTACCTCTTTTTCCATTTGGTTAATTTTACTTTTCAAGGAGTCATTTTCTCCAATTAGGTTCTGAACCTTAATCATTTCACCAATTTTACTTTTTAAAGATTTTGTTCTCATCAGTGAACTACTTTTTTCTTTTACCATTCTAATTTGGCTTTTAAAATCTTCCTTGAGCTCATTCAGGAATGTTTTTTGGGCTTGAGACCAGTTCATATTCACTTTTGAGGTTTCAGATGTGGGTACTGTGTCAATGCTGTCCTCTTCTAAATTCATATTTTGATCTTCTCTGTCCCCATAATATAATTCAATTATCTTTTTTTTTTTTTACTTTTCTAGCTTGTTTCTTCATGGCGGTTGCCTTTTTGCTGGCTTTTTAAGTGGATCTCTGCTTCTGGAGCACAGGGGGCTTTCTCCCAAGTTTCTTGTGTTGAGAGCTAGGGACCTGGTTACTGGCTTTGTGTGCTGCGGCCTCTGGTTTTGTCAGCCAAAGGCTATATAATGCTGCCACTCACCTGGTGCTGGAGCTGGCTGGGGTGTGCCAAGGTTAAGGCCAAGTGATGTCTTTCTGAGTTTCCCCAGGATTACACTGAAGCTCCAAGTATGAGGTGGGGGGAGGGGCAGTCTGGCTGCTGGAAGTCTCTTCTTCCCCTAAGGCTGCACTAGCATGGGTGGTCTCAGCTGTTGTCTGTGCTGGTGTCTGCCAAATCCCCTGGCTGTGCATGTTGTACTCAGTTTTACTGGGTAGGTGATTCTTGGTTTTAATCCTAGCCCCTTTGACCTCCAAAATGTCATATTCCAAGCCCTTTGAGCCCTTAATGTAGAAGCTGCTAGATCTTGTATTATCCTGATTATGTTTCTACAATATTCAAATTTTTTCTTTCTGGATGTTTGAAGTATTTTCTCCTTGACCTGGAAACTCTGGAATTTGGCAACAATATTCCCAGGAGTTTTCTTTTGGGGATCTTTTTCAAGAGGCAATCAGTGGATTCTTTCAATTTCTATTTTACCCTCTGGCTCTAGAATATTAGGGCAGTTTTCCTTGATAATTTCTTGAAAGATGATATCTAGGCTCTTTTTTGGATCATGGCTTTCAGGTGGTCCAATAACTTTTAAATTATGTCTCCTGGATCTATTTTCCAGGTCAGTGGTTTCTCCAATGAGATATTTCACATTGTCTTCCATTTTTCATTCCTTTGATTCTGTTTTATAATATCTTGATTTCTCATAAAGTCACTAGTTTCCACTTGCTCCAATCTAATTTTTAAGATGGTATTTTCTTCAGTGGTCTTTTGGACCTCCTTTTCCATTTGGTTAATTCTGCCTTTCAAGGCATTCTTCTCCTCATTGGCTTTTTGGAGCTCTTTTGACATTTGGGTTAGTCTAGTTTTTCAGGTGTTATTTTCTTCAGTATTTTTTTGGGTCTCCTTTAGCAAGTCATTGACTTGTTTTTCATGGTTTTCTTGCATCACTCTCATTTCTCTTCCCAATTTTTCCTCTACTTCTCTTACTTGCTTTTCCAAATGCTTTTCGAGCTCTTCCATGGCCTGAGACCAATTCATATTTTTCTTGGAGGCTTTTGATGTAGGCTCTTTGACTTTGTTGACTTCTTCTGGCTGTATGATTTGATCTTCTTTGTCACTAAAGAAGGAATATAGAGTTTGGGTTTGAGTCTGAGTTTGTTTTTGCTGCCTGTTCATGTTCCCAGCCAACTACTTGACCCTTGAGCTTTTTGTCAGGATATGACTTCTTGTAGAGTAGAGTACTTTGTCCCAAGCTTAGGATCCAAGCACTGCTGTTTCAGAGCTACTTCTACTCCATCATCACCCCAGGCTGTGTCACAGCAGCACTCTTCCTCCCCCAAGAACCACCAACCACGACTGCAATTCAGATCCAAGCAGGGCACAGCAAGAAAATCTGTCTTTGTGCCTACAAAGCACTCCTTGCATTCCTGCTCTGACCTGCTGCTAGATTCCTCCCACCATGCAAGCCATGGACTCAGGAAGCTGCTGATGCTGGCTCTCTGGAGGCAGCCTCAGGAGCTTCCTGCTACCACCACTGCTGCATGACCTCCTCCATCCCCAGAGCTGGTGGCCAGATCTCTCTGAACTCAATCCCACCATTTCCCCCTAACCTGCTCTTTGGCGTTTGTGGGTTGAGAAATCTGGTAACTGCCACAGCTCACTGTTTCATGGCCCCAAGGCCTCTTCTGGCTGGCTGATTCTGGGCCTGGTCTGTCCCAGCGCAGCCCATGCTGCGCTACCCTCCACTCTCAGCACTGTGCAATAGACCCTTCCCAGGGACCACCCAGGCTCTCCTGGGCTGGATATCTGCTTCCCTCTGATATTTTGTGGGTTCTGCAGCTCTAGAATTTGTTCAGAGCCATTTTTACAGGTGTTTGGAGAGATTTCAGGGGGAGCTTAAGCAAGTCCCTGCTTTCCTGCTGCCATCTTGGCTCCATCCCCCTTCTTATACTATTCTTAAATATGTGTTGACCCATTTGGTGCCCTTGGGCTTAGACCTAGACAACCAGTATTGATGCTGTTATAATCATATCCCTGCTTCTTCCTCTCATAGCAAATCTCTCTAACCAGGGTAAGTTAAAGCTGTGATTTTTTTTTAATGATGCATCTCTTACTGTTTTCAATCTGAGACTATGGTCAATACTTGTTCTCAATGGGAAGTGATCCTTGATAAATGAATCCACCCAAAGCTATGATTATTAGAACTTGTTTAAGGTTAGGTCTTGTGGAACTGTAATTTATATTATTCTTTGCATGAGTCCAGGTATGATTATCAAGAAATGCTATTGAACCAATGATCCATAATGCCAGTAAATCTATAGGGGTGACATCTATGAATTATAGGTAAAGTTCTATCTCATGGGGAAGGCTAGGGAAAGGACTCTTGGCATGGGCTGAAGTAGGATATTCCTTACTTGATTTCCCTAATATGATGTTTCCCCTTGAATATTAAGTTTCCTACCTGGCTGACTCTGAGCCTGACTGTGACATTTTCTCAATACAATCGGCTACCTATATGACTCTTGCCTGGGATTAACTTTACTATAGCTATGTCCCTACAGCAGTAAGGCAAGATTCATGACCTCGAAGATGACCATGAACAGGCCTGAATGGTTCAGAATCACGAAGTATAGGAAATTCTCTAGATAGAAGGCAGAGGAAGTATAACATTTATTTAGACACAAGAGAATCCAGTCCCATGACCAATAATTCCAATTCCATATAGTAGCAATTATATTCCAAAACCAGTAAGCCCACTTCAATGTAGCAACAAGGAAATTATAACAAAGTATTATAGCAAGGAGCCAAGCCATACTGTAACCTCCCCCCTGCTAGGGCCTTCCTGTAAACAATCACTTACGAATCCTAACTCTCTGCTCAGGACTCTCTCCTGCAGCTCTGCTGACTTTGCAACTCTTCCTTGATCTCTGCAACTCTCTCTTGTTCTGCACTCTCTGCTCTGCAGTATCTCTCAATGCTGGCTCTCCTTCAGTGTCTGCTACCTCAACGTCCTCTCGATGTCTGCTTCTGAATCCTGTCGCTCTCCATTCTGCTGCCCCCAGTTCTGGGCTCTCTTTTTACAGAGTACTAGAACTCAGGTCTCTGATTGGCTGAATCCATGATTGACTAGAACTCAGTGCATATACCATTGGCTTGGTCTTAGCAACTCCTCTTGGGGCCCTGAGGGCTTCTCACCCACATCAGTTTAGCACCTAGTAAGTAGGAGATTTAGGCCTTCTTACAAACAAAGACATAATCAGGCTTTCCCACCTAGGCCACCTGAAGCATATTGAATGGGTGGGGAAGATCACATTAATACTACAATTCCTGTTTTCCTTTTATGGCAAATTTCTATAATCATAACAGGTGATCAGTATGAACACAATATTAAATCTCTATCTAATAGGCTAATACTGGAGCACGTATGAGTGACTATAATAAGATGCAGGTGTATAAAACCTGAGCTATTCAGCCTAGAATTATAGAACTTTCTATATCCTAAACAACTAATCAGATCAATACTTGGACTAGTCATCTGCCTGTTACTAGTTATATGCTCCTGTATAAGATAAGGTCCTTTAATATCTTACAATAATATTGAAATAATTAGGCAATGATGTAAGAATTTGTGAAACCAGGATATAATTCTATTATTTAGTGAGGTTAATATCACATACATTTTCTGTTCTGTGTTAAAGAATTTCAGTAGAATTTGTTATCTTAAAAGAAGGGTGACTTGTGATCTATCTTGTGTTACCTTAAAGAGACATCCAATTTTACTCAAGGTTATTATTTAACATGGGATTTACACTTGTTTAGAGGGCATGCTCTGGAAGTTAAGCAAATTACACAAGAATCTGAAAAGGATTTGAGAGCAGTGGTCTATTTGGCTATAATAACTAGTTCATTTGAACATGGTTAGTAACTGAACATGTTTTACTATAAACAACTCATTTAATATAATCTGGAATATACCCCATCAAAGCATTTGGTTACAATTGGAATAAAATAAGTGTCTCTCAAAGAATGCTGTTATCTTTGTGCTCCTGTACAGGATTAATTCCTTAGCACACAGCTAAAGGTGAATAACTAGAGTAAATAATGAAGTAAATAGCTACAGTGAAAATTTTTTGAGAGAATAACAAACTCAAGTAATTATATAAAAGTTGGGTTCAGAATTTTCTGATTTTTCAGTTTGAATTTGAATTTCCTAAAAATGTCAGCATAACAATTTGCTAACGTACATCAATTATAGGTACATTATAGCAGTTATAGGTAATAAAATGAAGTTCCATCCCTTCCTGGAACTTGAATCTGAGGTGAAGAATGAAATAGATGAACACCTGAAGTTAAATGATGGTGGAATCAGTGCCATCTTAAAAGGAACTTTTTTTGCCTTAGCCTATGTAACTATATCAGCAGATATCGAGTTCATAATTAAGAGGGCCCATTCTACAAATCAGATCCTCCTAGATTCTTTTAGATTCTCCCTTCAGCCTGGCAGTTGCTGGCAGCATTCAACCATCTGGTTTAGGTAAGGATCAGAGCAGCAAGGAATATGGAAAAATGTAAATTCTCTGGTATAGAGGCTTCTAATTTGACGTTCATAAGGTTTGAGCCAGATCTTACACCATGACCAAGTTTACCAAAGTAAACTCGAAGAAACAGTGTTGAATTGTATTAATATCTATTTTGCAAGAGATTTTAATAAGAAAAGGGCACTCTGCAAGTGACCTGAGCTGGAGAAGCAGATCTATTAAAAAAAGAAGCTGCTCTGAAACTCCACCTATTCCAGACTGCCTAAGAGGAGAGATTTCCAGAGGACCAGAGGACTGCAGTAGATGTTCTCAGAAACCAGACAGTTGTTGATGGACTGATGAAATATACAATGGGAGTCATTTCTAAGAAAGACTGCACCCTGGTTCTTTGTAAAGCTTGCTTGCATGCTGGGAATTGCTCCCAACAGCTCCTGTATTATTTTCAATCTCTTTTCCCCTTCCCCTGTGTGTGGGCTACAAGACCCTTACCAATATAATATAAAAATTCATAAAATAAAGAGGAGTCTCAAGGAAGAACAGAAAGTATTTATTCAATTCTCGGGAGAAAGGGGCGTCACCTCCACTAGGATGGACCAGCGGAATGAAGCAAATTACAAAAGGCAAGAGACCGATGTATATCCTAACTCAAGAAAGCTCCCGCCCACTGCTATTCCTCCTCCCTATTGGCTGGGAGGTGGGCTTACAACCTAGGCACGAAAAACTAGACAAAGAAACAGGAAATCAGACACAGACCATCGCAACTAGCTGCTGATGTGGCAGTAATATGGCTAAAGTAAAGGAGAGGAATGGGGGGTGGGCGGAATGCTTTCCTGGAGCAGGGAACAAACAATTGCATGTAATTCATTATATCCTTATTTGGTAAAAACTTTGTGCTAGCACCAAGAGAGAGAGAAGGGAGGAGGGCATTTATTGCCCCAAGCCCTGAATTTCTAAACGTTAGGTAATCAAATTCCTATAGGGTTAAATCTCAAGTTTATTCTGTCCTCCTATATCCTACTTATTTTATCAATAGGAAAAGAAAATAATTCCTATATTCTCCCTCTGTGAGGTCTTCACAAGAATATCTCCCACTCACCTATACCATTAAATGTTTTCTATACCAGTTAGTGACTCATTGAAAAAGTGGTGCCTCCTCAGGGAATCAGAAGGGGGAAAATGATAGAAATATTGTTAATATCAAACATAATATTCCCTTCTCTGTCAAAAGGCCATACTGACAGTAAGAAAGCCCCTCCCTCTCAACAATCCTAGGAATGTCATCGTATTCCTGCTCCTGAGAAGTTATACTCAACTAGGTTGGGCGGAGGCCCTTGTAAAAACAGATCTAACTTAAGCTAGCCACAGCTACCAAAGTGACCAAATGTCCTTGCCTCTCTTGTTAAGATTTATAGCAAATTTGATCATAAAGGGTAAAACAACCAAAATGAGTTGGGTTTTCTTGCTCAGATTATTAAGGGTGGCTAGGGCATCATGACCAGGACTCAGTCCTCATATAACCTCAGCCCCGCAACCACCATTTTTTCCTCCTGAAAGTATAAAAACCTTTCTGTAAGTATTCTTGGGAGAAATCCATGTACTCAGATATATAGGTGGCCCAGGATCACAAGCTTGCACCCCTTTTTATCTTGATTAAATATGCCTTTTTCTTCCATTTATGAGTTTGATTTATTTTAGGACTAGACTTCAGTACATCTGTACATTTCCCTTTATTATCAACGGACGGCACATTGGTAGAATCAATGAGGTTACCAAGAGCAACAGCAGTAGCCACTAGCACCATTATGAAAAGAACAAACATGTATGTATAAAAGAATAAAGCGTGTGGCAGTCTTTCAAGCGTATCAAAGGGCACGAGACCAAAAGCTTCTTCTCACAGAAACAGACTCGCACCAAAATCCCTGAGGATCATTTTACAACATTTTATATAATTTTTGCAATTTCAATAAGACCCAGAGCCTTTCATTAATGATCAGCTAGAAGAAGAGCTGAACCCAAGCTTCTTTGTTCTCTGAAGTTTGCTCAGGGAATACCTTTTTCTCCGTCACCAAGGCCAGATTGGGCTGACCAGAGAACATACTTTCCCATGTTAACCATTAAAGGATGAGACCCTAATCCCGAGAAACTACCTCGCTTAATATTTTATGGGCGTATACTATGTTATGGAATGTTAATGGTAAGTTAAACACAGAAACGCTGTGCTATAGTTTCAACTGACCCTTGTCAACACTCTTACCTTATTGTATTTACAACCTATTTCATTAAGGAAAATCCTTGTCTGGTATCATAGTTAAACATACATGGGGATCATAAAATTGATTAACAAAAAAACATGCTGAATTGTGACTGTTGTAAAAAATATTTAAACCTGTTCATTCTTCTGTACAAGTCAGTCTGGCTTCATACATGTATGTCTATCCACTATGCTTAAGAGAATAAATGAATGAGTAATATGAATTTTCCATATGTGAACCTGGATGTTGGTTAAAGGAAACAACAGACTAGATAATAGAAAAATTGTATTATTTATATATTAATTCCCATAAGCATAGCCAACAGACATACATGTATGAGATTGAGCCAGAGAATGTCTGACTGATTTGTACAGAAACATGAACAGGTTTTATATTCTTTAGAACAATCACAATTCAGTATGTTACTTAAATTTATGATTCTCAGGTATGTTTGACCATAAGACAAGGATTTCTCTTAATTGAATAGAGTTGTAAAGGATGTTGACAAAAGTCAGTTGAAACTACAACCCAGCGTCTCTGTGTCTCATTACATTCCATAACATAGCATATACCTGTAGAATATTAAGCAAGGTGATCTCTCTTGGGATTAGGGTCTCATCCTTAATGACTAACAAGGGTCAGCCTAGTCTGGCTTTTTGACAGTGGTAAGGGTATTTCCTGAGCAAACTTTTAGAGAGAACAAAGAAGCCCAGGTCCTGGATCTTCATCCAGTTACTCATTAATACAGGCTCTGTGTCTAGTTGAAATTAAAAATGATATAAAATAGTATAATATTTTCCACATTTCCTCCTTTTGGTCAAAGGCAAACTGAAAGTTTCACCTGTAGACCAAGGAAGAATGGGAAAGGAAAAACAAAATATATGATAAAAAATAATAACAACAAAACAAAAAGAAAAATTACTCCTCTTCCTTTGTTGACTGGGGAGATGTGCTAATCTCCATGTCCATGGTGGGCCCCGAAGACCAGGGGAAAATAACCATGGATAGCATTATTTTATTTGCTAAGGTAGTAGAACATTTAGGAGCCAAAGTTAGCCCTAGTCTAATTCCTAGTAGGACTAGAGTAAATAGAGTAAGCATCCCAGAGGCAGAAAGAAGGAGGGATCTGAGTAAACTACCTAACCTGGGGGAAAGAGAACTAAACATATCATACCATTTGTCTGTCACAGCTTTTTCCCTTAACTGGGTGGCATGAGAGTGAAAATCATTTATGCTATCCTGTATCTGCTGGGATTTGTTAACATAAAAACAGCATTCCTCTTCTAGGAAGACACAGACACCCCCCTGGGCTGCAAGGAGCGCATCAAGCGCTCTTCGATTTTGCAAGACCATTCCAGCTAGAGAGCCAAGTTCATTCTGCATATTTCCTATCACTTTGGCTATCCGGTCATTCATGTCAGCCATCTCTCGGGACAGATCTCTGTAGACGTCATTTGCAGTGATAAGTCCTGCTGCTCCTACTCCTGTAGCTGCCAGGATGCTACCTCCTACTATGAGGGGCAGGATTGGGATTGCACGTCGGAAACGAAAAGGCCTGGCAGGAGAGCTGGGTTCAGCAACAATCAGGTCTTGAAGTGATACAGGTATTGGGGTGGTGCCTGGAATATATCGGAGGTCTGGTATTGCTTGGACAATGGTGCATAGTCCTGTCCATCGGGGAGGAAGGGTTTGATAAAGGGAATCACCACATAGGAAAAACATTCCCAGGGACCTTGGTAGAGTAAGTGAAAAAATAAGAGATCCTGGGAATTGGTTGACAGTTACTCTGGATCCCCTTAAAGTGTAGGAGCCTTTACCATAGATTGAGGGAGTATTATTGTACAGGAGCCGGGACTCGGAAAGAAGTAGGCCCATGGAAGGGTTTAGGCAAGGATTGTTGGTTATCCCTCCAGAGACAGGGCCATACCCATTTTCTGCCCATAAGTATCCTCGATAGTGATCCCAGTAAATTGTTTCATTCCCTGTTTTATCAGGCCAAAGCTTAAGACAGGACCCAGGAGAGAAATTTACATTGATAAGAGACCAGTCATTATAACAGGGATTGGCACCAGCTCTAGCTGGCCGTCCTGAACAGTACCAGGAATCAGAGTTACCCTGGGTTGTATTTGTTCCTAGAATCCAAGGAGAGGGTAGGGACATATAGATAGAATTTGATTTTTCTTCCATAGATTTGCCAGGGCGAATCCAGATTGTGTAGTTGCATTGTGCAGGGTCAAGGCTCCCTACCGGGATTCCCAAGGAATGATTAGATAGGTAGCAAAAAGCAGCAGAAGAGTCTGTGGAAGCCCATGTTGCCTTTGAGAATACTGGGCCCTGAGAAGCATTCAAATGTAAACGGATTCGGTTTTTCCTCAAATGCTTTCGGAAATAGGGGGCACTTAGGAGGAGGTCGAATTCTCGGTCAGACTTAGCCTGCTCAGTCTTGCAAAATACAATTGGCTTTTCAAGAGTTCCTTTCTCAGAAAACTTTAAGCCATCAGTGGGGTGGGCTTGAGCAATCAACTTAACAGACCCCCAATCAGAAGCAGAAATAGGTTGCACTGAAGTATGTCCCAGAGGGTCAATGCACAACCAGCAACTGGACAGGTTAAATAATCTGACTGCCTCCTGGCCCAATTTCCACATGGGGTGAATAGAGGAATGGGGGGAAAAACTTCTTTTTCCCTGTGGTTGGACATCCCCAGAGGTGGATAGCCACTGTGAGGCAATTATAATCCAGCAAGTGGAGTAAGCTGCAAAGGGGCTCAAAGTGGGGAAAGTAAGGGGCATAGTGAAGTACAGAGTAACTAAGTAAAGTAAAATAACCAGTCTTAAGGGGTTTAGATGGGGAGGGAGCTTCATTTCTCACAGGCCTCGTCCAGATTCTTGGGAGAGCAGTCTACGTCTGATGTCGTCTTATTCTGGCCCCTTCGTAACCAGAGGGCAAGGTCTCCTATTGGCTCAGATGTCCACTCGGGAGCAGGAGCAGTCTTTAGATGTGACAGATGGATCCAAGAGTCTATTCCTTGGAGCTTAGCAGCAGTAGAGGTTGTGAGCAGTACTTGGAAGGGTCCTTTCCACCACGGTGGCGCTTCCAATATACCCAGTCTCCAGGAGAGATAAGAGAACTGGTCTCAGGTGGAGGACGTAGAGAATGAGACTGAGAGACAAGGTCCTGAACCTGATGAATTTGCTGACTAAGTTTAACACAATATTCTCAAAGACAATGAGAAGATCAGCTGGGGTAAGGGGCATTGGTCTCCCGGTGACAATCTCATAGGGGGAAAGTTTAGTCTTGCCCACAGGTCGAGATCGGAGGGCAAGGAGGGCAATGGGCAGCACCTTGATCCATGGTGCCTGGAAATCTGAGGTTAGTTTTCCTAGTAACCCTTTCAATATCCCATTAGTTCTCTCTACCAACCCTGATGATTGGGGGTGATAAGCACAATGTAGATGCTGGCGAATTCCCCAAGCCTCCAGGGTGGCTCTGAGTCCCTGACCTGTAAAATGAGTTCCGCGATCACTGTGAATTTCCCGTGGTACCCCCCAATAAGGGATGACGTGTTCACATAGGGCCTTTCCTACTACTCCTGCAGTGGCTGCCTGACATGGAAAAACCTCTACCCAACTGGAGAACATACAGACCATAACAAGGGCAAACTTATAACCTCAGCGAGGAGGTAGCTGGATGAAGTCAATTTGCCAGATCTCAAAGGGTGATGAAGGGAGTGGAAAACCACCTCGGGGAGGCCTAAGGGGCTTGGAGGGGTTGTACAGAGGACAAGACTGACATCCGGACACCACCTCTTCAGCCACCCTTTTCGATATCCCCCACCAATGCTGAGAAGCGAGTTCAAAAAGCTTATCTGGTCCCCAGTGACACAGGTGATGCAGGTGGCTTAGTAAGGGTCGGTGAAGCTGTTGAGGAAGAACAACCCTCTGTCCATGTTTCCAAAGTCCCGTTTCAGAGTCTCTGGTGCTGTTGTACCAGAAGCGAGCGAGACACACCACAGAGTATAAGTTTTAAGTGGAGAATTTATTAGCCAGCGGCCATTGGGGTACGGCACCACAAATCAATGGCCATGTGTTGAAGCGAAAGAGTAGTTTATATAGAGAATTTACATGCCAAGTCACAGGGTGGTCTGGGGGTACAGGAACAAAGGTCCTGGCTGATCAAAGATTCAGTCAGGTTATTGTACTAGTGGGATAATCTCATTTACATTCCTTGGTGGAGTCACAGAGCCCCAGGGATATCTGCTAGAAAGGGTCTGCCAGGTTATCCTTCAGTGGGATGGTCCTATCTATTGACATTCCTTGGTGGAGTCACGGAGTGGGGGGGGGGGGGGGTTGCTAAATGCCAAAGCTATCTGAGTCCATTCTTTCTGGGGGTGCTTGTCAGTAGCTAGGGGTTTCTCAGGGGTTCCTAATTTTCCTTGTATCACAGTGCATCCTTGCAGTTTCCACTGTTGTACTGTTTCTGGAGAAATCAAAGCTTGAGCCTCCGTTAAAGTTACCAAATCAATAGGCGGGGATGTGGAGGGAGAGGTGCAGGAGACCATTACAGGGACTGGAGGTGAGAGGGCTACCTCCTTAGCAGCCTTATCAGCTAAGTTATTCCCTATTGCTTCGGGAGTGGATTCTCGAGAATGTCCGGAGGTTTTGATAACAGCCACCTTCCTGGGGAGTAATGGACAATCTAGTAACCTAGAGACCTGCTTACTGTTCCTTATGGGCTGTCCAGTGGAAGTTAAAAACCCTCACTGCTTCCACAACATTCCAAAATCATGGGCCACCCCAAAAGCATATCTGCTATCTGTGTAGATGTTAATCTTCAGCCCCCTTCCCAACTCACAGGCCCTTGACACTGCTTCTAGCTCTGCCTGTTGTGCTGAATGAGCATGGGGGAGGGGGCCCGACTCCAATATCTCAGTTACCGTGGTGATGCTGTAATCTGCTACCATTTGTCCCTCAGAGTTCCGTAGGCAGGATCCGTCGGTAAACACCGTGAGGTCAGCATCTGAGATGGGTGTTTCTTGGAGGTCGATTCTTGGAGTCAGTAGATGGTCCAGGATTGTAATGCAGTCATGATTGGCGGTGCTGACTTCACGATCATCCACGAATTGATCTGTCTTGAGACTAGGAATAGTGTCTAAAAACTCAGCAGGATTTAGTACGTTTAGTCTTTCGATGGTGACCTGGGGTCGCGCCATTAGTTGGGTTTCAATTTTTGCTAGGCGGCTGCTTGATAAGTGTTGGGTGTGATGTGAATTTAGGAGAGCCTCAATTGCATGGGTTACAAAAAGTGTCACAGGTGAATCGAGTATAATGTCCTCACTTTGTTTAAAAATCTCAGTTATAGCAATAACGTTTCTCAAGCAAGGTGGTAGGGCTCTGGCTACTGCATCCAGCTGTTTGTTATAATATCCTACTGGTCTGTAACGATCCCCATGTTTCTGAGCTAAAACTCCTATTGCATTTCCTCCTTTTTCCACAGCAAAAAGTACAAAAGGCAGGGAGTACTTAGGAAGACCTAAAGCTGGGGGCTCAGAGAGGGAGGTCTTTATGGATTCTATGGCCTGGTGCTGCTCTTCAGATAGGGAAAGGGGGTCGGGACTTTGGCGTCGCAAGGCATCATACAAGGGGCGGGCAAGGACAGAGAATTCAGGTATCCAGGATCGACAGTACCCAGCAAGACCCAAAAAGGCCAGAGGTTGTCTTTTGGACGTTGGGAGGGGAAAATCGCGGATAGCCTGAATTCTTGAGGGATCTAGTGAAACACTGCCTTGGGAAATCACATGCCCGAGGAATTTTACAGAAGGGCGGCAAAACTGAAGTTTGTCCCGGGAAGCCTTATGGCCATTCAAAGCTAAAAAGGTTAGGAGCGCTATGGCATCACCCTTCCCTGTGGCTAGATCAGAAGAGCAGAGTAACAGGTCATCTACATATTGAAGAAGTACTGAACCATGGGGAAGGACAAGTGAGGCGAGATTATCATGCAGGGCCTGACAGAAGTAGGAGGGGGATTCAGTGAAACCTTGAGGGAGTACGGTCCAAGTATATTGTCGTCCTTCCCAAGTAAAGGCAAAGAGGTATTGGCTAGAGGGGTGCACGGGGATAGAAAAGAAAGCGCTACAGAGATCGACCGCAGTGAACACAGCAGCAGTTGGGGGAATGAGGGATAAGAGGGTGTGGGGATTCGGGACTACGGGGGAGCGGGGTTGAACAATGGCATTGACAGGACCGAGGTCCTGAACGAGGTGCCAGCCTCGATTGCCAGGCTTTTTGATAGGGAAGATAGGGGTGTTACATGGAGAGGTACAAGGGACAATCAATCCCTTTGAAAGGAATGTCTGGAGGAGGGGTCCAGCACCTTCAACGGCAGCGCGGGGGAGGGGATACTGACGGAGACACGGAAGGGGTCGGGAAGGGTCAATCTGAACCTCTATGGGGGCGGCTGTGGAAATCCGCCCAATGTCTGTATGATCCGTGGCCCACAATTGGGGAGGCACCTTGGCCAGGGACAGCTCTTCCTCAGAGGTCCCAAGTACCCCGGACTGAGGAAGGAGAGATAAGGCTGTTATCGGCGCTGAGATAGGGGAGCGGTGATCAAGCTGAAAACCAGTTGGTGTGAAGCTTAATACCGCAGAGAGGAAGGACAGGATATCTCGGCCAAGAAGGTGACAAGGGGCTCCAGGGACAAGGAGGAAGGTGTGTTGAAAGTGGTCCTGGCCAAGGGTGACAGAGAGAGGAAAAGTCCTGAAAGCCCGGAGAGGCTTATTAGAGACCCCCACCACTAATAAACTATCATTACTCCGAGGAAGGGGAGTGGGGAATTTGCAGGGATCCAATACTGACAGGGTAGCACCGGTATCGACCAGAGCCAAAAAGGGGTGTCCTTGTACTACCACAGTTCCCCTAGTTGGGAAAGGGGCAGAGAGGGGAAGATAGAGATTGGATCCTGCAACCCTTGCTCGGAGCACCCCTATGATTGTTGTGAGGAATTTTTGCGATTCCGGCGTTTCTGTTTCTCCACAACCTTGAGGCGGCTTTTACATTCAGATTTCCAATGCCCAGGTTTCTTACAATAGTGGCAGATGCCAGGTTTACGGTCCTCTACCTTGTTAGGATTTGGGCCTAGGTTTGGGATAGGAGCTGTTAGTTGCTGAAGCTGCATAGTATAAACTTGATCTTTTTTGGTTCGGAGCTCCCTTTTTGCTGTTAAGTCCTCCTCAGCCTGTGCTGCTAGGGTCTGGGAGAGCTAGGAGGCAAGCCCAGCTATAAATTGAGGGTGTTTAGACTGCCATTCTGGCTGGGTGATTTTTATATTTCGTGATAGAGAAGGTTGGAGATTATTAACGAAATAAGAGAGAAACTGGGTCTGACCTCCTCCTTCCTTATCATGGACTAAGCCAGAGTTAGCATCAAAAGCCTCAGCTAAGCGATTATAAAATTGGAAGAAACCTCATCAGGTTTCTGAGTAACACATTTAATTTTAGAAAAGTCTACAAGTCTGGGAAAGGCTGCTGGGATAGCTTCAATTAGGGCTTCACCTAAAGCTTTAGCCTCGTGATAGTGATTTTCCTGATTTTTACAAGCGACCCAATCCTTTTTTTGCATTTCCTCAATGGAGGCTTTTATCCCTGCCTTTTTCCACCAGTTGCTAGCTTCACCCTTCCCAACCAAAATCACCACTAAGAGGCAAATGTCAGGGATCCCCGGACTGTAAGACTGGAGGGTGACCCTGAACTGATCAGCAAAGCCTATGGGGTCTTGGCGAGGATCAGGAAAATCCTTTTTTATGGCCTGCAATTCGCCCCATTCCCATGGCTTGAAGTTATACTGAGTGGTGGACCATAACAAGGGTTATGGTGGGTTTAGCTTGGTGTCTTGACCTTCGACTGCTACAGTCTGAGGGCTTTGTTTACTGACTACCTTAAAGGGATAGGCCCCAATGGGATCAGGTTCAGGCTTCTGATCTATAGGTGGAGTATCAAGATCAGAGCCTTTAAGGGGGGAGGAAGGGAAAGGGGAAGGAAGCAAATGTGTCGGAGCAGAATTGTCTTCCTCTAGACTAGAGGGAGGGAGGGAAGGTGAAGAGAGTGGGCGGGCGTAGCAAGGAGGCCTCCCTATCCTTCTTTGTATCAGAGCTCTCAAGGGGAGGGAGGGAAGAGGGAGGTAAGGAGCAAGGCGGAGGGAGTGGAGGAGGAGCAGTGGCTGCAAGTGAAGTACAGACTGAGGCCTCTGGACAAGAGGGAGGGGTGGGGTAGAGGGGCTTAGTAGGCACAGTGGAGGGAGGGGGTGGTGCTGGAATAGCTTTGCGAGCCTTAAGAGAAGCTGCTTCTGCTTTTCGCTCTCGCTCTGCCATCTCAGCAAACCAATGATGAAAACATTCCCACTCCCGGGTGGATGTTTTGTTGGCCTTTAAACTTAATTTGGTCTTAAGATAAAAGTAATTTTGATCGGTCAAAAGAGCCCCATCTCGGCCAACATAGATTAGGGCTGTCTTTAGTTAACTGAGACCAACGTTGGCAGTATTTGTGATCACCTGATTGATAATGACTTGACATATAAGAAGCCGGGGTCTTATCGGCTGGATTCCTAATTTTAGTTTTTGATTGACCCATAGCAAATTCCTAGATGATCAGTATTTCCAGGGGATCTATGTGCGTTTGACCGCAGATCTGTGTTTTACCACAGATTGATCCCTGCCCCCAGAGCTAGCTTAAGGGAATTTCGGACTTCAACCAACCTAGTGGGAGTCCTTGGAAGCTGAGGATAGGAATGAACTTACCCAACTCTCGTCAAGGTTAAGACTCCAGGAAAAATGGATCCTGTGGCGCCTGAGTCAAAGCGTTGCTGAGATTGGGGTGCAGTTCTCCTATGGCATCAGTTCCAATCTGCGTCACCCCAGCACCAAACTGTGAACCTGGATGTTGGTTAAAGGAAACAACAGACTAGATAATAGAAAAATTGTATTATTTATATATTAATTCCCATAAGCACAGCCAACAGACATACATGTATGAGATTGAACCAGAGAATGTCTGACTGACTTGTACAGAAACATGAACAGGTTTTATATTCTTTAGAACAATCACAATTCAGCATGTTACTTAAATTTATGATTCTCAGGTATGTTTGACCATAAGACAAGGATTTCTCTTAATTGAATAGAGTTGTAAAGGATGTTGACAGAAGTCAGTTGAAACTACAACCCAGCATCTCTGTGTCTCATTACATTCCATAACATAGTATATACCTGTAGAATATTAAGCCTAGTCTGGCTTTGTTGACAGAGATAAGGGTATTTCCTGAGCAAACTTTTAGAGAGAACAAAGAAGCCCAGGTCCTGGATCTTCATCCAGTTACTCATTAATACAGGCTCTGTGTCTAGTTGAAATTAAAAATGATATAAAATAGTATAATATTTTCCACACATATCACCTACCTTGTTTGCCTACTTTAACCAAACTTTCAGGTTAATATCCTTTATTGATCCCAGTCCAAATTTTCTCCTCAAAAATTTAGGTGTGTGTTCATCTGACTTTAGATTGAGAAACTGCTTAATAGAGGTATTGAGAAAAACTGTAAAATAGCACCAATGCTAAGCAGAACAAAAGTTTCCTGAGCCCATAAAGGAAGCCTCCAGTTTTCAGATTTTTCTAAAGTTTTCTTGCTATCTACACTAAGAGGCCAAGTGATTTGCCCAGGGTCACACAGTCGTTATGCCAAGGGAAGTACCTCAGAGGAGAGACTTGAATCCTCATGTTCCCAGCTTGGATAGTATTCCATGCTACCTCTCTAGTCTCCGAGCCCAGCAGGCTTTCACTACACCTGATATTGGCAACTCTGGCAAGGTCAGGTTGTCCTCAGATTCCTCGGTTTTGATTCTATATATAGAAACCATTCAGCTTTAATCTTTCCTGGACCAAAGCTTTAGTACTTTAAATTATCATAAAAGACGAGTAATTAACAAAGATTAAACTAAAGCAGTAAAGTATTCGCAGCCCAGCAGCTGCCCTCCTCCCCATAGCTATTCAAGAATGTAAATATACTAGGGAAAGGGCTTTGTCTCTTAACCTCAATGAACTATTCCTAGTATAATTCCACAATTTTCATATAATCACAAATCATTTTATAAACTACTACTATACTGTAAACTTTGCCAAGGATTGATCTCGTTTCTTTAGCAACCAAATTCTAGAGTGTTATGAGCTATGGGACAGACTTTCAACAGCAAAGCAGGAAGTTGTTGGGTGGGTGGAGGGACTAAAGAGTTGGGTCAAAATGGCTGGGACCAAGTTCACCCTCTGTTCTTAAAATGAGAAGCTTGAGAAAGCCTGCATGGGAAACATAAGAAAGAATTCTGTTTCCACGGGATTAGTATTCCCAGCTTTGTAGGGGTGATAATAGAAGTGATAAGAAGGTGTATGTCAGAGGTGAGTGGTTCTAATAAGAGCTGTGACCTAGCAGAATCCGGCTTCTGATTAAGAAAAAGGTCAGAAGCTTGTACGCATGCTTGACAAGCTGTTTGAGGGGGAACATATCCAGGAGGAGAACATGAAATGGGCAGTTCAAGAAATTGCATCTAGCCAATTGTAATATTAATTAAGTTGGGACTTTTCTATTGTTTTAGAATGCTAAATTAATTAAGTGCCTTTGATTGAGCCTTACTAGGTGCAAAGCCCCAGGCCCAAACCCCTAATTACTAGGTGCTAAGCCTATGTGTGCATGAAGCCTTCAGCATCCTAAGGTGAGTTGCTAAGACCAGAGCCAATAGTAGGTGCCTAAGTTCTGGTCACTTTTAGGCTTTCACTCCTGGAGGAGTGTTGGTATGGGACTCTGGGCAGCCACTCTAAGAGCCTCCCGGCTTGTCAACCCAGATGTTGATGGTTTTTTTGGTAACTATGAATTGTGATTTCGTCTGTTTATATTGTGTATCTTTGTAATTTGTTTGTATTTGCTTTGAAGTTCAGGCTGCTGGCTTTTCCTCCTGAACTAAGTGAGTTTATACGTATATGCTGGATTAAAGTAAGATTGTTAACCCTTTAACGTTGCTCTCCCTAGTAAAGCAGATCAAAAGAACCTGTGCTGGAAGTGTTCTGGTTGTTGGGCTTGTGTTGATCTTTCACCTCCACAACAGCTGCTAGCCAATTGTTCCAACACCAATGGAGAGCAAGGGGGGGCGGGGAATTCTAATTGGGAACAGGGCATAGAAAGCCTTGCATTTGTCTCAGCAAGTGTATTCCATTAGGAAGTTACCCCTTCACTAGGAATGTAAAATAAATGTAAAATAAATTGAGAACTTTCCTAGCTTCACAACAAGTATTGTTCTTTCTAGAGTAAGCACACTTCTCACAATCTGGGGGCTTATCATGGGCTCTAGCATCAGAAAGGGGAACCCACTATGGAAAATGGGAGGTGCCCCATTGATTTCCAACATCCCAAATATCCACAAGTGGGAGTTTACCCTTTTTGGACTGCTAACTTCCCAGGACTATTTTTGGTATTGCTGTGAACCCAGGAATTTGGGTAAAATAATAAGAGACATATATCTGAGGTAACCAGGAGACCCTGTGCACAGGTCAAGGTGAGAAAATTAACTGTTGTAAGTATCACTTTGATGGTTGGAGCATCCTACAGGTCTGAGAGGGGTTCTGGAAGGTGGCTGATCAGGGCCTATTTTGTGAATAGAACAGAAGGGAGAAGTCACAGTGAAGTTGTAAGGAAAAAGGTCTCAGCCCAGGAAGATAGGATTGGAGGAGTAAGGAGAGAAAGGCACCAGGGAAAGGGGGGTTGAAGATACCCCAGTTATCACCCATCCAAATATAGTCCTTTAGTGGATGGTGTAGAAATATCCCAGCATGTCCATGATGCTGGAGGAGGCAGAGATCTCTTGGGAAGGATATCCTTTTGAAATTGGCAAGAAGTCAGCCAGGGTAAATTACAACTCTGAGTTTTTATATGACTCCTCTGAATTCAAATTCGAAATTGGTTTCTAAATTTGTTTATTCATGTGCACTTTGTAATGTCTTGTCTGTGTTTGTGAGATGTTTTATGTTTTGTGGTGAGAGATTTAAAAAGCAGCTAGAAACACCTTTAAGGAATTTTTAAGGCTTGGAGAGACTCTCCAGAGGCTGGAAGATGGAGCTAGTAGCTTTTAGAAGTGAAAAAGAATCAGAACCCAGGCAACCCAGAGGAAGCAGGGGCTGAGAGGGAAAACAAGGTTGAACTCAGGTTTAATTACATCTCAGAGCTAAAGTTTGTATTTTATGTTTAAATTAAATCAATGTATATGATATCAAGCAAAGTGTTTAAAACTGCAAAATGCAGGGGTCTTCTGTCTGATAATGAAATCACTTTAGGGTTTCAATAGTTTGTTTAAAATGCATTATAAAAGCTCTTTGCAGAGGGTGGAGGGAGAAACATGGTTCTCTTGCTACGTAAATTGTTAGACATTTAACTCCCTCTAGTTTCCAAGGTGCAGAAAAGCAGAACAAAATTGGGGTGAGTATGAATTTTTTTTATTTGGAATGTAAAGGAAAATGGAGGCAATCTGAGAATGAAAGATTAGGAAACAGAGCAAAAATATTTGGAAGGTAGAAAAGAAAAAGGAATGCTTTGGATGGGAACAGAGAGCCCACGTGCTCTCAGCCTCTCCCTCCCTCATCCTTTTTCAGATGATTTGGGCATGTTGAGCCTGATTTTGAAAACCAATAGACAAAGTCATAAGGAATTATGACTATCTGCCTTTCTGGATGGATCAGTGGGAGGGTTTTGTTGAATTTAATATGGGTATTGGCTATGGTAGAGATATTGGTTCAATTAATTATTAAGCTCCAAAGGTGTCTACTTGGAAGGGAAGCTGACCACACCCTATTAGCATTGATTCAAACTCCTTAGGTCTTTTTGTCTGGGCTAAACCCTTTAGATAATCTGATTCAAACTTTTTTTTTTTGACAAAACTTTCCCAGAAGAATGAGAGTAAGGAGTTGAAATACCTAAAGCAGCACTTTATCTGAAGTCTAAAAGGGGGCAGGACTTCAGCTTCTTCTTTTTTTTTTTTTTGGCCTCACTTCATTTATTTATTTATTCATTCATTCATTTATTTCTTTAATATTTTTAGTTTTCAGCATTGATTTCCACAAGAGTTTGAATTACAAATATTCTCCCCATTTCTACCCTCCCCCCCACTACAAAATGGCGTATATTCTGATTGCCCCATTCCCCAGTCAGCCCTCCCTTCTGTCACCCCAATCCCCCCACCATCCCCTTTTCCCTTACTTTCTTGTAGGGCAAGATAGATTTCTATGCCCCATTGCCAGTATATCTTATTTCCTAGTTGCCTACAAAAACTTTTTTTTTGAACATCTGCTTTTAAAACTTAGAGTTCCAAATTCTCTCACCTCTTCCCTCCCCACCCACCCTCCCTAAGAAGGCAAGCAATTCAACATAGGCCACATGTGTATCATTATGCAAAACCCTTCCATAATACTCATGTTGTGAAAGACTAACTATATTTTGCTCCTTCCTGACCTATCCCCCTTTGTTCAGTTTTCTCCCTTGACCCTGTCCCTTTTCAAAAGTGTTTGCTTTTGATTACCTCCTCCCCCTATCTGCCCTCCCTTCTATTGTTCCTGCCCTTTTTTATCTCCTTCTTCCTTCTTTCCTGTGGGGTAAGATACCCAATTGAGTGTGTATGTTATTCCCTCCTCAGGTCAAATCTGCTGAGAGCAAGATTCACTCATTTCCCCTCACCTGCCCCCTCTTCCCTTCCTACAGAACTGCTTTTTCTTGCCACTTTTTTGCAAGATAATTTACCCCATTCTATCTCTCCCTTTCTCCCTCTCTCAATATATTCCTCACTCATCCCTTAATTTCATTTTTTTTTAGATATCATCCCTTCATTTTCAACTCACCCTGTGCCCTCTGTCTATATGTATATGTACATTCCCTTCAGCTACCCTAATACTGAGGTCTCATGAGTTATACACATCATCTTTCCATGTAGGAATGTAAACAAAATGGTTCAACTTTAGTAAGTCCCTTATGATTGCTCTTTCTTGTTTACCTTTTCATGCTTCTCTTGATTCTTGTGTCTGAAAGTCAAATATTCTATTCACCTCTGGTCTTTTCATTGAGAAAGCATGAAAGTCCTCTATTTTATTGAAAATCCACATTTTGCCTTGGAGCATGATACTCAGTTTTGCTGGGTAGGTGATTCTTGGTTTTAATCCTAGCTCCATTGACCTCCACAATGTCATATCCCAAGCCCTTCAATCCCTTAATGTAGAAGCTGCTAGATCTTGTGTCATCCTGATTGTGTTTCCACAATACTCAAATTGTTTCTTTCTGGATGTTTGCAGTATTTTCTCCTTGATCTGGGAGCTCTGGAATTTGGCAACAATATTCCTAGGAGTTTTCTTTTGGGGATCTTTTTCAAGAGGCAATCAGTGGATTCTTTCAATTTCTATTTTACCCTCTGGCTCTGGAATATTAGGGCAGTTTTCCTTGATAATTTCTTGAAAGATGATATCTAGGCTCTTTTTTGGATCATGGCTTTCAGGTAGTCCAATAACTTTTAAATTATCTCTCCTGGATCTATTCTCCAGGTCAGTGGTTTCTCCAATGAGATATTTCACATTGTCTTCCATTTTTTCATTCCTTTGATTCTGTTTTATAATATCTTGATTTCTCATAAAGTCACTAGCTTCCACTTGCTCCAATCTAATTTTTAAGGTAGTATTTTCTTCAGTGGTCTTTTGGACCTCCTTTTCCATTTGGCTAATTCTGCCTTTCAAGGCATTCTTCTCCTCATTGGCTTTTTGAAGCTCTTTTGACATTTTCTTCAGTATTTTTTTGGGTCTCCTTTAGCAAGTCATTGACTTGTTTTTCATGATTTTCTTGCATCACTCTCATTTCTCTTCCCAATTTTTCCTCTACTTCTCTTACTTGCTTTACCATATCGTTTTTGAGCTCTTCCATGGCCTGAGACCAATTCATATTTTTCTTGGAGGCTTTTGATGTAGGCTCTTTGACTTTGTTGACTTCTGGCTGTATGATTTGCTGTTGTTCCTCTACTTCTCTGTGTCTTGGTGTTGTGGGTTGAAAAGTCTGGTAACTGCCACAGCTCACTGATTCAGGGCGCTAAGGCCTGTTCTGCCTGGCTCCCAGTCTGGTGGGTCCGGGCACTCGCACTGGGCTCGCTCCCCTCTGCTCCCAGCACAGTGCAATAGATTTTACCCAGAGACCATCCAGGTAGTCCTGGGCTGGAGCCCTGCTTCCCTCTGCTATTTTGTGGGTTCTGCAGTTCTAGAATTTGTTCAGAGCCATTTTTTATAGGTGTTTGAAGGGTCCTGGGGGAGAGCTTTAGGCAAGTCCCTGCTTTCCAGCCACCATCTTGGCTCCACCAGGACTTCAGCTTTTTAAGGAAGGAGAAGAAAGGTCATTCAGAGCTGGGAATATACAGCCACATGTCTTTTTAAGGGAATATATGAGTTTGTGGATAATATTTCCTTTTAAAAAGAACAGAAGTATTGGAATTTAAAATATATATGTAATTAAAATGTTTACATAGTGTTATTTGATATTAAGAAATTTATTACCTGTATGGCCCCAAAGAAAGTTTTATTTTTTTTTTTCTATAAGGGAATAGTGGGGGAATTCACTTCCCAGGGATATCATAGTGAATCACAGTTTTAAAGTGCTTAACACAATGACTGGCATATGTTAGATACATTATTATTATTGCTCTAATTTAAGGTAATTGTTCCATACCTGATAACTTTGAAGTGGTTTTTAAATACCTAAAATAATAAGATAAATAATTTCTATATGTGATCATTTAGAAATGCAATTGATATTATCTGAAATTTATTGTTTGTGTTACTACTGTATTTCTAAATTGTATTGTATTTCTAAAGTTCTCTTAGATTGTAAAATTTGAGAGACAATTGTGAGGTAGAAATGATTTTTAAAGCAATTTTGGATGCGATAAAAAGGATGTGATAAAAATTTGATAACTTGAAACTGTTATATTTGGTTATAAACAAGTAATAATAATACTACTGATGTTTATTATGGTAGCAGAGTTTGCATTTGAAATCTTGGCTCTCATGAAAATATATACAATAGTTTAAAGTTATAGTTTCCACATATTAATGATGAGATGAATGATTCTCTGTGCAAAGTGATTTAGGAATACATTCACCTAAATTGATAATGGGTTGTTTCAAGTTTTAAATACATAATAATATTTAGGGCATTGTTACATTTCTAAATTGTGTAGTTTGGTAGACAAATGTATCATTTGTGTTAAAAAAGCAATTTCTCTTATGGTCCAAATGTTGTCAGAGAAAATTGAAATCAGGTATTTGCAAAAATATGTTTGTGAAAGGAAACTTGATAATTATACAAAGACCTTGTTTAAGATCTCCTCTTATAATTTTTGTTAATTTTGTGCAAGAGGTTTTTGTGACCAGAGAATTTAGGAATTTTGTGGTATTTGGGAATTAATAATATCAGGATACATTGTAAGCTGTTTTTAAGAAAGGGAAATATTTTTATGAAGAAATGTTTTGCAAAATCTTTTGTATGATTTTTAGAAAGCCTACTAAATTTCTATTTCTAAGCTAATTTGTTGCAGTAATTTGATACTGATGACAATTATATTCAAACCTACTGTGAATTTTCCATTTCTGGGTGAGACCCCAATACTTGGGGAGTTGTGCTTATATAGAGGCTCTATAGGGATTAAAGATGGATGACAGGGTAGGAGATACAAAATAGGGGAGACAAGGAATTTTATGGTCCAGGATAAGGGGGAAGTTCTATGGTATTTCAAGGTAAGGGGAAGAGACTTTGGAACACCTTCAGGTTAGAGAATAAACTAGGAAAGGGGGCAACTCTTAACCCCTAGGACATTGTTTTTATCCTCATCAGTGTCCTTGGATCAGCCTTAAATGGGTGCTTTCAGAGAAGCAGTCATTGGTTTGTTTTTAAGTACCCTGTGAAAGGACACTAGCCTCATTCAATGCGCTACTCTAAATTTTCTTCCTTAAAGTTGTAGTCTCTATGTAAAGCGTATTCAACAAAATTGAAGTCAAGTTTCAAATTGGTAAACTTTCCCTGAACAAGGGACTTGGTTAGCTGAGAATTTGCAAGTATATAGACACGATCTCTAGTGACTGGCTTTTAGGACAAATCTAAAATTTAGGATGTGAGTCCTGGTAAAGTTTTGACTAATGAAACTTGCCATCTGATCTCAAAGCTTCTGAGACTATAACAAATTGTGTTCTGAGTTCAACAGTCCACCATCTGGGGGAGATGCCATTAGCTAACCAAAGAGAATGCAACTGTTACGGGGGGAGGTCTGCATCTGTGAAAAAGCTGAAAGGACAATCCTAGCCTCCTACTCTACCAATCATACTCCTCCTCCATCGCCCCAGAACCACCCCTAGATCCCTCCCACAGTCTTTCTGCATATAAGCTCCATCTTGCCTCCATGAAGGTGCTCAGAATCAATCTAGCTCAGCTCAGATTCGATCTGGCCTGCTGTCATTAGCATCACAAGTGCTCAGACTCTTCAGTCTTCCCAATATGGCGAATCTTTAATAAACTTTGTTTTTCTCTTTGACTGAAAGAAGGCTTGAGTTGAATTCATTCAAGCAAGACCTGGTGTGTCTGTATTTTGGGGTTCCAAGCACCCCTAAACCTTAATATATGGTCCCCGACCTCATTATTATGGATGCTGATACAATAAGGATCATTTTGGGTTCACTCAGAGCATGCAAAAAATTATAGCATGTTAAATCAAAGTGGGCCAAAATGTCTTTTTCCTGATTGGCCAATCCAGGTTTTTGGTCTTTTTTAAATGATACGGGCCTCAAGCTGGTTCACAACAGCCATTGTCTTCCTCTGGTTTTCTTGCCTTTAGGGCAAGGGGATTTAGATGATAAGAATTGGTCTTTGCTTTCTCTGGATGTCTTCCCCCTTTGGAGAAAAGAGAGATCTAAATTCCCTAAGGAGAATGTCTGCCTCAGTTTACACCAAACTTTCGGTTTCTTTTTTTCTCCTTTAATTTGGACACCTCCTCCTCAAGAACACAGACCCTATTCTTAACCTTCCTTTTTCCTGATCTCAATTGTAGGATATTTCCTTTGATAATCATTTTTTATATCAATCTAGTAACTTCAGTAAGGGTCAGACTGATTAACCAGAAGAGCCTGATCCTAACAATCTCTTTGTTCTCTGAATACCTTTTCCTATGTCAACAAGGCCAGATGGGGCTGACCTAAGAATATTCTTTTCTCTGTCCAATTAGCCATTAAGGATGAGATCCTCAACCTGAGAAAACTATCTTGAATATGTGACTTTTTCTTATCTTAATATTATATGGGCATATACTATGTTATGGAATGTTAATGGTAAATTAAACACAGAAATGCTGGGTTGTAATTTCAATTGACACTTTGTCAACTCTCTTATCTTACTGTATTTACAACCTATTCCATTAAGGAAAATCCTTCTTCTTGTATCATGGTTAAACATACATGGGAATCATAAAAGTGAAGTAATGCAGGCATGCTGAGTCTGTTAAAGAAAAAGGTATATAGGCTTTCTCATTCCTCTGTTCAGGCAGTCAGATGTTATCTGGCTCCTTGTATGTACAAGTAAGCTAGCTCCACTAGCCTTAAGGGAATAAACAATATGAATTTTCACATCACCTAGCTCTGTTTGCCTACTTTAACCAAACTCTCAGGTTAACAGTTATGGTGCCGTGACCTGTGGATGGAAATGATGGAATTGGACAAAGAACTGCAGGCCAATGTCGCCAATGCCATTCCTAGGTGCCTCATGATTCGTTTTTTCCTGGAATCTTGGCCTTGACGAGATCGGGGTAAGTTCTCTCTATTCCCAGCTTCCAAAAAGGACTCCCACTAGTTTGGTTGAAGTCCAAAAATTCCCTTTAAGCTAGCTTTGAGGGCAGGGACCCATAAATCTCTTTGGATTAATTCGGTTCCCTTTGTAAATCCATCTTTGAAAAGGAGTTGGGAATGTTTTTCACCTTGGGTTTGCTGAGATGGCTGAGCGAGAACAAAAAGCAGAAACCTCTTTCCTTAAGGCTTACAAAGCTGTTTTCGGCATCTCCCCAGTACTGGCTAATTCCTTCCACCTCACTCTCCCCTCTTTTCCAATGACTCTAGCCCTAGCTGTTCCTTTACTCTTTCTGCCCTATTCCTCAGCTCTTTCCTGCCTCCTTTTCCCTTTAAGGCTCTGATTATGGGGAGGATAAATGCACTTTTGTCCTCACTCCTCTCCTTTCCCTTATTTACCCTAAGGAGGATAACTTTGTACGGCTGCTGCCGTTGCCTCCTTTCTCCCCCGGCCCCCCCCCCCCCCCTTTTCCTTCCTTCCCAAGGGCTTTGTTTTTGAGAAGGACAGCTACACTCTGGGTGTAGGTTATGGAGAGTCAGAAACATCAGGGATGCCAAGGCTTCCCCAAAGACCACAGGGGTGCTAATAGACAATTCATGAAAGCCTCTAATTCCCTCTCTTTGTCATTAAATGGTGACCTCAGTCTGTATTTGTCCTGTTAATCGTCAATTTGTCTGTCAATGTGTGTGTGTGTGTGTGTGTGTGTGTGTGCTGCGAAATGAGTAAAATTTGTAATGCAGGCAGCCAGAGATTTCTAAGGCTGCAGCTAGGGAAACAAATACTCTTTTCCTTGTAATTTTTGGTCTGCTTAACCTGGAATTACAATGGAAATAGAGCTAAAATATTTTAGCAGATTCTGGGAGTAATCATTAAAAAGTTTGGAAACTGATTAGTTGGAATTTGGGAGAGAACTCCTGAGACTGTAAATCACTCCAGGAGCTCACTCTTGCTGAAATGCCTCCTCCCAAAGCTGATCACTTATCATTCCCCACTCCCTCCCCAGAGTTAAGAGAGTATCTCAGTGTGGGAAATTTAATAGCTGCAAGGATTCCTGTTAACTCCTCTCATCCCAGATCAGATTACAAGAAGAGAATTCAGGAGAATTGTAGGGAAAACTTAAATCACTCTTCCCCACCTGGCAAAAGGAGGGGAGGCTCAGCAATTCACAGACTGGCAGTACCCTGACAGTCCTGTGCCCCTGGGCACCTGGTAGCCATCCTTTTGGGTAAAGCTTGAAAATGTTACCCAGGTCCTATACATTTCACCCACTCTGTCCCCAACAGCTGCAAACAGCCCTAGGCTCAGTAAATTCTGCAGTTGTGAGGGAAGGGCAAGGTAGATGGATTGGGACTGTGGTTAGCATTTCCTACGCTCTGCCTCCCAGAATTGTCACCACTGGGATACCAGCTTCTCCTCCAGGTAAACTTCACATTTCTCTGTTCCAGTTGTAAAACTCTATTTTTATCTCTGTTCGACCTGTTTCCTGATTTGTAAAGGAAAAAATAATAATGGTTGTTGTTATGGGATCAAAATGATGTGATGATTGTAAAATGCTTAACATCATGACTGGTATATGTTAGAAAATACATTTTTTATGTAATTGCTAACTTTGAAGTCATTTTCAAATACCAAAAGTAATAAGTTGAATAATTTCTATATGTGGTAATCTGGAAATGCAATTGATGTCATCTAAAATTTATTGTTTCCGTATTCCTAAAATTGCATTGTATTTCTAAAATTCTCTTAGATTATGAAATTTGAGAAGCAAATTTAATCTGATTTTGATACATGTGAATTGGGTTTTTAAAGGGATGTGATGAAAATTTGATGATTTGGAACTCTTATATTTGGTTATAACAAGTACAGACTTTCCATGTGAAAACTTTTCTATTATGAGAATATATATCTGGTGGTTTAAAGTTATAGCTTCAACATATTAATGATGAGATAAATGATTCTCTGTGCAAGGAGATTTAGAAATGCATTCACCTAAGTTGATAATGGGTTGTTTCAAATTTTGAATACATAATAATATTTTGGGTATTGTTACATTTCTAAATTGTGTAATTTGGCAAACAGATGCATCAGCAATATTGTTGGAAAAAAGGCAACTTCTTTTGTGTAATATTAAGATGTTAGATATTAGATTAAGAATTGTGCAAAAAAATAGGGGTATGATTTTCAAGCCTGTTTCATCTAAGGTAAGGCCTGGTAAACTTTGTTATTGTGATAAGGTTAATTTAATTTGGGTATGTTCCTTTTAACTTATAGAAATTAAGTGTCCTCCCTATTACAACACCTTTTTGACTAAGGAACTTTGTAATATCTAGGAATTCTGTATAATACTTTGAGAATGAGGACATTTTGTACCAACTTAGTTAATGAATTCCAGTGTTTAAAGGTTTATTTTGCTTTAAGGAGAAAGAAAGAAATTTCTATCATTTTAAAACTTTCCAACTAATTTTCTTCAGAAAAGTTTAGTGACTATTCCTTTTAACATCAGGATAAATTTTAAAACTGTTTTAAAAGGGGAAGCACTTTTAGAAGAAATGTTTTAAAAGAAAAGAAATCTTTTTATGATTTTTAGAAGGCCTACTCTGAATTTGTAGTCATTCCATGACCTAAACAAAAGTTAGAATTAGTGTTTGAGCTTATCATATATGTATAAGATTTTAATTTCTAAAGTGTCCCTTTCCTCCAGAATGAGTAAACAAGGACATCAATCCATCAACCTGTGAGGTTAGTCATTAACCTCTTTGCTTTGTTTAAGCTGGAATGGGATTCCAGTACACACAGTTACGTCAGTAAAAAGTACTAATTTATGAGCTATTTTGTCTTATGGTTGAAATGTGAAGGAAGGCTGCATAATGGGTTTGAGAGATTTGGAAAGATAAATAAAGGTTTGATTGGAAATATGAAAGGCAGATAAGAAGGTTTGGGGATGAACAGGAGTTACCTAAGCCTCTCCTGTTTGGAGAGAATACTAATTTCAGATGGTTTAAGTAAGTTAAGAGGGTATGAGAAAGTATTTTAGAAGACAGAAAAGTTATGTAACTTGATTTGATAATTATTAGCTCCATGAAATTTGGGACAGTACTATCTGAAGAATATTTATTTGCTATTTAAGATTTTATGGGACTACAATTTAATATTGTTTTAAGCTCTGATTACAGGGATAGGACACATGAAGCCAGTAGTAGAATGGCAGGCATTATAGGCTGAGAACTTCTAAAGGGATGTCTGTGCCTGGGAAAAGTTTTGAAGACGACCTTGGACACAACCTAGTAGGATCTTTTTGACTCTATTTTCCAATTTGCTATTTCCTTTTTGAAAAGGAAAATTCCCCCACCTAATTACTCCTAAGCCCTGCTTTCAACATCTAGTGGCTATATGATTGGCTATCGATATGACTTCATGCCTGGAATCAAACAGAGCTAAGGAAGTTCTTTCCTTCTGTTAGAATATATGACATTGTCCCTCTTTTCTTTCCTAGCAAATTTACATTATCAAGAAGTTTTGTAAGCACAATGCTAAATCTACTAGGTTTAGATGGATACTGGAATATCTTTGAGTTATTATAATGGGGTGCAGGAATGTATAGCTTACAATTTTAACCTATGTTCATGGCCAAATAAAAATTAAAATAATATAAAGATAACATCCTCCAAAAGGAGGAAATGATTGGACAAAGTAATAAGACAAAGATGTAATGTGATAGATGTCTAATAAAAAAAAGGATAGCAAATTTTGAGGAAAGCAATAGGATCAGATTGATTCCTCTAAGAATTATATACAGATGTGTATGATTGGCTGCAAAATTTATCTATCATGGAAATTCAAGCTATAAGTGTGTTTTGGTAAAAAGATCTTAAATTTGGATTTTTGCTCAAAATTGTATAAGATGGTAGTAAAAGTGAAATTATATCTCTTTTATTAATCTATCTGATAATTTTTAAAGGAAGATGAGTTCAATTTATGGTTGGCCCTTAACATTTTAAAGGATTCTTATACCAGGCACAAGATTTAGGTAAGGACAGAAACAGCAAATAATATATAAACTGAAATACTCTGAAGTTTCAAAAATGGAGAACCAAATTTAAGTGATTGTACTAAGTTATATTAAGTAAGAATTATCTGGGAATTTCTAGATCTGAACCAGAGAAGCAGAACTCTCTTTTAGAACTGTCCTAAGAAAAAGCCCTTTTTGTCAAAGAAAGGATATCTAGGGACCAGATAACTATAATCAGGCATCTGGAATTCAGAAAAGTGCTGCTTTAAATGGACATTGGGAATAGGTAATTGGGATAGAAGGAATTTAATGTTGGTCAACATTGTTAATAATGATTGCATTACTTTGTATGGTTCATGTTTAAGTTTTCTTGGTTAATGTAAAACATGTGGCATGCAAATTTCCCCCTCTCAATACTAGTCTATTGTAAGCCATCTAAGTGGTTTGGTCTGTACCTGACTTAATGTAATTGTGCAATTTTGTGAATTGTGAGGAAAACTTTATTGTATTTGTTTAAACTCAGCCCCGTGTGGCTGGGATACTGAACCATTTACTGCACTGTTTGAACTTCACCCTGCATGACTGGGACCTATGTTATGCTGTTTTTCTCTCAATTATCAAATCATATGTGTTCTGGGACCCTGTCAGGTCTGACTACTCTCATAGCTGCCAACTTGTGGATATGGACTCCTTGATCCTTCTGTCACATCTAAAGATTACCCTTGCTCCTGAGTGGACATCTGAGCTGATAGGAGACCTTGCCCTCCGGTTTCAAAGGACTATATCAAATGTAGACCAGACCAGACCTGTATAAAGAACAGCTCCCTTTCTGAGTCCTTTGCATTCCCAAGATTGGTTACCTGTATCTTTGGTATCTTTAGCTTATTTTACTTAGTTGCTCTATTTTTCCCATTATGTTCCCTACCCTGATACCCCTTGCAACTTGCTCTCTCTGCTTGTTTACAATTAGTTTACCATGACTGCCCATCTCTGGGGATGTCCAACCACAGGAAGAAAAAAATAAACATGAATCTACCTAGATAAGGATTTTTAGAATTTCACCCCTGAGGAAGACAGAGGTTTTTCCATATCTCCTTTGGTCTATGGATGAAGCTTTCAGCTTGCCTTTGACCAAAAGGAGGAAATGATGATCATTTTTTATATCAATCTAGTAACTTCGGTAAGGGTCAGACTGATTAACCAGAAGAAGAGCCTGATCCTAACAATCTCCTTGTTCTCTGAAGTTTGCTCAGAGAATACCTTTTCCTAAGTCAACAAGGCCAGATGGGGCTGATCTAAGAATATTCTTTTCTCTGTCCAATTAGCCATTAAGGATGAGATCCTTAACCTGAGAAAACTATCTTGAATATGTGACTTTTTCTTATCTTAATATTATATGGGCACATACTATGTTATGGAATGTTAATGGTAAATTAAACACAGAAATGCTGGGTTGTAATTTCAATTGACACTTTGTCAACTCTCTTATCTTATTGTATTTACAACCTATTCCATTAAGGAAAATCCTTCTTCTTGTATCATGGTTAAACATACATGGGAATCATAAAAGTGAAGTAATGCAGGCATGCTGAGTCTGTTAAAGAAAAAGGTATATAAGCTTTCTCATTCCTCTGTTCAGGCAGTCAGACTTTGTCTGGCTTCATACATGCATGTATGTATCTGCTGGCTCAAGGGAATAAATTAATAAACAATATAAAATTTTCTATCACCTAGCTTGCCTTCTTTAACCAAACTTCCAGGTTGACACCTTCAAGGGAAGACAGTTTAGATTCAGATTCCCACTTGATTGCTTCAAGGAGCCATTGGGAAGAGGTATCCCAGTCAGGACCCTCATTATTGGGGCCAGCAGAACCAAGAGTAAATTACAAAAATTTAATTTTGTGGTGACCAAAAGAGCCCCACTGTGGCTAGCAGTGTCAGGGGTCAGACTCAATTAAATCCTGCCAATTATCTAAGTACTTGCAAGTACATAATTTGAAAACTTGTGCCCAGCGACCACCATTTAGGGGGACCTGTATGAGTGGACCCAAATTTGCCCATGGATGATTTTAACAATCCCTTGATCAAAGAGCCAGGAACTCAACCTAAAAAAGACAGGAGTTCAAAAATCAAGACCCTCTACCAGGCTGACCAAAAGAGTCAAAGTCAGACTGGAACACAAGGGGTCTCTGCGGGTACTGAGCATCTGGGAGTATCTGAATACCACTTGATACCAGAATTAAAAGAGAACTACCATAGTTGCAAGACAACAAAGGTTCTTTATTAGAGGTCAGAGGATTACAAACAGGGGTCACCAAACAGCACTGGGGTGGGGTACCCACAAGGGACATGGAGACAAGGTTTAAATACATTTCAGCAAGGGAGTCACAAGGAAAGCAGTCGCTTAAATGGTTTTACGTAACAACAGAAAGTCCATAGAGAAGACTAAGGAGGCTTGGGAAGGGCAACAACACCGAAGGTTAAGCAGTTTCACAAAATAGCAAGAGGCTGAGGAAGCCAGAACAACAAGGTGTAGCCAGTTTCTTTTTTCTCTAGGTTTTAAAAAACTGGTTTTGATTGTTCCCAGGCAGATCTGCTTGTACCCAGCTGCAATCAACAATGATTAAATTAGTTGTTCTGAAGAAGATCTGGGGTTCTGGGTGAACCACAGATCCCATATGGGTCAGCAATATGATGTAGCAGCTAAAAAAAAGTTAATACAATCTTGAGCTGCATTAAGAGAAAAATAACTTACAGGAATAGGAAAATGATCACCCCACTGTACTCTGCCATTATAAGCCCTCATGTGATATATTCAGTCCATGGCATCATGGTTTAAGGACACTAATCAGTTGGAGAATGTCCAAAGAAGGGTAAGCAGGATGGTGAAGGGCCCTGGGTCCCTGTCATTTGAAGGGACTGTGCATGTTTGCGCATGTTTACTCTGGAGAGGAGAAAGGAAGTGGTCAATTACCATCTTTTAGCCTTTGATGGTCTGACCTCTGTAAGAGGAATTAGATTCATTCTATTTGGCCCCAGGGCAAACGTAGGGCAATGGGCGGAAGCTTCATTGAGGCAAATTTAAGCTTAAAATTGGGGGAAACTTCCTAACAATTAGAGCTATCTAAAAGTAGAATGAAATACCCAAAGAGGTGGCACATTCCTCCTCCTTGGAAGTGTTCTAGTCGGAGAACAGGTACATCATACTGGAATTTTTCTCTATGTGGGCTGGACTAGATAGAACTTAAATACCTTCAAACTTTCAAAATGCTTGACTGTATAAAGGATTTACACAGCCGTGAAATTCAAATGGTTTCTTTGATCCAGCATGAGTTCTCTTAGAGTAACTTGTCTAAGGCAGGTAAAGGATTTTCTACCTCCATTGTTCAAAAGGTCTATCTCCAGAATGAATTCTCAGATGCTTCATATTACAAGAACTGTAACTGAAGGCTTTCTCTCACTCATTGCCTTCAAAGGGTTTCTTTACCCAAGTATCAACTAATTCTCTTTATGTTCAGTAAGATGTCTACTCCACAAAAGGAAATGTCACCTTTGTGACATTTGATATTTCTCTCTGCAGTATGAGTTCTCATGTGCTAAGTTTTCCACTCTGAGAGAAGGGGCTGTCACATTAAGTATATTTAAAAGGATTCAGTATACTGAGTTCCTCATGTAGAATTAAGTTGGAGGTTTTTCCACTGAATATATACATTTAAAGATTTCTTTGCTGTAATAGAAATACTCACGTTCAGAAAATTGTCTGTGCTAGGTAAAAGATTTCCTATGTATGTCACATTCAAAAGATTTCTATTCAATATGGATTTTCTCATGCCGAGTAAGTTGAGAACTCCGCCTGAAGGATTTTCCACATTGACGACATTCAAATGGTTTCTCTCCAGTATGAAATCTCATATGTTCAGTAAGCTGACCCTTCCAGGTAAAGGATTCCCCACATTCATTACATTGGAAAGGCTTCTCTCCAGTATGAACTCTTTTATGGAGAGTAAGGGATTGGTTCCAGCTAAATGATTTCCCACAATCATTACATACAAAGGGTCTCTCTCCACTATGACTTTTCTGATGTACAGTGAGGTAAAAACAGCAGCTAAAGGCTTTGCCACAGTCATGACATTCAAATGGTTTCTCTCCAGTATGAGTTCTCTTATGTGTGATAAGCTGGCCACTACGGCTAAAGGCTTTCCCACAGTCATGACATTCAAAGAGTTTCTCTCCTGTATGTACTCTCTTATGTTTAGCAAGTGATCCACTCCAACTAAAGGATTTCCCACATTCGAGACATTTAAAGGGTTTTTCTCCAGCATGTATATTCTTATGCCCACTAAGAATCCAACTATGGCTGAAGGATTTTCCACATTCATTACATTCAAAGGGTTTCTCTCCAGTATGAATTCTCTTATGCAGAGTAAGTTGCCCACTACGGCAGAAGGCTTTTCCACATTCGTTACATTCAAAGGGTTTCTCTCCAGTATGAGTTCTCTGGTGCTCAGTAAGGGACCTACTCTGCGTAAAGAATTTGTGACAATTATGACATTCAAATGGTTTCTCTCCAGTATGAATTCTCTGATGTACACTAAGGTTAGAACTTCGACTAAATGCTTTCCCACACTGATTACATTCAAAGGGTTTCTCTCCAGTATGAGTTTTTGAGTGTGTACTAAGCTGCCCTTTCTGGCTGAAAGATTTCTCACAATAGTGACATTTAAAGGGTTTCTCTCCAGTATGAATTCTTTGATGTACAGTAAGGTGAGAACTTCGGTTGAAAGTTTTTCCACATTCATTACATTCAAAATATTTCTTTTCAGTATGAATTTTCTTATGTTTAGTAAGTTTCTCACTACTGATGAAACGTTTCTGACATTCATGGCATTCATAGGGTTTTGCTCCAGTATGAGTTCTCTGATGTACAGTAAGATAAGAACTTCGTCTAAATGCTTTTCCACACTGACCACATTCAAAGGGTTTCTTAGCAGTATGAATTCTTTTATGTTTTTTAAGCTGCCCTGTCTGGCTGAAGGATTTCCCACATTCACGACATTTAAAGGGTTTCTTTTCAGAATGAATTTTCTCATGTTCAGTAAGTTGGGAGATTTGAGTGAAGGCTTTCCCACACTGATTACATTCAAAGGACTTCTCTCCAGCATGACTTCTCTCATGTTCAATAAGCTGCTCACTAAGACTAAAGAATTCCCCACACTGGTGACATTCAAAGGGTTTCTCTCCACTATGAACTACCTGATGTACAGTGAGGTGAGAACTTTGCCTGAAGGCTTCCCCACATTGATTACATTCAAATGATTTCTCTCCTGTATGAATTCTCTGATGACTTCTATAGGACTGTATATTGGTGAAGAATTTCTCACACTCATTACATTTATATATGTCTTCTTCACTATGCTCTTTATTAGAATGAATAAGGTCTGAAGGGTAACTGCTGCATGTATTATAATCACAAAGGCTATCCTCGCAAAGGACTTTATCTTGTTCACCTAGGTCTGAATACTCTTCTAAGTTCTCTTCATATATATCACACTCCTGAATATTTTCACTAGTATGAACTCCCTCTTGTGAAACAAGGATTGAATCCAGACTGACATTACTTTCTAATACAGATTCAGTAGAAATTTCTCTGTGGATAGCTGTCTCTTGACTGGCTTGTCTGTCCTGACTGCAATTATTTTGGTCTACTCTGACATCATGTTCACAAGATTCTCCCATTTTATATTCCCAGGAACCATCAGTCTGAACTCTTTCCTTAGATGACTCTTCTGGAGAAACAGATGGATTTACAGTTGACTCTGCTGTTTCATACCTGGCCATCTGACTAAGAAAATCTGAAAGAAAGGAAAAAAGTATCAGTCTCCAATGTACTCTGTGCTGGGTGAGAGGAATCTGCTTTACACTGTAAATTCTAGAACTTGTTTCCTCTCCTAAAGACAATGATCAACAATTTAGAAAGGACAGAATGAATATTTTAAGGTACAATTCGATATTGACTCATTCCCAGGGAATCATCTGTGATCTGTAATGATTGGAATCATGAAGAGATATTATCTGTAATGGCAAATTATTAGTCCCTAAAAGCTTGTATGGAAAATTTAAGAAACCACAACTTCAGAGTACATGATTGAGAGCTGAGAGTGTATCTGGATTCCTAACACACAACAACAGGTTAAAGTCTTCCAAAATATCCTTTCAGACATGATGGAGAAATATCAGTGAGAAATGAGTTATGACCAATGGATCTGTAGCCATTTCAAACACTTTCTTCCAGTCTTGGCTAATGTCAACATGATTGGAGGATTCTTATGTCGTGCCTGAGGTCTCTGTATTCTACCTTTTCAACATTTTGATAACTTCCATGACAACAAGTTGACCACCATCTCAACATAAGGTAATCTTACATTGTGGCCACTAAAACCTTAGCAGCAGGTCTATTGTTCAGCTCCCAGATAGGAATTGTGTCACTGCAAGCTCACTAGTCAAACCACATCTGGATTTTTGAATCCAGGTTTAAGAACCACATTAAAAAGGGATGTTGATAAACTACAATCTATTCAGGAATTATACCAGCCAGTCAGTCAGTCAATTAACCCTTAGTGAGTGCTTACTTAATGCCAGATATCATTAAGTACAGGGCAACCAAGGCAAGGTAAAAATATTCCCCAAGCACAAGAGCTTTACATTCTCATGGAGAAGATAACAAAGAAATAGGTAGATGGTAGGCTTGAAGATTACCTTAGGAAGCAAAACTCTAACCGCTGGGGAGGGGGGCTGGGTGGAAGGGAGGGAATGAGAAAAGCTTCTTACAGAAGGTGAATCTTGAGCTGAAACTTGAAGCAAGCCAGGGAAGCCAGGAGAAAGAGGAGAGAGAGGGAGAGCGCTGCAGGTGTGAGAGATAGCCAGGACAAAGGTGTGACACAGGAGAAGGAGCGCCGTGTTCAAGGAAAAGCAAATAGGGCAGGATGATTTGGTTTTAGAATACAGAGAGGGGAGCAAAGAGTAAGAAGACTGAAAAGATGGGAAAAGGTCAGGTTGGGAAGGGTTTAAATGCCAGAGGACTTTATATTTGATCCTGGAAGTAACAGGGAGTCACTGGAGTTTATTCACTGGGAGTGTGGAGAGGGAGGTGACACAATCAGATCTACGCTTTAGGAAGATCACTTTGCCAGTTGTGTGAAGAACTGGTTGTAGTGGGGAGACACAGGAGGAAAGGAAGCCAATTAAAAGCTCATTACATATTTACGGCAGCTTTTTTTATGGTGGCCAAGAATTGGAAACTGAGGGGATGTTCACCAGTTGGGGAATGGCTGAACAAGTTGTGGTATATGAATGTAACAGAATACTATTGGGTTATAAGAAATGATGAGCAAGTGGACTTCAGAAAAACCTGGAAAGACTCGCATGAACTGATGAGTGAAATGAGCAGAACCAGCAGAACATTGTGTATAGCAATAGCCACATTATATGACTAACTTTGATAGATGTATCTCTAAGCAATACAAGGATCTAAGACAATTCCAAAAGACTCATGATGGAAAATGCTGCCTACATCCAAAAAAAGAACCATGAAATCTGAATGCAGATTGAAGCATATTATTTGCTCTCTCTTTTTTTTTTGTTTCTTCTTTCTCATGGTTTCTCCCAATGTGAAAATATGTTTAATATGAATATACATGTTGAACCTATATCAATCTACAGGCTGTCTTAAGGTGGGGGGAGGGGAGAGATAGAGAGAAAATTTAAATTCAAAATCTTATGGAAATGAATGTTGAAAACTAAAAATAAATTAATTAAATTTTTTAAAAAGCTCATTACAATAGTCTCCTCAAGTGTAGTTGTGGCTATGAATGGAGAAAAGAGGACATAGAGGAGAGATGTTGTGAAGCTAGATGGAAATGATAGATTTCACAACAGACCAGATATTTAGGGTGAGTGTGTGGAGTGGAGGATGACATCAAAGCAGAAAACCTGGGGACTGGGAGGATGAATGCACATTGCACAGAAGAGAGAAGGAGTGTGGAGAAATATAATGAGGTCTGTTTTAAATATGTTGAGTTTGAGATGCCTAAGGAGCCTCCAGTTTAAAATGTCCAAGAAGTTGGTGATATGGGACTGAAGCTCAAGAGAAAGATCAGGGCTGGATTAACAGATATGAAATTCATCTTCATAGAAATGATCATGTAAGCCCATTAGAACTTATGAGATCACCAAGTGAGAGAGTATAGAGAGCAAAGAGGGTCCAAGACAGATTTCCGGGGTATGCTCATGGCTGCTATTGTTTGTCCTTCCTCAAAGAGGACCATGACATCAGTTGGTGATGCCATGATTTGCAAGTGAATTGATGTAAGTGAGGGAGAGCTTTGCAAAGTCACCAGCCTCACTCTCTTCTCTGGAGCCATCTGGGTCCAGCGGCAAGATATGGATTAGGATGATTGGCGATGGCCCCCACATGTTCATGGTGAGGAGATGTAACATGGATGAAGAGCCAGAAAAAGAGACTGAAGAGTGGCCAGATGGGAAAGAGAAGAACCGAGAGGACATGAGATCATGAAAATCCAGAGAGGAGAGAGTATCTAGGAAGAACAGATGATCAACAAGACTGAATGCTCCACAGCATTCTCAGCCATAGGAATAGAGATAAAGGTTCTGTTGAGATCAGTGACTCTACAACACTCACCTGGGGCCTAGACTAGTTTACCATATTGGCAAGGTCAGGAATAGCCACAGGGACTGGCACAGCAACTTCATTTAGCTCCTAATAATCTGTCAGTCACTAGTTACCAATTGCTGTCTTCCCTAGCCAAATAGGGACATTATAATGGCAATTTGTATAGCTAAATATTGCAGTTTCCTTCATCTCTATCAACAAGGAGATGGCTTTGAAGCCCTCCAGGGTCTGATATTGTTTGATATTTGCTACATGGCATGGTTCAGGCAACTCCAAGGGTTTCCATTCAGCTCCACCTGAGACAACTAGCCCAGAAGTTGCCATAAACATCTGAGATGTTCAAGGACTTACAATACCCACCATTGTCATGATAAACTTAGCTTGATTATAAACAAACACATCTATGACCTGGATAGAAGGTCTTTCACCTACCACTACATAACAAGAATGTCTCTTCCTTTGATCATCTTTACTCCAAAGTTTTTACCTAATAGAAACTGGGATGCCCCTATGGACCCTCTGAGGGTCCTCTGGTATAACAGTAACTTGGCTTCCAGTATCCAGCAACTATTTATACATTTGGTGCCACCCAAGTCACTTGGGCATAAGGCTGCCAGTCCCTTTATGGCCCTAGAGTTAGAATAGTTTAGGTCCTGAGGGAACCTCAGTCCTTGCCCTATAGGAACTCATCCCAAGAGTTGCTCGAGTCTAGATTGCAAAGACTTAGGAGTCTTGGGACAATCTGGAGGGTGGGTAGAATTTAGGGACATCCTAAGTTTGGGGGGGCGGGTCAGAAAGGTCCATACTGCCCTGATCCTGGATAGCAAATTACAGTTTTACTAACACCTTCATTGGCTGATGATCAACTATCCCAGGGTTCAAGAGCCACACCTAATATTTCCAGTGGAAAAGGGTATCACCACCCTCTGCCTGCCTAACACTATTATAGACTCAGTGCCTCCTCATATCATTCCCAGAATGCTTATCAATGTGGGTGACTGCATTTACTATGACAGCTGCAATCTGGATCCCCTGCTTGAATTGACAAATAGGTCAGTCAGTCCAGGCCTATGAGGTGATGTGGCAAAGGAGGTCTACCTAGAGTTAAAACCTGACACCCCTAAGGTGTGGCCCCAAGTTGTCCTCCTCCTAAGATGGGGGCAAGGTTTAACTCTCCTTGATGCAGGCTAGTCATAGAAGGTGAGAGACATGGGTAGGACATAAATCCAGTTCACCAAACCCAGCATCTGGTACACAGTAGGTGCTTAACAAATGTTTACTGATAGATGCAATACTACATAAGGACTGTCCCTGTTCCCCCTCCCCCCAAACAAATAGCTAAGCTGTGACTCCCATCCTCCTGTTTTTCACTCACTCACCTGGAGAGGTGTCACTGGAGTCTCTTCTCTCCAACATCCATGGTGACTCCCCTCTTTCCAACTGGAAGATCACATCTGGTTCAGACTCCTGTAGCCCTGTTCATGGAGTGAGAGTACACTGGAATTCAAGCCCAGCCACTTCTGAGAGCCCTCTATTCAAATTCCACCTAACACTTCTTAGCTATATGATTTCACACAAATCACTTAATCTCTTTGGGACTCAATTTCCTCACTTGGAAAATAAGGATAAAAGTACCTACAGGACTTACCCCACAGGATGGCTGTGAGGACCAAATGGGATAATGAACACTTTCCAAACTTCAGAATTTCACAAAAATGTCTGTTGGCATAACCATTACTATTTTTCCATATCAAGGAAAAGGCATACTAAGAAGACCCAGTGGGCCACACATAGAAAGGACCTTTGTAGTATTATCTGTGTGTGTTAGCTATGATTTTCTGTTTCCCCCACCCCCATTCCAACCCCTCTTAATTCTAGTGTCTCAACTCTGTTAATTATTTCCTATTTATCCTGTAGATGGTCTGTCTGTTCATATGTGTTTAAAAATTGTTTCCTCCATTAGACTGTAAGCTCCTTGAGAGCAGGGACTGTCTTTTGCCTCTTTTTGTATCCCCAGCACTTAGCACAGTGCCTGGCACATAGTAGGTGCTTCATAAATGTCTGCTGACTGACGGCCCATGCCTAGAATGCCCTCCCTCCTCAGTCCTACATCTTAGAATCCCTGGCTCCCTTCAGCTCAACTTGAATGCTACCTTTGCTAGGAGGCCTATCTACATTCCCACAGCAGCTGAAACCTTCCCCTCTAAGGTTATCTTTCATCTTCTCTCTATGAATCTTGTCTATATCTAGTTATCTGCATACTTTCTACCATCTTAGAAGAGAAGCTCCCTGAGGGCAGGGACTATTTTGGTCTTTCTAAACACAGCCTTTAGCTGGGACAAGACCCATCCCAAGGCCATCATGTAATTAGTGCTCATGTGTTACAGAGTAGAGAGGGTCTCCAAAGGAAAATGTTCTCACAGGACCTGATCTGAGAAGAGGGACGAGGGAGAGGAAAGGTAATAAGCAGTTCTACAGAACATACTCTGGCCTGAGCACCATACAAACATGGACTCCTATGATCCTCACAACCCTGGGGGGCAGGCACTCTCATTACCATCCCCATTTGGGATGAGAATCTTTCGTATTTTCAGTTATCTGCCTTGGTCATTTGGAGGAAAATACTTGAAGCTGGTGAAAGAGGGGGGAAAGTGAAGACTGGGACAGCACCTTGAAGCTGCCAGTTTCTAGTAATATGAAGCAAAAGCCTTTCACCAGGAAACAAAGAACAGAAACACCTTTTCCCTCTTTTTTTTCTTTAAATTTTAGTTTAGACTCAAGAGCCAGAACACAAATACAGAATAGAGAAAAGGAACAAAACACATCATAAACTTAAATACTGAAACCTAAATACAAAGAAAGGGGGAAAAAAGCATGTCATGTGCATAGCAGAATGTAAGAGAGGATTCAAAATAAGTAACAATAAATTTTCTTTTCAAGAAAGCCTGTATGATAAATAACACATGTTGTGTTGAGAATTGTCCATCTTTTCTTTGCTTCCTTGTAAGTTTTCTTTTGTACTCTGCTGTGCATTCTTACTTTGTTCTTTTTTTCCCCTCCCTCTACTTTCCCCCGAAGGCAACAATAAAGTTTAGATATGTTTCTCTATAGCTATAGATATATACATACACATATACGTATATACACATACATATATAGATATATACTTTCCCACTTTCTACTCCTGATCTTTGTTTTTTTGTTTGTCCATATCTCTTGTTTTCTGTCCCTCCTGACTCTACTTCTGTGCACTACCTTGCCCTTCTATTACTTGCCTACTCCCCTCCAAGGATCCCTCCCTTATCCTCCCATTTCCATGAGTCTAAACACCCTTCTATACCCCACTTTTACCTATTCCCTCATTCTCCCCTCTAAAATCCCTCCCTTGTCCTTTCCACTCTCTCTATACCGCTACCATTTTATTTCTTCTAAATTTAAAAGGCTTTTATACTCTTCTAAATATGTATGTATTGCTCCCTCTTAAACCCATTCCCAATGAAAGTAAGTTACCAGAACTACCAGCCCTCCTCCCCCATCTAATTCCTCTGTATCCATTCTTCCTCTTGTACCTCAATTGTATAAAATAATTACTCTTTTTAGTTGTTCCTAAATGGTTTTACTTTTTAAATTCATATCATAGGTTTATCCCAATCTTTCTTATGAGCTCACCAATTATTAATAAGAATCTTAGACATACATTTTATATTTTACATATATAAAAGGTAAACAATCTGTCCTTATGAGTCCCTCATAATCAGTCTTTGGTATGTACCTTAAGTTTCTCTTGGTTCTCGTATGTCGAATCTTCTATTAAGTTCAGGATTTTTTTAAACAAAATCTTGAAAGTCTGAGAGTTTATCAAATATCCATTTTTTTTCATTCATGATAATACTTAACTTTGCAGGGTATGATATTTTTGGCCAGAGTCCCAGGTCTTTTGCTCTTCAATATGTTGTATTCCAAGATCCTGCGTAATTCTAATTGTGGCACCATCATATTTAAATTATTTGAATCTTGATGCTTTTAATATTTCATCCTTGAGCTGGAAGTTTTAGAATTTGACTATGATATTCCTAGGAGTTTTCCTCACAGGATCTCTTTTAAGTGGTGTGCAATGGATTTTCTCTATTTCTACTTCCCTGCCTTGTCCTAATGCTTTGGGACAATTTTCTTTAATTATTTCTTGTATTTTTGTATCAAGATTCTTTTTTATCATAACTTTCAGTTACTCTGATTATCACTATATTTTCTTAATCTATTCTCCAAATCTGTTGTTTGTCTTATGAGATGTTTCACTTTCTCTTCTATTTTTTCATTATTCATATTTTGTTTAATTATTTTTGATCTCTTATAATTTCACTGGTTTCACCCTTTCTCTTGATCTTAGAAGGTCTAAGTAAAGTGAATTTTAGTGTAAGGTAGATTTTAGTATGTGTAAAGTGGATCCATAGCCATAACAGTCTCTTGTTCCCAGGTATTAGAGATGAATCTCATGATCATGGTTCAAAACGTCTCCGCCAAGCTTGCACAGAATTATATGATGATAAATAACATAAACATGTGTGCTGAAATGGTAAACATCCACAGCAACTGCGCAATGAGACACAGGGATGAGGTGATGTAAACTTGTGAGGCTATTGCCGGCAATATACTTTCTTTGTCTGATGCCTTATAAAGCACATGAATACCAGAGTTGGGGGACCCTTTAGGGTTGAATGCACAAGCTAGAATGCTGTGTGTGCCTTGAGCAGCTCCCATCAAGGCTTGGGGGGCATCTATGTTTGTCTCAACTGGCCCCCATTGAGGCTTGAAGGTATTTAGGGGAATACACAAGCTATGCCTGTCTCGATTGACCCCATCAAGAAGTAGGGGTAGTTGCCCCTGCTTCTCGCCAGCCTCTACAAGAAGGGTGATTAGGAAATGCTATAGGAGTGGTGCTTCCATTATCAGCAACCTTTGTGAGAAGATGAGACTAGAATAAAGTAACATTATTAACCCCTTTGAAGCTGTCTTTCCTGTCTGCCAAGATCAAGAGTGAACACATGCTAGCAGCCATCCTGTGTGCTAGTGTTATTTGTCTTACAGAAGGATTCAGGAATCTAGATCACATAGTACATTAAATCGATTCTTAGATTCCACAGAACATCAGAGTTAGCAGAATACTTCAGAAATACCCAGGGGCTCTAGAAATCGAGACAGTAAAGACTGACCTTGTGAGCACACACTCCTTCCCCTCCCCAAGTCTAGGAGTCAGGTGAGGGAAGCAGAATGTTGAATTACAGAGAACAGTTCTCCTTACCCAGGGAGACCAGGTTCTTATAATTGTCCAGCATCACTTCCTTGTATAAGTCCTTCTGAGCAGGACCCAGGTGCCCCCACTCTTCCCTAGTGAAGTCCACTGCCACATCCTTGAAGGTCAATGTTTCCTGAAACACCCAAAATAGCAGAAATGACCTCTTATAAAGACATCATCAGGGAAAATGGAAAGTTAGTCCACTTTAGAAGGAATGGCTCTCACAACATTCAGGACTCTCATTATTCCTAATCAAATACCTCCAAAAAGTCTACTATGTGCCAAAATTTGAACTGGATTGATTTACATCAAAGGTAGTTTTGATTCATCATTCACTATCAAGAGGACATTCTGGCTACCCAAGAAGCTGGCCTAAAACAAGTCATATCCTGTTACACACATGGGCTCTTAGCCTTGTGTCTTGATACTCACCTCTAATGAAGTCATTTGGCTCCACTCAATCCAGACAGATGTGCCCGACCAGGGAGGAGCTTAAAAGGAGGAAGTGCCACATAGAGAAGCCCACTAGGAAAACAATATGCAAATTGACACAAAATAAATACAAAGAACAAAAAACAACCTAAACAGAATGCTGCAAAGTTAGAATGCCTAAGCCTGGTCTCAGAAAAGTGAGAAAATGTCGCTCTGCCCCTTAAATGCAAAGGTGGGGAAATCTGGCTATGGAGAGTTTCGTGTGCTGTTGCATGGCTGATGTATTGATAAGGTTTTTTTTGGTTGTTCAGTTCCTGTCTCTGACCCTTCATGACTCCCTCTTTTTTTGGGTAGCAGGGAGAGCAGGGGGGAACAGGGAAGGTTTCCTGGCAAAGACACTGGAGTGGTTTGCCATTTCCTTCTCCAGCTCATTTTACAGAAGAGGAAATTAAGGCAAACACGGTGAAGGGACTTGCCCAGTTAAGTGTCTGAGGCCAGATTTAAACTCGTCTTCCTGGCTCCAGGCCTGGCACCCTGTCCACTGTGTCTCCCAGCTGCCCTGCTTAGTTTTACTAAACTGCTTTTCCTTTCTGTGCTTTAATATTTGCTATAACAGAAATTTAGCTAGGAGAGGGCTATAATTCTAAAACGCAAAAACAAAATGTATCAATAAGAATGTAGTGTAAAACATAAGAGTAACAAAACTCCTTGAAGCCAACCCAATCTTGGTTTTGTCTGTGCATTTCTAGTGCTTGGTACAGGGCTATGCGCACCCACAGGCACTTGCTTCACTTTTTTTAGTTGGACTTTCTTTCTTTTTCTTTCTTTGCTTCATTGTCTCTAGTCTCCCAAGTACCACGTGTATTTTAAGACCATGCCACATGCCTCACACCTCACTAATGCCTTTAAAAGAAATGACTGTCTGGCTTCACTGACTTTTCCTCTTCCTTGGTCTTCCAGGCCTCTCCCATTTTCAAAATGAGGGAACGAAGCCTCAGAAGCCTAAAGGATCTGCCTAGATTGTACACTAGTCAAAGGCAGGATGCAAAAGCAATTATGGTAGGTGCTGGAGGTTAAAAGAAAAAAAATAAAAGTCAGTGGTATACAAGGAACTTGAATGGGGGGAGGGGGAGGGATGAAGTAGGTTTGCAGATACGTCAATACAAGGGAATTTGAGGGGAGAGAGAGAGCAGCTAACAACACAGGGAAAGAGGAAAGGCTTGTCCAAGAGACAGAATCTGGCCTGTGCCTTGAGTGAAGAGGGAAGGGTAAGGAGGAACTCCATTTTAGAAAGCACGGAGAGCCAGTGGGAAGAGAAAGTACCACCAGTGAAAGTACCATCAAGGTAGGGAGGAGCCCATTTATGGACATACTTCAATGCCAAGTGCAGGAGTTTTTATTTTACTTTGGAAGGAACAGGGAGTCAATGACACTTTCTGAGTAGGGGACTGATCCCATGAGACATTTGCATTTGGAATGTCTGGACACTAATGTGCTAAGATAGATTAGGGAGGCCTGAGATGACTGGGAAAGAGGAAGAACAATGAGGAGGCTGAAGCCGTCACCCAAGTTAAAGGTGATGGGGTCTGATGCCAGGAATGCTGGAAGAACTGACAACATCTGGCAACTAACAATCCAATACTGGGAGTGAAGGAGTGGGAAGAAACAGACAACTCTAAGGCTGAGAATATTAGTGAACTTTAGAATAGTGGGCCCCCAACAGAAATGCGGCAGGGGAAGGAGGGAAGGGAAGAAGTCCTTGTTAAGTGCCTGTGATGTGCCACCTCACAAATATCATTTCATTGGCTCCTCACAACAACCCTGGGAGGCAGGTGTTATTATTATCCCCATATTACAGCTGGGGAAACTGAGGCACATGAGAATAAGTGGCCTGCCCAGGATCACCCAGCTAGTAAATGTCTGAGGCTACATTTGAACTCAGTTCTTAAATACAGGCCCAGCACTCTACCTACTGCACCAGCTACCCAACTAGCTGTCAGGAAATTGGAAAAGGGTCAGTTATAGAGGGAAAAAACAAGTTACATTTAGGCCACATTGAATTTGAGAGAAGATGCTACATCTAAGGGGATATGTCCAGCAGGTAGTTGGAAATGTGTGCCTTCAGTTAAGAGGACACATGAGGGCTGAATATTTAGAACTGGGAGTCATCTGTCCGGAGATGCTGATGCAACTGAAGAGATTATTGTGGAGAGAGGACAGGACCTAGGGCAGAGGCTGGAACAAGCAGGAGAAAGAAGCAGCACAAAACCGGGGGGGGGGGGGCGGGAGAGCGGTGGGGGGGACAGAAAGAAGGCAAGGGAGGAAAGAATATTGAGGAGGTGGTAGTGGTCAACAATATTAAACACTACAGACAGACTGGGATGATCACTGAGAGTCACTGCGGTGAACAGTGAAAAGCTCACTGGTACCTTGGAAAGGGCAATTTCAGGTACATCATAGTGTCTTCTCTTTGGGGCCTGCACAACCCAATAACCGCCTACCCTTTCTCTCCCCTCGTCTATCTTTTCTCTCCTCCAGCAATCCCTAGTTTGAGGTCTTAGTTGAACTGCTTCCATTTCTCTCTTTCTGCCTCTTTGTCTGTGTCTCTCTCTCTGTCTTTGTCTCTCTCTCTCTGTCTCCTTCCCTCTCTTTGTCTCTCTGTCTCTGTCTCTGTTTCTCTTTCTCTCTGTATGTCTCTCTCTGTCTCTGTTTTTCTCTCTCTGTCTCTCTTTCTCTGCCTCTCTCTCTCTCTCTCTCTCTCTGCCTCTGTCTGTCTCTGCCTCTGTCTCTTCTTTGTCTCTCTCTCTGCCTCCTTCCCTGTCTTTCTCTCTCTGTCTCTCTCTGCCTCTGTCTCTCATCTCTCT